>NC_134110.1:2987500-3612500 GCF_040939455.1 Microcebus murinus | reverse complement strand
CTCCCCACATGCCTTGTCCTGTGTGTCTCTTACACCTTGCTGTTCATCTGTACCCTTTATATAATATTATCCTTTATAATATCTGGGTAAACATAAGTAAAGTTTCCCTGAGTTTTATGAGCCACTCACAGAGTTGAACTCAAGTCAGGGGTCATGGGAACCCCTGACTTACAGCTGGTTGGTCAGAAGTAAAGGTGACAGCCTACTGCTTGCACCTGGCATCTGAAGTGGGCACAGCCTGGCGGTACTGAAGAGCCCTCAACCTGTGCGATCTGACACCGTCTCCAGGTAGCATGACCTAAATGAGAGGACACCTAGATAGTGTCCACTGGAGAAGAGGTCCGTGGTGGGGAGAAGCCCCCACTCCTTTTGGAGACTAGAAATGAAGTGTTCTCTGGTGAGTGGTGTGTATGAGAGCAGGAGAAATGCGCTTTGTTTTTTCCTATCTCTTATAGCTGTCTCCTTGTGTCTTCACGTAGCTTCCCCCGGTGTGTGCCTGTGACCAGGCTTCCCCTACCTGTAGGGAAATCGGTCATATCGGATTAGGACTCGCAGTAATGACCTCTTTTCAACTTAATCACCTCATTATAGACCCTATCTCCAAATAAGCTAACATTCTGAGGTACTGGGGGTTAGGATCTCAATAAAGTAATTTTGCAGGGACACAATTTAGCCCATAACAGCAACAAAAGGCAAAATATTTGGGATATGGTAAATAAAAGTTTCATATTCAAAACAGATAAAGAACTCATATAAATTTATAAGGTCCATGTCCAGCATTTACTGGCAGGGCTCTTGCAAGCCCATCTGCCATCTGCTTGCCCCTCCAGGTAGACACAGCCCTGAGCTGTTGCTCCCCATTCAGTGGGTGGAGCACGGGGCTGGTAACCCTTGGCCAGGTGCCCTTGTGCAGTGAGCAACCTGCCTAACCGTACTCGGAGGACGTGGAATTGGTGGTCAAGAAGGGATCAGAGAATGTGAATGAATTGCTGGAAAAAAAAGCGTCTATATACGCTGACAGAGTTGTGTGACAACGGATGCACTCATATGTTGCCAAGACAATGCCAAAATGTGGTGAGCAGCTGTGTGTGGGGCCCTGCACTCCCAGATGACACTCTGACAACACCCCGATGACCCACAGCTATTGACCCAGGTCCAAGAACCCAGCCTCGAGAAGCACCACCAATGGTAGAAATTAAAAAGCAGCGTGTGCAAAGTTAGTCACAGACGTGAAACATTTAGAAACCACAGAAAATCAAAAGTGGGGGTAGCGCCGTTCGGAGCGGGAGAGCCTGATCACAGCCATAAGGAGGCGAAGGTGACAGCTGCTGGTGCTGAGAAGCAAGTGGCACATGACGAGGAGAGAAGAGTGGACATAACACACCAGGCTGCAGACACGTGAGTGCCCGGCAGCATCAATGAGAAAGGACGGAAGGGGCACTAAGAAGTTGTCCTAAGAAGTTTACAAACTGTCTTTCCTGAAGAGACTTTGAAGGAAAGCGAAGTAGGAAGATGACGCCTTCCCCAACGCAGAGGCCCTTGCTCGCTGTCAGGTGAGGGCAGAAGACGACATCCAGCTGTCACGTTAATCTAAGCCTCCCCCACCTGGGGCGAGAGGACACCTTCTCTCCCACGGCCAGAAGACAACTACCCTGTCACCCTCCCAAACACAGGCCAGGCTGACTGTTGCTTAGAGGGCAGGAAGGCACCGTCTGCCTTGAGCTGGGACAGCCGGGGCGCGGACAGAGGTACAGACCACTGGACTGGGCCTGGGCAGCACCGAAGGGCTGGGAAGAACGACAGGGCTTCCCCAACACACAAACGTGACCACCGCACCCCAGGACCCTCCATGCGCACCCCAGAGACCCCTGCACGCTGGCACCCCCCACGTGGAGCACAGACACTCCCGGTTCCCCTCACACACCTCCCCACCTCGCAGACAGAACCACACCCACAGATACTGACAGCCACCCCAGACACACAATCCGCACATAAACCCACAACCCCCCGAGAAACACACACTCCCCACATACAGACATCTCCCTCAGAAACACCCTCCATACACACACACACCTGCACCTCACCTACACACCCACAAATCCGACAGACAGACATCACCACGCGACCTCTCCACGCTCGCCCACACCCTCACATAGACACACACGTCCCGCACGGCACAGTCGCACCCAAAACACCAAACTTTGACAAAGCGTGGCCACTCTAGTCTCATTCACCAAAATGCCTGATGGGCCCCCTGTTTGATATTTGTGATGATAAAGTTAGGCTTCCAGAGCAGATCCATCCAGCCTGGGGGCTCCTGACGTCCTTCTGAGGGGTCGCCCTGGGGTGACTCTCCCCTGCGCTTCAGTGGGAGGTGGCCGGAGCTCAGCTTCCTTTAACGCTGGGTGCTCCCCAGGGCCGACCCTTCACACAAGGGTGTCCTCGCCACACCCACGAATGCCACAGGCCCTTGTCAAATGCACACACCCAGCCCAGCGCACGTTCCGGGCCCTAGCAGAAGGGGATGGAGCGGGGAGGGGTCGGGGGTGTAGAGCAGACAGCGTGGGCAGGGCTGATGACAGACTGGCTGACCCACAGCGGGACCGCCTGGCCCCCACCCTGGGTCCCTCGGCCTCGCTCCAGCAGCTTATGTTCCCAACACGCAGAGGAAGGGAGAGACATGGCGACACCCTGACGCCCTGAAACATGCATCTCCCACCGTCAGATCTCCTTACGGGGCAGGCGCCCACCCTGACCTGAGCCCTGGCCCAGCCTGGCCTGAGGGACTCTCCTGGGGATGGCCGGAGCCAGCCGGGTGGGCAAGCGTGGTGTCTGGGGCCAGTCGCGCTCACCGCCCGGGATACGCACCTCCCTGCCCACACACCGGCCAGGGAGAGGCTGGACAAACTCCGCCTGTGCTTCATCCTGTCCCCAAACTCTCCCAGAGCCCACTCCAGCCAGGGCCGTGGGCAGGAACAGGCCACAGTGGGATGTCAACCCTCAAGTATTTTAGTGTCCTCCTCTCCTCAGAGCCCCCAGGGAGTCCAGCTACTCATCTCCCCACTCGCACTCTCAGCCCACACAACCCCTGGCCACCCTTCCCGCCCAGCCTGCACTGACGGAGTCTGGGCTGGGAGTGCAGCTGCCCAGCCAGGCATTTCTAGATGTCTGGCTGGGGTGGGTCCCTGAGGTCCCCCTTGTACCGTAGTGGCTGGCTCTGGCTCTGGCCAGCCTCTGGGCAAGGTCCTTCCAAGGACGCTTCTGGGGTCGTGTCTTCCTCCGAGGCCTGCAGCCACCGAAGCTCCTCAGGCTGCAAGGCCTGGTACCAGGGCGGGGGGCCACCTTCCGGGGCCAGCACAGGGCTGGTGGCCTCCTGATCAGCCCCGCAGGCCCCTCTGGGCCCTGGCCTCACCACGGACCCCGGGAGCTGCAGGAATCGCTGCATTGGGCACCAGGTCCTGCTCCAAGACGGGGTGAGCTGGCCAGGACGTTGGGGTTGCCTGTCACTGTCACCAGACGGCCCGCCCCCGAAACTCAGTAACCAGACACTGGCAGGGAGGGAGGCTCTGGTTTCCTCTTCGCTGCTCAGAGACAAGGCGTCAGGAGGGGCAGAAGGGTGCAGACTGTGGATTGAGCCCACCCCCAATCTCTGGGCAGGGCACCAGGCAGTCAGTGGAGCTGACAGAGAGGTGAGGGACGCCTCTTCACCGCCAGTCCCGCAGCCACAGCTGGACCTCGGCCTCCCCGGAAATTTCACATGCTCGCTTCTCACTTCGCCCCCATGCCTCTTGATCCTCACCTGCCCCTTCAGAGCCAACCCTCCACTTTGTCCTTCCTATCAACCTTCTCTTCTCTCTACTCGCTCCCACTGGAGGACCCCTGGGCCCACCTAGGCCACCAGGCCCGTCCCTCCAGCTGCTCTCACTCACATCCTAGGCCCCTGTGTCCCATCGCTCTCCAACAGCCCTGTGCTGCCAGTGCTCGCTTTAGTTCCCATACTGCAAACCCCTTCGGCCCCCCACCCCCAGCCTTGCCCTTGCTCCCACAGCTTCACTGCTGCTTCTCACAGAGGAAAGGCTTTAAATGAAATCCCCTGTAGCTCCTTGCCCCAGACTCAGATCCCCCTGCATCTACACTCGCCTCTCCTGCCTCCTCCTTCTGGGCCCGAGCTGGTCCCCTTTGCACCCCAGCCAGTCCTCCCACCCAGCCCTCCCTCCTCTCTCACCCTCTGACTCAGGGGCCTCTACCTCCTGTGTTCCCTTCAGCCTCTCCCCCACTCCTGGCTCCTTCCCATGAGCAGTGAAACATGCTCCAGGCTCTCCCATCCTAATAACAAACACAGATAACAGCAATGAAATAAAACTCCTTGAACCCATGTTCTCCTCTGGCAATTCTCTCTCTCTCCCCTTTTCCAGTCAAACTTCTTGAAAGCAAAATTCCCATTCGTTGTGTTTTACCTATTTACCCCCATTTGTTATTTCATTCACTTCAGTCTGGCTTTGGATGCTGATTTAGAATTCAGGGCTGAAGGGTCATGATCTCTGCAATTTACATGATTCAGCCAAAAATACATCTGGACAGTTAGATAAAGCAAATAGAGCATGATGTCCATGATGGTTGGATCTACGTGGATGATACACATGTATTCCTCGTATTAGTAGTATTCATTCAATTTTTCTATGTGTTTAAAATAATCCATAATAGAATGTTGGGGGGAAAATAATTAGTGCCTATTCTCCTTGCTTTGCCAGAACTGGTATCCCAGGGCAGGGGGTGGAGAGTGGAGTCAGAAGGAGCTAACCCACTCCACTTTGCCAACAATGGTCATGAACTTCTTTCCTTGTTTGATTTGACTTTAATGGGCCTTAATGCTATTTCCTTCTTCTTCTTCTTTTTTTTTTTAAGACAGAGTCTCACTCTGTTGCCCGGGCTAGACTGCCGTGGTGTCAGCCTAGCTCATGGCAACCTAAAACTCCTGGGCTCAAGCAATCCTTCTGCCTCACCTTCCCAAGTAGCTAGGACTACAGGCATGCGTCACCATGCCCGGCTAATTTTTTCTATATATTTTTAGTTGTCCAGCTAATTTCTTTCTATTTTTAGTAGAGACAGGGTCTCCCTCATTCTCATGCTGGGAAAGTCCTGACCTCAAGCAATCCTCCCACCTTGACCTCCCAGAGTGTTAAGATTACAGGTGTGAGCCATCACCGGGCTGCTATTTCCTTCTTGAAATCACATTTTATTTTCTTCCTGCCTTTTGGTTCACTTCTTCTCAGGTACATTGAAACGCTCTCCCCCTGCTCTCTGCTCACCCCTAATGTTGTGTCCTCAGGTTTCTGACCTGCGCCTGTTGGAACTCATTTAATGCCCTCTCCTTGGGTTATCTTCACTTCCTCCTGTAGCTTTAACTAACATATATAAAATATATACTAACAATTCCCTGATCTCTTCTGGAATCCAAATCTTAATATCCAGCTACCACTAGACTTGAATGCCCCTCAGAGTTTACAATCTCAGCATGTCCAAGGCTGGGTTCAACATTATTTTCCACAACTTTGCTAGTGATACTTTTATTTCTAACCACGCTGAACAGCACCAATATCCATCCGGCTGCAGGAACTAATAACCTGATTATCATCCTTCTCTCTCCCAGCCCCTCCCTCTGGCCCCAACCCTCCCCCATCCTATTACCCATCATATCTGTGGCTTCCACCTCTTCAGTAGCCCCCAAGCCCTCCGCCCCTCCTCTAATCTAGCCACCCTCACGGCCCCTGCCTGTTAACTTCAACACCCCCCTCGCTTGTCTCTATTCAGTCCCGCTCACCTCCAATCTCTTCCCCACAAGCCAGCTCGTGATCCTTTGAAAATACAAATCTGATGGTGTCACCTGTTTAGAACCCGTCAGTAGCCCTCCCCACACCCATTTCTGGTACTCGGTGGCCTGTGCCGTGATTCTGGCTCCACTGCAAAACCTGTGGCCTGGCTCTCAAGCTTCCTACAAGCCCTTTCCTCTGGCTGGAACACCCCTCACTCCCCTCTCCCTGGCCCACCTCCCACTGCCCCTCCTACACGGAACTGTCGCTGGCTGCTGCTTCACCTGTGCGTCCCCCAGGAGGACAAGGACGGTCTCCAGCTCACAGGTGTAGTCTGTCACTACCACGTGACTTGACACAGTCGGCCTCTAACAAATGCATGTTGCAGAATTTACGAGAAGGAACAAACAGGAATGGGTCAAAGGTGGGGGCGAGTTAAGGTTCGGTTGAATTACAGGGCAACGTGGGGAGGGCCGGAAGGGAGGTGGGGGCCAGAACGGAGGGAGGGAAGTGCATGTGCAGCGGGGCCAGGCCTGGGGGGTTCTGCGTCCCGTGCAGGGCCCGCCCTCCTGGGGAGGCTCCAGGCTGGAGGTCGAGTCCGCCGGCTCAGGCCCCTCCCCCGCCGTGCGGGAGCCGACCCGCTCGGCGCGAACAAAGCCTGGGACCCGGCGATCGGGCGCCGCGAACCCGGGAAACCCCTAGGCCCGAGGGCTGCGGCTGGCCCGCCCCTCCCCCCCCCCGCGGGGCGGCGCGGCCGGGCGCTGTCCATGGTGCCCGCGCCGCCCGGGCCTCACCGCTTGTAGTCGGAGGAGAAGATGCCGCCGCTCGCGGGGTCGTGGCCGTACTCGGGCTCCCCGGGGCCGGCAGAGCCGCCCTTGTCTTCGCCGTAGGCGGGCGCGGCCGACATGGGGGCGGTGGGCCGGGGCGCGGGCGGTGGACCGGGGCGGGGGCCGTGGACCTGGGGCGCGGGCGGTGGGCCGGGGCGCGGGCGGTGGACCGGGGCGCGGGCGGTGGACCCGGGCGCGGGCGGTGGGCCGGGGCGCGGGCGGTGGGCCGGGGCGCGGGCGGTGGGCCGGGGCGCGGGCGGTGGACCCGGGGCGCGGGCGGTGGGCCGGGGCGCGGGCGGTGGACCGGGGCTTGGTGGCTCCGCGGCGCGGGGCGAGGCCGAGCGCGGATTTATCAATCAGGGCCGCGCTGAGGCTCTTAAAGGCGCCGGCCGCGGGGCGTGTCCGCGGGGGGCGGCGGGGCGGCGCGGCAGGGCTGGCCCCGCCCTCGGGAATCCCCCTGCTCAGGGACGGCTCCCGCCCTTAGGAAGGACCCTGCCGCACTGGTGACGGCACAGCCTTCCGCGGGGTGCAGCACACCTGCCCGCCCTCCACCACCCGGCCTCCGCGCAACGACCTCCAGGGGCGCCGCTGGCCCCTGCGCAGAGGGGCCGTGTCCGCAGGCTGGGGGCCTGGGGCGGGAAGGGGTCCCCGCGCCCGAAGACCTCAGAGATCTAAGGACGCTCCCTTTCCTGACCACCTTTCTTATAAAATCTACTTTTCCAGTGGGAAGCCGAGAGGCTTCCTGGAGGTGGTGGCATTTAAGGAAAGGGGGTCCAGGATCGCCGAGAAGCCCTCAGACCTGTGGTCCCCAACCTCCAGGCTGCCGACCGACACTGGTCCGTGGCCTGTTCAGAACCGGCTGCACAGCAGGAGGTGAGCAGCAGGCAAGGGAACCGTGGTCTGTATTTACTGCGGCTCCCAGTCGCTGGCATCACCGCCTGAGCTCAGCCTCCCGTCATATCTGCAGGGGCGCTAGATTCTCATAGGAGCGCGGACCCTACTGAAAACTGCACATGGGAGGGATCTGGGTTGCGGCTCCTTATGAGAATCCAATGCCTGATGATCTGAGGTGGAGCTGAGGCGGTGATGCTGGCGCTGGGGAACAGCTGCAAATACAGATTGTCATTAGCAGAGAGGTTTGACTGCACAATAAACGTGATTGCACTTGAATCATCCTGAAAAACCATCCCCCGACCCATCCATGGAAAAATTGTCTTCCATGAAACCTGTGCCGGGTGCCAAAAAGGTTGGGCACCTCTGCCTTAGAGGCTTAGAGAGATGGAGAACAGAATAGAGAGGGCCGTGAACATCTAATTAAACTTTGGAAAACAGTGTGATGAATCTTTCTGAACCCACCACGTCTATGCCTAGTGCAGGGTCATGTCCGCGTCCCCCAACACCTCGCAAGGAAGGCAAACGGGCTGCTGTGACCATCAGAACTCCTGGGTCATAGAGACCTCTAGTTCAGCTCCCACAGCCTGGGGTACCCCAAGGCCCAGGGAAGGATGGAAAAGTAGTGAACCAGGCTGGGGAAAGAGGTGGGATCTAATTGGGCCCGAGTTTGGGGCATTAGGCAGAGGCCCTAAGGCCTCAGTGTCAATCTGCAGACTGGGATCCCAAAGCCCGCATGGCTAGAGTTAGTGGGCCAGGGCAGGAATGGGCGGGGCCTAAAAAGGCGGAGCTCGGCTCAGCAGGAAGGTTCCATTGCGGGAATGAGAACCCGGCTTGACCAGGCCGAGAAGAGGGCAGCACCCAGGTTTAGAGTTTGGCAGGCTGTATAGTAGGTAGCCTGAGGCCTTCGGGTCTTGGGGTCAAAAGGTTTTCAGAGGGGTGGAACTCAACCAGTGGCAGGTCTACTTGCTTCTGGTGGCTTCGGGCCTGCCAGAGTACAGCCCATCTTGAGTCTGGAGGAACGTGGCCTGTGTGGGGAGGGGAGGGCCTGGATTTTGCAGGAGCATGTGGGTTAGGTGTGTTGGTTAGTCGGCTCCAGAGGTGGGTGGGGTCCTGCATGGGTAGCTGGGCTACCGAGCTCACCGAGCTGCTGGAGCTCTCCTCTATTTGCAGGGAGTCCAGGCCAGGGGCTGGCCGAGCAGGCGCAGTGCAAAGTGCACACAGTCACTGCGTGGGGCGACAGGGTGGTAGGTAGGTCCACGTCCATGGCTTTGCGCACGGGGTGCTCCAGCACCACACGGTCAACGCCGCCTTGTCTGCCTCCCCAGGAGCCCGGCAACGTAGGTGCAGCCCCTGGCCACCTGGATTCTTGCCTGCGGGGCTCGCCAGATGGGTGCGGATCAGAGCCAGGCTTATGTCCTATACCCCGGGATCCTGCACCCTCATTTCTTAACCCTGAGCGCCCCAAAGCCCCTATCTTCAGAGACCTGCACCCCCAGCCCCGGACTGCAGTCTTCATCCAGTGTGCAGCCCACTGGTGGCGAGTGGCTTGTCTGGGCAGCCTCTCTTTGAAGACTCGGGCCTGTGTTTCGGCTGGAGGCACCCACCCTCAAAGTGGATCACTTCTCCGTGGCCGCAGTATACGCCCACGTGGGCCCCAAACCCACGTCCTTTGGGAGACATCAGCCTGAACAGGAAGAGATCTCCCGGCTCGGTTCAGCGACCCCCCAACTCCACAACCTCAAAGTTCTGACCCAGGAAAGCCTCAGAGAGGACGAACTTAACGGTGCTGCCTGCCCTAGTCAGGGCCTGGGAGGAGAAAGTGACCAAACCGCTGTGCATTTGCACAGGCCGCCTGGGATCTTTCTACTGCTCCCAGGGTCAGATGGTCAACCGAGGGGTCAGATGGTCAACCGAGGGGTCAGGGAGACCTGGCTTGGGGCTGAGCCCACGGTGGAATGGCTTTACTGCCACACACTTGCCTCCTGTGCTTAAAAGCGACTCCAGAGACCTGGACAGCCCAGATACATCCTGCCCTGAGACAGCCCTGAACACCACTCAGTTTCCAGCAATGGGTACTTCCTCCCCATCCAACTTTGTCTTCTCATCTCAAATTCCAGCCCTTCATTCTCTTTCCCTCTCCCTGCTCAGATCCCCTTCCTCAGCCATCTCCCATCTTCCCAATCCTGCTAGAGGCCATGCCAGGAATGAGTATCAATCAGCTGATACCTGGGTTGAGCAAAAAACCTGAAGAAACCTGGGTGAGATCTGAACCCAGGACAGGCATCTCCTCTCAAGTCTAGGTGGAGAAAGGCCTGTCCAACAACCTCAGCAGCAAATATTTTTTGAGCAGCTGCTCATTTGATCCTTACTACAATCGCAAGATGGGTACAGTATGCCCATTTTCAGGATAAGGAAACTGAGGTTCACAGAGGTTATACATCACTAGAGTATAGCACAGCTCACATATGACTGCTCGACTGTGTCCCGTTCCCTTTGGACTAAACATCAGTCACCTGTCTTACCTCTTTTCCTTTATAAGAAAATGAGAAATCCATTTAATTCAGGCTTCTCCTATCTTTACTGGGAACAGAGGCTTTTGAGACTTGGGAGGATGGCCCCCATTGCCTGGGAAGGGGACTAAAGGCAGGGCCTGTGGGCACCCGGCTCTCTGAGGCTGGTGGAGGAACTGGGAACAGGAAGTGATCCCTCTCCCCAGGTCTCTGGGATCTTTGTTGGAAGGGAGAGGGGGTGACTTTAAAAGATGTGACTTGGGTAGGAAGGACCCGTATACCAGTGAGGAGGAGGGCTGCCCAAAACCCACAGTGCAGAATGCCAGCCGTTTTGTGGCTCATTGTGTCTCTGCCATCCCTGACCCTTCCCTTCCCTCCTGGCCCCAGTCCATAGTAGCCTCTGCTTATTGCTCAGTGAGTCATTTTCTCAGACTGGGAGCTGTGGAAGACTCAGGTGACCAACTCATCCCAGTCTGCCTGTGACTTTCCATTGTTCTAAAACTGAAAACCTCTCATCCAGGAACCTGGGGGAACCCGGACAGGTAGTTGCCCTGATTCAGGCCTGCCCATTTCCATCTCCCAACATCTCAGAAGGCCGCAGGGAGGACCCAGTCATGTGAATGTCCTTTAGTTTTCGTTCATGCCCTCCTACCACCCACCAGGTAAGGAGGGCACCTTGGGTCCTGCTTCCCTTGGGTCCTCTACCTCCCATACCCACCAAGCAGGGGTTACAGCTGTGCAAGAGGGCAGACTGTTCTGTCCCCTGCTGAGGCGGCAGTCACCCTGCCTGGGGAGAAGACAAGATGAGCTGAGGTCTTCTCCAGTTACCTGGGACATGAAGCTCATCTAGGGGAAAAAAACAAACCCAGCCGTCACCACCTGGCCACTGAGGAAGTGAGGATGGAGGCCACTCTGCCTCTCTCCTGTCTCCCTCAGGCTCTGCACTCTGCCTGCAGGGCTGTTTGTACGTTGGCGCTTGGTTGTGCATTTGGTGTGCCCGTGAGTCTGCACTAGGATGCTGGACCCGGGACTGGGAGACTTAGCCCCATCTGTGCCACCTCTCTATATGGAACATCAAATAAGCCACTTCCTCTCTCTAGGCCTCAACTTCCTCATCTGTGAGCTAGGGACAATAACCTGGGGGGTGGTTGGGAATCACAGGGCCAATGCGAGGCTCTGGGAGCTCTCTGTGGGCTGGGTAAGGCAGAGGAACAAGGTTTGTTTATTTAAGGGCTGCTCCTGAGCTTGCAGATTTGGGTGCTGGGAGGGGGGGTAGGGAGAATACATCTTCCTCAGCTCAGAGGAGAAGAACAATGGGCCCTCAGAAGCTGGCGGCCTCCCTGTGACCCCTGCCCCAGAGCTCTCAGGGAATCACCCAGCTGGAAAGGTGCCAGGGAGCAGGGCACCACTCCCGACTCTCCCTCTGGAAGTTCCCCAGTGCCGGCAGAGGTAGGGGGCACCTTGCCCGCCGTCAGCTGGGCCTCTGCACTGTTAGTCAGGGTCTGAATGAAGAGATGCCCCTTCAGATAGGAGGTCTACGTCCACGCGTGGTGCTCCATCCATAATGACTATTGCCAGAAACTGTGCTAAAGCCCCCCAACCAATAACGTCATGAAGCAGATACTATTATCATTCCCATTTCACAGATGGAGAAACTAAGGCTTGGAGAAGTTGCCAAGGTTACAAGCTCGTAAGTGGCAGAGCCAGGATTCAAGCCTGGGTGGTCTGGCTCGAGTACCCATGTCCCTAGCCACTGTGCAGTACTGCCTCTCTCATGCTGCCAGCACGGGAGGCCCTCTCCCCAGGCCCCACCACCAGGAAGTGCTGACTCCTGCATGCCCCCCTGACCTGGAGAAACAGCCTTCTCCTTGGCTTTCATTGAGCCAAAAGCCATCATTTTCTTTGTAAGCAAAGAAGAGTCAGGCCCTGGAGCTGCAAAAGCCCAGAGGACAGAGCGTCCCAAGCTTGGGGCATCTAGCCTGACAACGCTGCCCACGCCACTGGGGCTCCTCAGGAGGACAAAGTGGTGAAGGTAGCCTTGCAACTGGGTGTGGGGGTGACAGGCCATGCAGGACCTCAACTGGTGGGGTCCTGTCCCCAAGCACAGGCCTGTGGGGCCAGTGTGGCAGCCCTTGGCTATGGCTATGGTCTGGCCTGAACTTCCAACTCATGCCCTCATCCGCCAGTCTAGCCCTTGGACAAAGGGTGCCTCTGTGGAAAGTGAGGCTTTGGGCTCACTGCTCCTAGCTGGCCACCTTCAGCCAAAGTAAGAGTCAGGGCTCCTGCCGGTGTAGAGTAAGCAGTCCCAGCACACCCTGCTTGCGCTCTTCCTTCCCTTACACAGCCTTTGGTTACCCATTCTCTCGGCACAATGATCCCACCTGAATCTGAGCCCCCCACCTGGCAGCTCACCTTGCAGCGGCCACGCCACACTCTTTGCTAGATAGTCTTCTGTGTCCAAAGCAAGGAGGAAAAGCTACCTATCCCTCAGGCAGATAAAAGGGCCAATAGGGAAGCCCTGGGGCCCTTTCGTCACCACTGTCCAGGCCAGTCTGATAGCAGCTCACCCTCCTCCCAGCGGCTCTGGGGGCAGCTGAGAAGCCAGAGTCTGTGAGGCTGGGGTCCAGGACGTCCTCTCTTCCCTCCTCCTGGTGTTCAGCCCCACCCCTGCCCTGCCTGTGTCTGCTCTCTGCACTGGCTCTTCTCCCTCCCTGGCCTCCGGGTGCTCAGACACCTCATCCCCACCAGACCGTGGTCAGAGAACACACAGTGTATGGCTTTAATCTCTTTCGGTTTACTGAGGCTTGCCTTACCGAGTAACATATGGTCTACGCTGGCGAACATATCATGTACGCTTGAAAATCTTTATTTTCCAGATTAGGCTGTAGTGTTCTATAAATATCAATAGATCAAGATGGTTGATAATGTTCATCTACGACTTTACTGATTTTTTTTGTACAGATTTTCCATCTTCTTTGCCAGATATAACCATTGTTTTACTGTGCTTTTCATATTTTTCATCCCTGTCCATATATCCCTAAATAATATTTATTTGTTTATATATTTATTTATTTATGAGATGAGTCTTGCTCTGTCACCCAGGCTAGAGTGCCGTGGCATCAGCCTAGCTCACAGCAACCTCAGACTCCTACTTTGGCCTCCCAACTGGGACTACAGGCATCTGCCATCATGCCTGGCTCATTTTTCTATTTTTAGTGGAGACAGGGTCTTTATCTTGCTCAGGCTGGTCTTGAACTCCTGAGCTCAAGTGATGCTCCCACCTTGGCTTCCCAGAGTGCTAGGATTATAGGCATGAGCCACCACCCCTAGTCTGGAGTCGTGATTTAACTCTTTTTTATGATGATTGTGTTTAAATTTCACCTTTATTATTACGGTGAATTCCTTAGTCCTTGGATGTAGTCTTCTAAGGTATGACTCTTAGGGAATTTCAGTGGCTAGCCCAAGGCATTTACCAAACCCTTTTAAATGTGTGGAAATTAAACTACAAATTCTGTCTCCTTTGGAGTAGGCAGCAGCTGAAATACCTGCTCTTTTTTCCCTGCCCTTCAGCTATTGCTTTCTACTGAGCTCCTTGGAGTCTCACCCAGTGGATCTGCAGTAAGGGGGTGTTCAAGGATTTGAAGGGATTTCTTGTGTAGATTTTGGAGATCCCATCTCTGAGGATCCCTCCTTTCTGGGATACCCTCCATCAATTTACAGTTGCTCTAGAAACCCTGAACTTTATCTACTGAAATCTAAGCCAAGAAGTCTGTGGCTTTCTACATGAGTTCCAGTGCCCCACTCTGTGAAGAATGTGGGGTTCCCTAAGGGGAAGCTTTGGGTACGTGGACCTCACTCAGTGTAATTCTCTTCTTTCAAGGGCCAAATCTCCAGGGGAAGAGGGTACCTCCAGAGAGGACTCTGATCAACAGTCTCCACAGTAGGTTAATTTGTATGTTGAGGTTGTTCATGATTGAAATTAAAAATTATCTAACTTCCTCCCTGTGTTGTAAGTCAGCAGTCATCTAGTTACCCAAAGTTCCAGGTAGATTTTCCTTCCAGAGGAAAATGACTTACTTAAAATGTTTGAATATTCCAAATCTCTTCTCTCTTCTGGTTATATTTATAAGTTAATTCATTTATAGTCTAGAATTTTCATGCTTCTCTTGCCAAATTGGTTAGCTCAAATCAATTTCTCAAAATAAAATCCCCTCTAAATATTGTAAACTTTGAGCTTCTCGACCTCAAAATGCTGAAAGCTGGACTTCACACTTCAGCAGAGAAACTGTTAAATACCTCCAGGGTGGGGAATCTTTTCATGTTGGAAGGCCACATTAATTTAACTGTCATCAAATAAGGCTCCATTCAAGAAACTTCAATTAGATATAATAAAAAATGTATATATTTTGTAAAAATATAATGAGTACGTACTTAGTAATTTCAAAAAATGAAAACTATTTGTTAATTTTAAAGTTAACTAACCTTTTAATGACTTCATTTGTGTCTGCTTTTTATCAGATAGCATTTGAATATTGCAGCACGGAGGTCCGCAGTTTCAGTTGATCTCCTAGATGGGTATCAGTCATTTGTGACCTTAAGGATGTCTTGATTTGGATTTAGTAGGAGAATGTAGATTCACAGCAGTAGGTGGTTGAAAAGCAAGAAAGAATTTTTCAGGTATGTTGCTGAAGACATGGGTATTCTACTGCACTTTTCCATTGTATCTTTCTTAGCATCAAACAATGACTTTAAAATGTCACCTACTGAGAGCTCAGTCAATTCCATCTGTAGTTCTTTAGGTGCCTTGGTGATATTGACTAGATGAGGCTGAAATGCTAATTTGAGTGTGGTGTCATGATTCTCAAAGTCAGTGAACCTTTAGTTGTATTCTCCAATTAATAGATCTGTAACAGCTGTGTATTCTTCAAATAATATACAGATATCATCCTACTCATCAATGACCTTTGCTAACTAGGGAAAATATTCATCCAAAATTTCCTTTTGAAGAAGTGTTTTGAAAAATACATAGCTTTTCTCAAAATGCTTGGATTTTTGGCCACATATCATATATAGACTTAGTTTTACCTTGCAAATAAATATTCAAGTTGTTTTGATTTGACATGGTATCATACAGAAATACTGCATTCCTATAGAAATCTTCTTTCAATAATTTACATTGCTGATTCTGTTCTTCAGAAAATTTAAGTATGTGTTTTTGCAGAAATAAAACTTTGGCTAACACCTGTTCCTGCAATAGCCTAAACACTTTAGAATGATATGGGAAATCCACACTGAATAACTCATCCTTCAACTTCAGCATGTTAAAAAACTGATAATGCCATGTATAGTTTTTGCAGAGTGTCACTTAAAATAGTAGCTTTAGCACAGAGATTTTGCTGATGCAGGAAAAAATGAAAACAAATGAGAGAATCTGAATCTGTTAATATTTTTTTATCTGTGCAATAAACCCTTCATGTTTTCCTGTCATGGAAGGCACACCTTCTGTATATATGTCACTAAATTTACCAAATTCAGTCCAACTTCATGATATTTGTCTTGAAAGTTGTTTAAGATATCTATTCCCCATGTTCTGTTCACAAGAATGCCCAAAGCAAGTAACTCTTCACAGCAAAGAAAATCTTCTGTTATGACCCAAATGAAACATAAAACCTGCACTAAGTCAGTAGTATCAGTTGAATCATCCAAAGCAATTGAATAATGTAATATATAGTTTCCTTTTGAAATATTGTATGAAGTTGTTAAGTTCAAGGTTAATTCATACTGTCAATCAGTTAGGGTTTACCTTGAAAGAGGCAGCTGTTTGTACTTCGAAATGTTATTGGAGTCTAAGCATCCCACAACTTTAACAATACATTCTTTCAGAATTTCTACATCACTGAATGGTTTCCCTTTTTTTCCTGAGCATATAAGCTACTTTATAAGTTGCTTCAATGACATTATTTCCAGGTCTTATTGCTGCTTGAAACAATTGTCTTTTGCTTTTTTGGTTTTCATCTTTTAATTTCTGCAGTACAACCTTTCATGCCTCTCCCTCTAATTTAAAATACCTGTGGTCCTTATGACTATTATTATATAATGCTGATGAGCACTAAATTTCTTTAAGGTTGATATTACAGTATTACAAAGTAAGCAAATCATCTTATCTTTAGGATAAACAAGATAATATTGCAATTGCCAATCCTCAATTTAAAAAATCTGTTTTCTTCCTTCAGCGTTCTCTTGGTCTTTTTTGACATGATGGGCTGTTAAGCAGACAGAATTAAAAAATACTGTTGAGCTGTGCAACTATTCACATATTCCACTTCAAACAGAAACACAGTGAGTGCATCATTGCCAAAAGTTGATAACAGACTGACATACTCGACCCCCATAAACTCTCACCAACCAGCCTCATACAGTAGTGGGGCCACTCAGGTGGGGGAAGTTAGAACTAAATCATGAGTGTAGCAGCTGTCAATTTAGCCCTTATGGCTTACTAATGTTCTAATTGTGCCAGTCAATCTGGCAAAACTTATTTTAAATACATCCATTTTAAAAGTAAAATAAAAATATAAAAGATAAGCAAAAATGTATTAATAAAAATAAAAGGATTTGTTCTGGAAAATTTGGATTCAGTCAAAAGGCTACACTTCACAGGTTCCCCACCCCTGAACTACCTCCTCTGTTGGGCACTGATTCGAGTGGTCAGCCTAGTATTCACTGACCACACATATATCATGCAGCATAACTCCCCTGTCAGAGATAATGGGGTTCTATGGAGTATTATAAATGAATAGCAATATTGAAATAAGCTTTTGAAATCCTACTGAATGAACAAACAAGTGTATAAAATTGATCACATGTAAAATAAATACCTGAACCTTAAAGTAGTTGGTATTAATTTAATGGCATTGTGGATAGGAAAATTTTAATTCCTTTTACAATACCTTAACGCTGATTTAGTAACAAAGGAGTATTTTTACACAAAAAGAAAACTCTAGAAAACAGTAAGCCAGGCCGGGCGCGGTGGCTCATACCTGTAATCCTCACACTCTGGGAGGCTGAGGTAGGAGGATCGTTCAAAATCATGAGTTCAAAACCAGCCTGAGCAAGAGCGAGACCCCGTCTCTACAAAAAATAGAAAGAAATTAATTGACCAACTAAAAATAAACAGAAAAAATTAGTTGGGGATGGTGGTGCATGCCTGTAGTCCCAGCTACTCGGGAGGGTGAGACAGAAGGATCGCTTGAGCCCAGGAGCTTGAGGTTGCTGTGAGCTAGGCTGACACCGGGGCAACAGAGTAAGACTCTGTCTCAAAAAAAGAAAAGAAAACAGTAAGCCTTCTTGGGAAGATAAGAAAGAAAAGCTGCATTCTCACTAATGTTGATTCTTCACTGAGGCAAAAAACAAAAAAAGAATAAAAAAAAAAAAGGAAGGAAAGCTGCAGAACTTATAGTCCAGGTCCTGGATTTTACAGTCAGGATGACTTAGCCTCATATAGCAACCTCATTCCATAATCTTCCACAAAATTAGCAACAAAATCAGGCATGTCAAGTCTTTGTTGCTTGGGAGAACAGCTGCCAGAGAAACACCCTAGAGGTTAAACATGGATAGATGCAGGAAAAGCATCAATTGATCACCGTGTACTCCTTACTTTCGCCTACATTCCTAACCCATCTCTCATGGCCTGTCATCATTACTCCCCTTTTACTTCTCACTTAAGACTCTTAGGCCACATGCTGAATGATAATAAAAAGATTGTACATCTTATCTCATACTGCTGTAACACAATCCCATATACTGGTTGGCTTAAACAACAAACATTTATTCTCACAGTTCTGGAGGCTGGAAAGTTCGAGATCAAGGCGTTGGTAGATTTGGTTCCTGGGGAGGGTCCTCTTCCAGGCTTGCTGAAGGCTGCCTTCTTGCCATGTCCTCACAGGGCAGGGAGAAAGAGAGAGAAGCTAGCTCTCTGGTGTCTCCTATTTCAAAGGCACTAAAAGTATTGTAAGGACCCCACCTTATGACCTCATCTAAACCTAATTACCTCCCAAAGTTTCCATCTTCAAATACCATCACACTGGGGGGTGGGAATTCAACATTGAATTGGGGAGAGGGAGCACAATTCAATTCATAGCATTGTATCTATTCATCAGTTTCTCTTCTTAGAATAGTAGTAATAAATACAATCTGAGAGCTTGCTAGGTGCTAGTATTGTGTCACATGGTTACATGGATAGTTTCAGTTAGACATCATTATATTGTAGTTGAGGGAACTGAGTCTAGTTCATTCACTAGACTAAGGTTACAATCAGTAAATTGTTGTAGAACTAGGATTTGAGCCCAGGCAGTCTGACTATAAATCTCAAACTCTAAATCCCCACCCTACACTGCCTCAACCAGAGGAAAAATCATTTTGAAATCTAATGAACTGAGTTCAGGAATTTGTTGTTTTAATTGTTATACTTTTATGGACTGGGTAGAGAAGGGCTCCAAATATTAAAGCAATTCTTTTGATAACTACTCATGAAAAAATCAGCCAGACAAGAAATGTTTACAGTAGAAGGCTAAAAACAAACAAAACTTTGGAAACCATAAAAAGCCAGTTTGAAAGGAGTAACTCCTTGAGTGTCAATAACATGAAACATCCCTCCTAGGAAGCAAACAAAAGTGATGACCTGTCAAATTAGAAGAAAAATGAAAAAGTTCCAGTGAGGGTCTGGGGAAGTGGCACCGTCAAACACTGCTGGTGAATTTGCACCTCTTCTGAAGAGGAAATTTGGAAATATCTATGTAAACTTTCAAAAAACTTATTCTTTTGACCAAATAATTTAAAGCTCAGTACTAATTCTAAGAAAGTCAAGATGTATGCAAAATTTTGTGTACAAGAATAGTCACTATATTGCTTCAAAAATAAATTATATATGTCCTGGTTATTAAAAATATGCTAATTGTAAAAGAGTTAAGAAGACAGAGATTTCTATAGAAATAAAAATAAAGAACTTAGGATATTATCTCTCAGATCTAACCATTGTTATAATTGGATTCCCTTCCCTCCTCAGTCATGTATATATAATTTATACTTTTAGAACTCAGTTTTGTAACATGCATTTTTAAACATACTTCTCTTACCCAGTTATTAATGCCCAAAATACATATTTACACCATTTTTAATGAATGCCTAGTATTCTACTGTATGAATAGACCATAATTTAACCTGTGAACTCTTTTATTTTTTTGAAACAGAGTCTTGTTCTGTTGCTCCAGCTAGGGTGCAGTGGCATCATCACGGCTCAGTGCAACCTGAAACTCCTGGGCTCAAGCGATCCTCCTGCCTCAGACTCCTGAGTAGCTGGGACTATAGGTGCACACCACCATGCCCTGCTAATTATTCTATTTTTTTGTAGAAACGGGGTCTTGCTCTTACTCAGGCTGGTCTTGAACTCTTAAACTCAAGCGAGCCCTCCTGCCTGCCTACTCCCGTCCTAGCAGGCACTGAGTCAACCCCTCGGAAGTGGCATCAACCTGTGCACTGTTCCGAGCCTGCGCGCTGCGCCTTGGCGCGCCTCATTACGTCCGGCCGTCGCGTAGAGGCGGGACTTCCCCCCCACGCCCAGGAAACCGGAAGGGCTGTTTTCCGCCGGAAGGACTGAGTCCTTGCGGAGAAGATCGGACCTCAAAGGTTGGCTCCCTTGTGTCGGGTAGAGTAAGGCTTGTCTCTGACCACCCTGCGCCGCGGGTGACTGCAGCGTCCTAGTAGGCAGGCTGGCGTGTCGGGTTTCAGAGATGCGGCAGGGAACGGGGGTAAAAGCGACAGGTTGGTGTATCTATCGCGGGGTCGGCGACATGGGCCTTATTCCTGGTTCACTGTGCTTAGCTTTCGCGACCTCGTTTGAAAAGCGAGTTTGGTAGCCTCCGGAGCTTCAGTGGGTATTAATGTGGAAGGGACAAATACGCACACGGAGGAAAGTTTTAAGAAAAGGAATTGCAATTTTCACATAGGTGATGCTGTCCTGTGTCGCATAAGCGCTTAGGCCTGTGCAAATCCAGACATTCTGAAGCGGTGATTCCTGCTTGAGGCAGCAGCCCTTGTTGCATTAATTTTAAAACACACACGGAGTTGGTCGTTTTTAAGCTTCCTGAACCTGCCAGCAAAATCATTTGGTGTCAGAGGTGGAACAAAGCCATCTTGGTCATCCGCTTAGTTTCAGCTTAAACTGAAGGATAGTGAAAGAGAGGCTGAGAGTCACACAGCTAATTTAGTGACAGAGTGGGGACTAAAAGCGCTGTTTCTTCGTTTCCAGCCTGGAATTCTTTCTTCTATCCCATAGTATCTCTTTGGATTGTGAAACAATTTGTCTTTTGGGGGCAGGAGGTGAGGAGGAGTGAAGTGGATGGTGACAGACGTTTAGATACAGTATGAATCCATCAAAGGCAAAGTCAGTGTGTGTCAGGACTTAGAACTGTCAGTCATCTACATTTTCCATGCTCCATAACTGCAGATGAGTCTGTCATGTCGCTTCTGTCATTTCCCATTGGGCATCACATATGGTGAAGATGGAACTTTCATTACCTGATACATACCTTTACACAGAATGGCTTGGGGTTCATTAAACAAGATACGTGCTCACCCTAGAAGACTTAGGTCTGATTACTTACCTGAGCTCTCACTATGCTTATATGCTGTAATAACTCCAAAGTTATTCAAACTCCAAGTTTATCCAAAACTATCTGAATCAAAAACCGCCTATAGAGAACTTGTAAGTTGCCCACAAGTCCAGGTGAGATGCTGTAGAGTGCACTGCAGTCAAACCTTAGCTGTCTTAAGTAATAATACATTTGGTGTTTGTGCTTTTTAAATGCACTGTGCATTACTGCTATCATCTTGCTCATGTCATGAAATGGACATGTGTTGTCGGAAAAGAGCAAGCCTGTGAAGAACGTAAGCGACCCTAAGAGGTACAGAAAACAACTGGTACATTAGCAAATATTGAAAAACTGTTGGCATCACATGGGGGAAATCTTAAGACTGATCAACTAGATATTGTAGGGGAGCCATGAATATATAAACAATTTTCAAACGTTTTGGTCTCAAGACTCCCTTTAAAATTATTGAGAGGCTGGAAGCAGTGGCTCATGCCTGTAATATCAACATTTTGGGAGGCTGAGGCAGGAGGATTGCTTGAGGCCAGGAGTTTGAGACTGGGCTGGGCAACATATTGAGACCTCATCTCTACAAAAAATAAGAAAAATTAGCCAGGTGTGGTGGTGTGCACCTGTAATCCTAGCTGCTCAGGAGGCTGAGGCAAGAAGATTGTCCCCAGGAGTTCAAGGCTGCAGTAAGCTATGATTGTGCCACTGCACTCCAGCCTGGTTGACAGACTGAGACGCTGTCTCATTAAAAAGAAAATTGAGGTCTCCAAAGAGCTTTTATTTATGTAGGTTATTTATAAAAATATTTATGGTACTAGAAATTAAAAACTGAGAAATATTTTTAAACACATGAATACACAAGCATACACTCCATTAGTTGTCATAGTGATGAATGTCCTCTGGTTAAACTCCATTGTTCACTCATGGTATGAGAGGGAGAAGGGCAAATAATGTCTTAATAATATTATGAAGATAGTATTGTCCTCACTATATCCTGAAAGGCTCTCAGAGGCCCCCACAGGCTCCACATTTTGAGAACAATTGTTCTGTGCAAATGTTTTAAAGAAATTTTAGATTATATAGACAAAAATGATTGCTATTGCAAGGGATCATGACATGAGCAGAAGTATCACTTTAGAAATGCAATAACAAGCACAATCTTGTATTTCCAGGAGCTGTATAATTCCAGGCACAGGGAACACAAACAGATGTCCAGTTTGTCTTGTTTTCATCCAGTTGCATTTCTTTTTCTTAAGAGGTAAGGTCTCACTCTGTTGTCCACGATGCAGTGTAGTGGTACAATCATAGGTCACAATAACCTCAAACTCCTGGGCTCAAGTGATCTTTCCACCTTGGCCTCTCAAAGTGCTGGCATTACAGGCATAAGCCACTGTATCTGGCCCTATTGCTTTTTTATACGGCTTCTGACAGTGGTTTGGGACAACTAGAGAATCAAGGGCTAAGAAGAGAAGACTCGACTAGTTCCGTTGAATTTGAACATGCACAAGCCACAAAGCAGTCTGTTTTACTCACTCCCTGGGCCAATTAAATCACCTTCCCCTACCAGAAATCTCAGTGTGTTATAGCGTCCAGCTTCCATCTCCTTTTTCTCTCTTCCAGACTCATGACTTTTCAGTGGGTAAGTTATTGCATAGAAAAATGTCCACTACTGAGTTATACTTGTTACATAAAGAGGTAAATAGTGTTTAAAATACCTTAATTTTATGTGGAAATCCTTGGTAGACAAGTAGATATGTCGTTATTTGGGAAATTGGCTTGAGGTCCTTTGAAAGACTGGGAACATATATTTGTATTTAAAATAATGGAACATGAGATCCCATTAGCTGAAAATTCTATGCAGGGGATGGATTGCCTTAAAATTAAAAAAAAAAAAAAAAAAAAAAAAAAAAAAGAAAATTCTAGCCATCCATCACCTTTTTAGAAAAGGATGAGATTTTAGTAATAGGGGGTGCCTCCATCTTCTTTTTACCTTATAGATAGTGTATATATAAATTTGGCCAAAGTTATTTGGGGGAGAGGGACTTTTGTTAGGTACTGAGCTACTTTAATTGTTGCTTTCTATTACATGTGAGGGAGTCTCTCCCATAAAATGATTTTTAAAGACACTTGACATTTGAGAAGGAATCACTTGTGATCTGTATAAGCCCCTAAGTTTGTCATTACCTTTATAGCATATAATTTTCTCCATAAAGTTTTAGATTCTAAAACTAGCAGACGGCAACATAGATGTTGTGCTATAAATATAAGATTGACAGTTAAGCTTACTCAGTGGCCAAGGATGCAGCTTCCACTCACCAGCGTACATGAACCAAATTTATAACTCAGAACGTTTAAAATACACGTTATAGATCTTTGCGCTCTTCTAAGATTGGTGAAAGCTACAATAAATATGAAATGTGAGTGTCAAAGGTCTCTTGCAGCGATGGAAGGAATATTCTAAACCACATCCATCTATCCCACCTCCCAGATTCTTCTACACTCCCTCTCACTCTTCCCAGATTAGAAGTCACCACAGAGCACTGTTGCTAACAGTGTCAGATCCCTCAGGTGTACTGGGACAGAAGAAAGGTTGATGTTTTTGGTTCATATTTCTAACCTTCCCCTCTGTCCACCAAGCAAACAAAAATTTGAAAGCTGCTTTGCTTTCTAGTGAAGGGGCTTTTCCTTTGATTTAAAAGGTAATTTGATGTCTCTTTTCAGGTATATGAGCTCCCTGAAAATACAAAGCACTTGTTTCCATGTTCTGATCATTCAGAGATTATGAAGGCACAGTGCCTACCTTTGGTTTGCTTGCAGTGAGGTGGAGCAGGCACAGGTCAGTGGTCACAGTATATCTACTTATGTATGCTAAAAGAGGTGAGTGTGTGGCACTTAACTCGGCTTGGGAGAGAGAAGAATTAGGCAGTGCTTCCAAGAGGTGATTTTTTGAAAAGCTATATAGGCATAAGGTGGACAAGGAAGGGGAGGTCCATTTCAGGTACCCAGGAATTGTGGCTGGCTTATAAATTGTAAATGGTACAAAAGACAGTACCAAATATTCTACACCTGTCTCCAGAGTACTGTCCTTATTTTTAGATAGTGCTTCTTGTTTTTTCTTCTCTCTGCCCCTCTCCCCTTCATTAGATGGATGTTCAAAAGGAAGTATGAGGGGGCAGAATAATAGGTTTACCAACAAGCAATGTTTATACCCAGTAAGTCTGCCTCTAAAAGTTGTGTTCCTCCTTTGTTAAAATGCACAGCTGGGAAACCTGAATTTTGTTAGTTGAGTACTTTCCCAGAGAATGGATTATATTCCTGTCTCCAGTCCAACCTGTTTGAAGTTAACGGTGTCTTTTAAACTCGTTTCAAGGAAGAGACCCACATTTAGGCTTAGGAAAGAATGGGAGAGACAGCAAGATTAGAATCCAAGTTGAGACTACAAAAACACCTTTATTAGCTGTATCTGAGTGATTACATTTTGTTTGGATCAGCTGTAAGCTGTTTAATTTGTGCAGTTCAAATAAATGATAGTTTAATTCCACTGATTTGAGTAAGTGAAAATAGAACAGAAAAACTGCTTCCATTACAGTCTGGGAAAGTGAAGAAAAAACAATCAGTGAGTTGGGCTTTTTTTCTGGGGTTGGCAATAGCAGAAAACAATCAGTGAAGCAGTCAGACATGATATACTTGAAAAGAACCAGCAACTCAAAAATTTAGGGGCAGTTGTTGTGCCAAGGTCACAGTCACACTATTTCCAGGACACTTCTTAGTGGCAGAGATGCTGACCTGGGGTCTTATTTTCCAATAGCAGACTCTTATCTTGCATTTAGATTAATTAACCATTGGTTATAATGAAGCAAATGTATGTAAAGAATTCAAATCTCTTAAAGCTTGAAATTAGAAATGATCTTTCTTTTAACATCTTGTTATATTGAAAGACCATGTTTTAAAGTTGGACTTGGTCATATTCTCCTGGAGACTAAGAAAACAGAGTCCTTGAAGTCAAGCCGACTCTGCCTTTAGCCTCCTAAATGAAAAGGTAGATAGAACAGGTCTTGTTTGCAAAATAAATTCAAGACCTACTTATCTACCGACAGTAATTATATACTTTCTATTTCCATTGAAAATAGGAATAATGAGTTTATAGATAAGAAAGGTAGAGAAAGACATAGTGAACACGTGAGAATCTTTACTAATTGAGAGGAAGGTGACTAGAAATTAGAGAAGTTGTTTTGGTAAGTTGAGGAGAGAGGACTCTTTATGTAGTGCAGGCTTTGTAGAATCCAAAAAGTTTTCTAATAACTGAACCTTTTTGCATAGAGACCAATATAGTCTCATTTACAGAATGCCAAATCACAGTCAGTTGTGCTGTGGGCATCTTCCAGTGTATGAGTTATATAAAGTTGTGTGTTGTTTGTTTTTGGGTTTTTTTTGAGACAGTGTCTTGCTTTGCTGCATGAGATTGAGGGCTGTAGTATGATCATAGCTCACAGCAACCTCAAACTCCTGGGCTCAAGTGATCCTCCTGCCTTAGCCTCCCATGTAGCTGGGACTACAGGCACACACCACCATGACCAGCTAATTTTTCTGTTTTTTTATAGAGCCCTGTGGATTGCTATGTTGCTCAGGCTGGTCTTAAACTCCTGACCTCAAGCAATCCTCCTGTCCCTGGCCTCCCAAAGTACGAGGATTACAAGCATGAGCCACCACACTCAGCCAAGATTGTGATTTTAACACCTTTTGAAGAATTGGAAGTATTAAGAAAAAGGCCCCCCTGCCCATGCATTTGCTCTGCTTTATACTGATGACCAAGTACATGCTTCAGAAATCTTTTATTAGATATATACATGTGATTGTGTATTATTTGAACCAGCAGGAAGTTGATTATTAAACTTTTCTAAATAAAGGACAATTTTATCAGAAACCAGTGTAATTTTATTTAACCAACTTTCCAATTCTTCTGATAGAGTGCCTTCAATTCTAACTACTGTGTTCTGCATTACTAAGCACATGTTAGTTTAAATCAAGATTCTGTGGTGGTTTTATTTCTTTCCCCTTTGTTAAGGTGGGGAGGCCAAAGCTTATGTTAATGACTTGCTCAAGGGTTATCAAGTGATGCAGGTAAAGCTGAGGAAAGAACAGATTTTGATATATTTTAACTGCCCAGTATTGGGGATTGCGCCTACAATGATCTAAGTTTTAAAAAATCTTTTCTGTTTTGTTTTTTAACAGATTTATCAGCAGGTTGCAGGTGAACATGGCCTTGAGGTAAACCCTGCCCTTTATTGAAATTTAGTTTCAGCAGATTATTCATGGTATTTTAAGGAATTTGAATATTTCACAAAAAAACAAAAGTTCCATTTGGTTCTGTTCTAGACTTATTTTTTCTTCTAAATAAATGAGAAAGATGTTTCCACAAAGGTTCTTTATGCTGAATAATTGCAATGCTTGGTCATCTGCCTTGTGTAAGTGGATTTTAAATGTCAAAGACAATTCTAGACACTTCTTTCTTGGTCAAATAAAAATCTTACCAAAACCTTACAAGGGTCCAGTTTTTATCCATTTATCCACATTAATATTAACATGTGAAGTACTCCATAAAGCCTGTTAGAACCCTGAATTCAAACTTGCCTTCTGTGTGAATCCTATTTCCTACTTGGCAGGTTCTATTTCAGTAGCTGAGAACATTTTTGAGTATACACATACATATAATCGTTCATAACTTGAACCGTTTTGTGTTTACATCTGCTGTACCTTATTTCAGGGCAAGTGACCCAGCTTGGCAGAGCAGGTGTGTGTGGGGGTGGGGTGGGCGGGTCGTGTAATGAGCTATTGTCAGCATGACTTGTTAATTCAGGAACCTGAGCTGCTGTTTGTATCAGTGGGCAGAGTTCAGGAGGAGGTGAGAAGTGTTCAGTGTGTTAGATTGTACATGTACCGGAAAACAGGAAAGTTTTAAAGCGAAAGACTTTTCCAGCTAACACAAAACGTTAAGTGATGAGATGAGGGCATCTCTGGGTTTAGAGAGGCATCCATGCGGCATGATACAGAATTGTCTCTGATAATTGGTTCACAAATGAGCTCTGTGTTGACTCACAAGCTTTGAAAATGCTGCTTGTGCAGAGCTTACATGGTAGCTGGAAATTGGAAGTGGAGAACCAGGAGTGCAGCCGATGGAGTTGGGCATCGAGGTCACAGAATGGCAGGGGGCAGTGAGGCAGGATGCCTTAGGGCTGCTGGCTAAACACCACTCTTCCCATCAGCACTCAACTGTGCCCTTTAGGGGGCTGATTGTTTTTAAAAAATTGTTGTGCACTTGCACTATACCATATATTGTTAGGTGGTCTGAGTGTGTCAGTAAGTCTCCCAGACCTGTGCGACAAGTATTTTTCTTTTGTTTAAAGGGAAACAGCAGCTCTGGAAGATAAAGTGACTTTTCCAGGGTCATAAGGCAAAGTAGCTACAAAGTAGCAATTAAACAGGTCTTCTCATTTCAAATCTGGTTCTTTTTACATTGCAGGACAGTTTATAGAATCAGCTGTAACTAATGTTTTTTCTATTTTATCTCCATCTGTTCCCCCCTCCTCAACACACACAACAGAAGCACCACATTTATGTGTGTGCTGCTTGTAGTAGTAGTGTCCCATGTTTCCCCATCTTGCCGTCAAGCCACAGACGCCCTTCTGTTCCTTCATGCTGCCTCCCCTCTGGGTTTTTCCTCTTCAGGCCATAGGTCCTTTGCTACAGTTTTGACAGAGCCCTGCATCCTTCACATGGAGAGCAGTGAGAGGCCACACAGCAGTGGCTGGATGAAGAAGATTCTCAACAAATTTATTCAACAAATACTTGGTGTCAGCTGTTATATGTTAGCCCTTGGGGATCAAGGGGTGAACAAAACAGGTACTATCCCTGCTTTCATGGAAGTAGGCATTACAGAGGGAATTTCAAACCTGGAGAGCAGCGTGAGCACTATGAAGGAGCGGAAAGAGTGCGCAGTGGGGGCATGTCACCACAGCGCTGATCACTGTCAGGCAGACAGGAGGGGAGGAGGCATTGGGAAGGGGACATGGCGTCCCTGCTTCTCTGGGCTGCCTCTTACCTGCTCAAGTCTGTTCTGACTCGTGAAATGTGAGTGTACTGGCTGCTGGAGCCAGTAAGACTTCCCTCCCCTTCCCCAAGCTCTGCAGGCCTTGCAGACTCAGGAGACTTTACATATACACAAGTAGACAAATACAATTTGCCAACTTGAAATCGAGTTTTGAGTTTAGTCTGAGCCCTCATTTTGTAGCTGGGCCTGGTAATGGCTACCCTAGCGTCACACAGGTAGCAGTGCACAGGGCTAGAATCCAGGTCAGGTGAAATGAGAGCCAGCACTCTAGTCTGCCAGGTAATGACATGAGCCATAAACTGTGCTGGGCACGTGGTGCTTGAATGCCAAGTTCTGCCAGCTGAGAGGGGTAGGTATACAAGAGAGACAGGAAACTGGACATCAGAATGGTCAGAAAGTGACATGCTTTGGCATTGAAATGCCATTATGTATCTTTAGACACCCGGGCTTTTCCAAAGAAAAACAGGGATGTACCAATTGGTGAAGCTGACATTTGAATGTGTATAGATGCTGAGAAATGTCCACATTGAAAAATGACAACTTTGAATTTTCATAGTCTAACAGAATGCCAATCTTCTTTGGCGGAACTGTTATTCTTATATCTGGAGTTGTTCTGTTGTGCAGAAATTCATACTTATGCCTGAAAATCAAATGTTGATAAAACAAAGCTTCAGAAATTCTTCAGATGGACTATTTACAGAACAGTTCACATTAATTTTATTCATACTCCTATGATTTTGTTATTTTCTTATATTAAATGACTCCCAAAGTAACAGGCCATTTCCAAAACTATACTCTCTAAACCATGTCTCTTTTATAAAATTTGTCCTAAGAAACATTTTCAAACTCTGTTCTTGAGCAACCTCTCAACCTAAGGAACTCACATACGGTATCATGAACTCATATTGCATCAAAATTAGCATGGAAATAGAACACATTTTAAAAATTTGGATTTCAAGGCTCAAGTGTGTAACTCCTTTGTAATAAAGATACCTGAAACAGAGAACCTTATGATCTTTCATGTGATAAAATGGGCCTTTTGGTATAGGCTCTTCTGTGCACAAATACTCCAGTTTTTAAACTTTCAAACTGACGGGGGCATCCGGTGAGCCTGTCACTGATTGATGGCACTAGTACCTTTTAACCATGCTCTGTATGTATCCTGTGTGCTTTTGAAAATGGCTAAAACCAAAACTAGCCACAGGAATTTCCTAACCCAGCCGCCTGCGGACATTTGCAGAGCTCTGTGTGCCAGCATACTGGTCCAGGCTAGGGGGATGAACACTTGGAGTATGATCTAAATGTGTCAGAGCAAGCCAGCCTGTCTCCATCTCCGTTCACCTTGTCTTCTTTTCTTAACTAAGCAGCCACCAGAAGCTGGGAGTCCTTCCTTCTACCTTCCCTCCCACAGGCAACAGTCTAAGACTATGGAACAAAACATATGAGTCCTCTGGGCGATTTTATCCTAGGATACTGTACCCGAATCCTCCACTTGCAACACACACACACTCTCCTACATTTTTCCAAGGTAGGATACAAGAAACTGCTCTAGCACTTGGCCTGTTGCCTCTGCCCTTCCTTTGTCTTCTACCTCATGTTTCCAGCCTCTTCTATTCTGTCTTCTGCCCCTGACTCTTCCCACGCCTAAGTGTCCTTTATGCTCCCTCAGTTTTACTCTGCCCCTTACATTTCTTTTTTCTTTTTTTTTTTTTGCGAGACAGAGTCTTGCTCTTTTGCTTGGGCTAGAGTGCCATGGCATCACCCTACTTCACAGTAACCTCAAACCTCAAACTCCTGGGCTCAAGCCATCCTCCTGCCTCAGCCTCCTGAGTCACTGAGATTACAGGCACATGCCACCATGCCCTGCTAATTTTTTTCTGTTTCTATTTTTAGTTGCCCAGCTAATTTTTTCTATTTTTAGTAGAGTCTCCTTGCTTAGGCTGGTGTCGAACTCCTGACCTCAAGTGATCCTCCCACCTCGGCCTCCCAGAGTGCTAGGATTACAGGCATGAGCCACCGCGCCTGGCTTGCCCCTTACCTTTCTAAAGAATAGGAGACTTTGCTCTTTAGTCTTACTTCAGGCAGAATCCCCAAATAAAGTATTTGGCTCAGTACATAGTAATCCCTGCATTCCCCAAACTGGGTCTGAGGTTTAGTAGAATTTAGTAGAATTCATTATAGTCTCAGTCTCAGGGGGAAAGTTGGTCTTCCCACTTGCGCTTGGGTATGACAGATAATCTTTAACCATGTTGGAGGCTCATGGGCAGAGAACACTGGATGAAAGTTAATAGGATCCATCCAGCCAAGGAAGGTGAGAGGCCCCATATTACAAAAGCAGTGTGGTTTTGGGTTTTTTTTTTTCCGATTTTGAGGTGAAGGTTATAACCATTGCCTTCTAAGTCTGAAAATTTTGCCCATTGCCCTGGGTTTCGAAGAATTTTTCCCCCAGCCACACATGTAGAGACTGAGTGCTTAGCAGCAGAAGCAAACTAGAATTAGCCATGACCATGCAGCCTCTTACCCACATTTACTTAAAAAAATGGAATTGGGGCTTCAAATTAAACTATCCACGTAATAACACTGAAATGGAACATAAATGAAAATTCGATTGCTTAGCAGTTAAGAATGCAGTCATTGGAGCCAGACCTCTTGAGTTTGAATCCAAGCTCTGTTGGATAGCTTATCTAACTGCTGAGAGGCGTAGCCTTCTTATTTGTAAAATGGGATAGTACAATTTTGAGAAGTAAATGAGATAATGTACGTAAGAGTAGAATAGTGCTCAGCACATAATGATCTCTCCATGAATTTTAGTTATTTTTACTCAAAGAAAAGCTGTTCTTTCTCTTCTCATTTGGACTTTAGGGAAAGTGGCTGGCAACAACTCCTAAAATATCTTAGGACATTTTGTAAAACATAATATGGGCCTTAATTATTATTAGTGAAAACCTCTCGCTCCAATCTTTCAAAAGCAAATTTTAATCTTGGGTATCCAGATTTTACGTTACCTTGATGATGCAAATGTGTGCCTCATGCACCAGGAAAGGCTGTTTGCCCCCAGGTCCTCCTGTTTAGGGACATCTTCAAAGGCCACACCAACTGTGTAGTCCAAACGCTCATCCACCTCCACCTCCCAGTAATGGCGCCCTCGGACTGGAATTAGATTTCCCATGACAGCAACACACCTGGTTTTAGAAGATGGAAGTGATAGGATGGCCTTGCTAATAAACTAACAGGGAAAAATAAATGATCTAACCCACAGTCTCAAAATAACAGATGTACCTTAACTCCTGTCTTTAAAATTAATCACACCTGCTCTCTCGCTAATTGATCACCTGCAGAGATGTTTTTACAGCAATTAAAAGGAGCTGAGCAGACAAAAAGAAATTGTAAATTCTCCTTTGCATTCACAAGACCTTGGGACAAGACCACATTCCAGAGAAGTTGATGAGCAGGTCTCCAGAAGGAGGGGAAAAACAAGGAGAAATGGCTGCAAGCTGCCTCTTGCTAATTAGTCCATGCCCGCTTCTGTGACCAGCTGACAGCCATTACTATTTGTTTTTTTCCATTCTTCTCTTTGTCCCATAAAAATCCTGAGCTGCTTCTTGTCACAGCCGGCACTGCCCCTCTCCTTATTTTGGGTGCCGTGCCATCTCTTTCCTCTCTCTGCCTCTCTTTCTGAGAAAGTAAAATAAACTTTTCACTTCTTTATATCCTAATCTTTTTTTTTTTTTTTTTTTTTTTTTTTTTTTTTTTTTGAGACAGAGTCTCGCTTTGTTGCCCAGGCTAGAGTGAGTGCCGTGGCGTCAGCCCTGCTCACAGCAACCTCAAACTCCTGGGCTCGAGTGATCCTTCTGCCTCAGCCTCCCGGGTAGCTGGGACTACAGGCATGCGCCACCATGCCCGGCTAATTTTTTTTTTTATATATATATCAGTTGGCCAATTAATTTCTTTCTATTTATAGTAGAGACGGGGTCTCGCTCTTGCTCAGGCTGGTTTTGAACTCCTGACCTTGAGCAATCCGCCCGCCTCGGCCTCCCAAGAGCTAGGATTACAGGCGTGAGCCACAGCGCCCGGCCTTATATCCTAATCTTTGCATTGAGAATGCTTTCTCCACTTGTGTACAAATTCCCCCCATAACAGGAAGCATGTGTGATTGGGGTACCCCGGCCTTGGCCGTGCATGTGAGTGATGCCAACTGCTAGGGTCAGTCAGCGGGTGATCTGTGAAGGTGCTTCTGGACGCCTCGTTTGTAAAGTGCCCTTAGCTGGCAAAGCTCAGCTGGCCGTTGCTGAAGGTTAGAAGTGGATCATTGTACTGCTCAGTAATGGGAGAGGAGGGGACACCAGACCAAACCAAATAGAACAGCTCCGTTTGCTCTTAAAAATGATTGGGGTTTTTTCTTTTTGTATCTTTTTTTGGATACAGGGTCTCACTTTGTCACCCAGGCTGGGGTGCACTATTGCAGTCATAGGTCACTGTAACTCCTAGGGTCAAGTGATCCTCCTGCCTCAGCCTCTTAAGTAGCTGGGACTACAGGTGTGCACCATAGTGCCTGGCTAAGTTTTCTATTTTCAGTTGAGACCAGGTCTCAGTCTTGCTCAGGCTGGTCTCGAATTCCTGAGCTCAAGCGATCCTTCCGCCTCAGCCTCCTGGAGTGCTAGGATTCCAGGTGTGAGCCACCACATCTGGCCCCCGGTGTTGTTTTTGAAGAGATCCTGCCCAAGAGGGGTTCCTGTGAGGGTTGAGGAGACCTCAGAGGAAGGAGGCTAGAGATTGTGATTGGATGCAGAGGTCCATGGGTTGAGAAGGGCCCCAGAGGCGGGGCTGCCTGGGGCCTATGGCAATGCCCAGGAGAAAAGTCAGCTTTAAACACTGCTTTGGTGACAGCCATGTAAGACCTTTATTGCTTCTTACTCCTCGCTGCATACCCCACCCCTGGGATGAATGGGCAGAGGAGGGAAAGGATAAAATTGTTTTCCTCTAAGAAAAGAAATGAAATTTTATCTGAGGAATGCAAATTCTTTTAATTTCAGGCCCAGGGAGACATTAAAATGAGATCATACTCATATCCTACTCCTCACTTTGAGCTATGTGTTATCTCTTGAAGCTGCTTGCTATCTTGACAAGTTGCTATAAATTAACCTAACAGTGCCCCCCTGGACACTATACCCCACATCCTATAGCTCAGCAATGTACAGCCAATTTACTAATCAGTGTTATTTCTGTAGGCCAAGGAGAATTCTCAACAAACAACTTAGTATCAACCCACCCCTCTCCCCCTTTTTGCCTTTAAAAATGCATTCCTAACTTCTCTTAATCAGAGCCTATACTCAAGGCAACGTGATCAATCTCCAAGGTTGCAGTCCTCAAGTTTGGCCCCAATAAACTCTCTACTTATGTTAATTTTGCCTCAGTTCTTCCTTTTGGGTCGACACCTGTGTACCCTGCATAGTTCTGTCGTTTCACACTGAAGCTACAGTAGGTGCATGGCTCACGGACAGCAAAAAGGCCAGGCCGAAGCCAGGGTCAGTAGGGAACCAGCCGAGAGGACTGCCCGGCTCCCAGACAGTGGGGCTGGGTGCAATTTCCCATCAGTGGCCCGTCCAGCCTCACAGGAGAGCCCCTTTGTTTCCCTAGAAAACCCTCCTGACTCCAAAATCAACCTGCCAGGCGCTCTTTTTGCCCTGAAGACCAGGAAGCTGAGAGGCCGCGTTTAATGCTTAATCCTACAATCCTTGGAGTTAACCTGTGTTCTTTTTTTCTCCTATTGCTTTTTCTATTTCAGTACTGTATGTTTGTTCCTTATCTTAACTGTTTTATAAATCTTTGGAAGGAAGTAAGGAATTGATCATTTCAACATTTATTGTGCACCAAGCCCTAGAAGCAAGGGGCTGGAGAGCCAGCCCGCACCCTCGGGGCCACCCCTCCCCTAATGTCACGCTCCACAGCGAACGTTTCCCCCATCGACTTTGGAACAGGCTCACTTCACCGCCAGTTTTTCATCAGGAGTTTTGGTACCAGGTACCACAGCGCAGGACGGAGCCGGGGCAGACACCTGGGTCCTTGTTTCTGCTCTTCCGCAGCACGTGGCGCGTCCCGCACCCCGCGGCTCCCCCAGGGGCCACCACCTCCTCACGCATTTCCGGGATTTCTGCCCCCACCCCCAAGGGCTGCATCGGGTGTCTGGCAAAGTACCTGGTAAACCGGGTGTCGCTGGGTGGTGGCTCCCTCTCCGGCGTTTTCCTTTGGCTCCGGACGATTGTAAACCCGTCTTCAGAAACGGTCAGCCAGGGGTGGCAGGTGTGCTTGTTTAGGTGGAAGTAGCTTCCTGCAGGAGAGGAACACGCAGGTGACCCCCAGACAGTCACGCCACTGCTCTCTCCACCCGGGGGCTCCACGTGGCTTTTGCTCTGTGCATGGCTTGGGACACGCACAGACAGGACCCCACATAGTAGCAGCCTTCCCAGGCGTAAGGATGGCAGTTAGCACAGAGTGGGCAGTATGCTAAGCCTTTGCAAGTCTTAGCTCCTTAAATGCTCACAATTACCCCTAGAAACAGGTGTTACTATTTCCACTTTGCAGATAAGAAAACTGGGCACAGGATGGTTAAGAAATCAGCTGGTGGATGATAGAACCCAAACTTGAACCCCAGCTGCTCCGATTCCAAGGGCTGTGCTCTTAACTTCTACCGTAAATGCCTGCACAGGGACAAGAGTTTCTAAACTACTTGCTAAGGGAAATGGAGTTGAGGGACTTCTTAATGACCCATCTGACAGGGGTTAGCAAAGTTCAACATTCAGCTTGCAACTTAGGGCAGTGGGGGAGAAGGAAGGAGATTAGAGTCATCCCCAAATCATGGTTAAAACAAAGCTCATCAAAAGGTGGTACAGGACAGAGCTAATAAAAAATTATTTATTTTAAAAAATCCATTCCCTCCTCTCTCTCTTTCAACAAGGTCTCGCTCTGTTGCCCAGGCTGGAGTGCAGTGGCATGATCACAGCTCACTGCAGCCTCCATCTCCCGGGCTCAGTGATTCTCCTACCTCAGTCTCCCAAGTGGCTGGGACTACAGGTGCGTGCCACTGTGCCTGGCTAATTTTTTTTTTTTTTTTTTTTGTAGAGATGGGGGTCCTTATTCTCCATTATTGTCTCTTAGCCAAGCTCTTCTGTTCCTGTGTTCCCATTCTGTCACTTCTCATTGTCTCAAACTCTAGTTCAAGCATCGCCATCAAACTGTCCAGAGTTACTTTCACAATTTGATGCTACTGGAAATTTCACTTGCTCTCAGAGCTGACTGGTGAGGGGGAGGCGTGTTCCTGCCTGGCAGCCAGCACAAGGCGTGGTCCTCACTGCCTCCCTCCTACCCCCAGTCTCAAACAGAGATCACTTTTGAATATGTAATTCTTTTGCTGATTTAAGTTTCTGATAAATACACTGTTAAAAAAATTATTTGAACAGATGGCAAAGAGACAACTGAATAATCAAGAGCGGGCGGTGCCTCTTGCTCTATGTTCTCTTTTATGGAAACAGCCAGAATTTGACATCTCAACACCAAGTCAGCACTGGAAATCAGAGGGCCAGACAACAGAGGAAGGCCCCGGCACAAAGGAAAATAAAAACCTGGGTCCTAAATCTAGCGCTAACCCCTACCAGCTCTGGGACCTTGGGTGGCCACTTTGCTTGCTTCTCCCGTCTGTGGGGAAGGAATCGGCAGTCCCCTTATCCGGGCTTTCACTGTCCGTGGTTTCAGTTGCCCGAGGTCAACTGCAGTCTCAAAATACTGTGTACAATGAGATATTTTGAGAGGGATAGAGAGAGACCCCATTCACACAACTCTTATTAGGGTATGCTGTTGTTAGAGACTAAGACCCTCAACACCCCAACGACTTGTCCTACCCACAGGCCTCGCCCTGGAAAATTCCCAGGACGAAAATAAGCACCCAACCCTCCAGCTATAGCTCCGAGAAGAATGCATTCCATGATGTACTTGCTCCAGGGTGTGCTACCTGAATTGTTTGCTCCAGGGTGTGCTACCTGCAATTTTCCCGACCCCCGCCAGGTTGAGGTTGAGTGATCAGTTACAAACAGCTTCGAGGATGCTAATTGGGGCTGACTGACCCAAACCCGAGCCTCATCATCCCCCCACTCTATTTTTCTGTTCATACTTCCTTGTTTCTGTATGATTATAAAACCAGCAAAAAATCTAAGTAAAGCAGACCTTGACAACCATTTGCTTGGTCTCGTTCCTTTCTCTCGCCCATCTCTTTCAGGCACGGTCCCCCTTGGCCCCCCCCCCCCCCCCGCGAGTAACAAAAGGTCCCGCGGGTCGGGACATGCTGTTACAGTTGTTCTATTTTATTATTGTTGTCAATCTCTTACTGTGCCTAATTTATACATTAAATTTTACCTTAGATGTGTATGTATAGGAAAAAAATACGGTACGTGTAGTTCAGTGCTCTCTGCGGTTTCAGGTATCCACTGGGGCTCTTGGAAAGCATCCCCCCAGGGTAACGGGGACTCTGTGTAAGTGGGGGCAGGGCTAATGACATACCTCTCTTCCCAGAGTTGGAAAGGAGGACAAAATGACACAAGCCTCTCAGTGAAAGACCCCAGCCAAGGGAGTGATGTCCTTGAGCCCTCGGCCCGGGCTCCCTGCCTCTGCATCTTGCCTGCGTGCCCCAAGCAGCCAGCCTGAGCGACGTTTGCTCTGGGAGGTGTGGGCAGAGCCACCTGGCTCCAGTGCACCTTGGCAAAGCCCTGAACCCAGAGCCACAGCAGTGCTGGGACCACAGAAGGCGTGTGGGATGTTTCTAGTGATGTTTCTGCTAACTCAAGGTGTGGACATGAGGTGTGAAGGTTCTGTGACATGGTGATGGCGGGGGAGCTGGAATTGGGGATGTTAGGCAGGGCCGGGGAGGAGGCTGGACAGCCGGGTCTCGGGAGCTGCTTGGACTGATGGCAGGGACAGGGAGAGGAGCCACGGCTAATAGCTCTTCCTGGGAATTTCATAAGACCCTGCGCTGGGGTGGCATTCAGCCCATATGAGCTAGGAGGTGTATGGGCCACCAGGTCCAGTGTGACAAGCCTCTAGTCCATCTGAGGGTCATGGAGATAAACTTTGAGTTTTTCTTGCTCAGCCACCAAATTGCCCTGTGACCTGGGCCTTCAGTCTTCCCATCTATAAAGTGGGACCACAGGCTTTCATCACCTTCCAAGCCCTTTCTTGGCTTTTTTGCCATGTGCCATGTCTACATAGTCACCTATTTTCTAGTGAAGTCCCAGCAGCACTGGGGCTGCCACAGAATGACCATTTGGGGTCCCAGGGAGTGTGTGGCGGGCGGGGCACAGACCTGTGGTGTGGACTGTCGCAGGCCGGCTCCTGGCGCTGGGGCCGCCCACGTTGAGGGCCCGCACGTAGATCAGGTAGCTTTGCCCGGGCTGCAGCTGCACCAGGGACTCGCAGGTCGGGATGCCCACGACGGACCTGGGCGAGAGGAAGCAGGGTGGCAGTCGGCGCGGGGTCAGGGCACCTCCGTGTCTGTGAACCCCACTCCGTGTCTGTCTGTGAACAAGCGACTCCGACTGGAGCTGAGAGGGCACGGAAGGCCCCTGCCCTTTCCCGCCTGAGGACAGCGCCTGCGGGGAATGCTCGGATGTGTTTCCGTCGTGCCACGCAGCAATGCAAGCCCATGCTGCCGCGTCTGAGTTGCTGCGGATGCAGACCCCATTTCAGTCCGGCGGGCGAGAGGCGACTGTAGGGTGATGCTCGCTACACAGATGCCACACCCTGCCCAGACCAGGTCAGGGCGTCCGGGACATCTCAGCTGGCCGCAGCCCCAGGCCAGAGGGGGCTTTCACGTATTCATTCAATAAACATTAACTAAGCTGCTTAGGCTCCAGGCACTGCATAAGGAGGCCCGGGGACAACCGAATACAGCGCCCGCCCGCATGGAGCGTACAGTCTAGCTGGGAAGAGAGGCGCCCCTCGAGCAGTCACGGGCGGAAAGGTACGGTCATGACGGTGGTGAGTGGACAGCGAGCTATAGAGTTTATAGTGGGGGCTGACTTTGGAGCGGAGCTCTGAAGAAGGACTGGGAGGTAACTGGATGAAAAGAGGATGGAGAAACTTCCTACACAGCAGAGGCATATGCAAAGGCCCTGTGGCAGGAAGGGGCGTGGGCAGTAGGAGGAACTGAAACATGACTGAGGCAGCGGGAGCTGGAGAGGGAGGGGCTGGTCAGGCAGGAAGGGGCCGGAGCCTGTGTAGGAGTTTTGCCTCTTCTGTAGCAGTGGGTGCCATGATTAGATGCGTCCTGGGAGAGTCATCACCAACCACCTCATAGGTCACTGACCAGCCCTCTGATTGGTTATCATAGGTTGGTCCCAGCGCCGGGTGCTCCTAAACTATCAGCACAAATAGCAAGAGAAAGCTGAGCCATTAGGTGGCCAGCACCACTGGCCCCGGCCCCACTCCTGCACCTCCAGGAGCAGATACCAAGTTGGCTGTGTGTGGCTGTGGGTGGGTGGAGTAGATGCGGGTTCCCAGCCCAGCATTTAGCAAAGAAGAATCTGCCTCCCTAACAGCCGACACCAAATACCCCTCCACTTCTCCAGAGCCAGGTCAGCGGGCCCCTGTGCCACGCGGCAGCAAAACGCCCGGGCGAGGTGGCTGGGACTGGGCTGCCTGGCCGGTTCCTTCCCCTTCCGCAAACTTCTGGACTGCCTGGTTGTCAACCAGAAGGACATCCATGCTTCCTCCTCGTGCACAGCACCCCGTAGGCTCCCGAGATCTGTGGGCCCTAGTGGTCACCGAGTCCAGCCCCCACCTACTTGTGAAACCGCTCCCCCCAGCTCTCTGACAACCAGCGGTGACCTGGGCCTCCGCACAGCCTTCTGTGATAGATGCAACGTTCTTTGTACACTCAGCTGCGATCTCTCTCTCTTTCTCGCTTCTTTTTTTTTTTGCCCCATGCCCTTTCCCCTCTACTCCCTGAATTCCAGCCAGCGGGTCCTTTACTTCCTCCAGTTTCCTCAGTACAACCAGCTCCTCCTGCCCGGGCCTGTGTCCAGGCACCCCGAACCCGCGGATTTCAGGGCTCAGTCTTTCCCACCTGTCAGGTCTCGGTTTAAACGTCCCGTCCATCCCGAGTAGACCCTCACCTCCACCCCGCCCTCTGTCCCGGTACATTTCTTCCTGCCTCCTGGTGCCGCGCATTTACACATCGCTGTGTTTCCTTGCTTTTTGTCTGTTTCCCCACGTGACTGCCAGCTCCCTGGGGGCAGGGCTTTGTCTGTCTAGTCCCCCGGTGCCTGGCACCACCCAGGTGCTCACTGCTTGTTGAATGAATGAATGAATAAATGAATGAATGCTTTGGGGCTTAAAAAAACCCAAAGGTGAGGTTAAACCTACTTGCATTCATCATTCACCTTCAATAATAGCATTCCAGCTACTTATGAAAAACAAGGCCGCCTAAGTCAAGATTCACATGTGTCACGTGTGCCGACCTTCTCTCCAGACCCTGCACACGTCCTAAGCCAGGTCACGGTGTCAGGTGTCACCCGCCCAGTAAATGCCCTTGCGACGACTCACTCAGTCACGCCGGGGGCCTCTGGCCCCTCTGCACGGGTCAGCTCCACGGTGTAGGAGTCCACGGGGTTCAGGTTTCCAGACTCCCAGCAGATCAGGGCGGCCTCTTCGCAGCTTCTTATCTCTTGGGTTTTTATAATGGGGGGCGAAGGCGCTAGGTGGGAGAAAGGGACGGAAGGACAACTGTTGAGAGCCGCAGGCAAACAGCCCAGCCACCCTCCTCCTCCCACAAAAGAGATTCACCGCCATAAACAGCAAACAGGGAACCCCTTTCAGATGCCCCTGCAGCGGAGGACGGTTTCAATGTTCAGATGTCAGCGTGACCGAGAGTAGCAGTTTTTGTTATTTTGAGACCAGCCATGAGACAATGTCTGTGTCACACCAGGCATGTAGATTTGGTGTATTAAATGAAAGAAAAAGCACCGCACAGCTCTTCCTGCCCTTCCAAATGAAATACGAGCCCTGCCGTGCCTAAGAACCCACGACTCACCTCCCCTTGATCAAAGGCCCCACTACAGAGCAGGAGCCGCCATTACCTGTCATGTACACTGCACGCTCGCTGGGGGGGCTGGGGCCAGCCCTGTTATGAGCTGTCACCCAAAATTCGTACTGAGTATTTGGCACAAGTTTCATCACTGAGCAATATGTTTCTTTGACGGTCACAGTAAACTCTGAAAAAAAAAAAAAAGACAAGAATTCAACTCTTAAAGTAGGCCATGTGGCTCCAAATTCATTGTGCCGAATCCCACTGCAGTAGATGAGGAAACTGGCTGCAGGTTCCTCCCGTCCCTGGACACACACTCTCTGCATTGGGACTTTGCTGCGCCTTCCACTGAGAGGTTCTGTCTTTCTCGTTATCCTGGGAGCCGGGCTTAGCTCCGTGACTTGCTCTGGCCAGTGGGGCGATAGCGCGCACCATGCAAACAGAGGCTTGGGAAGAGCTGGTGCACGGGGCCTTGTCCTCCCACTGCTGGGAATGCCCCACATCCACGTGAACAAGCCCAGGCGGCCTCCTGGAGGACATGAGACCACAGGGAGAGAGGCCTCAGCCACCCAAGTCATCCCACCTGAGCTGCAGCCACCCTAGACCATCCAGCCCTATCCAAGGTGGCCCAGACCAGAAGAACTGTCCAGCCAACCCATAGAATTGTAAGAAATAATAAATGTTCATTGCCCACTAAGTTGCAGGAGGCGGTGTTGTTATGCAGCAAAAAGTAACTGATACAATTGCAGATATCTCCAGAATCTTGAAAGGCAGTGATAACTCATGAATCCACCCTCTGATATTAGTTATTTTATAGCAAAGTGGCCCGTTTAAGAGATCTTCATACAGAGTGTCATGATGCAGCCCATTGCAATGGCTTCTGTGTGCCTGCAGGGGGCGCCATCAGAGTTGATTCGTGGAGAAAGCCAGGGTTAGTAGCGTCTGATTATTGGTCCTCAACCTCCCTTTTCCAAGCTCTGCCTTCCCCCCTTGGCCTCATTAGTCCTGATTCTGACCACCCTCCCCTTCCGCGTCATCACTTAAACCTCCTCTTACTCCACTCCAGAGTCCCCTCCTTCCTAGGGCAGAAACACCATCCTCTCATCCTGCTCCTGCCACAGCTCACGGTGTCCCCACGGGCCGCTCATTTCTCTCTGGTCTCAGTTTCCCCATCCATAAAATGGAGAGAGCTCTACGTCCCTTTCCGGCAACCTCACTCCGACCCACAGGCCGGATGCCCCGATTCCTTCAGAGGCTCCGCTGGGGCTGTCCTGTGTGTGACCCTCCCTCTCAACAGGAGAATGGCTTATTGATTATCGGCAGGGGCTACCCCGGCCCCAGCCTCACGCCTGCCAGCCCCTTCCCCTGGGCAGTGGCGGCCAAGAGCTGCCCGAGTGGGGGTGGGGCCGTTCCCAGGAGCTGTCGCACCCTGGGAGTGTGGCGCCGGCCAGGGCCCCTCGCCCTCTTGCCGTCTGCACGCTAAGCCCCCAGCTCAGCTTCTTCTGCAGCACGGGACACTCCACGTGCCAGCCGGGCCTCGCCCGTCCTGTCACACCTCGGCCACAGACCGTCCCGAGGCCCGCCCTGACCTGACGGCTGTGGACGTGCTCCGGACCCCTCAGCCTGGCCCAGCCGTCCTCCCCAGGCTGGCCCAACTTGCCGTGGGAGCCCTTCCTGTCACGCTCTCCTGCCTGCACCCGTGCCCGGCTCACCCACCCCGTCTGCACCTTCCCGACTGCGGGGAGGCAGGCCGGGCCCCTGAGGAGCCTGAGCCGCCCGTGAGCGTGAGATGTTCCTGGCAGAGCCTCACCCGCTTGGTCCTTCCCAGGTGAGCTGTCCCGCACTGGCCGGTAGCACAGCTGGTAGCGCTCCACCGTGTCATCGGAGTACAAGCTCCAGCACACTCGGACCGAGGAACCCGTGGCTGAGTTGGGGGCCTGCGGATTTATCACTGGAGCGGAAGGAGCTAGAAAAGGAAATCAGAAAACAAAAATGAGAAGGCTGGGGTGGAGGGGTGGGCTGGGAGTGGCCCCTTTACAGGCCCAGCGGTCCCAGCGCGTGACGGCCTTGGGGAATGGAGGAGGACAGGGAGGCTGAGCCTCTGCCCCGAGCCTGCGGAGATCAACCTGCACTTCCCTTCCTGCTTTGACAAATGCACGAGACCTTGGGGAGCAGGGGCCAGTGACGGGGACTCGGGCTGGGATAGAGTTTGCACGTCCTGCTCCAGGCTGTGGCCTTTCCATGGCATTTGAAGAGGGACGACCACCAGCGTCACCGCACTGTCGCCCCAGCCCTGGAGCGAACAGAGGGAAAGACGCCTTCAACAGCTGGCGTGCTCTGCTTTTGCTTTTACCGAGGGGTTGGAAGAAGAGGGGCGTTCAACAGTCGTCCTCCACATTACAGCCAGAGAAGACTGGGGCGGCCCAGTTGTGCTTTTCAGAACGAACTTTCTTAGAGTCTATCTATGGAGTTAATTCTGCTCTTCAGTGTAGGCGAGCACTTCTGCCTCCTCTACCCCACAGTCTCACACACGACAGAGTAGAACAAGTGGTATTTTCCCTCCATAATTCTTCTCCACGGCAGCACCTCTCTCCATGCCAGGATTTTAAGAACATCCTTAGTCTCAAAACTAGAAATTGAGCGATCCAGGCAAGAGCACAGCTAAAGTCAAAGGAGTTTATTTACCTACAGCTCACTCTTTCCTTTCTGGTCAGGGGCTGAGAGGAGGGCGATTCCAGGAGCATCGAGCCCCTCAGGCGGCACCAGAGGCCAGCAGGAGGATGGTGGTCTGCCCGGGACCCGGACACCGAGGGTGAGGGAAGATGTCACTCTTTCCCAAGTAGTGACTTGGGCGATCCTGCTTTTCCTTCCCGACGATTAGGCCTGATTATTTGGGCTGCACTGTCACTAGGAGAAAAGACCCTACTTGACCCAGTGAGTCTAAGAATGGCCCCCAAGACCTGTGATTAAAGATATCACTATGGTTTATAATGGTTAAAAAAAAAAAAAACCCAGGCCGGGCGCGGTGGCTCACGCCTGTGATCCTAGCACTCTGGGAGGCCGAGGCGGGAGGATCGCTCAAGGTCAGGAGTTGGAAACCAGCCTGAGCAAGAGTGAGACCCCTGTCTCTACTAAAAATAGACAGAAATTAATTGGCCAACTAAAAATATATAGAAAAAATTAGCCGGGCATGGTGGTGCATGCCTGTAGTCCCAGCTACTCGGAAGGCGGAGGCAGTAGGATTGCTTGAGCCCAGGAGTTTGAGGCTGCTGTGAGCTAGGCTGACGCACAGCACTCACTCGAGCCCAGGCAACAAAGTGACACTCTGCCAAAACAAAACAAAACAAAACCCTAGAAACATCCTAGTATCCGACAATTGAGGATTAAGTAAACAGAGTATGTAGCCATTAAAGTGATGACATAGAAGAATTTATCAATTTATCATCATAATTGTTTTGCCAAGAAAAGCAGATTAAAAAGCAGAATTATTCCACTGTTATTAAAAAAAATCTGTGCAATGAAAAACATAAAATGATACATACAACATTATTCTCAATCATGCTGTTTAGCGTTGGTGAGAAAGGGAAGGTGAGCAGTCAAAAAATGCTGAATCATAGTATTAGCCTTAGAAATAAGTAATCACAACCAGATTTTTAAAGAGCTATTTAGCACCATGTAACGTGCTGTGCATATATTGTCTCCTTTAATTCTTGCCCTATCCCTAGGAGGTATTATGACGTCCATTCTACAGGTGAAGAAACCAAGACTCAGAGAAGTTGGGTGAATGGTCCAGGGCCACACAGCTAGGAAGTGACGGAGTTGGATTCTCACCAGCTCCATAGAATTCCAAAGCCCATCTCTTAACAACTAGGCTAAAACTAGCCACCCTGGAGGAACATAAATACAACATTTAAGGAAATAAAACTTGGGCTTCTTGCTTGGCATAAATCGGGCAGGAAGGCAGGTGCGTAGGAAGCTGCACAGGCTAGGAACAGAAAGTATTTCAAGGCTGCCTAGAGCCGGACATTGGCATGCTGGAGAGTGAGGGTGGGCACTTATCCCGGAAGGGTCAGCCTCTGTTCTCACACTTACAGGCCATTAAGACAAAAACAGGGCCGGGCGCGGTGGCTCACGCCTGTAATCCTGGCACTCTGGGAGGCCAAGGCGGGCGGATTGCTCGAGGTCAGGAGTTCGAAACCAGCCTGAGCAAGAGCGAGACCCCGTCTCTACTATAAATAGAAAGAAATTAATTGGCCAACTAATATATATTGAAAAAATTACCCAGGCATGGTGGCGCATGCCTGTAGTCCCAGCTACTCGGGAGGCTGAGGCAGCAGGATCGCTTGAGCCCAGGAGTTTGAGGTTGCTGTGAGCTAGGCTGACGCCACGGCACTCACTCTAGCCTGGGCAACAAAGCAAGACTCTGTCTCAAAAAAAAAAAAAAAAAAAAAAAAAGACAAAAACAGGAAGAAGGAAAAAAATACTTGGTTTCTAAATCCTTTTGATATTTTTTTTAGACATTGAGTTGAGTTTCTTACTCAAAGCTCAGGGAGTCTTTAGGGTTTCTACAATAATACCGTGTCATCGACAAACAGACAATTTACTTTTTCCTTTCCAATTTGGATGCCTTTTATTTCTTTTCCTTGTCTAACTGCTCTAACCAGAATTTCAGTGCTTTGCTGAATAGAAATGTTGAGAGTGGTCATCCTGGTCTTGTTCTTAATATTATAGGAAAAGCTTTTAACTTTTCACCGTTGAGAACGATGTTAGCTGTAGAATGTCATATAAGTTTATTATGTTGAGTGTTTTTTTAATCAGCAAAAGGTATTGAATTTTGTCAAATACGTTTTCTGCATCTGAGATGGTCATACATTTTTTTATCCTTCATTAGGTTAATGTGGTGTATCACATTTATTGATTTGCTTGTGTTGAACCATCCTTGAGTCCCAGAGATAAATTCCACTTGATTATGGTGTATGGTTCTTTTAATGTATCATTTTATTCAGTTTGCTCAAATTGTGTTGAGGATTTTTGCATCCGTGCTCATCAGAGACATTGGCCTTTAATTTTCTTTTCTTGCAGCGTTTTTGTCTGGCTTTGGTATCAGGGTAATGCTGGTCTCATAAAGTGAATTTAAAAGTGTCCCCTCCTCTTCAATTTTTTGGAAGAGTTTGGGAAGGATTGGCATTAGTTCTCCTTTAAATGTTTGTTAGAATTCACCAGTGAGACCATCTGCTCCTAGGCTCTTCTTTGTTGAGAAGTTTTTTTTTTTTTTGAGACAGAGTCTCGCTTTTTTGCCCAGGCTAGAGTGAGTGCCGTGGCGTCAGCCTAGCTCACAGCAACCTCAAACCCCTGGGCTCAAGCAATCCTGCTGCCTCAGCCTCCCGAGTAGCTGAGACTACAGGCATGCGCCACCATGCCCGGCTAATATTTTTTCCTATATATATTAGTTGGCCAATTAATTTCTTTCTATTTATAGTAGAGATGGGGTCTCACTTTGCTCAGGCTGGTTTCTAACTCCTGACCTCGAGCAATCCGCCCGCCTCAGACTCCTGGAGTGCTAGGATTACAGGTGTTAGCCACCGCGCCTGGCCTGTTGAGAGGTTTTTGATGACTTATTCAATTCCTTATTCATTATTTTTTTTCTTTTTGTTACTGCAGTTCATCCCAAATCTTTATTCATTATTGGTCTGCTTATATTTACAGCTTCTTCATGACTCAGTCTTGATAGGTTGCATGTTTCTAGGAATTTATTCATTTTTTCCAGCTTATCCAATTTTTTTGTGTGTCAATATTCATAGATCAAAGGATCTCCTGAGAGCCTTTGCATTACTGTGGCATCAGTTGTAATGTCTCCTCTTATTTCTAATTTTATTCGTTTGAAATCCTCTTTTTTCCCTTAGTCTAGCTAAAGGTTTTTCAATTTTATTTATCTTTTCAAAAAACAACTCTCAGTTTTGTTGATCCTTTCTAATGTTTTCTGTTTCATTTATTTCTGATCCAATCTTTATTATTTCCTTCCTTCTCCTAAATTTGGGCTTAGTTTGCTCTTCTTTTTCCAGTTCCTTGAAATGTAAAGTTATGTTGGTTATTTGAGATATTTCTGGGAAGGGTTCCATGGTGTGATGGTTAGCACTCTGGGCTCTGAGATGCTTCTTCTTTCTTAATGTAGACACTTATCACTATGAACTTCCTTGATACTATAGTACCACTTTTTATCAAAAAGCATCCTTGTTGGTGAGGATCTAGAGAACTGGAACCCTCACACACTGTTGGCGGGAACAAAGAATGACACAGCCCGTGGGAAACAGTGTGGTGGTTCCACAAAAAAATTAAAAATAAGGCGAGCACGGTGGCTTGCGCCTGCAGTCCCAGCTGCTCAGGAGGCTGAGGTGGCAGGATTGCTTGAGCCCAGGAGTTCAAGGCCAGCCTGGGAAACAAGCAACATCTCATCTCTAAAAAAAAAAGAAAATTAAAAATAGAACTATCACGTGATCCAGTAATACCACTTCTGGGTATGTATCCAAAAAAATGGAAACCAGGATCTCGAAGAGAGATCTGCACTCAGTGTTCATTGTAGCGTTCGCTATTCACTATCGCCAAGGTACGAAAACAACCTAAGTGTCCACCAACAGACGAATGCGTATAGAAACTGTGATACACACACACACACACACACACACACACACACAGGAATATTGTTCAGCCTTACAAAAGAAGATTCACCCATTTGTGAGATGGATGAACCCGGAGGACATTATGCTAAGTGAAATATGCCCGTCACAGCCACCAACACTGCATGATTCTACTTACAAGAGTGACATAAAACAGCTGTACTCATGGAAACAGAGGACAGAATGGCAGTTGCTGGGCCCGAGGGGAGGAGGAAATGGAGACCGATTGCTCAATGGGTATGAAGATCAGTTGCACAAGATGAGTAAGATCTAGACGTGTGCTGTTCAACACAGTTCCTGCACTGAGCAATACTTTGTTGTACCCTTTAAGATATGTTAAGGGGGGTAGATCTCATGTTAAGAGGTCTCCCCACAAGAAAAAACAAGAAGCTCCAGGAAACCTGAGCTTGCCGAGAAGCTCGCACACGGGCGAGAGCCGCACCTGGAACGGCGTTGATGGAGCCCATGAGCTGCTCCACGTCAGAGAAGTCCAGGGTCTGGTCTTCAAAGTCGGGCTGCGCAGAGATTTCCACATCGGTTTTTATTTTCAGGAACTTCCCGAGTCTGTTGGTGTAAAAAGACATGCCAACAGAAACGCAGGGGCATTGTCCTTAGGGTGCACCTGTAGTACACCGGTTACTGCTGCCCACCATCTGCTTAGGTGACTGACCTAGGGGTTGCCAGTGGGGGTGGGGGGATTGGTCTGTGCCTTTGAGGAGGAGTAGAAAGGGTGGGGTGGGGGGACATCTGCCAGTAAGATCCAGATCCACACCCTCCGGAAGATCTCTCAGTTGCTAACCTGGAAGTTCCCACCCCAAGTCACTCTGGGCCCCAGAAGGTATGGAGGCTCCAACTATCTGGGCTTCCTTTCCATGTGGCCCCCTGGCCTCAGGTTTCTGATCCTGGGACGCTGGCTCTCCTTGCACCTGCTACCTGACGGTCACGGTGTTTGTATATGGCAGAGGCAGCATATGAAACCAGGTCTATCTTTGCCAAAACCCATGCATTTAACCCTTACATCATTAAGCTTCTATGTTTATGCTGCTGTATAGACATGACCTAATTCGCATCTCCCAAAACTATCCTTGTTTGCAGACAGGGTGGGTCCCAGTCTTCCTGGACTTGCCCCAGGTCACAGGGGTAGCAGAATTCGAACTTCTGCCTGTCTGACTCTAAAATGGGCGTGTCTTCTGCAGCCACCAGTCTGGGTCCTGGCTCAGCTGGAGGACATTGGGGGTGCTCCCAGGTCTAGGTTTCTCCTGGTGAAATGGGGGGCTGTGGAAGAGCTGACCCTGGACTCGCGGCTGGGCCTCACCATACTCACCCCCTTCCCTCCCCGAGAACCTGAGGCTCAATACTAGAGGCTCCTAGTGACCCCACGACGTCATTCCGAAGACACGAAAGCTGAAACTGGGAGCGTGTAACAAGTGGAACTGATTGATTCTACTAGAGTATCGGAGGTGCAAGGAACATAAAAGGAAAATACACGTCAGAACAAACGTATTACCTGTCGGCCATAAGCACCGCATCCTAAAATGGAAAAGGAGAAATATTAAATTGATTTTGGAAATAAATTTCTTTTTCTGGTTATATAGTAACATAAACATATTAGAAAACTTGTAAATTAGGAGGAATTTGATGGGATTCCACTAGATCGTGATGGGGAGGTTGTCGCCCCATCTCTCTGCTTAGCTTCCACACGAGTGGCCGAGCAGCCGCATCCCACACCCTGACAAAGCCCCGTGCCCAGGGGTTTCCCCCACTGGAGGAAAGCTGCTTTCCCCGTGGTCACCGGGACACCATGGGCACCGTGTGGCACTTTCCATGTCACTCGCAGTCTGTGGGGACAGCAACTTGCAAACTTGTATAACGGTTAATTATGAACAGTTGACCAATGGAAACTCCATCATTTCCTTAACTATTCCTCTATTGCTGGATATTTTTGGTTGTTTCCAACTTTTGTTTTTTGAGACAGAGTCTCACTCTGTCCCCCAGGCTAGAGTGCCGTGGCATCAGCCTAGCTCACAGCAACCTCAAACTCCTGGGCTCAAGCGATCCTCCTGCCTCAGCCTCCCAAGTAGCTGGGACTACAGGCATGCGCCACCATGCCCGGCTAATTTTTTCTATGTATTTTTAGTTGTGCAGCTAATTTCTTTCTATTTTTATTAGAGATGGGGTCTCACTCTTGCTCAGGCTGGTGTCAAACTCCTGAACTCAAACAATCCGCCCGCCTCGGCCCCCCAGAGAGCTAGGATGACAGGCGTGAGCCACTGCACCTGGCCTGTTTCCAATTTTTTACCATCATCAATAATGGTGAGAGGAACACATTACGTTTGTCCCTTTGTCCACATTCTGGGCACAGTGGCACCATGGGATGAGCATGCATGGCTCGCAGGGTGCCTGCCAAATGGCTCCCGGCTTCACTCTCAGGTCCCTCACCTGGAGCTCAGCAGGAAGGAGGCGCTGTTGGGCTTTGAGGGGCAACTGTGGGCTTGGAAGACACAGGGCCCATACTTGGCAACGGGGAAGGTCTTGGCAAAGATTTCTTGAATTTTCCCCTATATCCTGGGCCCCACATCTGCCCTATACTCCTGTGAGACCTTGTGAAGAAAGGGGACTCTGGCTTTTTTTTTTTTGAGACAGAGTCTCGCTTTGTTGACCAGGCTAGAGTGAGTGCCGTGGCGTCAGCCTAGCTCACAGCAACCTCAAACTCCTGGGCTCGAGTGATCCTTCTGCCTCAGCCTCCCGGGTAGCTGGGACTACAGGCATGTGCCACCATGCCCGGCTAATTTTTTATATATATATCAGTTGGCCAATTAATTTCTTTCTATTTATAGTAGAGACAGGGTCTCGCTCTTGCTCAGGCTGGTTTTGAACTCCTGACCTTGAGCAATCCGCCCGCCTCGGCCTCCCAAGAGCTAGGATTACAGGCGTGAGCCACAGCGCCCGGCCTGGGACTCTGGCTTTAATTGAGATTGAAATTTCCACACCCAACCACATAGAGGATTGGGTCAGATTTCATCTGATTTTGAGAAAATTAGGAAGTAGATTTTTTTTTTTTTTTTGCATGTCTGAGATTCTGAAGATGTTTAATTGCTATAATTGTAACTGGGAAATTTAAGGGGCCTTTTCAGCCTTGACAAGTTTCTCCCCAGAGCTCCAAGAGGCCATCTGAGGTGGCCAGAGCACGGTTTCTGCGAGGCGCCAGGTTGGGGGACAGATCTCTGGGTAACCAGAACAGAGGAGCAAAGCAATGGTGGAGGACGGAGTAGCGTGTGTGAGCCTGCTCGGCCACTCGTGTGGAAGCTAAGCAGAGAGCAGGGGCGACAACCTCCCCATCCCGACCTGGTGGAATCCCATGGATGCAGATGCCTCCAGGAGGAGAGAGGGCAGCCCGACCCACTCGAGCCCAACCTGTCATCTCTGTTCATAATTCCGTGTCTGCCCTTTACAATCATTTCATCACTGACCTTCATGAAGTCAACCTTCTCCTGGTGACACATCTCCTCTATGGTTTCCATCAGTTCTTTGCAGGTGTCCAGGTTCTCCCCACAGCTGATCAGCTGTCCATATAAGGCTTCCAGCTTCTCTTTCTTTTTCTCCCCTAGAGCTTGTATTTTTTCTTCGTATTTTTGAGCAAGTGTTTCCAAGATTTCGTTGTAATGTGACTCAAAATTTTGTTCTTGTTTTCCAAAATTCTCCTGCAAGACAGCTGACCTCAGTCATCGTTTCAGTGCATGTGGTGTGTTGATTAGTGTCATTAGGGGCATGACAATGTGTCTATGCAGAGCTGCTTTAGTCCCTCCACTTTGTCTTGTCCTCTCTTGCCAGGAAGTTGGGGTGGAAGCTGGAGAAGCTGAGACCCAGGAGTCCTCAACCTAAAACCCCAGGAATAGTCTTAACAAAAGCACTGCTGTCTCTCCTGGCAGCAATATGCAATCCTGGCCCGGTTCCAGCTACCTCCTGTCACCATGACAACTGGCCGAGAGATGATCAGGAATGAGTCGGCCTGCTACTGCACCTTGGACCTTAGTGCAGAAGTATTTTCCCTGCCCTGTATTTACCCATCATCCCTTCCTTTTTTTTTTTTTTTTTTTTTTTTTTGAGACAGAGTCTTACTCTGTTGCCTGGGCTAGAGTGTCGTGGCGTCAGCCTAGCTCACAGCAACCTCACACTCCTGGGCTCAAGCAATCCTTCTGCCTTAGCCTCCAGAGTAGCTGGGACTATAGGTATGTGCCACCATGCTCGGCTAATTTTTTCTATATATTTTTAGTAGGCCAATTAATTTCTTTCTATTTATAGTAGAGACAGGGCCTTGCTCTTGCTCAGGCTGGTTTCGAACTCCTGACCTTGAGCGATCCACCAGCCTCGGCCTCCCAGAGTGCCAGGATTACAGGCGTGAGCCACGGTGCCCGGCCCATCATCCCTTCCTGATATCTCAACATCTCAGATGCTCATCTTCACTCCCTGGTACTTGGATCATACAAATACCAAGAGTACGTCAACCAGGATCAACAAAGGGAACGATGAGAGCAGAAGGGAACAAAGGCTGTGGCTGGTGGCACTGCCTAGTGGAGAGAAAACGTAGGGAGGCGGAGGGGAGGGTTCCGGCAAGACTTAACCTAAGAGCACAATAGACGAGAAATATCAGGTAGAGTATGATGTCTCCTGGTCCCCACCACTTATATGGTAAGCCCAGGAGAGCTCTGAAGGCTCTGATGTCATCTTCATCAGGTGATGGGGGCATTTCCAAAGAATGGGCTCTTGCCAATCATCCAGGGAGTATGACGAGCACCTCTAAGTGCACAGGACTTGCTAAGAACGGTGGGAGAGAGGGGGAAGCCATGGATGACTCCCCAGTGCTGAGTAGGAAAGGTCGGCCTCAGAGTCCAGGCTGAGGATGCTTGATCAGAGAGTGAGCTGGCGAGCGGTGCAAGGAGTTTCGTCTTGGGCGTGACCCACTCTACCTGTGCTGGGCAGCGAAGGGCTTGCCCTTCTCTGTGCCTTCCACAGGGGGTTCGTGCAATAGATCTCCTCCCCTCTAACACTGGGGGTGGGGAGGGCCTAGTTTCATGGGTAGGGGACCTGGGTCCTAGTTAATTCAAATGAGGGGCTCCTGTCGCTGCAGCCTGAAGCTGCGTTAATAGTAGAGCATCCACATGACAAGAAGAGAGAGGGACATCCCAAGGTCCTCAGTCCTGGTCTCCCTCATCTGGAAAGTCGGGCTGAGCTCTGGCATCAGCCCGGAATACTACGTTCCTACTAGGGCACACCCAGGGGACTGTGACATGTTTGGTGACAGGCATGGAAACATTAAACCTTATGAGAAATAGATAACACCTGAGGAGGAGACCATTTCTCAAAGACAGAATGGGTGTCTTGCAACGCCGTATCAAGGCTGGCCCACGAACCAGAGACTGGCCTTGTCTGTGCAACCCTGGGGGCTGGGGGCCATAGGACCAGCTGGCAGAAATCACAGAGCAGTAGCGTCTAGCTCAGTGGCCTCGGCCTCGGGACCAAGAGCCTGTGTTCCTTCCCATGTCAGGACGGAGAGGCGGAGTTCGTCGAAGGATGAAAAGTCCCTTCTAATGCTGGAATTCTAAATTCTTACCGATCTCTCAGGAAAGTATGGACATTTCTAACTAGACAAAGGCAACGCATAAACTTATTTTTTTTTAACCCATGCACGGCTAAAAGTCTGCCTGTGCTTGAGTAGCAGTAACTGGCAGAAGTGGCTATTTTGCCTCTTAAAACAACTAAACGCTGTTTGACAGTCCACACCTGACTTTCTGCAGTCAACATTAAAGGTACCCCAAAGGCCTAGAATTAACAGCCCCAAAGAACAAGGAAACAACATGGAAACTCACTGTCTCTCTTTACACAGCCAGGGCACCAGATAGTGCCCAAGGGATGGTCAGTGAGACAAAAACAAACAAACAAACAAACAACAAAACCAGGGCAAAAGAAAGCTGTTCACCTCACCACCTGAGCTGAAACGAGGGGCTTCCACTGCATGACGCCACCGTTAAGTCATCAGTGTTAGAATAAGGGTCTAAACCATGTGGTCTAAACGATGTCAGTTGGTGGTTTGGTTGGAGGGGCATGAGGAGCCGGTGAAGGAGAAGGACAGTGATCGGAAAATTCCTGCCCTATTTTTTCATGCGACAAACATGTGTGAAATGTCTGCTGGGAAACGTACCACGTGGTAGGACTGGGGCTACGGAGACAGAAGACCCAGCCTCCCCACGGGGAGCTCACAGCCCTGCAGGGACAGCTGGGGGGTCATCAGTTCCACCAGCTGTGCGCCCAGCTGCTGTGGGGAGTGGGGTAGGGGTGAGGGGAAAGGGGCAGTGGTGGCTTCTCACATTCTCAGAAAACAGATTTTTTTTTTTTTTGAGACAGAGTCTCGCTTTCTTGCCTAGGCTAGAGTGAGTGCTGTGGCGTCAGCCTAGCTCACAGCAACCTCAAACTCCTGGGCTCAAGCGATCCTCCTTCCTCAGCCTCCCGAGTAGCTGGGACTACAGGCACGAGCCACCATGCCCGGCTAATATATATATATATATATATATATATATATATATATATATATTAGTTGGCCAATTAATTTCTTTCTATTTTTATAGTAGAGACGGGGGTCTCACTCAGGCTGGTTTTGAACTCCTGACCTTGAGCAATCCGCCCGCCTCGGCCTCCCAGAGTGCTAGGATTACAAGCGTGAGCCACCGCACCCGGCCTCGAAAACAGATTTTTTAACGTATACCAGAAACAGCTTCCTGACCTGGCCGTGGTGCTGGCAACGTGTGTCTGATGAGGGGCTCAGGTGCGCTCTTACCTCCACCGTGATGAAAACCTCCTCCAAGTGGTTGGCAAAGTTTTCCATCTCGAGAATCTGCTTTTCCAACTTGTACATGTTTTTGTGAATTTCATCCTATCCGACAGAGGATCACAAAGAAGGTGTTAATGTTTTCTCTCTCTTTCACAGAAGGCATTTTTAAATGTGTTCCCCGCCCACATCCTTGAGACACAAACGCGAGGTCAAGACCAAGAAAAACTGAGGAGACCTGTTTACCTTGGCACTTTCCAGGGCTTTATTGAGTGGGATCACTTCATGCTCCTTGTGCTCATCAAAAACCTTCTGGAAAGCTCTTATTGGAGTTTTGCAAGTGACACAGAAGACATCAACAGCTTCCTCCTCATCCTCCTCTTCTGGGATGACATAGCATTCGTACTCCTCGCTGGCCCGGCCGTGCGCGTACCTGTACGCTTCCCGCAGGTCCTGGCACTGCCCAGCCGAGCCCCACCCGCCCAGGCCCAGGTCCTCGGCCTCTGCCACCTCTCCAGTGAGTCTCCAGTCTCTCTGCTCCCTGGCCGGCTCTGTCCTCTTCATCATATGAGGAGGGTATTCTGAAGCCCCCATCCTGGGCAAGTTTTCATCAACGAACTCATCCCCTAACTCGTGATCATCTTCAAGTCCATACAAGTGGACAAGTTCATCCACTTCCTCTTGAAGGTCTCTTTGAACCTTACCATCCCCTGCCCCTCTTGGCTCATGGCTCCTTTCAGCCTGGACGACTTCCCTCCTTGTTCTAACGTTTTGTTTTGGGAAGATCTGTAGCCTGTCTTCGGGGTCATACAGATCTGTGTGATAAAAGTAGAAGTCCCTGGGAGAAGACCTGTCCAGCCCTGGTTCTTCCCCAGCTTCCTCCTCCATTGTGAATCTGGAAGTCCTGGGAGTACAATGGCCAGAGGTCCTTCCTGGACACCTGAAGGTGAATATCCTGGGTCCTGGGACACAAAAAGAGAGGGGAAAAAATTAGTTCCTGAGGTCATTGCGGCGGACCTTGGTGGCTCAGGTGGGCTCTGCTCACTCACCATTTAGGAAAGAAAGCACCTGAGCAGCCCGGGGTGGTGTCACTTTTGACCACACCTTTGAATCTATAAAGAAAGTTTTGTTTTCAGGCCGGGTGCGGTAGCTCACGCCTGTAATCCTAGCACTCTGGGAGGCCGAGGTGGGAGGATTGCTCAAGGTCAGGAGTTCCAAACCAGCCTGAGCAAGAGCGAGACCACCTCTTTACTATAAATGGAAAGAAATTAATTGGCCAACTAATATATATAGAAAAAATTAGCTGAGCATGGTGGTGCATGCCTGTAGTCCCAGCTACTCGGGAGGCTGAGGCAGGAGGATCGCTTGAGCCCAGGAGTTTGAGGTTGCTGTGAGCTAGGCTGACACCACGGCACTCACTCTAGCCTGGGCAACAAAGTGACACTCTGTCTCAAAAAAAGAAAGTTTTGTTTTTTCTGGGAGGATGAGCTTTCTAAGCTTAAAAGACAGGAGAAATCGCAAAACAGATGTTAATAGATATGACTAATAAAAGACTTCTATACATTTTTTTAAAAAAACTTAAAATGTAGGCAAAATAATGGGAAGAGTCTCTGGCAATTATTCTTTTTAAAAATTGCATACATCATTCTGCAGAAGAATGGACTCAGTGAAAAAATTTTTAAAAAGAAAATGAACAAGTTGTATAAATTAATTGAAAAAGATCTCCATAGATGAATGTACACACAGCTCACAAAACAATTGCTTTTGTATGTGATATGACCTGCACAAAAACATTCGAAAAACCATTCGTACTTATCAGTAACACAGAAAAAATAAATAAGATGCCATTTTGCCTTTCCAGTTAGCGAATATTTTAAAACATATTAATAAACATGATGCCCGAGGCCGGGCAAGGGTGGGTGCTCTCGTATGCTGCTGGTTGGAATGTGAACGGGCCCCGCCTTTCTGGAGAGCAAATTTGGCAACCTGGCCAAGGAGCCTTAAAAATGTTCGCACTCTTTAATCTAGTTATCCTCTTCTGAAACCTAGAGGAAAAAATCCCACATACAAGGAAAGAATTATTTTTATATAAAAATGTCAACCACGAAAAATTTCATAAATTTTTTGAAAAGGTCTAATGAGGAGGAGAATGGCTAGGCGAACTGGAGCAGGTGCACGAGGTGGGATACAAAGCAGCCTTTAAAGATGTTCATGGAGAGCAAATGATAGCTTGGAGAGTAAAGTGAACAGAATGCTTAGTGTGTGTAGAGTATGGTGTTCACTATTTTTGTTTTTTTTGGAGCCAGAGTCTCGCTTTGTTGTCCAGGCTAGAGTGAGTGCCGTGGCGTCAGCCTAGCTCACAGCAACCTCAGACTCCTGGGCTCAAGCGACCCTCCTGCCTCAGCCTCCCGAGTAGCTGGGACTACAGGCATGCGCCACCATGTCCGGCTAATTTTTTATATATATATCAGTTGGCCAATTAATTTATTTCTATTTATAGTAGAGACGGGGTCTCGCTCTTGCTCAGGCTGGTTTTGAACTCCTGACCTTGAGCAATCCGCCCGCCTCGGCCTCCCAGAGAGCTAGGATTACAGGCGTGAGCCACCGCGCCCGGCCTGATGTTCACTATTTTAATGAAGGCATATAAAAAAATCTAGAAAAAAATATAATAACCATAACAGTAGTAGCAAACACAATATTAGTAGTAGCTGCACTTGGTGAGCACTTAGCGTGTGCTGTCCCCGTGCCGGGCAGTTTATGTGTGTGACGTTCTCCTTGCATCAACCCCATGCGGTAGGCACTGCTGTTCTCCTCATTTTATGGATGCAGAAAACCGTGGCTCAGAGTGTGCCCTGCGCAAGGTCCCACAGTTAGCAAGTTGTAAAAATGGGATTTGGGCCCTAGCCCGTGCGGTGGCCGTGAGACCGTGCCTCGCAGATGACCGACGGCAGGGGGCGCGACTGACGGAGGCTTCAGTTGCACTCTGACCTCCACCGCCGCCTTGCACAGAGAACACGCTTCCCACACCCATATGCCCACCAACCACCCATCCAACCGCGACGTGCAGCAAGGCTACGGAAAAGGAAGGTGCATTTCGGGTTGACACAAAACTCCTCTGCTGGCCAGTTTTGGCCAGTTTTGGCTGGAGGACTCCCTGACACCTTGCGTGGCAGGCAGGGGCGCTTCCCCGGGCCTCCCTCCGCTCTCCTTCCCGCAGGCTCGGACTCAGATCCTGGTCTGATCCATGTGTGTACACACACACACACACACACACACACACACACATAATTGTTATGTATTTCTGGTGGGTTGACTCTTACATAATTATAAAATGTCCCTCTTTATCTCTAGTAACTTTTTTTGTTTTGTTTTAAAGTCTTTTTTTTCTGACGTCAGTATAGCCACTCTAGCTTTCTGGTAGTTGCTGTTTACATTATATATCTTTTCCCATTCTTCTAGTTTCAATCTATTTGTATGTTTGAATCTAAAATGTGAATCCTGTAGACAACATATAGTTGGCTATATTATTGATTTTTCGTATCTATTCATTATGAAAAGCTTCTTAAGAATTTCTAAATGGCAACACTCTTGGAGTAGTTCAAGTTTGATGTCTTCTCCCGTGTAACAAGACGGCATTTCCTGTGAAATAATATACCACACCCCCGAAGAAGAGTCCTCCTCAGAACCTCATAATCAACATCCCAATTATCAGTTTCCTAGTAGGATAGTAAACCAGAGGTTAGGAAAGAAGGCTGGGATCCACGAGTCTACTAAGAACCAAAGATGTAACATCAGAGGAAGACGGTTTACTACAAAGTATTAAGCCATGATAGGAGAGTGACTTTAGAACCGTTCAAGGGGTTCAAACTTCATCAAAGAAGTTGTGAGAACAACCCGCGTCGTGGCCAACAGGCTCACTTAGCTGTCCTGGCCGGAGCTGGTCCAAGTTGCCGTACAAGCAAGAGAAACACACAGAGACACAGGTGGCCCAAGAGTGCGCTGGCGGTATTGCTGTCGGCACCAGGCACGTTAGGAAGACAGAAGGAAAGTGATCACCAGGACTTAGGAGAGACCCTGAGTCAGCATCACCCAAAGGGCTGTTCTCAGAGTCTTGACCCTCAGAAACTGTACAAAATAATACATATTTTGTTGCTTTTAGTTGCCAAGTTTTGGAATGATTTGTTTTGAGATGACAGATAATGAATACGTCATGCCAGCCTGGAAATAACCTTCTTTCCACCAGGCTTCCCCCGTTTGCTACCATTTTCTCTCCCTCCTCTCTTCCCAGTCAGGCTCATTCTAAGGGAGGTCGACCTACTCACACCACCGGTCTCCAGACTATGGCAGATGCATCAATGCACGAAGACCTTCCAAGGGTCACTCGGCATAAATCGCTGTGGGCCTATGAGTTTCCACGTGCTCACCCTGACGTTTATTTATTTATTTATTTATTTATTGAGACAGAGTCTCACTTTGTTGCCCAGGCTAGAGTGAGTGCTGTGGCATCAGCCTAGCTCACAGCAACCTCAAACTCCTGGGCTCAAGCGATCCTCCTGCCTCAGCCTCCCGAGGAGCTGGGACTACAGGTATGCACCACCATGCCCGGCTAATTTTTTCTGTATATTTTTAGTTGGCCAATTAATTTATTTCTATTTATAGTAGAGACAGGGTCTCGCTCTTGCTCAGGCTGGTTTTGAACTCCTGACCTTGAGCAATCTGCCTGCCTCGGCCTCCCACCATGTCTGGCCTCACCCTGACGTTTAATCTTGCCCAGCGCGGCTCTGCGCGGGAACCAGGCAGCACTGGAGGCTTCATGCAGGTTTTCTTTGCACAAGAGACTTTCTTCTCCTTATCACGAAAGTAAAACCTGACCTCCTATTCATTCTGAATATTACATTGCGCTATAATTTTTATTGCTTGGGAATTTTTTAAATCTCCGAGGGGCTAAATGAAAGGACAATTTGAAGTATTAGTATCAATTTTGAGAGGGTGAATGGCATTAATGAATGGGTAAGAAAAAAGTTTTTGAAGCTAAGTGGTTTCCAGTTCTTTGCTTTCAGCAAAATTGAAGGAGGATCTAATCAAGTTGTCAGCTAGTATATAATTAAAATTAATTTTTCATGATAGATCATTATATAATTTTTGGCATATATTTCAGAAAAAGTTCAAAGAATCAAGTGTCATTGCTATAATAAAGTGCTTTCATTTCCATCTACTGATGTGGGCGAGCAAGGTTGCTCAGTGCTTATATCAACAAAATGAAAAACAGGAAGATAATTGGCTCTAATTTTTGTCACATTTGAGATAATGTAATTTTCATCTTTGAATACATACACTAATTTTTTAAAAAAAATAGTCCCATCCACCTCCTTAAAAGGTGCATTTCCATTTTATTTCTGTTTAATAATTATCAAAATGTATAACGTATTTATGTTGTTTTTCTTAGATGTGACTAAAAATTGTATTGGTAACTTAATTCTGAAGAATAAAGAACTTACTGTTTAGAGACTTGTGGTTCCAGGAAAATATGAAAAAAAAAATTAAATCTTACGATATATGTGTGTATTTTTGTGGAGAATCATTACAAGTGACCAATGAGAGACTTTCCAATCATAGAAAAACATTACATTAGGGTGAAATTCTGTTGAGAAGTGAAACGGAAATACACATTTAAGGAGAAAAAAAGAAGAAAGTAAAATTTCTAATGTTATAGAAGAGTTTGTTCTTGCATTTTTTAAGATACTGGATGAAGGGCATCAAATTGCTAGTATTTAAAAGTCTCCATTAAATAAAAAGGGTTATAAAGTAGTTTTTCAAAAAATGTGAATATTTATAATATGCCAGAAAGTATACCTTTTACAACCATTTTATACTTTTATACTTCGTATAGCTTTATGAAGACATAATTTACACACCATAAAGTTCACTCCTTTAAATGTACAATTTGGTAGTTTTTAGCATATTCACAGAGTTGAATGTTCACACTTTCATTGCCCCTGAAAGAAGCCACATGCCCATTAGCGATTATTCCCCATTCTCCTCCCAGCCCCGCCAGTAACCACTAATCTACTTTTTGTCTCTATGGATTTGTCTATTCTAGATATTTCATATAAATGGAATCATACGATATGTGTTTTATTTTTTGTATCTGGCTTTTCAGTGAGCATGTTTTCAAGGCTTACTCATGTTGTAGAATGTACTAGAACTTCATTCCTTTTTATAGCTGAATAATATCCCACTGTAAAGATACATCATATTTTGTTCATCCGTTCGTAAACTGATGGACACTTGAGTTGTTTCCACATTGTGCGCACTATAAGTAACTCTGCTATGAATATTCATGTACACGTTTTTGTGTGGACACAGGTTTTCATTTCTCTTGGGTATAGACTGAGGAGTTAGTGCTGGGTCATGTGGCAACTCTGTGTTTACCCTTTTGAGGAACTGCCAGACTGTTTTCTAAAGTAGCTTCAACATTTTGTTCTCCCACCAACAGTGCATGAAGGTTCCAATTTCCCTATGAAAAATGCAAATCAAATCACAATAAGGCATTCAGCCTCTGCTGCATCCTAGCAGTGTGACCTCAGGAAAACTACCTCTTGGGGCCTCGGTTTCATGGACTAGAAAATGATTTTGCTAACAGCGTCTACATCATCAGGCCGACATTTAGATGAAATAACACATGCACATAAAATGCTTAGCATAGGACATGGCTTAAAGCAAGTCTCAATAAACGTTAGGTGTTGTTGTTCCTGTTATCATCACTGTCTGAGCCTCAGCATCTCCCAGCTGGGCTAAGAAGCCTCCTACCTGGTCACTCAGGGATGGCGAGGACCAGCAATGCAAAGTGAAGGCTCACAGCGGCCACAGCAGTGTGGAATCATCTGTGGCCACTGCGGGAACGAGCACCAAAGCAGAACAGCCTCCAACCAACCAGGCACGGCGGCTGCTGGCTACGAGAGCAGCCCTCGCCCTGCAGCAAGAGCTTCCCGGGGCCGGGCACAGACGGGGAGGTTGTAGGGATGGAGGAGCCCCTAGAAAGCATCTCATTCAGTTTCCCGATTTTCAGATGGCAACACTGGCTTCCTGTGGGGTAAAGGCCTCCTTATGGCCAATTTTACTTCATAAGAATTTATCTGGGCCACTCTGTACTTAGCCCTGTGCTGGGTGCTGGACACGCTGCTGGTCAGGTGGAGAGCTTGGCTCCAAACCCAGGTTTCCACTAGGTCATGCCACCGACAGGCAGAGGGGCAGCCCACGAAAAATGCCGCTCACTTTCCCATGCAGTTCTGTATTACCAACAAATCAGCGTGGGGATCCTTAGACTAGAAGCTGGAATGTGAAACACCAAGTTGAGCGGTTAGAAAGACACTTGCAACAGGGCTGGCCGACATTTGGCACAAATACTAGTAAGAACACGCTCTTCCCACCAGCCTTTGCCCTTTGAACGCACAAACACAAACTGGTCTGCGCGCTCAGCATCGGAGTAGGGATTTTGCGACACTCCCCACAGTTAATGCTCTTTTCCTCAACACTGAGACCCTTCTAGTTTCTGAACAGGATCAGAATTAGGGGGGAAAGGAACATGGACGATAAGTTGTCATTTTATAAATGATGAAACTAAAGCCTGGAGCAATCTATAATGACCACAGTGGCTGGATGGCCTCACCTCTGTGCCATAGGGTGGCAATTAAAAAATTAAAAAAAGATGTTTGCTTAAGGCTTACATGTGCTTTAATTAGAAAAGTCCTCCCAAAATGTTTCTTAACCTTTTATGGGCCGCAGGCACCTCTGAGAATCTACTGAAACCTGTGAATTCTTCCCAGAAGTGATCCCACAGGAGCAGGAAAATAATTTTGCACATCATTTTAGAAGTATATCCATGTAGCCCCTATAAATTCCTGAGACACTTGCTTTCAAGTGTCAGCTGCTTGGTAATGCAAAATGGTTCAAAGAAGCTTTGTAGGCACAGCTCAAACCTGAAAACTTCTGACCGCAAACTTTCTACTGGAAGCCGTGTGCGCATCGAGAAATGATTGCAATGCTGTTCTTCAGTATTTGACTCCAAGCATGAAATTATGATGTGTCAGCATGTACACGCAGATTAAAATAAAAAGTATTTATCAACACAACACTATAGCCAGATTACATCAACATCTAGGATTCCAAACAGTTCTAGTACATGGGCCCCTAAACTAGAAATACCACGAAGACACATCGCCAAGAGTCACCGGCCTCTCCCTACCTGCATCAGAGCCTCGCACACCTTGCACCAAATGCAAACTCTTGCTACAAGAACACAAAAAACATTTACACTATCAATGTAATTTGAACATCTTCAACGCCCACAGTATCTCCTCCCACCTAAAGTGAACATGCTGCACCTATACTGTGGCATTCAGTTGAGATTCTAATAATACAATTTGCATTGGAAAAATGTGACTATCCAAAAACTTGCCTGCTAAAGGTCCATAAATGCTTCTTTTAGCTCAGAGGACCCGGATTTCTGCTAGAGAGCTGGGTCCGTGTTCGGCAGGCTGTCCTCCCTGGCGGCCTTTGCATGCCCCACAGGTCGCTCCTGCCTATTTCCCACCCGGGCTCACGAGCGGGCACCGGAGCGGGATGGTAACAGGAGCCGGCTCGGGCCTCAAATAGCAACAGGCCTGCCGTGAGTGAAAGTCCAAATATAGACCTGCTGCAGCTGTCTTGCCACCTCCTGCTGCTCAAGTGTCACCAGGGGAGGTCACATGCTGTGCTCTGGGTTACTTCCTTTACTGTTGCAGTCTGAGACCTGTGGCTGCCCCAAGGACTCAGACAGCTGGTCATGCAGAGAGGGCTGGGCGCTGCCACAGCAAGGCCAGGAAGGAGACTTCTGACAGCCCTCAGGCGGTGGCCTTCCACCTGGGCTTTCCCGTGGTCTTCTCCCGAGGTGTTTTGAACAAGCACAAGTCTGGAGTTAATCAAATGCAACTTAATTGTTTTCACCCATCATTCCTTTAGAGTGCACTCAAGATGGGAATTATTCCCCTCTCTGGCTGACAATCCAGCGGATTTGATGACTTTCTTCTCCCTCTTAGGTGACAAGTAGTCCTTAGGATCATTTGAAGTCATAGTTTCAAATTCAGTAATTGAATGTTCAATATACTAACAAAAAAGCCAAACCTGGTTTAGCCAGCATCCAAATCTTCTCCCCTGGCAGCTTGGGCCTTGTTAGCAGGAAGCTGCCCTGGGAAAGGGAGGGAGACCAGGCTTGGCCTGCCCTTCCCATACGCTCCCTGAGCTGCTGGTTTGGATGCCAGGGCAGGAGGCTAAGGTGATACGATGGCTGCTATTTGAGTAGATGCCACAGTGGGTGCTGACTCTGGGCTCTCTGGGCCTGGAAGGTGCTTACAAATGACTCTCTCTGCCATGGGGAACTTTTGTAAATCTATGGAAATCTCTTCCCTGAAGTTCTCACAACCAGGCTGAAAGCCCTTCTATTTCAAGGGATCTTTTTCCTTTCCTTTTCTTTTTCTTGTGGGTAACATTTTGTAGAGATGAGATCTCACTATGTTGCCCAGGTTGGTCTCAAACTCCTGGCCTCCAGTGATCCTCCCGCCTTAGCCTCCGAAAGTGCTGGGATTACAGGCATGAGCCACTGTACCTGGCCTCAAGGGGAATTTTTTCCCTCCTTAAAATCCTGGTGGACCACATCCAGAATCTCTCAAGTGAAGGCTCCTTGTCCATACAGGTTGGGCCCTTCTTGGGCACAATCTAAGTGGCTCCTTTCTGGCTCTTTCTTCCTGTTGACCCACATCTGGATCTTGGAAAGGAGGCTCCATCCTTGGTCCCAGTAAACTTTGGGATGCAGATGATCCCAATGCAGCCATCCCCTGGCTCTCGTCGCTGGCCATCAGTTAGTCCAACTGCTGGAAATGTGGCAAGCTCCCTTTGAAGACCTCCCCCTCAACTGGGCTTGGGCCTGGAGGGTGGCATGAGCAACCCTTCCTCCAGCCTGACAACAGCTCTCTGCAGAGAAACTGCTCCACCACTTTCCCTCCAAAACATCCTCTGTTTTCTCTATTTTAACCCTTTTTTACAGTGGACTCTTAAACAGCTGAAGGGTTAGGGGTGCCAACTCCCTGTACAGTTAAAAACCCACATATGGCTTTACTAATAGCCTACTGCTGCCCAGAAGCCTTACCGCTGACATAGTCAATTAAATGTATTTTGTGTGTTATCTGTATTATATATGACATTCTTTTTTTCTTTTCTTTTCTTTTTTTTTTGAGACAGAGTCTCGCTTTGTTGCCCAGGCTAGAGTGAGTTCCGTGGCGTCAGCCTAGCTCACAGCAACCTCACACTCCTGGGTTCAAGCAATCCTGCTGCCTCAGCCTCCCGAGTAGCTGGGACTACAGGCATGCGCCACCATGCCCGGGTAATTTTTTCTATATATATTAGTTGGCCAATTAATTTCTTTCGCTTTATAGTAGAGACGGGGTCTTGCTCTTGCTCAAGCTGGTCTCGAACTCCTGACCTCGAGCAATCCGCCTGCCTCGGCCTCCCAGAGTGCCAGGATTACAGGCGTGAGCCACCGCGCCCAGCTATATACAACATTCTTATAATAAAGTAAGCTAGAGGAAGGAAAACGTTGCTAAGAAAATCATAAGGAAGAGGAAATACATTTATGATACTGTACTGTATTTATCCATACTGTAAGTTTACATCGTCTGCTTATGAGATGGATCCTCTGTCTGAAACGAGGGGCAACTGCAGCTGCAGACCTCAATCTACAGCACCTCCCAAGCAATGCAACTTCTCTTGTACTGTCAGGATTTTCCCCTGCTTCTTGGGAGAACTTCCAGCATCACTAGTGGCATTTCATATGGGTCCCATGATGTAATTCGTTTGTGGTACTGCACTAAACATGATGAAGAATACTAGAGAACCCAGAGAGATACTTTTTATTGTGATATGCAATTTATTGGAGAGATAAACTGCTCACACGGAAGTGATTAGCGTCACAGGGTGTTTAAGCAGATACTCGCAACACTTGAGCTCACCACAGTAGGAACAGGAGGTGGCTGCAAAATTATTATAGTAGTACTGTATGTTTGACCAAATATCTGAGCACCCTGGTCGCCCAGCCAAGCTGACACATAAAAGTAACCATCACACATATATAAACATATGCTACAGACTATGTCTCTCCCAAATCCATATGTTGAAACATAATCCCTAATGTGATGGTATTTGGAAATGTGGCCTTTGGGGGATGATTAGGTTATGAAAGCAGAGCCCTCATGAATGGGACTAGTGCCCTTATTATTATTATTATTTTTTGAGACAGAATCTTGCTTTGTTGCCCAGGCTAGAGTGAGTGCTGTGGCATCAGCCTAGCTCACAGCAACCTCAAACTCCTGGGCTCAAGCAATTCTTCTGCCTCAGTCTCCCGAGTAGCTGGGACTACAGGCATGCGCCACCATGCCTGGCTAAGTCTTTCTATATATATTACTTGGCAAATTAATTTCTTTCTATTTATAGTAGAGACAGGGTCTCGCTCAGGCTGGTTTAGAACTCCTGACCTTGAGCAATCTGCCCGCCTCACCCTCCCAGAGTGCTAGGATTACAGGCATGAGCCACCACGCCTGCCCAGACTAGTGCCCTTATAAAGAAGGGCCCAGAGAACTCTCTCATCCCTTGTGCCTTATTGTGAGGACACAGTAGGAATACAGGTATCTACGAACCTGGAAGCATGCCCTCACCAGACACTAAATCTGCTGGTGTCTTGATCTTGGACTTCTCAGCCTTCAGAACTATGAAAAATGAACATTTGTTGTAAGCCTCCTGGTTTTCTATGATATTCTGTTATAGCAACCCAAATGGACTAAGACAACACACATACATACACGCACACACAAAATGAGAGCAGAGTTTATCTCTTTTGAATTATTTTACTTTCTTCTTTATGTCTTTGATAGTCTCTATTTTTATAATAATCATATACATCTTTTATTTCTAAATCTTTATTTGTTGTTATAATAGTACTATATGCTATTTGGCTTAGAAAAAAGCAAATACAACCAAAGAACCATAAAGTAAATATAAACTAGAGGAGGCAAGATGGCAGACAAGAACCACCACCAGCCAGAGCGTCTCTGCAAGAAGGAGAAATTTTAGATGGAAGAGAAGAAAATAATCATACAGACAAACACAGATCAGATGAGGGTTGGAAGGTAACTATAGGAGACTCCACGGGAAGAGGTTGCGGAGCAGAGCTATAAGGAGAATGGCATCAGCAAGGATTAAGCCCCAAGAGGCTTGGAGACCAGCCAGAAGGGTAGGTGGAACAGTTAAAATTCTCCTCCCTTGCATTTCAAACTGCTGGTGGGGTCCCAAGCTGCTTGAGTAACCTGCCAACACCAGCCCACAGACTGCTGCTGCCAGTAAGCGGAAAGCTTCTTGCAGACAGGGCACCTGGCTCCCAAGTGCCCCGGGGACACCTCCTGTCCCACAGACCTGAGCTGGTCAGCAGGCACCATGTTGCTTCACGAGCACTTTTGTCCTACCTGGGGTGGAGATGGATCTCAATCCCTCAGGATCCGTCTTACTTGTCCCCACACAGACATTTCCCAACTCTGGCTCAGACTGCAGGAGCCATAGGGCTCCAGTGGGTCCTGGGCAATCTGAGTGACTCCAGAGCCTGGTCATTCTGGGTGGACTGCCTCCCGGAGAGAGGGTCGAGATGACCAGTGTGCAGACCTTCCTCCACCTAGTTCTTTATGCTCCCCTTCCCTCCCCCGACCTGCGCCTGCTGAGAGAGACAATTTAGCCACAACCCAGAGGCATCCACAGGCAATGGGACTTGGCCCTTTCCTTTTGGGATCCTGCAGTGGACTGAGGGATGCTCGGGCCGTGAGCTCCCTACCCATCAGCGCTTCCTGGTGCCGCTTGCCCAGAGACTCTAGCAGAGTGGGACAAACCCTGAGGCAGAGGGACATTGAACCAGCTTGGGAACCCCATGGGTTACTTAGGACCAGCATTCTTCTCCCTGGCACGGTCAGTGATTGATCCATAGGGCCAGGGGACAGGCCTGCAGGACAGATCCAGTACACCCAGGTTTGGATCATATTGCCTAAGGGCACAGAGGGGATATTTGTGAATTAGTCTCCTGAGATATGGGTGCCTACAGAAGCAGATTAGGGGTGAGAGTTCAGAGTGGGTCCTAGCTGTGGTGTACTTGCTGGGCACCCCTTCTTCCATGGGAGGGCTGCACTCCCAGGTAAGGCCAGGATCAGGAGCATGGAACCTCCCAGCCCATAAAACAGTTGCGGGGGAGCTTGGCTGGCTTGGGATCCTGTCTGCCAGCAGAGACCAGGGAGAAATCCTGGAATAGGGGAGGGTGAGAAGGAGAGCCTGCTCCAGACTGCCAGCCTTCAGGTCTCAGACAGCCCCACCTCCACAGCAGACTTTCTGGTTGAATGGGGCTATTTCAGCCCCTTCCTGGAAGATTTGCCCAGAGGCAGGGAACAGACCTTTGACCCTGCTAAAAGGATGGGTGGAGCTGGAGGGCAGGCTCACCCAACCCAGCCCTGCCCAGCCTAACTCCCCCACCTGCCCCTGCTGAGGTGGAGAACAAGGATACACTTGGAAGCTCCAGGGCCCTACCCAAGACCTGGGGCACTAGAGGGCTTCTGCAGAGGAACTAGAGCTGGTCACAGGACCCACTGCAGTTTGTTTGTCCTGGCAATCACCACCTACTGACAGGGAGGTCAATTTGCAGCCCTTTTACTGCATTTACTGACTCACCATATAGGGCATGGTTGATTCTCACCCACAAGCCACAACCTACTAGCTTAGAGCTTAAACTGGGCATGTCATTATCTAAACAAGAGAAAATCAAAAGGTAAGAAGCTGCTCCAGATGAGAAGGAATCAGCAAAATAACTCTGGAAGTATGAAGAATTAAAGTGAAATGATATCCCCAAAAGGGAACATCAGCAATGGAAACCAACCAAAATCAGAACACTGAAATGACAGATGAAGAATATCAAACATGGCTTGTAAGAAAACTCAATGAAATGCAAGATAAAATGGAAACCTGACACAAAGAAACCACAAACAGAATGCAGGAAATGAATGAAAAATTCACTAAAGAAATTGAAATATTAAAGAAAAATCAAACAGAACTTCTGGATATGAAAAATTTATTCAAGGAATAAAAACACAGTGGAAGGCCTCAAGAATAGGTTAGATCAAGCAGAAGAAAGAATCTCAGAGATTGAAGATAACACCTTTTAATTAAACAAGTCAGTCACAGAGAGAGAGCAGCAAAATAAGAGGAAAGAGCAAAGACTACAAGAAATATGGGATTATGTAGAGGCCTAACATAAGAATCATAGACATTGATGAGAGTGAAGAAGAAAATGCTCAAGGGGCGGATAATCTATTTGAGGGAATGATGGAGAAAAATTTCCCTGGCCTTGCTAGAAATCTAGGGATCCAGGTACAAGAAGCTCAAAGGACTCCTGAGAGATTCATCACAAAAAGGAAAACACCATGACACATAGTTATCAGACTGGTCAAAATAAGCACAAGAGAGGCCCTCTTATGAGCTGTAAGTGAAAGCAGCAGGTAACTTACAAAGAAAAACCCATCAGACTAACTACAAAATTCTCAACTAAGACCTTACAAGCCAAAAGGGACTGGGACCCCATTCTCAGTCTTCTCAAACAGAATAATGTCTAGCCTAGAATTGTGTATCTTGAAAAACTAAGTTTCTTATATGAAGGAGAAATGAAGACCTTCCCAGATAAGGAAACACTGAGGGAATTCATCAAGAGAAGATCTTCCTTCCATGAAGTACTCAGAACAGTGTTACACATGATCAGCACAATAGACACTCAACAGTGTAAAATCATCCAAAAGCTAAAGGTCAAAGGCCAGATACCACAATGGCTCAAGAGAGAAAACAAAGCAGCAAAGTTCCCCATAGCTAAAAAGCCACCCACCTGCCTGGGGCCACTCACACTGATGGAAGCCCTGCCCCACGGAGCAGCAGGGTCCCCATGCACTTGCTTGTGCCTAGAGGACAGGGTCTCCCTACCCACAACCACAGCCTGTGCTGTGCATCACTGAGGGGCCTGAAACAGGCCTGCCCAGCAGGCACCACTGCCCTGCAGTGCCCAAGCATGCCATCGAGGGGTCTGGGATCACCCTGCTGAGTCCTCCACCACTGCAATCAGTGCACTCCTCCCAGGGACTTGAGGATGGGCCCACCCAGCCTGACACTACCATCACTGCTGGCACCCACCTGCACACACCATGTTGGGGACTGGGGAGTGACCCACCCAGCCCATCGCAGCCATTGGTAACATTGGCAAATGCCACCTGGGAGCCTGAGGTTGTCCTGCCACCACTACTACCATTGCCCACACCACGTACACTGCCCGGGGTCCGAGGACTTGCCTATTCATTTGGCTCACTACTGTCACTGCTGGCACCTGAGCCAGCCACCCATAGCCCCAGGAATCAGCCCAACTGGACCTGCTAACACTGACACCTGCATATGCTGTGTCAGGGCCTAAAAGCAGGTGTGCTCATTCTGCCACTGCCACCACTGGGGACCAAGGGCTGGCCCACCTGGCATCCCTGTCCCCAGTGAGGCATTATCACAGCCTCCACTAACATCAGCAGCCAAGCCACTGAGAAAATCACAGACACCACTAACACTGTTCACAGCCAAGGAAATCATACAGCAACAACACAACTGCATGCACCCAGAAACAAAGCTAAAGTGCCACACCCAACTAGCACCACAGACACATTTTCAGGAAAAAGTCTACTCCTATGAAAGCCCTTCCAAAAAAATTGAAAAAAGTGACTGTTACACCAGATGTGCAGATATCAACAGTATAAAGACAAAAGAAACATGAAAAAGCAAAGAAATGTGACACTGCCAAACAAACATAATAATTCTTCAGCAATGGATTCCAATGAAAAAGAAATTTAATCATCAGATTTCAAGCTATACTACAAAGCTCTGACTTGGGCAGGGCAAATATGTAACCTAAACATTTGTACCCCTATAATATTCTGAAATAAAAAACAAAATAAAAACCATGACACATCCAGAAACAGAAAAAAAAATATATATATATACATATATATATATATATATATATATATATATATAAACTAGTTATACATCCTGATAACACCACTATTAGGTTTGGTGTGTATTTTTCCATATTTTTTCTAGTAATATACAAATTTATGCCTTTCTCATACACATAACATGGAAATTACTTTTATAATTAGAAAGATTGATAGTTTCATTTTGAATAACCAAATAGACTAGAAAACTACTAGAAGGCATAAAATAGTATAAAACAAATACAGATGGTGAAAAGACATAATGTGAAGAATATACCAAAAAGATATTTAAAACAGACTATTAAAATTATAAGTAAATCATACCAGCTAAAATAATATATTTTAAAATATTTAGGGGAGAGATAAATCACTTCGGCTAAAAGGTTATTTCTCCAAGAGGACTGGGTGATTGAATTTGAGAGCCAACTCCCCCACTCCACCACGGGCAATAAAAGGGAGGAATTTCAGACAGAGGTGGCTTTAGACCTTCAAGTCTTATTCTACAGAGGTTCCTAGATGCCTTGAAGTCATCTTCAGGACACAGAGGTGCCCTAACCAGAGCTTTAGCCTGGCCTTGATTTTTTTCATGTTTGTTGTTTTGTTGTTGCTTAACCTTGGGGATAACAGCAAGTCCAGCTTTGATTCTGGGCTTTCCCAGCTTAAAACTGTTAAGTGGACAGCCTGGTAGGTGTTAATGGCATGGGCAGAGAAGGATTTCTCAAGCGGAGATTACAATATACAAGTAAAAAAGTTTATTTTATCCTTTGGCAGGAAGGGAAGAGAGGGGGAAGAAAGAGAGAGATGGAGTGGCATCCCAAAGAAAGAGAAGGGTCGTGCCAGCAGCCAGGCCAAGTGGCTTGCTGCTTTTATGGAGACAAAGAGAAAACTAGTAATTGTTGTAGAGTAATTAGCAGGCAGCTTTGAGAAATCAGGTTGTCTGTTTCTTGTTTCTTCTAAGTTCCAGGAGACTTGGTTATCTCTGAGCTGTAGTCAGGCTTATTGCAGGGGATGTGATTTTGCCCCTGAGATATGGTTTTGTACAGGAAACTAAGACCTGGAATTTACCTCCTGCTGTCTGTTGGAGAGCTTCTCAGGAACACCTGGAAGCTATAGAAAGAAATTCTCACGTCTGTGAGCCTTGAATGTCAAGAGAACAATTTACATTTCCTTTCTGTCTTTAGGATCTTTTCAGATGTCTGTGAAAACAAAGTCCCTGCAGGGTGCCTGCCAGCTTGGGAGAGAGTAGGGAGAGCTCAAACTTGATCTTTAGATGTTATGAGAAAATTGTGAGATTAGATATTTTTCTGTTATTTCAGCCAGGCCATTCTTACAAAAACCTCCACAAGCTCTTTCACTTATTGCTGAGTCAAGAACCGGCAGGCCTTGCTTTCTCAAAGGGCTCCTGATCCTGGCTTCCTGGGCACCTCTCTCCCTCCTTTCACCACCACTACCCTTCTCAGTGGGCTCACGGGATGGGAGCTGTCCTGTACTGTACCTCTCAGTCTACACTGTGTGTTTCCTAGGCAGAGACTAACTAGAGCTCTCTTGTTCCCTGTTGTAGGAACAGATCCAACTCCACTCCCCCATGTAAACTGGATTTCCTCGCATCTCCTTAAATAGGTCTTTAGTAGCCAGGTGGTCTTATTTGGTCTCTGAGTGCTGGTACATCTTAAATTACTTTCCTGGGTCTCACTTTCTTTATCTCTAGGATGAAGAGTTAGAACACATATTGTGCTTAAGCACTCTGGTCGGAGGCTGGGTTGCTTTGCAGGCAGAGACATCTTTTTGGATTCTCCCTCTACCTGCCCCCACTAAAATACTGGCACATAGCAGACACTCGATGAAAGCTTGTTGAATTGACAAATCTGTGGCTCCTACCCAGTGGTTGGCACTTAGAGGCCCTCCATAAATAACTATCGAGTTTAATTTTGTTCCATCTCCCCAGCACATTTGTGGCATTCTTGAGGACAGGAAGCGTGTATTCAGTAGGGCCGTGACAGAAGACAAAATCAGGCGGGTCCCCGTTTCCAAGAAGTTCGCAGTTCAGTGTAGGAGGCCAAGACGATAACTCGCCCATGTGACCAGTGTCTTCCCAAAGGCAGCCCGTCCCAAGGCGGGCCAGGTGAGGCAAGAGCGGTAACTCCCAGGCGCCGGGCCAGGTCGCGAGACTGATTGCTGAGGGCTGGGTCGGAGGTAACCCTCTGGACCTTTTCATTGGCTGTCAGCGACCATCCCTCTATCACCCAACCAATCCCGGACGCCTGCCGGAAGCCCCGCGGCCCGCAGGCAGCCAATCCAAAGTGCGGGGCGGGGCGCGGACGCGGGTCAGAGTCCGGCGGAAAATGTCGCGGCTCGGGCCGTCGTGGGGCGGGGGGTGCGCGGAGGCCTGGCCCGGGCGAGCCGAGCCCTGGGGCCGCTGGCCGCCGGCCGCCATGGAGTACGAGCAGCCCGACAGCCTGGAGGGCTGGGTGCCGCTCCGCGAGGACCTCTTCGCCGAGCCCGAGCGGCACCAGCTGCGCTTCCTGGTGGCCTGGAACGACGCGGAGGGCAAGTTCGCCGTGACCTGTCACGACCGCACGGCGCAGCGGCGGCGGCGCACGGGCAGCCGGCCGGGGCCCGAGCCCGAGCCCGAGCCCGAGCGCGAGGCCGCCGCGCCCCCGCCCAGCTGGGCCGGCCTGCTCTCGGCCGCTGGGCTCCGCGGCGCGCACCGGCAGCTGGCGGCGCTGTGGCCGCCTCTGGAGCACTGCTTCCCGCGGCTGCCGCCGGAGCTGGACGCGGGCGGCGGCGGCGGGGCCTGGCCGGGGCTCGGGCTGTGGGGGCTGGTGTGGCCGGCGCGCGCGGGCCCCGGCGAGGCGGCGCTGCAGGAGCTGTGCCGGCAGCTGGAGCGCTACCTGGGCCACGCGGCCGACGGCTGCGGCGGCGCCACCGTGCGCGACGCGCTCTTCCCGGCCGAGGGCGGCGCGGCCGACTGCGAGAGCCCGCGCGAGTTCCGGGAGCGGGCCCTGCGCGCGCGGCGGGCCGAGGCGGGCGCGCGGCTGCGTCAGGTACGGCGGGCCGTTCCCGAGGGTTCTCTCCGTGCCGGGAGGGGGCAGGCTCCGCGTCTGACGGGGCAGGGGGAGCAGGCGCGCTGAGAGAGCCGCCCGTTCACCCGGCCCTCACCTGTGGGAGAGCAGCCTAAGGAAGGCCTGGAGACAGGACGGACGGACCAGTTAGATCGAAGGTTATTTGCAAGTAGGAGCTAGGCTAGGCCGGGATTTTAACCTTTTTTCCCTGAAGACACAGGCTGAGCAGGATGTTGTGAGGAGAAATGCCAGAAATAGTGAAAGCAAAACTGAAAAAAGAGCCCCTATTTCCACGTAGGAAATAATAACATGGGGTTAAATGTAAACAATCCAGCTTGTGCTTATGAAGGAAGGCCAAGAATGGGGATAAAATGTTTTAGAGGATGAAATGGCTTTTGATTTGTTTTTTAAGTCATCAAGACTTGGTCAAATGGAAAGCCCCACAGAAAGTGAGCTTTATTCATTAGTTTCGAAAAGCAACCACAGGAGTGTCTTTTTAAACTTGAAAGAGGTAGCTTGACAGAGTACAATTTATTATTTGAATGGTAAACTTACAGAGCCTAAGGGGAGAGGGAAGTATAAGTTCATAAAAGGGTTGAGTTGAAAATATGGCTTATATACGATACTCAGAATTTACGAAGGAGAGCCAAGATTTGGTCATTTGTTCTACAACCTGGACCTGTCTGTTTGCTCTTTCTCCTTTAAGCCATTATTAACCCAAATGGTATTTTTCTGTGCATTTTTTTGAGAAAGGGGAGGTGGAGGTGTAGAATTCAGCCACATTTCAAAATTTTAGTTATATCCCCTTAAGCTAAATATAGAATGAGCTTTCTAAATTAAAATGGTTTTATAAAAGGAGTTTGTTAGTGGGATCATTTTATACTGTGGGTTTTATGTGTAAATATTTACACACCCACTTTTCGTGTTGAATTCGCTTTATCTTAAGAGGAAACAACTTGGGAGTTTCAGGCCTGTCAGCTTTTAATTTTCAACTTTATTTTATATCAGACTTTTGCTTTTTAGACACTTGGTTTCTCACAGAGAAGTGGTTTCTCCTTAAACTCTTAACATTTATACAATATCTATATAGTAGTTACTATTGGAAAAATTACACTTTTCCCAAATTGAAGTTCATTCAGAGGTCAGGGGTATTGTAGCACTAATTTAGTTCATACTGTTGAGGTAGGTGTTCACACTAGTGTAGTTCATATGTTTACCTGGAACTTAAATATGGGCGGGGGAGAGGTTTAAATACAGAATATGTCATATCTATGGAAGTGTATATAATTTTAATACTGTATATTTAGAATACAAAAGCAATTGATTCTAGAATTAGACCAATTACTAGCATTGCTGGGATGCATAAAGTGAAGCTGAATGTTTTAACTCTGAAATTTTTCTGAATAGTCTAAGAAATAAGGCTGAAAAGTATCAGTTGCCTTAAGTTTAGTTTTGCATATGTGTGTTTTAATTTTGTTCAGCAAACCATTCACTTTTTTTTCTAACACTAATCACCTAGATGAAACTACAGCTGAAAGTAGATCACTTTATCCTTAAGTAGAAGGACAGAAATAGAAGAATTTAAGAATGTATTGCTTGAAAAAAAATCTACAGTTACTTGAGTTTATTTCTCTTCTTCTGGGGGTAAGATAATTTCCTACCAAATGAGTTCACCTAGATTATAAACTGTTTATTTCCTATCCTGCATCAGAAGCAGTGCTCAGGAGGGACTAGAGCCACATTTAGGCTCTTTAAATGAGTGGACTCTGCTGGGGGCTTGGTGAGAATGTTAACCTGGGGGATTTAAGAGTCAGCATGCTGGAGAAGTATTAGTGCTTGGAGACAGCTCTATAATGTCTTTATGAGCCTTTAAAAAAGGTGTACAGCCTCACAAAACCTTTACAGTCAGAAAAGTCAAATGAAAAAATACCCAACATCTGCTTTCCAACGATAACTGCTATTAATGTTTGATGACTCTTTCGGGTCCTCTGTATACTTAGTATAGAGTTAAGATAAAATTTTGCACTCTACTTTCTGTCCTATTTAAAAATATAAAAGTTCCCATATTATTAAATGGTCTTCAAAAGCACAGTGCTGAATGATAATAATAATATTCTGCCATGGATATATCATAATTTATTTAACCATTCTTGTTTTATTGGGCATTTTGGTTGGAGGACATTTTCATATTTAATCATTATTTAAAATGTATGTATTAAAGTTGAGAACTTTGAGGTTTCTTTAATTTTGTTTGGTATGTATGATCTTATAAACAATACTGTCCAGACTTGAGCTTTATTTACATTTTGCCTTCTAGGTTCTTCAAGGACATGGAAAAGCCAACACCATGGTAGCATTAATGAAAATTTATCAAGAGGAAGATGAAGCATACCAGGAATTAGTTACTGCGGCAACCACATTCTTCCAGTATTTACTGCAGCCATTTAGGGATATGCGAGAAGTTGCAACTTCATGTAAGCTTGATATTTTGGTATGTTTTCTTTATATTTTTTTATCGGATATATTATTTGTCATATTTCTTTAGTCACATTTAAGGTTCAGTCTGTGCACTTTGGGTTCACTCTTACATTTAAATATTGAATTTATGTTTAAAATTGATTAAAAAAGGAAGACATTTATGTTGGTCACTCTTCATACCTTAAGATTTCTGTGAATTTTAAAGAGTTAAGCACTTTTTCTGCTGATGAATTGATTTAGTGTGATGTTTATTTACTTCAGCTTGTTTTCCACCTCTAAGGACACATGCACATTTCTTAGAAATAGGATGGAAATTAAATAGCAGGGCCCTAGATTGTAATTCAGTAATTTAAACTTTAGTAAATACTGTCATCATTCTTATTTCATTGAGCCATCGAATGACCCAGTGACACTATTTAGAAAAGACATTATTATTATTCCAGTGTTACACATGAACCTACAGCCAGAGAAGTTGTTGATAAATAGCTTGCCTTGGGTCTCAACAACTGGAATCAGAAGACAGCAGAGTGATCTCTTGATCTCTGCCCTCTGCACAAAGCCATCTTTCCACACATGCTCTCATGACCCCTATAGGTTATCGTACTATAAAAATGGCATCGTGTTTAGATGAAACTTACGCCACTCTAACCTGTAGGTAAAGTTGTCCTGTTCATTATTTTGATAGTCTGTTCTTTGGAAAGTCTTTATGTCTTATACATATTTTTTCTTTTTTGAGGAACAGCTTTATTGAGATCTCGTTCACAGACAATACATTTAAAGTATGCATTACACTTTTCTTTTAATAAAGTTGTAGTATTCCCCTCCCCCAAAATAAAGTATGCAATTCAATTGGTTTTTAGTATGTTCAGAATTGTGCAACCATTATTACCTAGTTCTACGATATTTTTACCCCAAAAAGAAACCCTATACCCATTAGCAGTCATTTCCCATTTCCCCCAACCCTAGGTAGCCACCAATCTACTCTCTGTCTGTGTGGATTTCTCTACACTGGACATTCATTTAAATGGAACCATTCAATATGTGGTCCTTTGTAACTGGCTCCTTTCACTTAGCACAGTGTTTTCAAGGTTCATCCGTGCTGTAGCATGTATCAGGACTTCATTTCTTTTTATTGCTGAATAATATTCATTATCTAGATAATACTACATTTTACTTATCCATTTATCAATTGATGGAAATTTAGGTTGTTTCCCTTTTGGCTATCATGAATGATACTGTTATGAACATTTGTTTCGAAGTTCCTGTGTAGACATATGTTTTCATTTCTCTTGTGTATGTGCTGATGAGTAGAACTGCTGAGTCATATGATAATTTGATGTTTAACCTTTTGAAGGACTGCTAGACTTTTTCATAGCAAGTGTACCACTTTACATTCCCAAAAATAGTGAGTTTCTAATTTGTCCCTATCATCACCACACTTGTTACTGTCATTTTTTTGGGTACAGCCATCCTAGTGTGTGTGAAGTAGTGTCTCATTGTGGTTTTGGTTTGTATTTCCTTGCAGCTGACCTGTACATATTTCTTATGTTACTGAATCATACTTTGTAGAAGAAAAATTGGATGCTGGATGATGTAGTAGCAGTAAGGTTGGTGCACAAGAAATTGCAATTTTGGACTGTGAATTTTAAATCATCATAACTAGGCTCAAACACATCTTTATTAATCAAAATAGGAACCATTATAATCAACACATTTTGCCAATGAGAAATAAGTTTGTTTATTCATGTAGCATAAAAACCCATGCTTCAGGATTCCATGAACTCTTGGAAAGCATTTTCTGCATCTTGCTGGTTATGGAAGCGTTTTCCCTGCAAAAAGTTGTGGAGATGCTTGAAGGAGTGGTAGTCACTTGGCAAGGGGTCAGCTGAATATGACGGATGAGGCAAAACTTCCGATGGCCAGACACTGTGCTCATCTTCAAGGCTTTCATCTCCTTTGCAAAACTTCTTGAACCACCACTGCACTGTATGTTCGTTAGCAGTTCCTGGGCCAAATGCGTTGTTGATGTTGCCAGTTGTCTCTGCTGCTTTACGACCCATTTTGAACTTGAATAAGAAATTTGCTCGAATTTGCTTTTTGTCAAACATCATTTCCATAGTCTTAGATAAATATAAAATATACAGCAAGTAATAAGTCATTAGCGAAAAAACAAAGTGAGAAATGTACATTAAAAACAGCACTTACTTTTGCACCAACCAATCCATGTCTAGTTCAGGCTGTTATGACAAAGTACCATAGACTAGGCTGCTTATCAACAACAGAAATTTTTTTCTCACAGTTCTGGAGCCTAGGAAGCTCAAGATCAAGGTGTCAGCAGATCTAGTGTCTGGTGAGGGGCAGCTTCCTAATTTGTAGATGACTGTCTTGCTGTGTCCTCACGTGAAGAGCAGAGAGATCCTGTCTATGTCTCCTCTTTTTATAAGGGGATTAATCCCATTCATGACCTAATTACTTCCCCGAGGTGCCATCTCTAAATATCATCACATTGGGGAATTCAGGCTTTAGCTTATGAATTTTGGGGGTGACAAAAACAGTCCATGCCAGTACATGTCATAATCTTTTTTTTTTTTTTTTTTTTTTTGAGACAGAGTCTTGCTTTGTTGCCCAGGCTAGAGTGAGTGTCGTGGCATCATCCTAGCTCATAGCAACCTCAAACTCCTGGGTTCCAGCAATCCTGCTGCCTCAACCTTCCAAGTAGCTGGGACTGCAGGCATGCACCACCATGCCCAGCTAATTTTTTCTCTATATGTTAGTTGGCCAATTAATTTCTTTCTATTTATAGTAGAGACAGGGTCTCGCTCTTGCTCAGGCTGGTTTGGAACTCCTGACCTAGAGCAATCCGCCCGCCTTGGCCTCCCAGAGTGCTAGGATTACAGGCGTGAGCCACCGTGCCCGGCCTCATAATCTTGAATATACAGATTTTACTATCTTTTAGGTGGCTGTATTACTTTTGCCCTTCAGAAAAGAACCAAAGTATTGAAAAGTTTCTTGTCATATCCCTAAAATAAACCATAGCAGCTGGGCGCGGTGGCTCATGCCTGTAATCCTAGCACCCTGGGAGGCCGAGACGGGTGGATTGCTTGAGGTCAGGAGTTCGAAACCAGCCTGAGCAAGAGTGAGACCCTGTCTCTATTACAAATAGAAAGAAATTAATTGGCCAACTAATATATATAGAAAAAATTAGCCAGGCATGGTGGTGGATGCCTGTAATCCCAGCCACTCGGGAGGCTGAGGCGGAAGGATTGCTTGAGCCCAGGAGTTTGAGGTTGCTGTGAGCTAGGCTGACGCCACGGCACTCACTAGCTTGGGCAACAAAGCGAGACTCTGTCTCAAAAACAACAACAACAAAAAATCATAGCAACAGTTAATAGCTGAGTGCTGTGTACCAGGCCCAATGCTGAGTTCTTAACAACACAGATCTCATTTAAACAATTCTTAATAGAAACATAGCTTGATAGCACTTCTCTCTAGAAAGTTATTGTAGGCATGCAAAGGGAAGGCTTTTTTCCTCCAGGTGGTGCCCAGCTTATGGCCATATTCATACTCAGCAAGGGATTGCTGAATGAATGAAAATTTAATTGACTGAATAATAGTAATAAAAGTAATAAAAATAATCTATGTGACCAATTTCCTTTCAGTTTCCTAACAGTTGTACATTACTGTTATCTCTTACTACGACAATTTTCCCTTCTTTCTGTAGAAGTCCTTGGATGAGGATGACCTGGGTCCCAGAAGGATAGCTGTCTTGCAGAAGGAAGCCGAAGAATGGACGAGACGGGCTGAAGAAGCCGTTGTCTCTATTCAAGATATCACAGTGAATTATTTTAAGGAAACAGTGAAAGCATTAGCAGGTGATAATAAAAAATGCAATAGTGAGATAAATATAATTTTCATTTTATTCAAAAACCATTTGAGTGCCTCTTAAGCATCAGGTACTATGTTTTATAAGTGCTGGGAATTCAATGCATGGATAAACATAAGTAGACACTGTACAGTCTGGTGAGGGAGAGAAATTGTACATATTTAAGCACATGGAAATGGCAGTGGCAATAAGTAACACAAAGAAGAGAAATGTGAGGTTCTGAGAGCCTGTGAGAAAGAACTTGGACTGCATCAGGGTGGTTACTAAAGGCTTCTGAGAAGTGGTGCTTGACCTGAGATCTGAAGGGTAAATGTAAGTTGAAGGCAAAAAGTGAGGGAAGAGTGTTCCAGGCAGAAGGAATAGCATTTGCAAAAGTCCTCTGGCTTGAGGGAACTTGGCCAATATGAGGAACTTACAATCCATGGGGCTGGATTGCAAAGAATGTGGTATGAGGGAGAATGCTGGCAAGACAGGCAGAGGTGAGACCGTGTAGGGTTAGTCCAAAATGTAAGAAGCAGTTGCCTCAACTAGGTCAGATCATGATTTATTACCTTTTTAAAAATGGAGTACCTAAGATTTTATATCAATGACTGTATTATTTCTATAATATGAAAAAAGTTACTGAAATAAAATTAAAAGTTCTTTTTAAAAGGATATTTTACAGACAATATATGGGAGGCAATAAAGGATTAGCCCATGATAAATATTCCCCTTTTTAATGAGTTGTAATTATATTTTATTAATTATAATTCATCAGGAATGCAGAAACAAATGGAACAGGATGGGAAGAGGTTTGGCCAGGCTGCCTGGGCCACAGCACATCCCAGGTTAGAAAAGCTTAAGCTAATGCTAGCTCGAGAGACTCTGCAACTCATGAGAGCCACAGAGTTGTGTTTAAATCACAAAAGAGCTGCAATTCAAAGAAAGGTAAGACAAAGATAAATGTAACTTGTGTTTTAAAAATATTCTTTTATTTTAGATAGCACTCTGGCCAGGCATTATTAAAGAGCTTCCTTTCTTCACTTATTCTAACACCATCTTTTAGTACAGCAATCCCCAAGGTTTTTGGCACCAGGGACTGGTGTCATGGAAGACAATTTTTCCACAGACAAGAGGTTGGGGGTTTGGTTTGGGACGATTCAAGCACATTACATTTTATTGTGCACTTTATTTCTATTATTATTACATTGCCACTTCCCATTCATTGATAGGGTTTTGATGTGAGTCTGCAAGCAATTGATTCATGATGGCCTCTGTGCAGTCAGATCTGTTAATGATAATCTGTATTTGCAGCCACTCCCCAGCGCTAGCATCACCACCTCAGATCATGGCATTAGATTCTCATGAGGGGCCCACAACCTAGATCCCTCGCATGTGCAGTTTATAGTAGGGTTCAAGCTCCTATAAGAATCTAATGCCTCTGCTGATGTGATGGGAGGCAGAGCTCAGGTGTTGATGAGAGCAAGGGGAAGTGGCTGTAAATACAGATGAAATTTCACTGGCTTAGCTACTCACCTCCTGCTGTGCGGCCCTGTCCCTAAGGCCATGGGCCTGTACTGGTCCTGGGGCTTGGGGACTGCAGTTCTAGTAGATAAGAATCTAAAGACTATGGAATTTTGGCCATAAAGTTTCCCTTTGGTCAAAATGTTTTTGAAATATTGTAGGATTCACTGTATCATAACACTGAGCTCAGTATGCAAGCAGGTAATATATTAATACTTTAAAACCAATCCAGCAATGTTTTCAGTACTTTAGAATAATCAAAAAGATGCTTCATCCTAGGATCACGGTCATTTTAATTTTTTGTAATCTGATGACTTTAAATTAGAAAACACTGTAAATTCCTGTCTGAGTTGGCTCTGACAGCTATAACAAAATGCCATAGATTGGGTGGCTTCAACAGACATTTATTTGTCATAGTTCTGGAGACTGAGAAGTCCAGGATCAAGGTCCCTGAAGATGCAGTGTCTGGTGAGGGCTCTTTTCCTTGCTTGTAGACAGTTGCCTTGTTGTGTGGTCACACAACCTTTCCTTGGTGTGTGTGCGTGGAGACAGAAAGAGCCATCCCACTGGTTCTCTTCCTAGAAGGGTGCTAATCCCCTCATGAGGACACCACCCTCTTGACATAATCCAAACCTAATCACCTCCCAAGGCCCCACCTCCAAATACCATCACATTGGGAGTTATAGCTTCAAGATAGCAATTTTGGGAAGGACACAAACATTCAGCTCATAATACCTCATTGCCATTTGTTATTCTCAAAACCTAAATGTTTTTGTATGTTTCAAGGATGAGATAAAGTACTTGTAATGAATGTGGAATAAGGCATTTTTGTCTCACTAGATGAAATGGAAAAGTGTTTCTTCCCTATTTGCTTTTTTATATTTAGTAATGAGCAAGGAATAGAAAATAGTTAGAATGCTTCTAATGTTTGCTTTTTAATATACTAACTATTTTAACTTACTCTTTTTTCCATGTAAACAAGATGGAAAGTCTTCAAGGAAAAGAAAAAAATACAGACGTTGTAGATGAATTGGAAATACAATTTTATGAAGTTCAATTAGAACTATTTGAGGTTAAATTTGAGATATTAAAAAATGAAGAAATACTGCTTATTACACAGTTGGACTCTATTAAAAGACTTATGAAAGGTAAAATTTATATTTAAATGTGTAGATTAAAATGTTTAAATTACACATAAGGAAATACAGACCATTATTATCAGTTACTTCTAATAAGTTATGTGTTACTTCTAATAAGTTATGTATAACATCTATATAACATCTACTGAAATTTCCTAAAGTTTCCTTTCAGTATTTTTATTACTTAAATAATATATTCATTGTTAACACACAGCAAAACAAAGAAAGAAAAACTATTACCCTAATCCCATCATCTAGAGATACTTAGTGTTAATGATTTGTTGTATAACTTTGTAGACTTTTTTATGTGCTGAATAAATTTTTTTTTTTTTTTGAGACAGAGTCTTGCTTTGTTGCCCAGGCTAGAGTGAGTGCCGAGGTGTCAGCCTAGTTCACAGCAACCTCAAACTCCTGGGCTCCAGCAATCCTGCTTCCTCAGCCTCCCAAGTAGCTGGGACTACAGACATGCGCCACCATGCCCGGCTAATTTTTTCTCTATATATTAGTTGGCCAATTAATTTCTATTTATAGTAGAGACGGGGTCTCGCTCTTGCTCAGGCTGGTTTGGAACTCCTGACCTCGAATGATCCATCCACCTCGGCCTCTCAGAGTGCTAGGATTACAGGCGTGAGCCACCGCGCCTGGCCAATTTTTTAGCCAAAACTATATATTCTGTTCAGTAACTTCCTTTTCATTTAATGTACAGTAACCATCTTTCCATTTCAGTAAGTAATAAAAATATCAAAATTGTAATGGCTGCATAGTATTCCACTATATGGATATGTCGTGATTTTCAGTTTTTTGTAGTTTTGAATGGCAATATGGTGTAGAACTTGCCTTTACACATGTCTTTGTGTATAGGACAGATTATTTCCTTGGAATAAATTTCTTTAGGTGGAATATTGGGTCGAGGGCAATGTATAGTTTACATTTTGATAATATACCTGTTAACACTACAATTGTTTGAGATACATTTTTTTTTGTCCGTATATTTTCTGTTTTCTTAATTTCATACTACATAATGGCCCTCTAGATAGGTTACACAAAATGATACTTGCATTAGCTAAGTATGAGTGTTTATCTTTTCCCATACTCATGCCATTTAGAAAAAATTTTTGCTTACTTGATAGAAAAAAATGACATCTAATTTTTAGTTCTTACAAGTGACATTGAACACAATTTTATAGGTTAATTGACCATTTGTATTTATTTCATCAACTCACTGTTCATAGTCTTGGCCCATTCTTCCTTAGAATATTTCTTATATTAAGGATATCACTCTATTGTCTGGCATATGTTGCAAATAATTTTTCCCTGTCATTTGCTTTTTATTGCCTTGCAGAAATATTTAAGTTTTATGAGGTCACATTTATCAATCTTTTTCCCCCTGGTTTCTGCTTTTGGTGTTATGCCTGGCAAAGTTTTCCTCCTCCCCAAATTATATCAAATATATAAAATATATGTTGATATATTTACATTTTATTTTAGTGTTTTTATGATTTTTCTTTTTTAAAACTTAATTTGTTAACCTAGCTGAAATTTAATTTTGACTCTGGTAGAGACTGAACTCTACCCCGCAAATTATTAGCAGTCCCAATCACTGATTTGAAAACATTAACTTTGATCTGTTCCTGGGTTGTTATTCTCCATTGATTTGTGAGTGGCTTCTGGTGCTGGCTCCATACTTCTCTTATTACCATGCCGTGGAAGCACATTTTAGTGTTTGGTAAGGCACCCCACCCTGTTACTGTACTTCACAAATTTTCTGACTATTCTCACTCCTTTATTCTTCCAGATGAACTTTAGAATCGAGTTCAAAACAAAAAACTCATTGGAATTTTGATTGGGATTGTGCTTAAAATTAGAGATTACTTTGGAGAGAATTGTCATCTTTGCAATTTTGAATCCTCCCACCTAAGAACATGGTATGTCTCTCCATTTGTTTAAATCTTTTTTGTTTCCCCTAAAGTTCCTCCACATTTAATAATTTTCTTCATATAGATCCTGAACATTTAGTTTAATCCTAGGTATTCAAAATTTTTTGCAGTAGTTTCATACTGTAAGCATTTTCATGTTGTAAGCATTTTCCATATTTAGGGAAAAAGTCTATTTCAAAAAAGTTAATCTAGAAGGATGCACATTAAATTGTTCATGTCTTCCTCTGGGCTTGGTATTCAGAAAATTTGGAGAAGGAGGTAGAAAAATTTCACTTTTTATTTTATGTTCTTTTGTAGGGTTTGAATTTGTTACAATAAGCATATTTTTTAAAAAAATCAATATATAATCAAGATTAAATATCAGTAAGGCACCTTAATGAAATACTGTGAATTTCAGTAGAATTCAGTAGAATATAAATTGCCTTTCTGGAGGGCAGTTTGGCAATGGATACCAAGAGCTTTAAATATTTATCTGCTAAGAAAGTGATAAAAAATGTACACAAAGATTTATATATAGTGCTGTTTATCACAGTGTAATGAATAATGGAACATTGGAGCAGTCTAACAACAGGAAATGCTTAAATTAGAGAATACTATGTTGCCATTAAAATTATATTTCCATCACGTGGAAAATGTTCTGTTAGAACTTTGTCGATATGTGTAGCTATAAAATTAGTATGTGTGTAAATGTGTACATAAATGTTAATAGTGGTTCTTCTTGAGCGATGGGGTTACAAGTGATTTTTACTTATGTTAAAAAAATATTATGTGGCCGGGCGTGGTGACTCATTCCTGTAATCCTAGCTGTCTGGGAGGCCGAGGTTAGTGGATTGCTCAAGGTCAGGAGTTCGAAACCAGCCTGAGCAAGAGCAAGACCCTGTCTCTACTATAAATAGAAATTAATTGGCCAACTAATATATAGAGAAAAATTGAGCCGGGCATGGTAGCACATGCCTGTAGTCCCAGCTACTCAGGAGGCTGAGGCAGAAGGATCGCTAGAGCCGAGGAGTTTGAGGTTGCTGTGAGCTAGGCTGACGCCATGGCACTCACTCTAGCCTGGACAACAAAGTGAGACTCTGTCTCAAAAAAAAAGTTGTGCATTATTTTCTATAATAAAACGTGTTTTATAAAAAATCATCAATACATTTTTAGAGAAACAGGATGAAGTTGTCTATTATGATCCATGTGAAAGCCCGGAGGAACTTAAAGTCATTGAGCGTGTCGGGGGGCTGCAGGAGAAGAATTCGGAGGTGCAAGAGCTCAGCCAGCGGTGCCAGCAGCTGGAGTCTAGGCGGGGCCGGCTCTGTGCCAGGAGGGCCTATCTCAGGAACAGAAAGGTGGGTGTGCCCACGGCAGCCTTTGCTATTTCCTCCTCCGGATTTCTTCTTTTGTGGAAGGTGAAGGGGTTGAAAATTAGGTGTTACCAACAGTGATTAATTTTTTGAATGTTTATATATATATATCAGTGGCTGCAGCTAAAATACATTAAAAATGTTCTTCTTAAAAAGATTCTTTGTTTCTTTTGGGATTTTAAGCATTTACCCAAATCTCTAGATTCTAATTAATTAATTTAGAAACTATCTGTTGAATGCCCATTGCATACACAGGTGCTTTTTTAAGATCACAATAGATAGAAACTCTATTTTTAATAATCAAATACAGCAAATTCTAAAATATATTTTATTAGAAATTGATTACAAAAAAGTTAGCTATAATAATCAGCTCATTTCAGATTATATTTGGTAAGTGATTTTTTCTTAATTTTTAAAAACTCCATGAATACATAAAAGGTAATACACTAATTTAATTATTTCTAACAGAAAAGAAAGCGCTTGTATTTCATTTGTATCCAGACTTATATGTATTTACTTATATTTATTATACTTATTAGAATTAGGAAAACATGAAGATTGTGACTTTTGTAGCTTACAAAAACATTTACTCTTTCATGCAAATATAAATGCTTTTTAAATACTTCACTAGATTAATATTGTTTGCATGCCTGTGTTCAAGTATTGGAGCTTCTGGATTGAGGAACTGTTCTTCAGATTATATGAAGGTAGACAGGCATCTGCCCTTTGCTCCATGTTTCAGAGAACCTGTAAGCCCTGGGAGACGTCTCCTTCGGCACTGCCAGGGCACCGCACAGCTGTGGCGAGATGAGGGGATGCCTCCACCTCTTGGGCGGGATAGCTGTGCCTTCTCTTATCCAGACTTGGATTATTAACCTTCACCCTCCAGATACAGTCCCTCCCCGTTCCCCAGTGAGGGGAGCTCTTGCCACTTCTGCAAATATTAGAATTCAGAAGGCACTGGGTTCATAGAATGGTAGTTGAGGTCAGGCTTTGGAATCTAATTTGGGTTCAAATCACAGCTTGGCCACTTGGTAGCCATATGACTGACTGTAGGCAAATTACTTAAATCTTTTTTGAGCTCAGGTTTTTCATCTGTAAAAGAGGATAATAATGGTAATAATATAATCTCGTGGCTGATAGGAGGATAAAATGCCGTAAGGCATGTAAAGTGCTTGGCATTGAGGCTAGGACCTAAAACATACTAAAAAATGTTAGTATTATCACTGAATTATTTTCTACGGATATTAAAGGTTTTATACATATAACACATCCAGATATAATGAGTGGGTAATCCTAGGTGAAATACAGTTTTTAACATAATTTTTCAGATGTTTGTAGGTTGACTATGCTTTTGTAGGTATGTTTGGAAATATTTATAACATTATAGGGAAATGTGTTTAAAACAACCCTTTTAAAGCATTGTTAGGACACACCCCATTTAAGAATGGGGGACTGCCTGTCTGTTCTCTCATGGGTGGCTCACTTTTTCATCTCTCAGAGCACTCTGGCAGGAACAAACTGTTGCTGTAAGCAGCCAGTCACCTCTTACCATATGACTGTGGAGAAGGCAGTACCACTGAGCCACACCAGAAACTAGTATTAATGAATGAAACTAGTATTAATGCCTTACACTGCAGCCCCAATGCAGTGGTGTTTTCTTTTAACCTTTTATGCTATACCATGGTAGTATTAAAAACCACATAGGTGATCTGTATTATTCCACCAGGATCAATGCAAGGAAAACCATCGGCTCAGGTTGCAGCAGGCTGAAGAAAGCATACGATATTTTCATCAGCATCATAGTATTCAGATGGTAAGCTGCTGAAGGAAAATGTTTTATATTTGTGTAACATAATGTGACACCTACACTGTGTCTAAACTGGTGGAAACTGGAGTTCCACTGCCTCGGACCTGCAGCCCGGGTGCAGACTAGGGCGGGTGGTGGTGCGTTGCAGCCCCTTTCCTTGGCAAGACATATTTTGATTATGTATTAAGACATATTTTATTGTAATTTTGAACAATTTACAAATACATGTTTGTTTAAATATAGAAAAGAGACAAGATAAAAGAAGAGGAGCAAAATAAAAAAGAATGGATAAATCAAGAACGCCAAAAAACACTCCAACGATTAAGAGCATTTAAAGAGGTATGTTCTAGAAAAAAATCACCTCACCTACATTTTCTGGGGAAACAAATGAAGATTACACATGCTAGGAGGAAAAGTATAAAGTTTTGAGAACAGATAATTCAGAACATGAAACATTTCAAAAATACCATTATTTATGGTATATCAACAAAAAACAAAAAATTAGATTATCACTGTTTCAAAAACAATGATATAAAACTGCTGTTTTTGATGTGAGAACACATTTGGGTCCCTGCTCTCCCCTCCTCACTGAGTGGTGCTAACCATGCCCACTATGGTTCAGAAGAGCAGGGAAAACCAAAAATAGTCAATGCCCTTGACTCTAGCTGGCTTTTCCCCTCATTTGTAATAAAGAATTATTTAAAATGGGCCAGGAACAATGGCTATTGCCTGTAATCCCAGCACTTTGAGAGGTTGAAGTGGGAGGATCAGTTGAGGCCAGGAGTTCGAGACCAGCCTGGGCAACAGTGAGACCCTGTCTCTACAGAATGGCAGGACATGCCTGTAGTCCCAGCTACTTGAGAGGCTGAGGCAGGAGGATCACTTGAGCCCACGAGTTTGAGGTTCCAGTGAGCTCTGATCATACCATTGCACTCTAGCCTGAGCAACAGAGCAGGACCCTGTCTCTGAGAAAAAAATTCTTTAAAACATTACTAAGGAAGCATTATGACATAAGTGTAGTAAAAGTATTCTGTTAAATAAATGTTTATTTTATTTTTAAATTTTTATACTTTTGGTTATCTGTACTTTTTTTTTTTTTTTTGAGACAGAGTCTCACTTTGTTGCCCAGGCTAGAGTGCACGTGGCATCAGCCTAGCTCACAGCAACCTCAAACTCCTGGGCTCAAGCAATCCTCCTGCCTCAGCCTCCTGAGTAGCTGAGACTACAGGCATGCGCTGCCATGGCTGGCTATTTTTTTCTATGTATTTTTAGTTGGCTAATTAATTTCTTTCTATTTTTATTAGAGATGGGGTCTCGCTCTTGCTCAGGCTGGTCTCGAACTTCTGACTTTGAGCTATCCACCCGCCTCAGCCTCCCAGAGTGGTAGGATTACAGACGTGAGCCACACGCCTGGCCTATCTGTACCTTTTTAAAAATTATTTTTTCTTTTTATTTTTATTGACACATGATTATACATATTTGTGGGGTACAGTGTGCTATTTCAATACATGTATATGATGAGTAATGATCAAATCAAGGTAATTAGCATATCCATCACCTCAAAACATTCATCTAAAAGTGAATAGGTTTTTCCTATACGCACAGGAAAAACCTATTCCTGTGTGAGAGAGAGAAAGAGACACAGACAGACAGGGTCTTGCTTTGTTACCCAGGCTAGAGTGCAGTGGTGTTATCCTAGTTCACTGCAATCCTCACATTCCTGGGCTTATGCGATCCTCCTCCTTCAGCCTCCTAAGTAGCTGGGATGACAGGTGTGCCACCATGCCTGGCTAATTTTTTCTAATTTTAGTAGAGACAGGGTCTTGCTCTTGCTCAGGCTAGTCTTGAACTGCTGACCCCAAGCAATCCTCCCACCTCAGCCTCTCAGAGTGCTAGGATTACAGGCGTGAGCCACTGTGCCTGGCCTAGTAAATAGGTTTTTAAAAAACTGAATAGGGACTTATGTAAGAATATCATTAAATTATTGACTGTAAAACATAGACCTGATCTCACCCAACCCCCTTCTTCATAAAATCTTAAGTTGACCCCCAAAGAGGAAACAACCCACTCCATCCCAGATAAGATTCTGGAATAGCTTTTAGAGGGAGGCCATGTGATACCAACAAAAGTAGGGGCCACTGGAGTGAATAAATCATAATATGTAACTTCATCTTGTTTTGCGATCTACTTATCGGTGTCATTTACTCTGACCAGTAATAGCTGCCATTATTGGATGCCTTCTGCATACCAGGCACTGTGCCTTACATTCGTTCTCATTTGATTCTTACAACAGCTTTGTGAGATATTGTTTTCATCACCATTTTACAGCTGGGTAACCAAGATTCAGAGTGGTCACACAACTTAGCTCAAGGTTAAACAGAGCAGGAACTGCAGCCAGATCTCTCCTACTCTGAAGCCACAGTAGGGGCTCACAGCCCAGGCAGCACATCAGAGTCGCCTGGGGAGTTCTGCGTACTAATGCCCAGCTGCACCCCCAGAGCTGCTGATTCAGCTGGGCTGGAACAAGGCCTGGGCATGAACTGCAGTGGGAATGAACGGAAGGGGAGCTGCACGGTGAGGGTAGAGCCAGTGCAGTGCAGAGTAACTGCGTGGCGCTGTCACCAAGTGGATATTGATTAACAGAGTGGAATCAGTGTGGAGGAGAAGGGATCAAGGGCAGCTGCAAGTCTGTCTCCTTAGCCCCAACTCAGGTTAGTGAGTTGCTCGGCAGTGTAGAAGATGACCTTTCAAATACGGGTGGCATGAAATGGGAGAGGTAGACAGATTTAAGATGACAGAATCAGGCCTCCTAAGCTCCCAACAAATTGGAATAATTAGTTACAGTCTAACCAGTTGACTTAAAATTGGGATAAATTACTGGTTTTCTAGTCCAAAAAAGCACATAATGGAGGTGTACACTTACATAGGGTGATAGGAAAATCCGTGTGGCTTAAATTTAGGGGCAAAGACTTTGAGAGTTTAGTTTTCTTCAGTCTGTTTTTGGCACCGGGTCTGGTTTCATGGAAGACAATTTTTCTAAGGGGCCGGTGAGTAGGTGGAACTCAGGCAGTGATACAGGTGATGGGGAGCAGCTCTGCCCCCCACCTTCCTAAGTTTCATGGATGACAATCTTTCCATGGATGGGGGATGGGGAGGGGGTGGCAGAGCTCTGCAGCTTGGTCCCTAATAGGCCAGGGACCGGGACCGGTTCACAGCCCAGGGTTTGGGGGCTGCAGACCTGTGATGAAAGCTCTCGGAGTTTGGGACTTTATGAACAGAAGCGTCCTCTGTAGAGTGAGGAAGTTCTGTGTTTAACAAGAAGTGCCACCCATGAAGGGGGCAAAGCCAGTTTGAGCACATCTGGAAGGGGTAAGTAGGAGAGGGAGAAGATATAAAATCATGTGATACATGATAGCCGCTGCTGTTTTTTTAAATGTCTGAAGGGCTGTCATGAGGTAAAGGATTTAATTTGTCCAGGGTAGACAGACTGCCCAGCAATAAGGCAGAACTTGACAGTCCCGAGTCACAGGGACATACTGCTGCCAGGATGCCAAAGAGGGGATCCTTGGTGGATCCCTAACATCAGGGGCCAGGTGATGTGACCACTGGAGCTGGGCCGTCTGGCCCAGAGTTTCCGGGATTCTAACTCTCCTGGCATGCTCCCTGACAGACAGCTGCAGGGTGACAGCTCTATGACTGTGTCTCCAACAGTGAGGTTTGAGGCTTGTTGCCATTACTCTATTTGTCCTTAGAAGAATGTGAGGGAGATAGAAATACTGAGTTTATCATGAATTATGTGCTGTGTATGTGTTTTAAGTTTACATTTAATAGTATCACATTTAATAGCTCACGCCTGTAATCCTAGCACCCTGGGAGGCTGAGGCAAGAGGATCATTTGAGCTTAGAAGTTCGAGACCAGCCTGAGCAAGAGTAAGACCCTACCTCTACAAAAAATAGAAAAATTAGCCGGATGTGGTGGCATGTGCCTACAGTCCCCAACTACTCCGGAGGCTGAGGCAGGAGGATTGCTGGGTCCCAGGATTTTGAGGTTGCAATGAACTATGACGACTCCACTGCACTCTAGCCAGGGCAATAGAGTGAGACCCTGTCTCAAAAAAAAAAGTATATTATATGCATGCTTTGCCTGTTTAACTTGAATTATGGTTTTGAGATATATTCATGTTAAATGTATGTAGATCTCGTTCATTTTAGTGGCTCCACAGTGTTACCTTTTATTGGCTAATAAAATAGCCTTCTGTAAGGACCGCCTCTCGAGATTAGTTCTTTGTAGGGTTAGGTTTTTCTTTAATACCTGAAAGACCAGAACATTTTAAACTTTCATTTTTTTTAATTTATGAAACTTACTCTAAGCCTAAAAGTTAAAGAAATATCAACAGTACCTGTTACATCACTTTGATGTCCACTCTGCTGGTATTTTTGTAGACCTGTTTTTCACGTTTATAATACATGTTATTTTGTGTCCTGCTATTTTCATTTAATACCATATTACCTGATTTTTCCAGATGTTTCCCAGACTTGTACTATTTGATTTTTCATGGCTACTTAATATTTTGAATAAATTTGCCACAATTTTTGACAGACTTATTACTATCTAGGGTTTGATTTTTCATAGTAAAAATATGAACATTTTCATCTATCTGTATCCTTTGATATCTTCATTTTATTACAGGGAAGGCAGTACTTGATCAAAGGATATAAATGCTTGCTTTTCAACACATGAAAAGTACAGTTAGTAGCAAGGATGGCTGTCCACATGAGGCTGCACGTTGAATTAGACCATCTATGCATAGAAACACATCGGTGTTTATAGATTTATTTATAAAAAGTTTCAGCATTTCAGTGGTTTGTATTTGTGATAAACTCTTCACAACCATTTTTCATTTTCAGAAACGTCCAGCTCAGTCTGTAATAAAAACCTCTTCCTCAGAACCTGTGACTCCAAACCTGCCAGGTGGGCTTTCCCCGCAGACACCCTCACCAGCTTCCCCGACGGTGGCAGTAATTCACCAGTCCTCTAGGAAAACCAGAAGTCTTCCTTTATCTGAAGTTAGTAATGTGAAACCCCCCAAGTGTCCAGACTATGTTGGAAATATCCCTGTCCAGATTTCTGTTCCAGTTGGTGACCAAACACACTTCAAATCCAGTGAGGAAGTGTCACTGCCACCATCGCCACCACCTCTACCACCTCCACCACCACCTCCTCCTCCTCCTCCACCGCCCCCTCTCCCTGCTCTGTCCTTGTCCTCGCAAGCTCCAACTCATCGGAACGTAGCCTTCAGGACTACAGAAAAAGACGATCAGCCACGTCCTCTAGTGTGTGAATCACCTGCTGAGAGACCACGTGACTCCTTGGAAAGTTTCCAGGGCCCAGGTAACCCGCTGGAATCCTGTCCCTGCACCCATGGGTTGTAAGCTGCTGAAGCATTCTAGCTTTAGAAGCTGTCATCTTCAAGTATCTTAAAATATTCCAGTTATTTGGTGCCTTGAATATTACTCTGCTGCTGCAAAGTTAATATACTTTAAACCTGAGTTTGGTAAATGCTAACTAAGTTTGAAGAAACCATCTCTTTACATTTAATGATCACGTGACTTAGGTAGATACTTTAACAGCCTCGGAAATCCAATTTCAAGTTTCTTAAGACTTTACTATATATTTGATTATTATCAACAGAAGATTTTTCAATACAGCTTTAAATTAAGCTTACTATTCCAGCTCTGAACCCTTTATAGAATTAACGTGTTGCATTTCAAGCAGAATATTGGTTGGAAATTATTGGAGAAATATTAGCCATGATATAGATGGCTTTTGGAAATCTTTCTAAAATGTAGTGGGTTGAAAAGAAAAAGTGGGCTACTTTTTGTCTCGGCAAGTATAGTATGCTATTTCTTTGTTTAATAGAGTTGTAGTTATCATAATTCTAATTATGGCTTTAGACATTGACTACGGAGGAGCATGGCTTCAGAACACTAGACTTGGAATCTACTGCTTTGGGGGGCGTGTGTATCTTGGATAAATCCTAGCAAAACCTTTGTACGTTTGTGTTTAAAGATATAGTTGGGCACCTCCACCTAGCATATGAAAGGTTAATAGTGTAATTATAAAGTGTAATAGGTGCTGGGAATGATAAAAATATGACAGTTCCAAACTATGCTTCTGGTTATTCTGAGTTCAGGTTTTCACTGTACCTAGAACCAGGTGCACGTGAAAACGTCCACACCATTAGGTGGAGATCAGATGGCCCGTTGCCATGGGGTTTGCTACACCATGTGAATGGAAAGCAGGAGCCTGTGCCTATGTCTAGGTTAGACCTTGGATGTGCGGTGCCGAGTTTCCAGCCCTGGTTTAATGCACACGGTTTTGGGAAGCTCTGTTCAACACTGCTTCAATTCACTGAAATGAATAAGACAGTGAATTAGCACCAGAAAATGTCCTTGATTGTGAAACTTATCTTATTACTTCCAGAAGGAAATTATAACAGCAAGCCATAGGTTTAAATCCAAAATCAAATAGCTTTTTGTTAGCCATTGCATTACTTTTCAATCCTGAATTAGAAATGACTATTAATCTTGAAGGCTTACCTGGAAGATGTCTAGATGAGTGGCCACAGCCATGCCTGTCTCTAGCAGGTGATGAAAGATCTTACCCCCTCAGGGGTCTGAACTACCAGAGTGGAAACAGCTTCTCAACCATGCCTCGAAACTCTGATCTAATGTGTGTTTTGACAGCATTTAACATCCTCAGAAATAAAGGCTGTAAGCCACCTTAGGGTAACGTGGGTAGAATTTAACACACCACATACCAACAAATGTGCCCGCACCACCTGCTGCAGGTTCACTGAGCTGCTGGTTAAATTCTTACTTTAAGCCTTTTCATTTGTGGAAACCGGCTCACTTCACTGTCACAGAATGAGTTATCACTAAGGTCCAAGACTGAAGTTAGAGAAATAGAGTGGAGGAGATCCAGTTTCAGAGGTGTCCAAGTCATGCACAGCAGGTGAGATCATTTCCACCCCAGGCACCCATGACTCTTCAGGATCACAGGGAGGCTTACAGCACCTGTGTCTGAGAAACATTCCAACAAAAGGTGTGTACGGCTGTGCCTATAAGTTGCTATGGATTTGAAGAAGTTAGTGGAATAGTAAGTAGTGAAACAAAAATATTAGCTCTTAAAACTCCTGGATTCAAAATGGGAACTATTGTTGATCTTGTCTAGTAGGTAACCAAGGCAGTTCATACAATGATGATTTGCTTAAATCACGGTGTTAAGTGATGTGAGATTTACAACTTTAGTATGATGATGTTCTGACAGCCTGGGGAGAACTCGTAGGCTTTCCTGATAGTACGTGCTCTGTTACTCCATTTCAGGATCCATGGATGAAGTGTTGGCCTCCTTGAGGGAGGGCAGAACCCCTCTCCGGAAAGCAGAGGTGCCCGCCCTGGCCCCTCCCCGAGCCTCAGTCAACGAGCATATTCTGGCTGCCATAAGGCAGGGGGTCAAACTGAAGAAAGTTCGCCCCAACTCTGGCCTGAGCCCCAGCAGTAGACCCACCAGCGACCTCGAGAGCAGCATCAAGGCAGCGCTCCAGAGAATCAAGAGAGTGTCCGCCGACTCGGAGGAAGACAGTGACGAGCAGGACCCTGGCCAGTGGGACCGTTAAGTTCTTCTCCAGGTTCAAGAGGCGCCCACCACAGCGAGCTGGGATGAGCAAGGTGGGGCCACGAGAGCAGGGCCTGCTCTCGAAAAGCATGTGAACAGGGTGCTACACTAGCACCCCAGGACAGCAGCAGGGCTTGCTGTGAGGTGCTGAGGTTTTACGGCACACTGGCTCCTCAGGCTGGGAAGGGAAGCAGAGAGGTGGGGACTTCCACACACTAACCGATAGTTGGGGTGTCAAAGCCCATAAGCGTATTTATTGCTGGCCTAAGAATAGCACTTCTCACCAGGGGCAATCTAGAATATTCCTTGATTCTGAAAGTTTATAACTACTATAGTAAGCAGCACTGTTAAACTACTGACTGTCCTTATGGAAGAGTGGCTTCTCAGGTTCGAATGTGAACTTCATTTTAGCAGTAATCAGGATAAATTGCTCATAGTCAGGAGTTTACCTTGTTTCCCAGAAAATAAGACCTACCCATAAAATAAGCCCTAGTAGGATTTCTAAGCATTTGCACAATAGAAGCCCTACCCTGGAAATAAGCCCTAGTGACGAGCGTGGCTACGCAGTGCATCTGCACAACCTGTGCATTTCGTCGGGGAGCGGTAAAGAACACTAGCAGCCCTTCTCATCTGCCCCATCGTGACAGCACTATTCCAGAAGTGACCGGAAAGGTACGGGCAGCCCCCCGTCAGGTCCAGGCCATCCTGTGCGTGCTGCAGACTGAGGCTTTGAGGGGAAAATAACACGTCCCCTGAAAATAAGCCCTAAGGGATCTTCTTGAGGAAAAATAAATATAAGACCCTGTCTTATTTTCAGGGAAACACGGTATTTTGGTATTTTAAATGTTTAAATGAAATTTATTTTATGTATTGAGCACTGCATAACCTCATAATAAAGAGCTATTTTAATGCATCAATGTCATGCATGAGGAAATGAAAACTTTAAAAAAAAAAAAAAAGACAGGGTCTTGCTCTGTCACCCAGGCTGGAGTGCATGATCATACACATAGCTCACTGTAACCTCAAAATCCCAGACTCAAGTGATCCTTCTGTCTCAGCCTTCTGAGTATGAAAAGCTAGGACTACAGGTGTGTGTCACAAAGCCCAGCGAATCATAATTAAAAACATTTTTTTTTGGTCAAGATGGGATCTCTTATGCTGCGCAGGCTGATCTTGAACTCCTGGCCTCAAGTGATCTTTCTGCCTCAGCTTCCCAAAGTGCTGGGGTTACAGGCGTGAGCCACTATGCCCAGCAAAAGCAGAATATCTTAACTGCTGTAAAAGCAAAGCCTTCCCTACTTGATGGGTTTAAAGTTTCAAATAAGATTTCAGCTAAAGATTTGTTTAAGCAAATACTAAAGGTGGTGGAATAGTGGTGTTCCCCTTAGGAACTGAAGTCTCATGCCAAAATCTTTTTTCCTCCTTGCTTAAAATTGTTAAAATTAGGAAAGGGGAAGGGACATTACAACCTGACCACCTCAAGGTCAGGAGTTCAAAACCAGCCTGAGCAAGAGCGAGGACCCCCATCTCTACTAGAAATAGAAAGAAAATAATTGGCCAACTAAAAACATACAGAAATTTAGCCAGGTGTGGTGGCACGTGCCTGTAGTCCCAGCTACCCCAGGAGGCAGGATTGTTTGAGCCCAGGAGTTTGAGGTGGCTGTGAGCTAGGCTGACACCACGGCACTCTAGCCCGGACAGTCTATTCATTCTCAAATTGCCCAAGCATCCCGACTAACCACCTGGCCCTCACTTGCGTGACATTATTCCTGGGTTTCCACAAAACAAAGCGAACCCCCCTCCCTGCTTCTAAAGAAGAGTCCTGTTATAGACCCAAAATCTTCCTACTTCCAGTTTCTTCTCAACTCGGGCCCATACCAGCCTGCCTCAGCCGCCATAGCAGGGAGGGCCTGGGTCCTTCTGTAGCTTCAGCCTGGACCTACCTGCCTGCGTGGCAGGTCACACAGCTGTGGCTACTGCCAGGTTGCCCACGGGTCTGTTGCGTGTCCTACCTTTCTAGAACTGAAATCCAACTCCTGGGCATGAATGTGCCTCAGTCTGCCAGCCCAGGCCTGACTGCACTGGCCCGTCTCACTGCTCCCTCTCAGGGTCCCGGGGGTGCTCCACTGGGGGACCCTCGCTGCTGGCTACTCGCTGGGCTTCAGTTCCAAATGCCAGAGGCAGGTAAAGGGCTATGCCTTTGGCCTCCTTTTTCACCACACTCAGGCCAGGCTGAGTACCAAACTATTCCTCTGGAAAGAATTTAAGTTTAAAAAAATGACAAAACCAGAATGTTGTAGAATCTTCTTATGCTTATTTTGCATTTTGGTGTTTTTAATTACTCCTTGTAATTAAATTGTCAGTACTGAAATTATCAGTACTTTGAAATACCAGTGAGATGAATCAGTCTTGGATAATTCTCGAAATTTGCTTTCTAAGGGCTGCTAAAGACAAGAGGCCTTCAAAAAGAGCCCTTTCCCGATTAAAGGTCCTGGCATGATTGAGCCTTTTGTGCATCAAGATTTCTCCTCCTTCTCTGGAACCTTCTCCCTCATTTCTCCATTTCCCTACTTCTTCCAGCCAAGCCCTGAACTAAATCCAGACTTTAGCTTCAGGGAATTCTGAGCCAAGGAGTGGGGACAAGTATGTTTCCTATTATCCAGCTCCAGAGCTCTCCAATCCACCCCACAAAGTGCTGCCAATCAGTCTTCACCTCTCGAAGGTTTTCCTGGCTTTCCAACCCACACAAATAGGGGCTGGTCCCTCAGCATGGTCTACAAAACTCTCACACCCAGCTGCTGTCCCTGGGTGGCCCCTTTTCCTGCTGGTTTTGTTCCAGCAACACCACGCTGCCTGTTGCCAAAGGGCCTGCTCTCTCAAGCATAAGTGCCTGGAGCTGTCGCCCCTCTGCCCCCCACTCCATGTCCTTGTAAAACCACAGCTGTGGGCTCAACCCCACAGCTTCCCTCCTCTGAAGTCTTCCCTGACCCCTCTTTCTTTCTCTTGTATGACTACTGACCACTGTACCTTGTCTTAGAGACTGGCCTCTGATCCTGGGATAGCCGATCCACACTGGCAGCATCCTGTGGGCTGTCCTGGAGTGAAAAACAATGAGCTGGGCCAGTCCCACTTGTTTATTCATTTGTTCGTTCCTTCCCTCTCCAGAATTTGAAGTGGGAATGAAGCAGGTGGTAGCAGGAGCTAGAATCAAGAGGTTTAGACTAATGACCACACATCATGTGAAACCATGTAGTCGGGTGGATTTGTTTATACAGCAGGGGTTCTCAAACCTTAGGGTAGGTAAACTCACATGAGGAATGTGTTGGTTTTCTATTGCTGCCATAAATCACCACAAATGCAGTGGCTTAAGAACAATTTATGGTACAGGTTTGTAGGTCAGAAGTCTGACATGGGTCTCACTGGGCTAAAATGGAGGGTTTTTTTTTTTTTTTTTGGAGACAGTCTCCCTGTGTTGCCCAGGCTAGAGTGCCGTGGTGTCAGCCTCGCTCGCAGCAACCTCAAACTCCTGGGCTCAAACAATCCAGCCTCCTGGGGTAGCTGGGACTACAGGCACGTGCCACCATGCCTGGCTAAATTTTGCTGTATGTTTTTAGTTGGCCAATTATTTTCTATTTCTAGTAGAGATGGGAGTCTCGCTCTTGCTCAGGCTGGTTTTGAACTCCTGACCTTGAGTGATCCACCCGCCTCAGCCTCCCAGAGTGCTAGGATTACAGGTGTGAGCCACCGCACCTGGCCCTAAAATTGAGGTTTTGACAGGACTGCATTCCTTTCCAAATGCTCTGGGGGAGAAGCCACTTCCTTGCCTTTTCTGGTTTCTAGAGGTTGCCCGTGTTCCTTGGCTTGTGGTGCTTCATCCATCCCCAAAGCCAGCAATGACGAATCTCTCTGGCCCTCCTTCTTTCGTCATATTTCTTTCTGACCCCAAGGAAAGCTGCTCTGCTTTTAAAAACTCATTCAATTGGGCCCACTCAGAAACCCCAGGATTATCTCCCCACCCAAATGTCCCTTCTGCCATGTGATAGTCACAGTGCCCAGGAATTAGGGTGTGGACATCTTTGGGGACCATGATCCTATCTAGTATAAGGAGCTTGCCAGAATGCAGATTTCTAGGCCCAGAACGTGAAGGTCCTGATCTAGGTTTCTGTGGGACGAGATGGCAACCCGAACAGCTCTGAAGCAGCTGGTCCGCAGACCATCCGTAGCAAACACTGCCACGCCAAAGCCACAGCGGACCTGGGTGGGCGGGTGACGAGGGAAGTGGGCATACCTGGAGCCACCACGGCTGCTCCTGCGGGCAGCAGTCCTGAGGCCTGGTGTTCACAGGGCTCCACGGTGGCCTGGGGTGATGGGGTGATCAGCCCTGGAGGAGCTGGATGTGACTGGCACCTCCTCGGCCACCTCTGAGAGCTTTGTCTCGAGGAGGAGCCGCTCAAGTCCCCTCCGCTGGGTTCCACTGCCACCTGCAGCACCTCCTCTCACCTCGCCTGCAGGACGTCAGGTTTGTGGAAAGCAACTGAGAATATTCACCACTGTGCTCCCAGGGCCTGGGGCCCAGCGCTGCTCCATGAACATTTGTTGAATGAAAACATGAATTAATTTTTTAAGAGCCAAGTAGGAAAAGAGCTATGCAAGAGGCGGGAGAAATCCCCTGGTCGTGGCTGATTTTCATCCAGAGGTCCAAGCCCTCTGACCTGGGCCTAAGAGGAGGGATGGGTTGGAGCAGGGTGAGGATTCCAGGCCGTGGGAACAGTACACACAAGAACACAGCCAATGTGGCAATGGCAGCGAGGCATGGGCAGGCAGGGAAGGAACCTGGGTGGCCTCACGTCAGGGAGGGAGCCAGGAAGAGCAGGGACTCTGCCTCACACTCTAGGGAGAAGCCGGTGGCAGCTTTGCCGTGAGAGGACCCAGGAAATGGAGGAGAGCCTGGAGCAAGAGTGCCAGGAACAGGATAAGGATGGTCTGGTGAGAGTGACAGTATAGAGAGATGAGGATGGCAAGAGGGGGAAGCACAAGACTGTGTGACTCACTGTGCAAGAAGAGAAAGGGCCCAGACATGGTGCCAACACTTAGAGGTGTAGTGAGGCCATGGTGGGGGGTGGGGGAGGGGTGGGGGCTGGGACTGCGGCCATCAGCAAAGCAAACCCACATCGGTGGTGGCCACAGGATCACTTCCACTCAGTGGTCTGGTGTCCTGTGCAAACAGGCATCCAGAAGTCCCTTTGAGTTAAATCACCCCCAACTAAAGTCTCTGCAGTCCCCAGCAGGGGATGGCTGCGTAGAGGGCCCAGGCAGTCAGGGCCGAGTGGAGCCTTGCGGAGATTCCTGCAGCACAGAACATCCGAGTGACCCCTGCCCCAAGCATGATGCAGAGGGGTGGGGAGGAGAGAGCAGGGGGCATCTCAGCAGATGTGGGCCCCTCCCCCTCACACCTTGAAATTTGTAACATGTAACCCCCAGAACCTTCAAGGACTCACCTCTGCACAAAAGGGAGTCTTGGGATTGACTGGGATCAAACTGCACCTGGTGGGGCTCGAGATACAAATTAACTTGAAGGAAGGAAAAACAGAGGTCGTTTTTCTCTCACTTCTGAGCTGGGGGCTAGAGCCACTGCTCCCACACGTTTGGGAAAAGTTGGTTCTATGCTTGGCACAGACTTTGCCACCTGAATAGCCTGTTGCAATAGCTCTGGGAACAGTCTTTTCTGGTAGGATGACTCTCTGAGGTTAGTTTTTTCCCCTAGTACCCAGGCACATGGCATAAATTCTCTGCTGGCTTCTACTCAGGCCAGTCTCCATAGGAAGAATGTGCCTCTTGGATTGAGAAGAGCTTAGTGACCAGATGAAGAAGGGCAGGCATCCCCTAAACATCCCCACGCATGGGGCTGCCCAAGACAGGAACCAGAAACGTTAACATACTCAAAAAACCTACATTCTTCCCCTTTAAAAGGCTAGTACAACTTCAACCCGCACTGCCGCTCTTGGCTTTAAGGGCTCTGGAGTGGTCCTGGAGAAAGGACATCGGCCTACTTAAGGCGATCAGTGACTTCCAAAGTATCTTGTTAAGACACAAAAGGCTTCTAAAAGATTTTTGTCCACTAAAAAACAGACACAAATATTTTACTGAACTATGTATTTCTACATAAACAGTTACAACAAAAGCGGGTAAAATTCACAAAAGTATACAAATCTTTAAAGGAAAATATTTTTTCCCTTAAATATAAAAAGATCATTTGCCAAATAACATCAAACAGAAACACATAAAGCAAAAACTGTTAGAAACACAAGAGAAATAGAAATACAACAGCAGTAGGAGACTAACATACCTTTCTTAGTCTTTAATGAATCAAATAAAAATTAAAGGTCCATAATATTATAACTTAAAAAGTCAAATGAATACAAATAGATTGAATTTTGTTCCCTTCAGAGAATACACTTTCTTCTCCAGTTTCCTGGGGATAAAATTAAAAATTTATTAGTTCCCTAGAAAACATCAATAAATGCCAAAATACACAAACTTACAGGCCATACCCTCTTTGATAACAAGGCAACAAAACCAGAAATTTGCAAAAAATGTTAATAACAACAACAAATATCAAACTACCTGGAAATTTAAAAGTAGAATATCAAATAACTCTAGTAAAAAATAAAGTCAAATTTGAATTTATAAATTATTTATAACTTAGATCATATACACAAATTTAAGGAATACGGATAAAGATGAATTCAGAGGAAAAGTCACAGCCTTACAATGTTAGTAACTTTTTTTTTTTTTTTTTTTGAGAGACTGAGTCTCACTCTGTCGCACCCTATGCAGTGGTGTCATAGTAGCTCACTGCAACCTGAAACTCCTGGGCTCAAGCAATCTTTCTGCTTCAACTTGCTGGGACTACAGGCGCACACCATGATGCCTGGCTAATTTTTCTATTGTTAGTAGAGACGGGGTCTTGCTTTGCTCAGGCTGGTCTCAAACTCCTGAGCTTAAGCGATCTTCCTGTCTTGGCCTCCCAGAGTGCTAGGATTACAGGCATGAGCCACCACACCTGGCCTAACTATGTCTTTTATTAAGCAAGGAAAAGTTAAAGTGGCATTTCACTTGAGAAGGTGAAAAAAAAAAAAGGAAAAAATACAAAGAAAACCAAAATAATCATAAAGTGGTAAAACAGTAAATTAAGATATAAATCCCAGAGTTGGTTCTTGGAAAAGGCCAATAATACTAATTCCGGAAAAGCTAATCGGGACACAAAGGGAAAGCATGGACACACAGCATCATGAGTGAGAAAGGAAGGTAACCATGCCAACAATTTGAAAATTTTAATAGAATCACTATTTAGGAAAATTTAAATTGCCAAAAACTTATGGAATAGGAAGGTAGTTTGAAGAGACAAATGAACATGGGAAAAAATTGAAAATATTATAATTATTTCCTAAAAAGGCACTAGACTTGGACAGTTTTATATATGTTATAAAAACTTCAAAGAGCAAAAAATTCTCAATTATTTAAACTGTAACAGGACATGGAAAAAGAGACTGTCCCAAGTTCTCTTTAATTGTTTTAAGAAGTTAAACTCAACATCAATACCTGACAAAAACAGCAGAAAAAAATTATACAACTCTTCATCTTACTGAGATGAAAAATTCCAAAGTAAAATTAACAAACCAAATCCAGAAGAGTGTTGTTCTCATTTTAAAGCTCTCATTTTTATTATATAAGTCATACATGATCTCTGTAGAAAATTCAGAAAATACAGATAAGAAACACAAAATAAAAACCTATCATGGACCGACCAATCATAAATAACCACTGTTAACATGGAAAGGAGACGTTGAAAGAATGATGCACTGTGACTACATAAGGTTTCTGTACAAATGCGGAGGCCATAACAGTAGCAAATCTATTAAAATGACTCATCTGAAGTCATAATAGAGAAAAAAGATTTGACCTTCTTGATGTGAAAAAAAGCCATTTAATAATAACATCCATTACTGATAAAATTTTCATCAAATTGGAAATAGAAGAGCATAACTTTAATATATAAATTCAAATATTAAGACTATCTTACACTAAAAGTCAAATTTATACTTTTTGAGAAACACTAGAGGTATTCTCGCTAAGTAAAAAAAAAAATTTATATATATATATATATATATGAACGAACAATACCAGCACAGTTATAGATGTGTTATTTAACATTGTTCTAAAAGTGCTGCTTGATGTGATAAGAAAATAAAACAAGATTATTAAAAATATGGAGATAAAATTATTATCACTACCCAAAACTATTACTTACCTGAAAAAGGAAAAATAAATGAACAACAAAAAACCCTATTAGAACAAAGAGAATTCAGTATTGGCTAGTTACAAAATAAATAACCAGTTGCCAAATTAAATAAACTATTATACAACCACACACTATTCTCTTATGCAGAGGTAAGAATGAGGTAGATTGACATGTACTGACAGAACATCTATTGCCAAGAGCAAAATACAAGTAGCAGAAGGGGTATGTCATATGGTTGAAATGATAAACATTTTAGGAAAAAAATTGAAGAATATGAATCAACTGTTGATTGTTTATCTTGGGGAAAAGAGATTTTAGTTTCATTTTCTACATTATGTTTTTTCATAATGTTTAAATTTACATAACTTTCAATGTTCTAAATCAGAAAACCAATGGATTTACTTTTCATAGTGTATACTAACAATAAGCAGTTGGAAAACATTATGGACAAAAGGTCTCATTTATAATAGTAACCACAACTACAAAAATTACCTATACTAGAAAAAATAGGCTGAGGGACATAAAACAAATTTACTGAAAGGCTACATATTATAGGCTAAATGTTATAAAGATGTTAAATCTATTGTGATATATAAATTTTACACAATCTAATTTTTGGTTCTTCTAAACATGACAACATGATCCCAAATTTCCTTTGGAAAATATTAATATGCAATGTGAGGAAATTTTTGAAAAAGCTTGATTAATGGGGATATCTAGTCCAAAGCTATAATGACCAAAACGGTGTGGTGCCCGTGCTGGAAGGGACCGCAGCAGAGTCTGGAGTGTGCTGAAGGACAGCCAGTGCGATCCAGCCACCAGCAGGAGGACTGGGTATAGACGGAGTAAAAATGGGATTTCAAACAGAGAAATGGGGTTTCATAGAGAGTAGAGAAAGAATAGACTTTGCAATAAATAGTGTTCGGGCAAGTTAGAAAATAAATTCCAAATCAGATATTCGATTTTTTTAAAAGAAATACTTTAAAAGTGCAAGAATAAAATACTGGTGAATATTTATACAACCTTGGAATCAGACTTGGGAAGACCTGAATAAACATGATAGCAAAGGCAGTGATCATAAAGGAAAAGATATACTTGACTAAAAGAGTTTTTTATTTAGTGTCTGAACATTTAAAAACATTTTTTAATTGAGACAGGGTCTTGCTCTGTTGTCTGGGCTAGAGTGCAGTGGTGTTCACGATAGCTCACTACAACCTCAAACTCCTGGGCTTAATCAATCCCCTCACTTCAGCCTGTCTAGTAGCTAGGACTACAGGTGTGCGCCTCCACGCCTGGCCTTTTTTTTTTTTTTTCTTTCTTTTTTTTTTAAAGAGAGACAGGGTGTTGCTGTGTTGCTCAGGCTGGTCTCCTGGCCTCAAGTGATCCCTCTGCCTCAGCCTCCCAAAGTGCTGGGATTACAGGCATGAGCCACCACACCCGGCCAAATGTTCAAACATTTTTAAAATGCCACACGTGCAACTTGATTTTTTTTTTTTTACAATATTTATAAAATAAACCTCATAGAAATCAATAAAACTGCTAAATACCTTATGAGAAAAACAACTAGAGGCAATGAATAGGGAAACTACAAAACATAGAGTTAAATAAGTATTTTTGCTAGTGAGGGTCACATTTTAATAACAAAATTATTATTTTTTTTTTTTTAGCTCCCTGCCCCTGTGGTAACACCAGTGTTACAGAGGAAGCAGGGCACTCTCAGACACTGCTAGTGGGAGTATGATTTGGGACCATCTTTCTGGAAGGCAATTTGGGGAAATAGATACTAAAAGTCCTAAAAATATACATACCTTTTTTATTGTTAGTTAGGATAGGATACTTTATGCTGCAGTAACAAATTAACCCTAGAATCTCAGTGAAACACTCAAGGTTTATTCTTTGTTCATGCTACATGTCCATGCAGGGTGGAGGGCAAGGGTGACGTGAAGGGAGGAGGGGAGCTGTCTGCTCCACAAGGTCACTCAGGGACCCAGGCTGAGACTCCACCCCTAGGACGTAACCATTTGCTGAGAAAAGGGGACACAGACACTTGCACAACTGCACATGGGCACTTCACAGTCTCAGCCTGGAGTGCCATGTCACCTCTGCTCACGTGTCATTGATCGCTGTACCCAGAACGCCTACAGCGGCTGGAGAGTGAAGTCTCCCGTATGCCCAGGAAGGAAAGGAGCTGCACATACAAAGGGGCATTCTTTGGAGCCAGCAAGTCCAATTATAGAAAATTATCCTAAGTAAACAGTCTGAAAAGTTCACAAAAAATGTTAGAAGAATTTCATCATGTCCTTGACTACAACAGTGAAAAGCTGGAAACTAAGTATCCAAGGTATGACCTACATAGATGTTAAAAATGATGTAATTACATATTTACTAATATAGAAACACATTCACAACATAGCCTTTAAAGGGGAAAAAGCAAGTTATAAAACAGTATGTATATTTCATGGAAAAATAAAACAAATAGAGATGCATAGAAAAATGTCTGAAAGATATATATACTGACATGTTAACAGTGGTTATAATCAGATGGTGTAATAACAGGTGGTTTTTTTCTTTCCACTCATCTGCAGTTTCTTTTTTTAAAAAAAGGTATATATTATTTATGTACTAAAAACCATTTTTAAAAAAAGGGGAAAAGGAAACCCAGTACTCTTGGGAGACTCCACTTATCCACCCCATACTTTTATATATCATTTGATGCAAGAAATGTCTTCCTGCCTGTCACATCACAAGACATCGCTACAAATGATGTAAAGTCAAGACCTTCTATTGAAAGTGCAACAACAGGGTAAGAACAGGAACACCCCCGGACAGTTGCGCGTTGTCAGTCCTGCCAGTCACCTGCCAAAAGGTACACCAGCCGGGACTCTGTGCCGGGGCTGCTGGGGCCCAGGAGGCCACCGCAGGGGCTCTGAGCCGTAGGAGAGCGCAGGCGCGGCACGATTCCACCGCGAACACAGACCCGCACGCTCTCCTCGCTACTGGATTCCAGAACACAGAATGCCACCACCAGACATATGAAAATAAGTTCTCCTCTTAGGTCTACACATATGTTATTAAAAACTCTTCCTCACCGTTGCTCCCACCTCCCCGTGCTCCCTCCTCCCCAGCACACATATGCAGTCCTAGGCTCACCAGAACATTTCATCCCGCTCAAAATTATCAAAGTCACCTTCTTGCTTGCCCGGTCAACCAGAAAACCCATATTTTTGACATAGGTACACGGAAGAGACATGCAAATCACACATTTCTAGAAAGGAGTCCCTCTCCATGCCGGTACCGCCACCATTACCAGAACATATGCTGTTTCTCTGGGGAAGCCACATACTCAGAAATCAGGGCCCTTTTCAACCATGCACATCGTTTGAAAATACATATTGACATCGATCTACAAGCCTCTAGTTTGCAAGTGCTTCAAACCCAGTGGCATTGCAAGGCAGTAGAAGAATCATAACTTCTAGAGGGAAGAATGGCACACACAGCCCACTCTGGGTAGTTAGCAGACAGTGGTGGCGCCACCAAGTGCCTGCACTGAGTCACGTGCCAGCTGCTTTTTTTCCAAGGGTGCACCTGGCCACGTGTGAGGACACACTGTAAGGTCCCCGGCACACCCCACGGTTGGCTGATGTCCAAAGTGGTGCTGGTTTCTATAGAGAGGGAGGCTTCTGGGCAGCGCATGAACTGTGTTATGTTCCACCCTTCGTTTGATGTTTCATGAAAACAGTCCACACCAGCCAGGGCCTGTCGGCCACCACTATGAGGCTGTGTGCACAGAGCCCGCAGGCGGGGACAACCATCCTCTGTGGACAGTCATCCTGGGTGCTGGCTGGGTTCCACTGAACCCGCTCCACCCACCGGGCGAGCCTCCTCCCTCCCCAGGAAGAGCTCAGCTCCAGGAAGGCGGCGGGCAGCGGACAGGCTGCCTCCCAGCCGGGCTCCGTTTGTGTCCTGCAATCTCAGGGCCTCCCGCTCGTTTGGAACAAATTGCTCTGCCTCCGCTAAAGCCATCAATACAGAACTCCAGGTGGATTTGTGTTCCACACAACCGGCCTCCTCGCAGAGCACGGTCATTTTAATCAACCCTCTTGGAGAGATCCCTGCAAAACCAGAATTATTCAAAAATGGAACTGTTTATAATGAACATTCCTAGAGGTAATTCTGATCATGCCTTTGTGAATTGCTCTTTGCTATGGACACACGTTAAAATGATATAATTGCAATGTGCTCCTATCAGGATACATAAGAATGTTTTTTCTCTCGGCACCCAAGGGTCACCAAAAGGGGAACAGCGATCTGGCTCAGAAAGACACTGTACCAAGGCCCGGGACATCTGGATGCAGAGCCCGCACTACTGGTCACAGTTGGGTCACCCTGGGTACGTCACTTTCTCTGTCTCTACTTCCCGTCTGCAAAACCTGGGTAACAATCTCTGCCCAGTCCTCTCACCCGAATAAGGTCTAAAGCGACCGCCCGCAGCAGAGATGAAACCGAGGGACCGCACAGCTGACCACTTTAAAATGCAGCCAGTCGGGTCTTTACCTCATGGGTAAAGAGGTTCCAAGTTTTCATTGTCGAGTTTTACGCCCCAGGTTTCCCAGATGCAGAAAAGCAGCCCCACCGAGGGACAGAAAGCCAGTCTTGGAAATGTCAAAAACTGGGAGACCCGACCTGGAAACTGAAACGCAGCCCTGGCTACACCTCCTGGGGGGAGCGACGAGGGAAGGGCTTGCGCCCCGCCCGCACACACCGCGGCACTGAGACGGGGCTGGGCGTGGGAATGCACAAGGGCGTCTCCCACCGGCCCAGGTGAACCCCAGGATAAATCCAGCGGGACATTTTCACCGAATCGAGTCCACCGTTCACAGCCCTAGAGGCTATCAGAGAGGGCCAGTCTCCGACTGCCTGCCTAGGTTGTTCCTGGGCCATTATCATCATTACTATTTTTAAAAGAAAATGAAGAAACACTAAGATCTCCAGAGAAAAGCAGAAGGATGGGGAGTTCAGTGCTTTCGTAAGGCGGTGCTCTCGCTGCCAGACCCAAGTCACCTTCCCCATGAAGGAGTCCCTGCGACTCTCGGCTCTGGGGCTGCGAGTTTCAGAGCTGGGCGCAGGGGGCGAGGAATCTACGTCCTCACCTGCTGCCGGCAAGATGCTCACAAGCTCTGCAGTGGCTGGTGAGCGGGGACCAGGGGTCTCCACCTCACAGTAGCCCTCGGTGGCGGCGGCTCCTCCCACTTTCCTACGCTTCCACTTCTGTGGTTTTCTGAAGTCGCTGATACTGGGATGCGTAAGTGGCTTTAGCAATTATCCTACGATGAATACGTCACCTGAGCGTGCTCTGGTCAGTCAAGATGGCTCCTTCTAGACTAAGAAGTCACCTAACAGAGGTGGAGGCCACCTAAAGACCCAAAGCTGAGGGTGTCTGGATCCAGCATCTCCTGCTCCTGCCCAGTCCATGGACAGGTGGGCCAGGCTGGATCGAGAAGCAGCCCCTCTGTTCCCTCCTGGGCCATGGGGCCAACTCTGGGCCAGGCCAGCTCTCTGGTCTCCTGGCACAGCCAGCAGGGAGCTGCTACCAACTGTCCCAAGAGCCACATGGCGCTCTGGGGAAACGGCAGGTCCAGCAGCGCCCTAGCTCGAATCAGCTAGAGGCCAGACCACGCGTTCATTTCCTACCTGCCAAGAGCCCCGTGTATTCGACCAAAGCCCCCCATCCCGCCTGCAGGGTCTCCCCTAAAGTGCTCTGGTGCTGCAGGTCACAGCCTTCCCTTCTATCCCCATCCCAAACAGGACTTCCCAGCTCAGAGAGCTGTCCTAGCGTGGGGAAGCAGAGCAGCAGGACTTGGACGCTCACCCTGGGACCTGGGTCAGGCCTGCGTAGACCCCTCCCCGCAGGCTGCCAAACCCTAACCCGTCCATGTGAGAAAATGTTTCCAGAGGGAGAAGTTCTCTTAGGTGGTTCTCAAAGGGGTAAGGGGGCACCAAGGCCTCCCCTGCCCAAGGCATTTAGAAACGCGCAGGGCCAAGGATCCAGACCTCGTGCCGTGCACAGCCACTCCCTCCTAACGGGGACGCCAGCAGCACCCGCATGCCCGCTGGCCCCACTAAGCAGCTCTGTCAGAGCAGAGGGTTCCTGGCTCCAGTCCCTTCCTTAGCAGGAACCGAGACAGAAAGGCGGGGCGGAGGTGGGCAGGGTCTCTCTGCTGCGAAGGCCAAGGCCAGCCAGCCGCGTTCTCCCCCTCATGGGCCTGTGTGATTTCTTCTCAACTGTGCGAACCGTAATAGGATCCCACCCTAGATCCCAATCCCTAGGCAGCCCCTATACCAGGGACAGCCGGTGGCCCTGGAATCGCGCGGCCATAGGCCTCCCTGTCTGGAGAAGGCGGTTCCAGGGTCACAGACCCCCAGGGGCAGAGCATCACCCAACGGGGGTTTGAATTCTGTTGTGGGGTTGGATTAAAACACTAAGTTCTGTTTCTATGTTTAACTGAACAAATATTTATTAAGCACCTACTTTGTGCCAGGCACCGTGCCAGGCCCCTCGCTGGGTGCTGTTCTCACAGCACAATCATCTGCCTAGAAATTAAAACCAAGAAAAGGGACATCATCGCAACCATTTGAACTGGCAAGCGCGGTGGATGCAGGCGGTCACCATGCCAGAAACTCACCCGCCAGCAGCTTGTTCTCTTTCTCTGGCTGAGACTCGACCAAAGGGTTGTTTTAAAGCATCTCAGCGCTCACCGAGAGGGACGTTGCTCCCTCCAGCCTCAGGGACTGGCCTCGGTGGCCGTTCGGGGACTCTGAATGCCATGTGACAAAAGGAGCCATGTGGCCTGGTGTGAAGAATATTGATATTTGGATTAGAAAATACTTTTTTCCCCCCAGTTCCTATGGTTGCAACAGCCCTTAGGAAAGATAGAAACATCCCTGCCCTGACTGCGTAAGTGGTTAAGGTAGACCTAGTTCTGGATTCCTGAGTCAGAACCTTGCGGGCGTCCACAGCCTCACGAGGCCGAGAAGCGAGAGGAGCCGTCTGCGCCGGAGAGGAGGAGCGGGCGGCCACGAAGTGACACGACAGGGACGTCCCGGGCGGGGCTCCTGGCGGCGCACTCGGGGCTCCTGGCGGCTCTAGTTGTCGGTGCCCAGCTTGGAGAGGCCGCGGCGGAAGTCGTGCAGGTCGTCGATCTTGCCGTCCAGCACCTCCAGGAAGCTCTTGAGCTCCACCTTCAGGTGGCGCTGCCGGTACTTACTCTCCTCAATGTCCGTCTTCAGAGAGCGCACTTTGTCTTCCAGGTTCTGGTTGTCTCGCTCCGCCGCCTGGGAAGACAGGAGGGAGAAGGCTCTGGAAAACAGGGCGGCGGTGGGAGTCGTCCACAACACCCGCTAGAGCAGAGCCCGTCACTGGCCACCAGGAGCCGAGGCTCCCTGGGGACACGTGAAGCCCAACACACGAGCCTGCGATGACGTCAGGGAAGCTGAGCGCACTTGGCTGTACTCCTCCTTTCCTGTCCTCTCACGGCCGGCCGAGCGTGCGACCCACACCTGGCCCGAAACCCCAGGACAGACTCGAGAACGCGGGGTCCTGCTGGAGGGAGCCCTGGCGAAGGGCCCAGCAGAGAAAGTAGGAACCAGACGTCACCTTTCAGTTCCATCCTGACAGGGACAGAGCAGACGGGAAAGGGCCCTGCCCTCCCGCTCCCACGGAGAAGCGAGGCTTTCTCAGCCCCAGGGGCTGGCCGCCAGCCCTTGGTGAGGGAGCCCTGGCCACGGAGCGACTCGGGACGGCCAGTCAGTGCCCTCCATGCTGTTACCATGGAGATGTTCTGTGGAGTCGGCCCCACAAGCCAGCCGAGGCTTGTCCAGGTAAATCAAACACAGCAGACAGGACAGCGGTGAGGCCGTAAGTGACCTCTGCCTCCCAGTCTTCGTGTCAACTGAGGGTTTTTTTGTGGGCATAAACTGAGGCTTTTGGGACCCGTGCACAGGAAGCAGTTCCCACGCTGGGTTCCATTGTGCTCTTGGGGGTGCTGAAGGGCCTGAAGGGAGGAGACCCACAGAGGGGCAGAGGGAACTGGAAACCCTCATTTGATGGATCAGAAATCTGAGGCCAGGGAGGAAGGCCTGCCCAAGGTCAGCGCCCAAGGTCAGCGGCTGGGAACAGCCAAGGTGGACTCCCACCATCCCGCCCCCTGCTCCCCTGAGGCTCTGCCGGGACTTTCTGTGGGTGGGAAACTGTCGCCTACTATGGTTATACACAGGACAGCTTCGTTCAAGTGGAAAACCCAAAAGACAAATGCCACTGAGCCTGCCCCCGGGACATGGGTGGCCCGCAATGCCATCTGGCGTGCAGTCACCGCCAGCTCTTCATGAGTAGAAAATTGCGCTTCTTCCCCATCCCAGGAGCGAAAGCGAGAGGCGGCAGAGAAGCGAGTAACACGACGACTGCCTCCAGTCTGAGCCGGACGGCCGCGCCCCCACCCTCTGCTCACCTCTAGCTTCTCAGAGACATAGTCGCACTCCGACATGAGCTGAGGTATGATTTCGCTTTGTTTGCGGAGATCTTTCAACTCCTATGGGAGACACGAATTAGAGAGAGAACATGGCGGCAAGTCAGATAAAACGTGCTCTTGATCGTCATGGACCCGGCACACCCTAATGGAAGGGGCTTTTGGGACCTGTCCCGTTTGCACAAATGACAGTAGGTGACAATGCTGACACTTAAACATCGGGTAATCCCAGGGGCCACGTGACGTGCGTTAGCGCATGAAATCCACAAACCGACATAAAAAGGCAGATGTTCTTATGATTCCCATTTCTAGATGGGGAAACTGAGGCCTAGAGAGGTTCAGTAATTTGCCCATGGTCTGCAACATGTGTGTACTTAACTGTGCTGCCCACAGAAAACACATGGCTGTGTGGCTGGGGCCCTCGAGGCCCTGACTGGCCAGCAGGACTCCGCTGCTGACAGGTGACCCGCAGAAGTGACCGAGTGTCCTACCAAACGTAGCGCCCTCTGAGGCCTGAGCGACTGACCACGTAACACTGCGACGAGGACGCTGCCGGGTGACCACGACGCCTCTGCCCTGCCACAGCTGCACTTAGGGGCGGCTCCGGGTGCTCTCTGTGCCAACATCCAGGCAGCTGCCAGGGCTGGTCACATGCCCCAAGCCACCTGCTCCGTCCCTGGGTGGAGGTCACCTCCCAAGGCCCACAGGATGCCAGGGGCTGTGCCCAGAGCAGCGTCACTCACCGTCTCCTTTTCTCGGAGTTCTGCCTCCAGCTCCTCGATCCTCCTCTTCAGCTGGGAGTTCTTCTCCTTCTCCCTGTTGATCTCGCCGCACTGCTCTTCGAGCTCGTCAATCTAAGGGACACCGCGCATCAGTTTGCCGCAGTTGCTAAAGAGGGCTCAGCACAGCTACGTTCGTGCTTTCTTTTAAAACAAGCCATACACGAATCCACTCATGGATATTTCTTTGTGGCTAGGGATAAACTCCCCGCACGGGGCCATTTGCCCTCATGTGCACGGGACACCTTGCTTGATACCGGCCGAGTCGGTAGTGACACCCGGCTGCAGGACGCTCTGGGCTCCTGGTTTCTCTCACGGCCACAGGAGTAACCTTAGTTTGCTGTATGGATCTGTCTCAGGCTAGAGCCAGATGGCCCCCGAATTCATCTGCTTATCCCCAGAATGATGTTTAGATCACTCTAATCACGTCCTGAATTATTCTGTTTCATCTTAAGGATTTAAGCCGGCAGCGTAGACAACCGAGCTACTCTGTGGGGCGTGGCTGCCAAGTGGGAAGCCATGACATTTCAAACACTCTAAATCGAGATGACCTTCCCCTACTTATATGCACAGAAGGGGCCTGGCCTGTGGCCGCCTCTCACGGCTGAAAGGCAAATGCCCAGACTGCACCTCTCCCTCCTCCCCAAGTCTAAGCCCTCAAAAGGGTCACCCGTGTGGGGTGAGACACCCTGACACTGCCGTTAGATGCTGGGCACTTCCTGGGGGCCAAAACGTGTGTGCAGAGTGGACAGCAGGAGTGGACCCACGTGTGGCACCAGAGCACTGCAGCCTGCGCCAACCCTCAGGGGGCAGGCTCCCTGCTTTGCTCTTGCTCCGCTGCCCGCACTGCCTTTGGTCCTGATGCTCAGGCCCCAGCAAGAAACTCAGCTCTTTGCTTGAAAAATGAAAGAGAGGGCCATCGGTCCCCCTCTGGCAGGCAGCTCTGCCAGGCCTGGGATGGGAACGTGCAAAGTCAGCAACTGGCCTGGTGCCCCGACTGTCAGCACTTCCCGCATGGAGATGTAAAAGTGACACAAGCCCGTTTTACGGGCCACCAGCACCAAAGCAAGATGGTGTGACAGAGGCCTGCAGTGGCTCTGTCAGAGCTGAGCAGGGCAGGTCATAAACAGGGCTGAAGGGGAGTGGACACCAATCTTAATGGGTCGTGTCCCCCCGACACCCTCCCTGATGGCACAGACCTCCATGCACTCACAGCTGGGGGACTGACTACCGTCATCAGAACGTGGTTAGTGCAGAGCCTCAAGGCCTCAATGGGGGAGTCTGTGGCCGCCCCCAAATCACCTTCTCAACTCGGCAGAACGACAAAGAGCATGAATGACTAATTACAGGTGAATTTTGAAAAAATCAAAGTGCTGGGATGTCAAGGTCAGAGAGCACACGCGTGGTCAGCAGGCGCCCATCCCCCATGCCTGTCACGCTTCGAGCGCCATGTTCCTGTCTTGACTTCCAAGCTGACGTGTTTAGAAATGCTGACTGTGGGGAAGCCGATGCTTCTCATCATTTCCCAAACCTCGTTTCTCACTTGCCCCCGGATCCCTCCTCTCCAAATGGAAGTGCCACGGGAGGGCCCCCACAGTGAGAGGCCAACCGACGACTAGGATCAGGGTGCCCTGGGAGAGGGACAGGGCTGACACCTCCAGTTTGTCTGTCTTCGCCTCAGCAGCATGAATCATACACCTTGGTTCAGGAAAGGTAATGCTCTATGTGCATGTTACAGGCCTACCAAGAAGGGCAGGGAGGTGGAGGACGTTCCGCGGGAGGGGCAGCAAGGCCTCTGGACAAGGGCAAGCGAGAGGGGTGAGAGAGGACCACGGGAGGCCCCGTCCCCCACAGCCCACCGAGGCCCACCTTGTTGCGGAGCCGGTCGTTCTCGTCGCGGCAGATGGAGAACTGCCGCTTCCACTGCTCCACGCTGGCTGCCGACTCCTGCAGCGCCGTGGTCAGCCGGGCGTTGCTCTCCCGCAGGGTCTGCAGCTCGATCTCCCACTTCTTCACGTTGGCCGCGCTGCAGGGCAGGACAGGCGCTGAGGACCACTCTGCTGCCCCTCAGCCCAGCCCAGGGGCCACCCCTCTCCCGCACTGGGCTGGCTGGTGGGCCTGGCTGCACCGACCAAGTGCCAAGAGGGACTGGCCCCCTCTGCTGTGAGCACGTCACCTTGCCGGCTGGCTCCTTAAAGAATCCCCTTACAGGAGAACAGAGTTCTTAATGGATGAAGACACAGAGCTAAGCGTGAAGGCCGCAGAGTGTGGCGGAGACCTGACCCCAGTCCCTGCTGACGTGCTGCCAAGGAACCTTTCACGCCGGCTCCTTCCCAAGGACCGAGGCTCTGAGTTGCCAGGCTGGCCCAGGGGCCCTTTGAGAATCTCACGGAGGCCTGGGACGCCTCAAGGACCCGGGTTTAAACCAACAATCGAACATGCACCCTGGCTCCAGGGTGGTAACAGCCCATCTGTGACCTGGGCCTCCTCAGAGCCTTTAAAGGAATCCGTACTTGAGAGCCCAGGGCTTGAGGACAGAGGGGCAGTGACAGGGAGTCCACCACTGTGGGCAGAACGGGGGCTCTAACCCCGAGGTGTGTGAGGGAGCCCTGGCTGGCCCACGTCCCCTCAGGGGTGTGAGGAGACCGGTGGCCTGAGGGACACCTATGGCATCTTATCTTCTATTCTCCGTGCTCAGTGTGGAAGAAGTTCAAAACAAACAAACAAACTGGAATCAGGTTCCCTCAGTCACTGTTCCCTTCAACCCTCCTCTAATTTCCTTGCCTCCGAGTCCCGGTATCTGTGGCGCCCACTGTGACCTGAGTGACAGGGCAGAGCTGCGCATGACAGCCCATCAGGACGTCCACGCCTGGCAGAGGGGAGTCCTCTTTCTAAAGGATTTACATTTTTTTTTTTAAAGTAAACACAATTGTGTCTGAATCATCTGTTATCTTTCATCCCTTAGCCTCGAGGACCTAGGAATGCAAGTGGGAAATACTTAGTTTCAGTTTCAAACACTGACAGAAAAAATAGTAAAGTGTTATTATCTGGTGAATTTTAGAGTGGATGATTGAGCATTGAAGCTAATTTAGGGAAACGGCTTCATGCCCATTCCTGTAGCTCACTGTTCATTGAACTTAGCTTTGAAAACGTTTATTTTTAGGGGTGAAATGCTTTCATCCAGGCAGCCCATTGTGACTTGAACCACCAAAAATAGCTCACAATTTCCTGATGAGTAAGAAAAGAGATTGGTCACAGTTGTGTCCTTTGAAGTACCTGAAAAAGACCCACCGTCCAAAGGCAGGTGGTCAGATCTAAGGGTCACACATGCTTTCCAAAACCTCCGTGTCAGGTGACTGGAATTGAGCTCCGAGCACTGGCCAGGCCAGCTGTGCGCCAGCTGTGCAAGGGACTGGCTGCCTCTGAGAAGGTTCCTGAAGAGACTGCAACTGCAGCCTTGAGAGGAAAGCAGGCAGGGAAGGTGATGGAAAGATTCACCAGCTAGGTGTCCCTGGGTAAGGAGTCACTTTGTCACTTGGAACTCAGTTTCCAGAACTGTGAGAAATAAAGGTTTGTTGTCTAAGCCACCCAAGTTTGTGGGATTTTTTCATAGAAGCCTGAGGTGACAAAGCTTCTAAGATGATCCAGTTCTTACACGGGCAGCTCTGGGGAGGGCAGTTTCAGGGGGACTGGGCAGGATGGGCAGACCCCCGGCTGGTGAGCGCAAAGCCCCGACTGCGCACATGAGCCCAGCCACACCATGACGTGCAGCCTGCGGGAAGTGAGCCATGTTCTCAAGATACAAAACCAAGCACGGCTCATACAATCATTAAAAATTAAAATCTTACTGACATCATTATACGGATTGTATTAAATTTATAGGTCAATTTAAGGGAAACATTTTTTTAAAAAGATATCAGGGCTTTCAACCACTTCTCAATAGAATATACAGAATATATGTTTTTAATTTTTTAAGAGGCAGGATCTTGCACTGTCACCCAGGCTGGAGTGCAGTGGTATGATGATGCTGCTTACTGTAACCTTGAACTCCTGGCCTCAAGTGATCCTCCCACTTCAGCCTCCTAAGTAGCTGGGACTATAGGTGTGCACCACCACACCTAGCTTTTTTTTTTTTTTTTTTTTAGAAATAGGGTCTTGTTATGTTGCCCAGGCTGGTCTTGAGCTCCTAGCCTCAAGTGATGTTCCCACATTGCCTCCCAAAGTGTTGGGATTATAGGTGTAAGCCACTGTGCTCAGCCAAAGAATGTATCTTTCTATTTGTTGAATGATTTATTTATGATCCTCAAAATCATTTTAAAGATTGCTTCATGTAGATCTTATACATTTAAGTTTATCCCTGTGTATTTTATGATTCTAGATCATATTGTAGAAGAAATCTCTTCTTCAAATATATATTCTATGTGACTTTTTGTATATAGGAAAGCCATTCATTGATTTTTGTGTGATTTCATATTTTTAATAGTTTCTTAGGTTTTTATATGTTTTTCTTAGATGCCCAACCAAGACTCAGACTTACATGTGAATAATGAGAAATCTGCCCCCCGGAAAACAAAAGCAAGCTTAAGCACAGGGACACACCACACACCGACACACACAATCACACCTCTCGCACTGACACGCTGGTACACTCAGCTGACGCTGACGTGGCTGGCCAGACAGAAGGGCCAGGAAGCCCTTCTCCCCTTCCAATCTCCAGAAACCCTGCCCACCAGGACAGGCTCGCCAGGAAGTGCCGAGCATGGGGGAAACGGGACCTGGATTTCAGACCGCCCTTACCTCTGCGTCAAGGCAATCTTCAGCTTGTCATTCTCAGACTTGAGGTGCGTGTCGGCTGGACCCGCGTGAGAGGCCTTCTCGTCGTCCGTCCCGTTGACGCTGGATGCCTGAGCGGAAGAGGGGGTTTCACACGCACATTCTGGTCAGGGCCAATCACCTGCACACATCACGGCTCAGCCTCACGTGGGCAGCAGATCAGGCGTAAGGAGAAACTGTCGTGAGTGCGGCCGAGCCAACTCCCCCAGCCAGAACACAGCGGACACTAACGCTCAGAAGGGCTGACTATGGGAAAAGGCCTAAGGACCACGTGAGCCGTCAGGTCTGTGCGCTCTGCTGATAAAAGAACTCCAGGCTATGCTCAGAGCGCCTCTTCGCTCAAACTTACAGATAAACCTGCCAACCTTGGATACCTGGTCTCCTTAAATACCACAGGAAGGAAGTCACAGAAGAGGAGGGACTGTCATAAACAACAAGGAACGGGAAGTAGTGACTCGGGAGGGAGAAAAGTGCGACAACGAAGACCTTGGGGCTCTGGAGAGTTAGATCATCACGTTCATTAACAAAACAAGAACCAAATAGGATGTTTGCCACTGTCTCACTGTTTAGCACTGTTATGAATGCTCTGATGTGTTTTCTGTAATAAATCATACCACATGAGGCCGGGCGCTGTGGCTCACGCCTGTAATCCTAGCTCTTGGGAGGCTGAGGCGGGCGGATTGCTCAAGGTCAGGAGTTCAAAACCAGCCTGAGCAAGAGTGAGACCCCGTCTCTACTATAAATAGAAAGAAATTAATTGGCCAACTGATATATATATAAAAAATTAGCCGGGCATGGTGGCGCATGCCTGTAGTCCCAGCTACTAGGGAGGCTGAGGCAGGAGGATTGCTTGAGCCCAGGAGATTGAGGCCACGGCACTCACTCTAGCCTGGATAACAAAGCGAGACTCTGTCTCAAAAAAAAAAAAAAAAAAAAAAATCATACCACATGGAGGGGAAATCTCATCTAGTGCTACATAAGATCTTAGATCTCATTTAACCTCCAATAAGCACAAGGCAAAGAAGGAAACCAGAAGAGAATGATGTATAAGTCTGACTAAATTTATGCACTGCAAAAACATGCCATAAACATAATTAAAATGCAAACAAAAACTTGCGGGGAAATATATGCAGCACATATAAGAAGCAAAATGTTAATACCTTTCCTGTACTGAAAAACTATTAGTCCTCATCCTTTAGAGCTACACACTGAATATTTATGGATGAAATGGGAGGATATCTGGAATTTGCTTTAAAATATGGGGGAGGGGAAAGGGGAAGTAGGGAAGAAAAATTGGTCATAAACTCCTAATTGCTAAAGCTCACCTATGGGTACTACGTGGAGGTTCATTACACAAGTCCGCCCAGCTTTGAATATGTTCAAAATTTTTCATGTTAAAAAACAAAGCTCTTGGAAATCAATATTAAAAAAATGAACACCTTAACTTAAAGAAAAGGCTAGGCAACTGATATTTACAAAAGAAGAAAAGCATAGTCAATAAACATGAAAAATATTTAATCTCACTAGTAAAGAATACAAAATGAAAAAAGCCAATAGGATACATTTTTCATCTGTCAAACCAACAAAGCTTTGCTGATGACGGTGTGGGAGGAAAAAGCCTTATTCACTGCTGGTGGGAGTGAGAATTGTACATTTCTGTAGGCTAAGTTTGCAGCAGGCATCAAAAGCTTTACAAACATCCGTATCTTTAACCCAGAACTTCCATTCCAAGAATTTATCCTGCAGATATCATATACACAAAGATGTGCAAGAACCTTCAACACAGTGTTATTTATATTAATGAACAATTAGAAACACAGATGGCCCAATTTATAGAAGGTTAATGGAATAAGTTTTGATACACACACACACTCGAATACTGTTTAGCCATTTAAAACAGTTTTAAAAAGGAATGATTGTGACATAAAAAGTTTTAAAAAGGGTAATATAAAAATATACTAGAGAACTATATTAGAAAGATATACACAAAATTATCAACAAAATAAATCTTTGAATGGTGAGAGTTCAGGTGATTTTTTATTCCTTTCTTTATAACATGGTATATTTTTTATTTCTACAATAAACATGTATTGCTTTTATAGTCACAAAACCCCCACATTAAATGTTTTTTAAATTAGGTTGGTTAAATCTTCAACTATTTGGAAACCTTGGTCAGGAAACCAAGCAATTGTGTGGTTTCTAATGAAAAAGAAATGTATAATAATATCTGTACTGGGGCAAATATCAGGAAAGGTAAAAACAAAGTTTAGAGGCAAAAAAAATTTCTACATAATTAATGCATATACATAAAATAATATCTTATTAAGTATACTTGACTTTTTAAAGGTTTAAAATACTTTTGGGGGGACAAATATTAAAATGAAACCTGATTTAGAGAAATTCAGATACTGACGTTTAAAGATATCACTGTAATAAGTGGTATTCAGAAAAAGATATTAGAGACTTTCTAGACCATGGATCATTCAGGTGCCCAATGATACAGACTCTCAAGTTAATTAGTATACAAAATTAACAGTGTCCGTCTTAGATTATATTAAAGATGATTCAGAAAGACTCAGGGAAGTTCCCATCTACCTGAAGCCCAATATATATTCGCTTCCATAAATCCATATGGAGCGTTTGTCATACGATGAGCCCAGAACGAGGTGCTGGGATATAACTCAAGACAAACATACATAGGCTCTGCCTTCGTGAAGCATCTGGAGCCACCAAATCTCCTGTCCACAGCAGCTGGCAAGCCAGGGCCCTTATCGGCAATTGCTCTCTGAGCACTGATGTACCGAACATGCTCCTCCCTGGGGTTCAGCCATGCTGAAGTTCTCCTCCCCTCCCACACCTGGGGCTCATCACCCAGGGCTCGAGCTTTTGCCCTCCTCTCCCCACTGCTTCTCCGTACATCCAAGTCTCCGGCTACTGCTTCCATGAGGCTGATAGTCAAGTCCAGGGTGTGGATCTTGACTGCTCAAGATGCCCAGGCCTCCTGATTCTCTTCCTGTACTCTGTCCCCATTTGCCCCCTGGCCTAGTCACTCTCCACCCCACAGTCTCCTCGATGACCTTCCTGCCCTGTCACTCCCTGACTGCCTTACCACCCGCACACACACTCATGTCCATTCTAGATCAACAGTCAAAAACCACTCCTAATGTCTACCAATCACCCAGTTATAAACCATAAAACCGACAGCTAATAAATAATCAACTGGTCACTGATGAAGAATGCTAGGTCCTTCCCAGCAACTGCAAGCGCATCTCCGTGCGTCCCCCGCCAAGCGGGGCCCTGGCTGTCTTGTTCTTGACCCAGAATCACTCCTAAGTCTCCCCTTTCCTTGTCTGTCTACATATGACCTTGTCACTAGGTCAGGCCTTCCCCTACCATCACATACACTAATCTAGACATCAGGAACACAGGTATTTTTATTTCGGGTTAAAACAGGTCCTTTTCAGTCAATCCTCACACTTTTAAGTAAACAGACTACTCAATTCCTGGCAAAGCCAGATCTCTGGCTAAAACAGAGCTGTTGGAGCATCATCTCCTACCTGACGTTTGTTAAAACTGGAAGGACACAAGGACTCTCTGGCTCAAGTTTTCCCTCTCATGGACACAAGTACCTGCATCTACGAACAGCATCCTACGTCTAGGCTCACCTCCCACCAGAGCAGAGAAACATGATGCTTTGCCCCTGGCGTTTAAACAGAGTGACCAGAGAACATCTCTCAGGGCTACAGACATATTAACTCGAATCTCACCATTTTCTGCCAAAAATACAGTACCACATCCTGAAAAATTCAACAGTCTCATAAAAACACGTCTTGTCCATTTCACTGTGATCAGGCTCATAGTTGAAAATTTGAAATTGCCCTGCTACCAAAGTTCCCTATTTCTCGCCCAAAGTGACAAGGAACAAAGAGCCTCGATTACTGATCCCACTCAGACGTATTTTGTGGACACATTTCTTACCTGGGAATGATTACTCGAGGTCTCGATTTTCTCTTGGGACTTGTCTCTGGCTAGTTTGGCAGCTTCTTTCACCTCCTGGAACTTCTCTGCAAACTGAACAAGGAGAATTAAGGTTTTTATTAACTTTATTCGTGGCTGACATTCTGAACCCACCTCCATTATTCTGCATCCATTTAAACCAATAAAATCTGCATAAATCCAGAAGAATTGTATTTGAGATTAAAAAGAAACGAACATAAATAATGCTTTTTCCAGTAAACACTATTAGCCAAGGTCAGACCTGAATCAATTTATAAGCTACGAAAGCTAGTTTGATGACGAAGTATTAAAACAAACCCCAAAGCCTTCAATGAACTAACACAAAAGCAACAAATGAAATGTAGCTATACCACCAAAGGAATCCATGAAAAACTTCAAAATCTATGCTGCAAAGATCCAAAAACTCCTATAAGTTGAAGTTATGAAAAATACTCAAAAAGTTTGGAGGCGGGGGAAGAATGGCTCTAGATTTTAAAAGCTTAAGATATAAAAAAAGTAAAGTGCAGCATATAGCTTATGATTGGATCCTACTCCAAACAGACCAACTCTAAGAGACTACTGGGGACAAACAGGAGAATTGGAACATGGACTGGATATTAAATGCTACCCAGGAGTTATTATTTTGTCATAAGTGCTAATGATGTTGTAGTTATGTGGGAAAATATCTTTTTTTTTTTTTAGAGATGAATACTCATGTTTAGGGGTAAAAGGTCTTCATATGTCTAATTTAAAGCAGTTCAACAAAATAAATGAAGAAATGTGGCAAAATGTTAATAACTGTTAGTTCTCGGTGACATGTATATGAGTGTTCATTATCCTATGCCATCTACTATTTTTTTAAAATGTTTTAATATTTCTATAATAAAAATTCTTAAAATCCTAGGGCAACCATATCAATCACTAGCTCAGTCACTGACAAGGTAACTGATTTTCATTAGCAAATTTATTGTTTGAACAGAGAACAGCCTGTGATAGATAATGCTGGTATGTATTAAAAAGCAAGAGAACGCTAAATGTGGTTGCTATAAACCGAAAAAAACAAAAAAAAAAAGCTAGTGAGTTGCAAGGCTACTGACGCGTCTGTGGGTTTTGCTGGGAACTCATTTATTCCTGAGCCCGGCCATCCTCTGACAACCGTGGTCAGCTTCGGGAAGCCTTGCCACATACCAGACACCCTGGTCCTAAGCAGCAAAGGTCAGCCTTTCTGTTCTGGCCTGCGTAGCTCCTGCCAGTCCTGTCAATAACGGCACAGCCACAGGGCTTCACATTTAACCTTTCCAAGACTGTCAGGGGAGAATCACATTCCCTGTTGCTTAAAATAGGTCCAGCGAGGATGGGAAAAGTCATTCTCCCGCCCCCCGCTTTGGGGACCCCTGAAGTAAAAACATCATATTGTGAACTCCCTGATGGCAGAGTCCACACCTTTCCTCTCTGCACACTTCTCCCACACCTGGCAGAAAGCAGGCACGGCACAAATAAGGTTGTTCAGAGGATGAATGAACTCTGGGTTCCAGGCTTGCACACCCCTTGTGCAAGAAATAAAAAAATAATCATGTCAAAGACTTGGTTCCTGTCCTCAGAGGCACACTGAGTTTGTAGATGATTTTGTTTACATTCAAAGAGGCGAGAATCAAAAAGAAAATTTCAGACAATAAGCTTAAAATGTAATGAGGTAGGATAAGCCCTGCCGGATATATTTTAAATAATCATTTAACAAAATGTGGTATTAGTAGACGTATGATGGAACAGAACAGGTGAGAAATGGATCTTAGCATTATATAAAAATTACCTATGACAAAGGAGGAATGAAAAATTGATGGGGAAGATTATTCAACATATGATTGAGATAACTTCAATAAACTGGGGGAGAGGGGGAGGAATGAATTTAAATCCTTAACTGTAAACCCATAGCATGAGAAATTATTGATGACTTAAAGGGTTAAGATTAAAAAAAAAAAAAAATCAAGCCTTAAAAAGTCTGGATGCTGTTAGACTAATTTTTTTTTTGGAACAGAATCTCGCTTTGTTGCCCAGGCTAGAGTGAGTGCCATGGCATCAGCCTAGCTCACAGCAACCTCAAACTCCTGAACTCAAGCGATCCTACTGCCTCAGCCTCCCACATAGCTGGGACTACAGGCACGCGCCACCATGCCCGGCTGATTTTTTCTATATATATTAGTTGCCCAATTAATTTCTTTCTATTTATAGTAGAGATGGGGTCTCGCTCTTGCTCAGGCTAGTTTCGAACTCCTGACCTTGAGTGATCCACCCGCCTCAGCCTCCCAGAGTGCTAGGATTACAGGCGTGAGCCACCGCGCCCAGCCCTGTTAGACTAATTTAAAGAAAAAAAAACCTGGATCCAAACAGAAATGAACATGTATCAAACTTCTGCTTGAGAGGTGGGAGGGTAATTTTCTAAACTTGGAAGAAATAAAAGAAAAATCACAGAAGTGACAGACTTGACTACATAACAATTTAAAGCCTTTGAATAGAAAAGGGAAGAAAAACTAAACCAGCAAGGAAACAAGAGCCTGGGGACAATATCCAGAGCTAGGCTAGCACAATTAGAAAAGTGTTATTTTATTTAGTACAGAAAGAGTTTATATAAACCAAAAGTAAAAATATGAAAATCTCAATAGATAAATGGCAAATTCATGAATAAAAAATACAATAGCTAAACAACTTGTAGAACAGATCGTTCTGCCTAGCTAGAAATGCAGATCAAACTAATGAGGCACCATTGTTTGTCTGCTAAATTAGCAAACACTAAAGGCAACTGCAATAGCTGGTGCTGGCGAGAGATTCCTGGTTATATATTGGCACAGCCTGGCTGAGAAGCAACATGGAAATGTGTATTGTAAGCGAAAAGAAATGTTCATATCTACTGACCCAGTGATAGCACTTCTGGGAAACTATTCTGTGAAAATGACTGAGAACACAGGGACAAAAAAAAAAAAAAGGCCTTCAATATGAAGATGTTCATTCCATCCTTATCTACAATAACAAAACTTTGGAAGCTTCCAGAGCACCCTGGGAGGACACACAGAACACTACCTCTCTAGCCTCCACCTGTGAGAAGAAAAGAGCCAATGTCATGGGCTGCCAAGTGACTGGTCTTTGATAACAAATCCCCTGCCTCCAAGTCTTAAGTTTTCTAGAATTTCCCTTTTTATAAAAACATAGCACGTATGCTTATAAATTTGGAAAACACAGTTTAGAAAAAAAGATGTTTTTAAACCTACAGTCCCATCACCCAGAGATTAGCACTAAGCACACAAACTTCTGACATTTTTCTATCTGTATGTGTGCATCCATTTATATATGTCTTTTAATAAAAGGAACAATACTGTATACCTCACTTTATAGCCTCTTTTGAAATTAACGATATGACATTAATACTTGTGTGAAATTATATGATTTTCTACTACATTATCTTTCTTAATTGCTATGCAACATTACCCTGAAGACATACTAGAGTTTAATTAACCAATTTCCTACTGCTGGACATTTAGATTGTTTCTCTTTTTTCTTTTCTTTTTTTCATGCTGTTATAAATGATGCTGCAAGGAAAATCCTTGTAGCAAATCTTTGTTCTCAGTTATGGTTATTTCCTTATAGTAGATTCCTATAAATGAAACCCACAGATCCAAGGATTTTCAAACCACAAAGGTTTCTGAAATACATTGCCAAATTCTCATGTCTTTATTTATTAAGGTCATTTTCTGTAGTTTTTAAAGTTGTGATGATAATTTTAATAAAAATCACCATTATTATCCTGATAGAAAATGAAAGACCATTATTGCTTGATTTTATTTGTAGCTTTTGTTTGGCCTTGGCCACTGAGGATCTACAGCAGACTCTACTGTTTGCTTATTCAAAATCCGTTTTTCTTTTTGCTTAATTTAATAGAACCTCAAATTTACCTGTGGCAGGAAATTCCCTAGTTGCTGGAGAATGAGAGCTGGTTTAAGCCAATCATGGTGACCCATTTCCCTGGTTTTTTTGTTTGTTTGTTTTTTGGCGGGGGTTGGCAGTGGTGGGGACAGCCAAGGGACTGGGGTTAATAATGGGACCCAACTGCTGGGGCAGTTTCCAAAGAAGATGCTGTCGTTCCACCCTCCCCTCCCCAGAATGCCAATGTGATGGATGGAGCTTGAGAAACAATCTCGTTGTCATTAGGGAAAGGCCAAGAAAAGAAAAGAGAAACGAAATTATGCAGAAAGAACCCACACCTCAGAACCAATGTCAGGGAGCCACTGTCCCAACGCCAGCAGCCACCTGCCCCAAGACTTCTCTCCTGCAAGAGAAGAACCCCACTTGTTTAAGCCCTGTGATTAGGTTCTCTGTCACCTGCAGCCCAAAGCATCCTAACTAAAATCTATCAAAAGAACGATTAATACCCCCATTTAAAAAAGACTGGCCCCTTAAATCAGGAGGCAGAAAAGTAGATGATAGAACAAAGTTCTTACAACTACCTGAGTTAATGAAGTGAACGTAAGGGGACAATTTTGAATTACAGATGAAATCACTGAAATGGGTCAAAAGCAAATACCAAGGAAATTTGGATTTTGAGACGAGAAGGTCTGTCATGTTCCCTCTTTTGCCAGCAAAGTAATAAACCCCCCCCCCCCACCACCAAAAAAGCAAACGCCGCGTGTGTATCAGGGTGTAGGCAGGTCCACCACACAGCACTAGCAACACCATCCCGGACCCTTCCCTCGTAATGGCAGAAAGCATTTCCTCCGTCTTAGAACAGCGACAACTCAGGTCAGATGCCAGAAAGAATCTAAACTTCAACATTTCGTTCTTACATTTGGCTCTCCCTCCTGTCCCTTTTCATAAGCTCTTTTATCAGAACACGCAAGTCCCTTTTTAACACTCTGCAGCAGGCTGAGGTAGGATGTCCTCTCCGGTGGGTAGACAGACGAGTCCCAGTTTAATTCTGGGAATACACAGCTTCTATTATTTTTGGAAAGCTTCTCTCAAGAGCAGAACGCTGCCCTGCAATGCTTGCTGGACTGCGGTTGAGCAATAGTCCTTCTAATGGCATCAGCGAAGACCAAGGCGTCTACTTTCCTTCCGGGAGGTAGAGAGAGAAGGATGGGCAAAGGGTTCTTAAATGAAAATGCCCACACTGGTGTTCCCTTCCCTAGACTAGTTGTAGTGTTTGGTTCCCAATTGCCCTACAGGCCTGGGGTGGCGGCTCAGGGAGGGCAGGAACACTCACAGCCTCACTGTCCCCTTAGCACACTCCTTGGGATCCCTTTGGGCGATTTCCTCTGTGCTAATTGCTACTTGTCAAGACTGCCAACCTCACTTCAAGATAATTTGTGTCCGCGTGTGGTTAACAGTTCCCTTCAAAGAGAAGAGGAAGAGCTGATTTGGAACATTTTGGACAAAGGAGACATCTGAGGGCTTATGTGAGAAGTCTCGGTGACAGTGGCAGGTCACAGTCACGCAGCGGGGACTCTGGTGCTGCAGCCTTGGCCGGGCGACTCAGGAAGATGGGACACGCCTCCTTAATGATAGGACATTTTCCTCTGATTTTCTGGGGAAAATCAGAAGTGGCCATCCTGGAAAGCAGACACAGCTCAAGGTCTCTCCAGTCCTCAGAGGCACAAAGAATTGAACTTGAACAACGTATTCTGGTTTTTGTTTGGAGTTCTCCCTTCTTTCAATTTTTTTTTTTTCATAGAAACTTTCCCCCTTTATCCTTCCTAGCAACTTGGATTCCTCCGAAGACTGAAGAAACTGTTCCAGGCAGCTGTGAGTGATTCTCTCTAACTGTCCTGGGCTTCAGGGAAGAACTCCCAGCCCTGGGCAGGGTCAGCAGCATGTGACCAAGAAGGGCCTGGCAGGACCGTCTCTGTTCATCTGGACGTGAGGCAGGTGAGAGCATGGGCCCCTCGGCAGGGGAGGGGGATCTGCAGGAGGGAAAGCCACACACCCCACTGCCCACCTCAGACCGAGGCTCCAGCTCGTCATTTGTTCAACAAGCTGCCATCACACCTGCTCCCCTCAGCACCTGTTCCTCTTCCATCTCAGGAAGCGGCCTCAGCCTCCCACCTGTCACCACCCGAGGCTTTCTGCCCTCATCGCCCACCCAGTTCTGCCAATTTAGCTCATATATATATATATATATTTTTTTTTTTTTTTTTTTTTTGAGACAGTGTCTCACTCTGCCACCAGGGCTAGAGTGCCATGGCATCAACCTAGCTCACAGCAACCTCAAACTCCTGGGCTCAAGCAATCCTTCTGCCTCAGCCTCCCGAGTAGCTGGGACTACAGGCATGTGCCACCATGCCCGGCTAATTTTTTGTATGTATATTTTTAGTTGGTGAATTAATTTCTTTTTATTTTTAGATGGGGTCTCACTCTTGCTCAGGCTGGTCTTGAACTCCTGAGCTCAAATGATCCACCCACCTTGGCCTCCCAGAGTGCTCCCTCAGTATTTTTTAAGTCCCTCCAACTCTTACTCAACCCTTCATCAGCTCTACCCTGGACTAAAACATTCTAATCTGACTTGCTGCCAGGAAAAAAAAAATCTACCTAAAATGCAAATCTGATCATTTTCCTTCTAGGCTGAAAACCCCATCAGGCCAAAGGATCGAGTCCAGAAGCACTGCGGGGCCTCCGAGGCCTTCTGTCTCTGGCAGCCTCCCACATGCTGCAAAGCCCGGCGCCCCATCTAGAGCGAATCGCCGGGGCTTCCTCATGCACCGAACTGAGCTGTGATTCCACTCAGCTGCTCCTGCTGTCGGAGGGCGACCCGCACTGTGGCCTGGGACTTCACCCCGTGCACGGGAGAGGCAGCGGACTTGGGACCCACACAGAAGCCTGGGGAAATGGCTGAGTGCCTAGCTGCATGGGAAGGGACCAGGAAGAAACAAAATGACGACGAGATTTGGGAAATGGCAATGTTAATGAAAATATTCGTGTTCCACATGAGCGCCCTTCAGAAGTCCCTACCCTTCAAGCACAAGAGGATCTTTCAAACCAGGCGCAGGAAAGGCTGTCCTGTGGGTGACCCCGCCATTCGCCTCCTCCCGGCAGCCTAGTACTTGCTCAAAGGATCTATGGGCACACTGGCCACCGCGCCAGGGGTAAAAGTGCCCCATGGCCTTGAAAACACGCTCACGCTCGCCACGGCCACCCCGACTCAGCCCTGTCGAGGTCCAGCAGCCAACACAGAGCCCCCCACCCGGCACTGCGCCTCTGAGGCCCAGCCCGCTCCCTGGCGAAAGCTTGTTACGCCAGGCCCCTGCTGCCAGGGGAGCAGAGATCTGTCCTCCCCAGAAAGGCCACTGTGGCCCGCTGTCTCTCTCCGGCTCCGCTATCCATAGTTACCTGACGCTCTCTACACCACACAGCACTGCTTCAAACCAACTGAGGCTGCAGGGAACTCACTTCCCTGCAAACGAAGTGAAGCAAGAGTCTAACTGCCACAGGACTCTCAGGTCCTCCTGCGTACTGTACTGCATCAGCCAAATGCGGCAGGTCCCGCGGAACTCTGCTGTGCCCATGCCTGCTGGAATGTCACATCTTCCAGAGTCACGGTGCACAAGTCCAGGGATGGAGGGATCAGGGCTGGAGAGGACAGATCCCCTGACTGCATCCAATGACCGACCCTCCTAATGTTTGCTCCCCGCCATGTGTCCCTGGCGCTCTGGAGCTTTTAGCGCCCAGGAAAGAATGCTTCTGAGAGAGGGTGGCACGGGAATGGGCGCTCAGAGTGCCACCAGCCCGTTTTGGGTTTCTCAAGCTTCTAAGGGAACAGAGTCCTCATGGAAGTATCTTAGGATGCAGAGGAGGACAGTCTGTGGGGTGTCCCCACCGCAAAGCTCATTTGTGACTGGGTGTAGGATGGCTGGATCTGCTTGCTGCGGCCTCCTCAGCAGCGTGTGTACGTGTTTACTCTGAACAGATGAAGGGTGCAAGTCGGCAGGCCCCTTCTTTGAACACTGTCCTCAATATATACAAGAAATCGAGCAGCTGAGTCTGTACCGGGAAACTCTGTCAACTCCCCAAGAACCTGGGATTTTGTGAAGCCCCTGGGAGCAGGGACCACGTACGTCTCCGCATCTTCAGTGCCCAGCCCAGTGTCAGGAGCTCGCTAAACACGTGCCTGGCCAGCCAGCCAGGTGTTTACAGGAATTGTCTAGAGAAAAACAACTCAGAGAGCCAAGCTTCTGGAAGCCAGCCTGGCTTCAGTCCCTCCTGAGGCCTAGATTTCCAAGTCTCCCTTGGATTCCTTGAGATACTCTGACATTCTTCCAATATGTTTCTTTGTCATGTAAACTAGCCAGTCTTACTTGAAGCCAAAATATTCTTAATACCTTCAACAGGGCTCCTCCACCCCCTAAAAGACAGGCGTTTAGCCCCTCAAACTGCTGGGGCGATCAGTTTGTTCCCTTGGTTCCTGGGGTTCTCTGAGTCTGTGGGCCAACCATGATTTCTAAACACCTTTTCAACCACCCACAGGTTATGTCCTGGACCACGTGGAAAATCGAATCAAAGCTGTGAATCCTCTCCCTAGGAAAAAGAAACACAACACAGTGTGGCATTTGAAGGGGTATGAGAACTCTGGGCTAAGACCCCTATGAGCATCACCTTACTCTGTAAGGGCTCCAGCCAGGGTCACAGACTTTGGTGGCTGTCAGAGACAAAATACAAACTGCACCATCCTTTCAAAGACGTAACACGCTCATTTCATCAAGACGCACCACTGGCAGTGGGAACACTGTCTTTTCCTTGGAAGTCTTAAAGTAACAACTCTCAGCCAGGCACGGTGGCTCACACCTGTAATCCTAGCACTCTGGGAGGCCGAGGCGGGTGGATCATTTGAGCTCATGAGTTCAAGACCAGCCTGAGCAAGATTGAGACCCCGTCTCTACTAAAAAATAGAAAAAATTAGCTGGGCATGGTGGTGCATACCTGTAATCCCAGCTACTCGGGAGGCGGAGGCAGAAGGATCGCCTGAGCCCAGGAGTTTGAGGTTGCCGTGAGCTGGGCTGATGCCACCGCACTCTAGCCGGTGCAACACAGTGAGACTCTGTCTCAAAAAAAAAAAAAAAAAAAGTAACAACTCTGCAACAACTGTGCCCTCACACGGGAAAGCCACCTAACCCTCAGAGTCCTGAAAATCCAGTAGACCTGGTTGCAGCAAACAAGCCAGCCCCTCGGTGTGCATGCCTACTCAGCTGGCACAGAGCAGTGGCTGGCACCCGGAGGGGAGGAAGGACCCACTCTGTGGCTCCTTCATGCTCCAACTTCAGGCCCCAAAGCAGCATCTGTTAGATGTGAATTTCCCTCCCCTAAAGTCTTCAAGGAACCTCAGCAGGCCCCTGTTGAGATGGCTTCCTGCCTGACTCAGCCTAATTTCTCTTCTTTGAAAGTCGTCCTCAGTATATACCAGGAACCCAAGCAGCCGAGTCTGCACTGGGCAACTGTCAACTCCCCAAGAGTCTGGGGTTCTGAGAAGAGCACCTGCTCCAGCAGCCCTGCAGGGCCAGACGGGGTGAAATTGAAGACTATCAAGGAATCCTGCTCACCAAGAGCACCCTCCCTCAGTGGCGATTACGAACGAGAACAGCGCCCGGCGTGGCACTTACTGTGCCGTGGAAAGGACGTTACCTTTGTCAGCTGCTGCTCAGAGGAAAACCCCAAACCAAACACCGTGTTGGCTCTGCTGTCGGCCCACTGCCCAAACTTCTGCGACGTTTTGGTGAAAGTCATATTCGGTGTGATTGTGCTGTTTATGATCACCTGCGGGAAAACAGCCCAAAATGTGGAAATTAAAACATTGAATTAGACACCAAAGCCACTCCTTAAGTCTTCTGTTGTCAAAGCTCAGCGCTTACAGCACGCGTCCTCCGCCCCGTCGTATTCCATCCCGAGCGCTCTTCTTCCGGCACATCCCATGCTGAGTCAGATACACAGCCACGTAAGGGGCAATTTCAGGGACTTAAGACAGCCAGCTAAAATAAGGTCTTACACACTATCTGTGGGAGAAAGTCTCTCCTAAGCAGAGAATAGTTCTAAAACTGCTATTTATCTCCCCAAAGCTGCCATGTCCCACATTCTCTGAAGAACTGCACTATGTCGTTTTTTTTAAATGCCCAGAGCCCCAGTATCTAGCTCAAACAATTCGAAATCTCCATAAGCAACTGGGGCCTGCTGCTTCCCACTAGGATGGAGCAGGTACGCTCCAGTTAGGGTAATTTGTAGGGGTTAACTGACAGAGAGACTAATTATACACATGTGAGCAAGGTACAAGGAAACTATAAGGGGTGGTGCAGGAACCTGGTGCTAGCTGGCACCACTCCATGGTCCCAAAGGATGAGGGATGGAGAGGCTACAGAGCCTGGGGGGCGGGGACATGTAGAGCAGCTGCCTTGAAAAGAGGTCCCCACAGCAGCACAGGATGGGGAGCCAGGGGATCAAATACCCTCCCATCTCCCCTCTGATCTCCATCTGCCACTGGCCAAACCCAGCCAGAAGTCAGAGCACCTGGGAGCCCACCGATGCATCTGCAGGTCAGCCTCTCAGAGACCAGAGCGGGGCGAAGAAGGGTAGAGAATGGATCTGGAGGGGTAAACGGATGATATCCAGCACATGGTACATTTAGTCATTCAACAAACATTTGCTGAGCATTTACTATATGCCAGACATTCTGTTACATACAAAGATGGGATGAGTCAAGATTCCTGGTCTTCAAGTTGCAGGTAGTCAGGAAGAAGGCAGAGACAAGTAGATCATCATCAGAACTATTGATATGAGTCATAGAATATCAACCCAAGGCTTACGTGGGCAGAAAGCACTGGAAGCCCTATGACTCCAAGAAACACTCAGGAAAAATATCCTTGGAAATAAAGGATTCTTGGATGTTTACTTAAGGGCAGGGGTGGCAAAAACCACAGGCTGTTTCTTCATCAGGTAATCTGAGCAGGGAACAGCAATAATCTAAGCAAATATTCTAAAGGATGGATCTACCAGCAATTTTACTTATTAAAGTTGTGTTTATTTTCAACATCTCAGAACAGTTTCCTTTTAACTGATAGAACAGGGAAGAGGAAACTGTCTTTGAATGGCATAGGCCTGGCTTTCCTTGGTAGGAAGTTCAGGTAGCTTTTTGCTAAAGGACAGACTTCCAGATACAGACCCTTACCTTAATAAGGAGATCTAGACAGTGAGTTATAGCTGTCACTAATAACAGAGGTGTCATTAATATATCAGTCTACTGAATTTTATGAGGCATTCGTTTAAGAATAAACCTTAGTTTAGCTGGTAAAATAATTTTTAGAGTATTAATAGCAGCAACTACTATTTACCGAACAGTTGAGTGCCTTACCTACATTAGCTCACTTAAACCTCACAACAAGCCTAGGACATATGACTATTCCTTCATTTCAGGGAAGAAACTGAGGTCCAGGAAAGGTAAGAGTAACTTGCTCAAAGTGTTATAACATAGCAAAGCTGGAAAACAGCGGAGCATACAGATAAAACCCACTTGTCTGACTCCAAAACGTGCACTGTGAACTTCTATATCATGAGGCTTCTCATTCCAAACACAAAGACCACAGTCTTATCACCTCTCTTCTCTCCTCCATCTGCAAAGCACTGACGTACACCCACCATAGTCCAAGGGCTTGTCCTTTCTATGATAGCTCTTCTGTAACATCAATGCCCATGTCAGTTAGGACAATTTATCAAATAATTTCCATCTGGAAAACTAAATCAACACAGTAAAGAGCTCTGCCTGCTATCATTGGACACTATCAAGAAATGGGGGCAGGAGAGTGGGATGTGGAAAACACAGATCTACCCCACAGGCTAGAAGAGGGGAAAGCTTCCAGGACCTCAGAGGTTGGTGGGATTCAGTCTCAGCCTGCGGCACTACTGCTAAGGGGGAACCAAGGCAGACCTGGGAAAGGCCTGTGGCTGGGAGCCGGAGCAGAGTGGATCCCATGATCCCAGAAAGCCAACCCTGGTCATCTCTCAATGCCCTACCAGGATCCTGGGAGGGCAAAGCAATGACCACACAAGATTTGATCATTTTAAATCTTGCTATTGCCTCCCTGCAGACCTTTGCCTTGGGTCAGCTGGCCCCATTTCCCAAATCCCCGTAAAAGGCAGTGGATAGAGGCTGACCCCAACAGGTCGTCCCAGAGTCAGTGAAGCTAGAACAATAACAGTGATGCACCCTGGTATTTCTTTAAAACTTAACAGTTCCCAAGGCACTTTTTCATATAGTCTTTTGTCTAATCCCCATTTTTATAGATGGGGAAACTGAAGCTCAAGGAGGTCAAGTGATTTTGTTCAGATCATGAAAGTAATAAATGGTTAAAAAGATTATAACGTATATATTACTCAGAAGCAATGATTAACTGATTTCAAGAGCTAAACCTATTTATCATGGTTAGGGGTTCATTCAGCTTCTCAGATCTGTGAACTCATCCCCTGTTTTCAGAAAATTCTTAACCATTCTCTCCATGAAGGTGGTTTCTGCTTCATTCTCTCTCCTTGCCTCTCCTTCTGGAACTCTAAATACGTACACAAGAGACCTTTTGAATGTTAGATGTTTTTACACTCAATTATTTCTTATTTCTCCCCATCCCCAATTTTTGCTTCTCTCAGCTTCAATTTGGGTATTTTCTATAGACCCATCTTTCAGTCCACTAATCCTGCCTCTACTGCTGTATCCAATCTGCTGTTAAACTTATCCACCAAGATCTTAATTCCAGACATTGTATTTTCAGTTCTATGTCCATTTGATTCTTTAAAAAAAAAAAAAAAAATCCTACATCTCTGGAGATAATCTTTCATCTATTTTGTCTATGTTCCCCTCTATTTCCTTAAATATATTAATCATGGTTATTTAAAAATCCTTGATGCTAACATCTGGATCGTCTTTGGATCCATTTCTATTATCTGGGTTTCTTTTTTCCTCTTGACTCTAGGCATATGGTCTTGTTTTATGTGTAGTAATTTTTAGTTTTATTTCAGAGTATATAGGGTTGCAAATGTTTTTGTTACATAAATTGCTTTTGTACACTGTGAGTCAAAGTTAAGTGTGCATTGTACCGGTTAGGTATGGATTTACTCATCCCCTCTTCCCTCACCCCACGATTTCTAAAGAGCTTTATTTCCCAAGTGATTTTTTTACGGTATGTTGAAAATGGGTGTAAAAGAATTGTTAAGGCTCCACGTTATCATACACCAGCAGACGTTTTCCCTTTCCCTGCTGGGCAAGTAGGGTAGACGGAGAATCCTGACTTCATTCAGGAGCAGAGCTGGCTGAGGGCTAGGTTTCAGTTCTGGTAGGGCCAGTCTACCTCTGGCTCACCCGTGTTTAGGGCAGGATCTTCAGAAATTTCAGTTGAGAGCCTAGCAGGTCTTTATTTCCTCTGCCCTGAAAGACTGTCTTTGAGGGATTTTCGGCTTAGTTCTGCAGCCTTCCCAAAGCACGCATCTTCAAAATCTGGTAAGTCTCGAAGAGGAAACTGGCCATGTGTTTGGATCCACTTAAGTCTCCCATTTTGTCACTCAAGCCACACGTAGATATCGAAGTCTCTGCTGGTCTCTCTCTGCCAGCATCAGCCTTTCCCAGGGAGTGGCCTCTCGCTGCTCCTAGAAACAGAAGTGCTCAGGTCTTCAGGGTCAGTTCCCCACTCTTTGGGGCTTTCACGTCTGAATTTTTTTTTTTTTAATTCCTTGGCAGGTCTTTCTTTCTATGCACTGTAAATTTGAGGAAAATGCACTCTGCCTCTCAGAAACATGCAGCCCCACTCTTCACACTCTGGCACAGATCTGGAATTCAGCAAATGTCTCATGGGAAAGCCAGCCGTGGCTTTGCAGCTCCTCAAATGTCCAATTTTGTCACTCCAGCCCTGCACAACTGCTAAATTCTCCGCTGGTTTCTCTTTCCCCTGGCAGCATCCCTCCACTGGGGCCAAGCCCCAACCTGCAGCCTGCACCCGGAATCGGCAAACGCTCCCAAGAGAGAATAAAGCTGCCAACTGTCATCTGAGTGGTCCTCACCTCTCTGGAATTTTAGTCCCCCTAGTCTTTTGTCATTTCTGTGGCACTCTGATGCCTTTAAATTGAATTTATCTGTTTCTTTTTTTTTCTAGTTGTCGTCAGAGGAAACACTGGCCTGCTGGACTCTAGGTACCTTACTTCTTAAGAAGAAGCAGGAGTGTTGAGTCTGTATAAGTTCATAGAGATGTAATTTACTATGAGGCTCATGTGACATTTTTCTAAAACGTGTAGGGCAAGCATGCAGCCTCTCACTAGGTTGCTGTTTATAGCAATTAAGCAAAACTGCTCAGATGTGCCAGTCCAGCCTACTGGTGTGACTTCAAGCTGCAGCTACTCCCCAAGCCCTCCAACATCCCCGGTACAGTTACACCTGAGATATTTCAGGGTCGGTTCCAGAGTACCACAATAAAATGAACACTGTACTAAAGCAAGTCAGGCAAATATTTGGTTTTCCAGTGCATATAAATGTTTATACTACACTGTAGTCTATTAAGTGTGCAATAGCCTTATGTCTAAAAAGATATATATGTAACTTAATTAAAAAATACTTTATTCCTAAAAAAATAAGGGTCATCTGAGCCTGTAGCGAGTCGTCATTTTGCTGGTGGAGGCCTTTTCTGAAGCTGACGGTTGTTGCCTGATCAGGGTGGTGGCTGTGGCAATTTCTTAAGACAACCGTGAAGTTGGCCACACTGACTCTTCCTTTCATGAAAGATTTCTCTGTCGCATGTGATACTGTTTGACAGCATTTTATCCACTGCAGAAATTCTTTCAAAACTGGAGTCAACTCTCTCAAACTCTGCTGCTGCTTTATCAACTGCGTTCATGTAGTTTTCTAAATACTCTGTTGTCACTTCGACAACGTTCACGGCATCTTCGCCAGGAGTAGGTTCCACCTCAGGAAACCATTCTCTTTGTTCATCCTTAAGAAGCAACTGTTCATCTGTTCAAGTTTTATCATGGGACTGCAGCAATCCAGTCCCATCTTCAGGCTCCACTTCTAATTCCAGTTCTCTTGCTGCTTCCACCACAGCTGCAGTTACTTCCTCTGCTGAAGTCTTGAACCCTCCAAAGTCAGCCATGAGGGCTGGACTCAACTTCTTCAAAACTCCTATTAATGTTGATATCTTGACTTCCTCCCATGAATCACAAATGTTCTTAATGGCATCTAGAACGGTAAATCCTTTCCAGAAGGTTTTCAACGTCCTTTCCACAGATCCATCAGAGGAAATACTGTCTATGGAAACTATAGTCTCATGAAATGTTATTTCTTAAATCATGGGACTTGAAAGTTGAAATTGCTCCTTGACCCACGGACTGCAGAATGGATGCTGCGTCAGCAGCACAAAGACACCACTCGTCTCCTGGTACATCTCCATCAGAGCTCTTGGGTGGCCAGGTGCATCGTCAGTCAGCAGTAACAAAAGGAATCTTTTTCTGAACAACAGGTCTCAACAGTGGGCTTAAAATATTCAGTAAACCATGCTCTAAATGGCTGTGTTGTCATCCAGGCTTTGTTGTTTCATTTATAGAGCACAGACACAGCAGACTTAGCATAATTCTCATCATTCTTAAGGGGCCTAGGACTTTCCAAATGGTCAATGAGCTCTGCCCTCAACTTAAAGTCACCAGCTGCATTAGCCCCCACCCAGAGAGTCAGCCTTTCTTTTGACACTTTGAAGCCAGGTTTTGACTTCTCCTAACTACAAAAGCCCTAGATGGCATCTTCTTCCAACAGAAAGCTGTTTCATCTACACTGAACATCTGTTGTTGAGTGCAGCCACCTTCATTGATGATCTTGGCTACATCTTCTGGATAACTTGCTGCAGCTTCTCCATCAGCACTTGCTGCTTCGCCTTGCCCCTTTATGTTACAGAGACAGCTTCTTTCCTCAAACCTCATGAACCAACCTCTGTTAGCTTCAACTTTTATTTTGTAGGCTTCCTCACCTCTCTCAGCCTTTACAGAATTGAAGAGAGTTAGGGCCCTGCTCTGGATTAGGCTTTGGCTTAAGGGAATGTCGTGGCCAGTTTGATCAGAAGATCCAGACCACTCAAACTTTCTCCACAACAGCAACAAGGCTGTCTCACTTTCTTATTTCTGTGTTCACTGGAGTAGCACTTTTTCCACTTTCTTTTTTGTCTTTCCTTTTCCTTTTTTTTTGAGACAGAATCACACTCTGTCTCCCTGGGTAGAGTGCAGTGGCATCAATGTAGCTCACAGCAACCTAAAACTCCTGGGCTCAACAGCCTCCTGAGTAGCTGGGACTATAGGTGGGTACCACCACGTCCAGCTAATTTTTTTATTTTTTGTAGAGACGGGGTCTCACTCTTGCTCAGGCTGGTCTCAAACTCATGACCTCAAGAAATCCTCCCACCTGGGCATGTACCAAGCACAACCCACAGGACCCCACAAGATCAGCCACGAGGGAGAAAAATGAGAGCCGGCCCCTTCACCATGATGCTCTCCCAACGCCCCAGGCTGGCTCCTTACCAAAGGCACTGGGACTTCCTGGATTCAGAAGGGAGGAAGAAAGGGGAGAAGAGAGAAGAAAGGGAATGGAAAGCCACCATGTCCCTCTACAACGTCCTGCTACCTTGCCCTGATGTGCAGCGGTAGCTGGTGTGAACAATCTCAAGGCCGCACGGCAGGCCCATCTCTACAACTCAGTGGGAAACTGGCCAGCTGCCTCTCCAGAACCCCAGCACACTGATCTTCACACAGGCAGCAAGCGGGACAGCTGGGGAAACCATGTGGTCAAAACAGTCCACCCCGGAGTCTTCCTCCTTCACTCCCCACTAACATGGGAACTCCGTCCACGCTACACTTGACTCAGCCCCCCAGGACCAAGCCCTCCTGAAAGGCTGGGCAGATAGACGCTTCTAAGGATATATAACTTCACAAATGTCCCTTTCAGGCCCCTATACCGTTTCTGGCTAACTGCTCTTGTGCCTGACACCCTCCTTAAGGCCTTTGTTTCCTTTTGAGGCTCCAACTCATTTCTGACTTTTGCCCTCCTCAGGCACAAACACAGCAGGGAAAGAAAGCAAAGCGTCCACACGTGAAAAGACCTTTGTCTGCTTCGAGCGTGCAGTTGTGTGGGCAGCAGGGACGTCCTGGGGTTGGTGCCGACCTGGAGACCCAGGGGACCAAGGGAAGCTTAGTCCTGGGCGGGTGAATGGACCCTTCTCTTGCAAGACTGCAGAGAACGAGGTAGGCTGGTTTGACGGACTAAGACCTGAGCTCAACGTCACTAGTAATGGGGAAACTGCATTACCAACACGTGCTCATCAAATTCAAAATACAAGCGCTGTACGGAAACTATCCAGCCATGTATAACCGTCCTTGTTATATTAACAATGGCTGGATCCTTCCCAGACAGCCCTCGTACGTCTGAGGATACCGAGGGTATGTGTGAGGATGCGAGGCAATGGGAGCCCTCGTGGATTAGCGAAACCACTTTGAAAAGCAACGTGGCTTATCCCAGGAAAGTTGAAAATACGCATTCTTACCAGCCAATGGTTCCAATCCTCAGCATATACCTGAAAGAAAACCTTTGCATAGACACAGGAGAAATGTACACGCGTGTTCACAGTAGCAGCATTTGCAAAGAGTGTCTACCATCAGCAGGATGGACACAAACTGTAGTATTTTCATACAATGAAATATTAATCTAGCAGGAATATCAACCAAGGCTAACAAGATCAATCAACATGGATGAAATTTATGAGAAAAACAAAAAAGAAGTCACAAAAACACATAATGAGTCTCTAGTATGATTCTATTTAAATCAAGGTTAAAATTAGGCAAAACTGACTAATATATTGTTTAGGGCAGGGGTCAGCAAATTATAGCCCTCAGGCCAAATCTCCCCTATAGCCTGTTTTTGTAAATAAAGTTTTATTGGAACACAGTCATGCCCATTCATTCACCTACTGGTCTATAGCTGCTTTCTTGCTACCAAAAAAAAAAAAAAAAGAAAAAGAAAAATACCTGCCACAGAGATTGTACTGATACAATTTTTTTTTTTAATTACTCTCTGGTCCTTAGAGAAAAAGTTTGCCAATCTCTGGTCTAGGGATATATACACGGGGCAAAACCATAAAGAAAAGCCAAGGAAAGCTTAACACAGATTTCTACAGGGTGGTGATCTCTGTGGCGTGGATGGGAAGAGCAGACGGTTGGGGAGAGGTCCATAAACACACGTTTGTGATACAATAAAGACGTACTTCTTCAACTGGGTGGTGGGCACATGAGAATTCACCTTGCTATTAGACATTAAATAGTAGACATAAGCAGTTAAAAATAAAGAACACAAAGCTGTAACAAAGCAGGCAGAACGACTCATCTCCAGGGCATGCAGACGCTTGTGAAAAGGGCAGGCATTGTGTCAGGGACAGAGGAAGGGCTAGAGCTGCGGGTTCTGGCTTCCGAGGAGGGGTGGGGCTCTAGCAGACTGAGGGGTAAGGGGTGAGCAGTGAAGGGGTCACAGGAGTAGAGGGTGTCACTCCGTGGGAGGGAACAGAGGGACAAGTTGCCTGGGCCAGAGGGCAGACTTTAGGCAGCAACCAAGCAGGTGAGGGAGGGCAGACACGGCCGGGATGGAGCAACGGGAATCAGGGAAGAATGAAGCCTGGGATCCCGGAGCAAGTGTGGAGGACGAGGGCACAGTGGAGCACTCGACTCGACGCAGCCATGGTTCAGCAGGATGGGAGCTGTGCCTCACCAGGCAGGGAGGAGGGTGAGTCTGGGAGGAGAAACTGACGCCCAGGAGGGAGAAGGGCGTCTGTGAAGCACGCTGGGCACGAGCTTTAACGTGGGCTCCCAGCTCCCGCACACACCCGCTCCCTTCACTGCCAGCCCAGAAACTTTCACAGAGAAAGAAGATGCCCTAGCAGAAGACCCAGTCCCTGCAGGTCACTGGAACCAGGTTTTCTTAAAATGCACAAAACACATAATCGCGAGCTCCTTGGAGGAAGCAAAAAGCTCAGCTCCTCCTGTGTGTGGCCTCCCTGCTCCGACTTCAGAGGCAGCTGCTCGCAAGGCGGGGTGGGGACAGGCCCACTGGAGTCCTCACGGGAAGGCTTTCCCAAGTCCAGGGGATGGGAGTCAGGAGAACTTGGGCGTTTTCCACAAGAGGCTGGGACCGGGTGACAGCGATTAAAGGATATGTTGTCTGTGTCCAAGGTAGTTATTAATGGATGCTTTTTTCAGAAACCACAGACAGGGGAGAAAAGAAACCAACGATCACTGAAAATTGACCATGTGCCAGGAACCTCTATGTGCTCATCCCTTACTAGGAGGTGCTCTATATTTATTCTAAAGAGGACACTCTCATGATGAGTAGAGGAGGGGACCCCAAATGCATCCTTGGAAGCAATTTTACTTTCCCAGAATACCAAACAAGACAGGGGCCTGGATAAGGATATGCTCTGAGCCATGATCTGGGGGTACCTGCAACCCAGCGGGCGCTGCTGAATATTTGTAGAACGGATGCCCTCTAAGGTCTCTCCCAATACGGATTTCTCTGATCTTATTTATAGGAGAACCAAGGGCAGCAGAGTCATCCAGAGCTCCTGGGAGCAGCACCTGCTCCAGGCAAGCCTTGTCCGCAGGCGCAGTTTCTCACGAGGATGGCAGTGATTAACTCCATGTGCACACAGTGCCAACAGCACAGTGAAATCCAGCACTGTGACGGCTCAATTAACAAATGCTCTGGAAATGGAGTTTCTTTATAATGGAGTTGGCCGTTCTGCCCCAAAAGCCACTGTAAATCACGGGGCTGTTGGTGCGTGCTGCGTGGCTCACAGCAGTGCTGGGAAGCTAGGAAGGGAGACGCCCTCACGTGGCTCCCGTCTGTCCACTGCCCGTGAGCAGGGCCAACCCTGGGTCCATTCTAAGGTCTTGCTTGGTCCTTGGTTCCCCCTTGGTGGTGGCCCTGCCCGCCCCCCTTCTTTCTGTGGACATGACACACCTGTGCAGGTCTGGAGAGGATGCAGCCAGGCCTGACCCCTGCATGCCCTCACCCCCAGCCATTCCTATGGCGTTGCCCACTCTGGCTTGGGGCTGGGACCCAAAGATGAATCAAGGTGGTTCCCATCCTCAAAGAGCCCAGTCTCTTCCCATCTCCAGACATGGATCCCCATCATCTCCTAGAGTTCGGGCAATGCTGAGGCAACACACCGCAGTATTCCCAACCATCCATGTCTTTAGGTGGCAGGTGGAACCGACAATGAGGAGGAAGTGCCTCGTGTTTCGAGAACAATGAGGAACAGGTCTAAGTACAAATCTTTCCTATGATGAGCTGCACCAATTGCTCCCAGGGAAGGAGAGGCCTTCCACGCATCCTTCCACAAGTGGAGCATGACAAATGCCTGGACAGGGCAGAGGAGCTGGCTGTGCCTAGTGTAGAGTGACAGCTGTTCACACCGCTGGCTGTGGCTCTTCCCTTCCCGGGGAGTCTGCTCTCCAGGTTGCCCACAGTTGATACAGCGGCCGGGTCTGGTGTGGCCTTTGCTTAAAACCACCTCCCAGGCCCTTCCACTCCAGCCACTTACTACTGCAGCATGTGTCCTTCTTCACTGGGGAAGGACAGAGCAGGCTTCCTCGGTAACAGCCTCCTGCCTTGGGAGGGACAGATGGCCCTAAAGTGCCAAGCAGAAGCTCAAGGTCATAGACTTGATATGCCCAGGCCAACAGAGAGAGGCAGCACCCAGCTGCAGACCTGCCCACGATCACAGAGGAATAGCCCACAGGCTGAGACACAACCCCAAAGGCTAAAAGCACCTGACCACCTGTCATCTCAGTTCAGATCAACACTTGGGATTGAAGGCCTAAAGCAAGGTATGGAACACAACAATGGGGAAGCCAGAAAGTGCCCGTGCTCCCAGCCCAGGTGCACCCAGGCCTGAGCAGGCAGCCCATGATGGCGTTCTGCAGTCGCCCAAGGTCCCACGGCAGGTTTGAGACCTGGGACGTGCAGCTGGGTAGGGAGCAGGGCTCCAGGCTTGGGTGACGAGTACACATGGAGCCAGAATAGATGCTCGGGAATAAGGACAGGAGCAGAGCCGAGCTGACCGGACAGGGACGGCAGGGGGAAGGAGTGTGGGCAGGGCAGTGGACAAGGGCCCATAAGAGGAAGGTGGTGGCAGCAGCAGCACAGTGGCCAGCAGTCGGCTCAGCACACAGCACCTACGCCAGTCCACAGAAGACAGGCCCAGGATTCAGGCAGGGTGGAGGCTGGGGATGGGGCAATCAGGACCTCAGCAACAGGCAGGGAAGGGGGCAAGCTTCAGGGGACCAGGCAGGGTCAATACCCACTACCGTTCTGGGGTCCTTTCCCCACGTCCCACCTGACTCGTGGAGCAGGAGGCACAGGATCTGCCCAGGTGCTGGTTTTACACGCAGCTGCTCGCCAGGTCGAGAGGGGGCCCAGCAGGGCTGGGGTGGCGTTGGGATCACCATCCAGTGTGCTGCATTCCTGCTCTCAGGTAGGAAACTTGTCCCCTGTCCCCAGCCCCGAGTGCCAGTGATAGTAATTAAGGCCACACCAAGGCCTGCCCCCCCTCCCCCTCCCCAGGGCCTCCTGCTCCCTTTGGTACAACGAGCCTCTGTCACAGTTCTCTGGTACCACAGTGGCACAGCAAGAACTCCGGCTGGGCTCTAGGAACGCCAGGCAGCGAGGCGCCACGGAAGGGGTGGCCCAAGATGCTCTGGTTGGATCTCTGAATTCCAGTGGTGGCCCAGGTTTTTTAATCCCACTTTTGAAACGACTGTCTCACTTGATGGGTCTCCCACATGGAGCCTGAATTAGCTGTGTTCCGCAGTAAGGGGTCTAGCCCACCTTCCCACACCCACCTGGCTCCTCACAGCTGTCTCGTTTGGCTCAGACTCCACCACACTGTCACAGCCTCCAGGAACTGCAGAGCCGTAACCACACGGTGGCTGACACTTTGACAAATTACTAAAAGCCCAGCTAATAGGACTAAAGCACTTGCTCTAAGAAAAGTCTGTTTTATCTATATTTAAGCCCAATATATCCTTGGATAACTCAACTGACAAAAGTGCAAACCCATCTAAGGATGGCAGATGAACTGACAGAATCTGCAGATGAAAGGAAGCAGGTCAGCCCGATTCGCCACCCCATCAGCACATCCTGGAGAGAGTCCAGGTGGTGCCAGCTCAGAAGCAAAGAGGAGAGAAGCGGTAATTACAACTGCAGCATCACCACATCTCCCAGAAGGAAAAGAAACGAAGGCATCTTTCAGACGTTCACGCGTCAAACACGAGGTGCTTACCTACTACGTGCCCGGCACTTTCAGGCATAACTGCTCCCCAAGCCCCAGGATGTGCTACACCCCGCTTGCGTAGATGGAAAGACCAGTTCTGTGGCCCTGCAGGCCTGTCCACCAGACCGGCTTGCTCTCTGAGGGAAGGAGAGAACATGCTACCTGCATGACAGATGTCAGGCAATGCTCCTGCACCAGCCAGGGAGAAGGCTGCTCCCACCTGCCGAGCCGGGACTGGGGTCTAACTGGGCAGCAGCCCCAGCCTGCCAAGCCCCCAGCAGTGTGCATTCAGCCAGGCCACTGCCTCTCCTTCCAACCCAGCTCCAAAGTGAGGCCTCGTGGGCTCTCTTCCTGAGGAGGAAGAAGGGCTGTGGCAGCTGGAAGGAAGAGAAAAAGGATGGTGGGGCCAAGCCACCTTTATGTGCAGTCTCCATGGTGCAGACGGCACAATGGAGGTGCTTAGAGAACACGACTGAACAGGCCTCATCAAGGTGTCAGGTGGCACCAGCAGGCTCCCGAGCCTTCTGCTCTGGGGTGTGAGGGGAGAGTCCTTTGCCCAGCCCCCACCACCCCTACTTCCCGTTGCCTAGGGAGGCTGACCTGCAGGCTGAAGTCAAGCCAGACTACAGGTGGGAGATGAGGAGGCTCCTGCAAGAGTCCCAGCAAGATCACGCCAGGACAAGAGTTATGGTCTTAAAAGAAAACAGGAAGTGTAAATGGAGACACTTCATAAGGCAGATTCATTTGACAAACTTAGAAAGGAACGATTGTGTGTTTTGTTTTGCTTTTTAGCCCAAATGATTGGGAAACACAAATGGAGAGGCGGTTTGGAGGGTACGTAGGGGAACTCTGTCTCAGATGCATTGAATTTCAGGTGGCAGCAGATGGTCCATGTAAAAAACGTCCAGCAGGATGGACACAAATTAAAAACAGAAAGAGGCTACAAATTGGGTCCTTTTTGTTTGTTTTGTTTTGTTTTTAAAGACTTGGTGGTTCCTCTACTGGCATTACTTCTTCATTCTGCTACCTTGATAATATGGCAAAAATATCGAGGGAGATGGCAGAATGATGAAAGGATGAAAAAATATTTCAAGAAATACTCTAGAACTATTTAATAAAATTCAACTCCTGTGCCCAATAACACCACAACTAGATTAGATATAATACCAATGCTGGCAAGGGTGCAAGAATTGGCATTCTCATACGTGCTGGAAGAAAGAGCCCTTTTGGAAAGCAACTTGGCATCGAGAGCCACAAAGTGTTAATATCTTGACCTGTAATATCACTTCTAGGAAACATTCAAAAGCAAGCAATAGGTATGTGATGAACAACTGAGGATATTTAGTACATGAAGATGCACATTAACTATAATGGTGAAAAACCGGAAGCCACTTAAATATCCAACCATAGGGGGAAAATTAGGAGCATTACAGGCTCTTGGTGGAATTATTACACAGGTATTAAAATGTTATGAAGACTATGTAGTAACAGGGAAATCTTTTTTTTTTTTCTTGCCATTTGCCATCATTTCAAATGAAAAACAGGATATAAAATGATCACAATAACTCCTGTGTTAAGAAAGCAGGATTTGGGGTACACATTGCTTTGGATGAAAACAAAGCAACTGGAAATGTTAAACTCAGTCAGGGGGGAGGTACCTTGGCTCCATCCACACTGATGATGCGATAGCTGTTCCTCGTGACATCGTAGAAGTAGGAGACGGTGACGGCCTGCTTGCTTGCAGGCACCCAGTTCTTCTTGGTGCTGGGGTCAATCTGGAAGACGTGCGCTCGGGTGGTGAAGATGGGCTGTTCTCTGCAACGGGAGGGTGGGGGCGTGAGAGTTGGCAGAACATGACTTAATGTATAATTTATGATTTCTAGGCCACCTACTGCCCCAAAAGATTTTAAATAGCTTATGGAGAAAGATACATATGCATGAGGACAATTAAAATAAGAAAAGGGAAGAGAGAAGGAAAAAAAGAGACACCAGTGAGTAGTTTCCGCAGCCCACACTCCATTGAGCTGCTATTACCCTGAGGCTGCAGGGCCACTGGCCTGATGAGCGATTGGCTTAAGACAGCTCCTTGTTGAGCCGTTTTTTTTTTTTTTTTTTGCAACCTGTCAAGCAAGTGTCCTATTCTTTTTTTTTTTTTGACATCCTGCTGGCATTTTTAGGATTTGGGAACAAATTTATCTTTGGGGATTCTGCAACAATTTTAGGATTTTGCAATGCATTTGCAGCTTAATATTATAACTCTATTAAGTACTTCTCAAAGTTGCAGCATTTTATGAATGGTGGAATTATTTTATAATATCCTTGTAGATATCTCTTTAGACTGCTTCCAGAACCATTTAACAACTTCATCAAGCCTTCAGGTTTTATGTTTCCAACACGTAAACCTTTTGAGTTTTATGTGGAATTCACCAAATCCATCTCTTGCTGCTCTTGCCTCCGTATTGTTGCTTCTTCACTCCACATGCCCGTAAGATCTTTATGTAATTATCAACCAAATTAGCACATTACCTATGTTTCTTTCTGTTGAGTGGAGAATTAGATTTTGACAACACGCATTAAGAAATAAAGCAGATGAATGAAAACTGTAATGATTTCACCACACTTCACATTTTAGTGTATTTACTTCACAAAGCAACACAAAATGAAACAGACTCATTACAAAAAATATTTTTAAAGAAAGGGTCCTTAGACAAACTGGCTCAAAAGTCCTTTACATCTTAGAAATCAGATGAAAATAGAAAAAAAAAAATCCACCACCAGCATGTAAGCCACCACCACTCCCATTATTCATAAAATGCTATAGATTTACTCAGTACTTATTAGAAATACAAAATTAAAAAGGTAACAGACTAATTTTTTAAATCCTTACAATGTCAAAAGAGATGACGTAAAAGAATAGGACACCCAAGTGGATACAAAAATCAAAAGGGAAACAGGAATTTTCAATGTTCTGGACTCTAGACGGAGTGGTTTTAGGTGACGCAGTCTTTGCGTCCATCCTGACTATAGATGGCTCATGATGGGAAAGAAAGCCCTTAGGAGAGACTCTTTCATCGAAGAACAATTTACCATTTGTCCGCCATGCAAGGGATGCTGAGTACCACCATGGACATCAGCATCAACCATCAGCTGTGGTTTCAGAGAGAGGCAGAGGCCTTCCTGACTGTCTTCTCCAAGGGCCTGCTACTTCAATCCCATGCAGCTGTCTCCGGGGGCCAGCGTCCCAAAAGAACGGGACAGAGACTGGCATCCCTGCTCCCCGTCACTTCCCTTCCAGCTCCCCTGTAGCAGGATAAGGACCTCCAGGGACGTAGATTACCAGGACATTTCTCTTCCCTTAACAGGAACCAAGTCCACTCAGTCCTAAACCAACACCCTTCCAGGGGCTGAGTGACAGCTGCAGAAACAAAAGGAATGTCCTCACTGTGATTTCCCGAGTCTGCTGTCAAGAACGGGCCGTGGGGAGCGCGTGCACACAGACGCAAGCCCCACGACCAGGTCCGCATGAGGCAGCCTGGTGCCCAGACCACCCAGCTGTGCCACCCTCAGCCCAGCACACTGTGCTGATCATCTACGTATAACACGGCCTCACACAGTGTTCTCTTGCAAATGTAAGAGGAAGGGCAGTAACCACAGAGAATTTTTTGGAGAATCCAATTATGCTAAAACGTCTTCCTGCTCTCGAAGAGCAGTGAGCAGGCGGGAGGGCAGCAGGTCAGGCTTTCAGACCTTCCCTCTCACTCCCCACACTAAGGAGGGACTGGGTCCGGGTTTTCACGCACTTAGACAAGTGTCTCCTCACCCTTGGAGACAGGAATTAGCTGGGGCGCCTACTAAAAACACAAGTTCCTGGGCCCCGTCCCAGCCCCCTCAACCTAGCTCTCCAGGGAAGGGGCCCGGTGGGCTCCAGGTGACTTTTATCCTTAAGGAAGCTAGGTAGACGCTCGAGTTAGACAGTATCAGATGATCTAGAAAAGAAACGGAAGCAGCCCTGACAGCCAGTAATTCTCCAGAATGAGACGGCTGACCGTGAATGACACAGAACTCAAGAAAGTCCTCCCACAGCTTTCAGGGGCCAACAGTGTGACCAAGGACAGGATTTCCGGATGCAAAAGATGGGGAGAGGGTGTGAAGGGAGGCAGAGGTGCTCTGGTCAGGGAGGAGGGTAAAGACTAGGGCAGCTGGTGGAGGCCCAGCAGTGGCCTTCTGCAAGCGCTTTCTGTCCCCAAGGCCCACAGGAGTGAGGAAAGCAAAGCAGGGAGCCAGAGGGGAGAATGAGGAAGCAAAAGGAGACAGCAGGGCTTGCTGACCAGGTGCAAGCAAAGCAGCAGGCGTCTGCTGGGCAGGACGCAGGCCAACGTGCGCACGCAGCAAGGGCTCCATCTCCAGACCTGCCTGCTTAGCTCTGCAGATGGACAAATTCATCATGGGGTGCCCTCGGGACCCCAACGAGAACCGCAAGGATGCCAGGAGAGCACAGTGCCTCAGCTGGCACATTCTCAGTCACCACAGTCAAGCCATCCACCGGGGAAGTGGCTGCTCCAGCGTGGGGTGTGTGCAGAGACCGGCAGGGGCACTGCAGGTAGTCCTGCCAGCCCTGTCCTGAGGGTGCTCCCCTCCTGACGCCAGAGACCTGGGTTCCTTAGTCCTAAGGCCCTGGGAAACCGGGGAGGGTGTGCACCGCCAGGCTGGCAGCAGCTCTGTGCCCACGGCACTAACTACCCACAGGACTGGGATTTCCACGTGAATAGCTAAGCCTGAGGGCACTGGGGGGGTTCCATTTACTGTCCTTCTGAAGTTAAAAAAACTCTATGGCATTTCAAGAAAAGGCAAATTAAAAAGGGGGGGGGCAAGAATGAAAAGCTCATAACTGACATTTGCTGAGTGCTTACCATTCTGCTAGGCTTGCTCTCCCACTGGATCATAACAATCCTATGGGGAAGGAGCCATACACGTGGGAAACAGGCTCAGAGAGGCCAAGCAACCTGGCTTGGGTCATGCAGTAAGTGACAGATCTGAGATTTGAAGTCATTTCCAAGTGACATGGCAACCCTCCCACTTAACCATTATGTTATACTCTCTTCCTAAAATGACAGCTTTGGATGTGGCTCCCAGCACCCTCCACCTTCTAGTGTTCACGCCCTTAGGTAGTCCCCTCCCCTTGAGTGTGGGTGGGACCTGTGACCTGCTCTTAACCAACAGAATATGGCAAAGATGACAGGATGTCATCTGTGCGATTACATTACATAGGACTGTGAATTCTGACTCCTAGGAGACTCTCTTGCTTTGGTGAAGCAGGTTGCCACATTGGGGAGATCCATATTGCAAGGAACTGAAGAAGGACTCAGCCCACAGCCAGACAAGAACCGAGGCCTTGCCAGGCTCAGTGGTTCACACCTGTAATCCTAGCACCCTGGGAGGCCGAGATGGGAAGATCGTCTGAGCTTGGAGATTTAAGACCAGCCTGAGCAAGAGCAAGACCCCATCTCTATTAAAAATAGAAAACGGGCCTGGCGTGGTGGCTCACGCCTGTAATCCTAGCACTCTGGGAGGCCGAGGAGGGCGGATTGCTTGAGGTCAGGAGTTCGAAACCAGCCTGAGCAAGAGCGAGACCCCGTCTCTACTAAAAAAATAGAAAGAAATTAATTGATCAACTAAAAATATGTATACAAAAAATTAGCCGGGCATGGTGGTACATGCCTATAGTCCCAGCTACTCGGGAGGCTGAGGCAATAGGATCACTTGAGCCCAGGAGATTGAGGTTGCTGTGAGCTAGGCTGATACCATGGCACTCACTCTAGCCTGGGCAACAAAGTGAGACTCTGTCTCAAAAAAAATAAAAGAAAAATAGAAAACATTAGCCAGGCATTATGGTGCACATTCGTAGTCCCTGCTACTCTGGAGTCCGAGACAGGAGAATCACTTAAGCCCAGGAGTTTTGAGGTTGCAGTGAGCTGTGATCATGCCACTGTCCTCATGCCCAGGCAACAAAGTGAGACCCTGTTCATATATATATCAAAAAAGAGAACTGAGGCCTTTATTTCAACACCACTGGAGGAATTGAATTCTGCCAACAACCACCACATGGGGCGGAAGCAGATCTTTCTACAGTCGAGCCCTCAGATGAGATTCCAGTCCAGCCAACACCTTGCTAAGAGCCTTGTGGGAGATCTGTGAGCAGAGGGCCCAGCTGAGCCATCTCTGACTCCTGACAATCAGAGATGTGTTTTAAGATGCTGAGTTTGTGGCAGTTTATTACACAGAGATAACACATTGTCCTTCACAGACAGCTTACAACACGCCAAGCAGACTGCATATATTCCTGCTTGATCTTCCTGACAGAGCTGTGTGTGGGCAGCGCTATCCGCATGGAAAACTGAGGGGCCCAGGATGATTTCAGGCAATCTGGCCAAGAAACCTTGATATCTCTATGGGCAAAATCACAGTACTTTACGAACCTTGCCACGAAATTGAGAAAAGCAGACCCCCGACTTTGCAAGAGTATCTTGCCTCACCTGAGAAGGCAAGAACTGCAACTAGGACACAGAAGTCAGTTCCTCTGAGTGTGCAAATCAGTATAAATAGAAAGATTCCAGAGAAGCAGAACTTTCCAAGCCGAATACCCTTCCCAGCAGGGAAAAGCTACAGAAAGTGTATATCAGAGAACAGACACTACCTTCATATCCAATTTTATTCTCCTTTCTTTGGTGTTCAATGCTCAGGGAGTAAATTTCAATTATACTCCCATTCCTTCTTCAGCGCTTTAAATAGAAAGCAGATGTTTCCGGATGGCAAAGCGCTTCTTTAGGCAGACAATATAACCTACTGTTCCTTGCATAGTCTCTTTAGAGCTGAACAAACACCAATTGCTGTTCATTGAACACATTTTGGAACCTGACAGTAATTGTCTCCAAAAATAATTAGACACTCTGTGCAACATATGTATGTTTGGAATATGAAAAACACTCAGCAGAGAGGCCACTCCTGCTTTGAACGATTTCTGGCTCCATTTGAAACAATTCTGCAAAGAACTGGCATGAAGACTATTTGCAGGAAAAAAGGGAGAGAGAGAGAAATTATGTTTTAACTTATAATTTTTTCACTTGCAGTGCTCAGCTCCAGGCTTTTTCTGACATAAACCTGTAAAACCTCAAGATTCTTATTTTTCCTACTTTTATTTGAATTAAAGCAAACCATTCAGACATTATTTTACAGCATAACAGCATTTCAAAGTCTCATAAGGTGTCCTAATTAGTTTATCTGTCTTGAGTGTTGAACCCCTCCAAACACCATAGGTTCAGCACCAACTAGCCCAGAAGGGTCAGATACTGCCCACCAGCTTCAAAGGCTTCCCTCGCTCTGTCCCCCACAGGGCCAGCTCCAGGTGCTCTGGAACGATCCACAGGCCTCTGACCACACAGCTCTGCCCTCTCACCAGACTACTGCTGCTTTCCTTCTAGCACTTCTGAGTCATCTGTACTTTGAAAAGTCCATGCCGAAACTCATGCCCATTGCTGGGCCCAAAATGCCCTCCCCTTGGCAGGTCAGAAGAACTCCCATTAGTCCTTCAAGTCCTGCCACCGCATCTTGTGAGGTCTAATTTGTGCTCTCAGGACACAGGCCAGGATTGGGCCCCCACCACAAGGGACCAGAAGCGTGGGCTTGCCTGGCCCCTGCCCTAGACGGTCAACAGGCTTCGCCAACCAGCAGGGCCACATTTCCAGAGCCCAGGACAGGAAGCTCGGAAGAAAGAAGAAGTGGACAGAAGTTTCTTCTCGCACATCCTCCCATGCAAACAATGTAACTCAAAAGCATATTGGCGCTCTACTTGCGTACATATTCCACACAATAAGGTTATCGTTATTCGCAGATAATATGATCACACATCTAGAACACCCAAGAAAATCAGCTGAAAAAGTGAAAATGAGTAATTAAAATTCAGTAAGGTGGCAAGGTATAAAATTATTAACAAGAAACAAAATCAATAGCCTTCCTAAATACACAACCAAAGGGAAAATATAATGGATTTTTAAAAATCCTTATAAGTAGCAACCAAAAGGATATAATTTCTTAGGGTTTGTTTAAGCAGCATGCAAGATCTATATTTAAAAAATAAAAATAAGCTGGGCATGGTGCTATGCACCTGTAGTCCCAGGTACTCCGGAGGCTGAGGCAGGAGGATCGCTTTAGCCTAGGAGTTCAAGGCTACAGTGTGCCATGATCACACCTGTGAATAGCCACTGCACCCCAGCCTGGGCAACATAGTGAGACCCTGTCTCTAAAATAAAAGTAAAAACTTCTAAGGCACACAAAGGAAAACTTTAATAAATAAGACATAGCCTGTTCTTAAATGAGAAAGTCAATATAAAGACGTCAATTATCCCTAAATGTATAAATTTAATATAATAAAAACATCAGTAGGATTATTTTTAGAACTAGACAGGGTTATTCATGCAGAAAATTCGATATGTGAGGAGAGCCAAGAAAATTCTGAAAATGAAGAGCAATGAGAAGGTTTGGCCATCTCAGACACTGAAATGTATTATTGTGAAGTTACAGCAAACAAGAAGGTCTTAGCAAATAAGCAGACAGAATATTAGCAAATAAGCAGACAGAATAATGGAACAGAGCACAGCCCAGAAACAGAAGCCTAAGAAACTACACATGTGACACAGGCGGTACTGCCCATTAGTGGGGACACAAGAAATTATTCCACAAACCTGTTACGATGGTGACTACCTGGGTGGCCTGCACCTGCGGGACCTTGGCCAGAGAAGTCCGTTTTCCTGCCTCCTGGTGGGGACCCTTGGGGTGTGGCTGCCCCATTGTATCATTTTTACCTTCTGCCCGATGAATAGCCTGATAAATCAGAGACCCCACATAAGAAACACCTATTGCAAATCCTTCTGGTTTGCCGATTAGGGATTCCCTTTTCAGGTCACACTCACAGCAGGGAATGGAATGAGGCGAGTGTCCCTGATGAATGCTGACAGGCCTTAGTAACAACACTACCTTACTCCCTCAGTGCCTGACAGTTTTTAAGGAGCTTTCAACACTCCCCATCCTGTTGGTCCTCCTCAGGCGTGGGCCTGACTACGTTCTGGGGCTGGTTCACAGGCCGGGGGCTGCTGGATCCATTCCCATGTACTTTGGGAAAGCTTGTGCTTTGACATCTCTGAATGGGGTGGGTGGGCCCAGAGCAGCGGGTGAGGATGTGGACAGTCAGGGGGGACAGGCAGAGCTGCAGAGAAGCCAAGCTGAGATGGAAGGCAAACGTGTACATGGACTGGGGGTTGGCAGGGAGAGTGGGGTAGGCATCTCTGAGGATACAGGATGGGTAAACAGATTATGGGAGGATGATGGAAGGGGCTGTCTTGGCCAAGGAGAAGGGAGAAAACGAAACGAAACTCACTAACAATATTGCAACGCCATCCCAGGTTCAAATGGCACCTCTCAACCCCTGCACAGAAAACTCCTCTCCACCTCCACACACACGCGTCTCCCTCTACCCCAGCCCACAGCCAAGCAAATCTGCCAGGTTTAACCAAGAGGGGGACACGGTTGTCCAGGCACCAAAGGTGTGCTCAGAGACCAGCTAGGGCCACCGTGTGGCTACAAGAGTAGGTGGCAGGAGATGAGGCCTGAGGGAGGGCCAAAGCCGGATAGCCATGGACCCTGAGCTCCATGCTGAGCAAACCAGTCTTTGTCTTGGGGCTGGTATCTCCTGACCATGCTCTGCGGAAGGTTTGTATCAAAGCCATTTTCTCTTCCAAATACATTCCAAAAAATATACATGTAGGAAAAACGTGAAATGTATTTGGACAGTTGTTCCCATAATTACGTGCCGTCACTTCTCAGAAGTGGTGTTCCCAACCCAAGCCTGCTGGGAAACAATGAGCGGAGTGCACACGTGCCTGCACCTAGAACTAGCCAACACACGGATGGACACCTTCTATTCCCGGGGTGTTGCGTGCGGAAGTCGTCTTAGGATTTCCACACACATTCATGATTTTATTCTCTAGGTAGCATAGTGAACACTTAACACTATAAAAACTCATTCCACCTGAATCTACGGTGAACAAAGGACATTTTAACCAAAAAAGCAGAGTTTTAGGATTTACATGCTAGGAACCCCACAAGCCAAGAATTGGGAAACATCCAAGTGGTGATTTCTAAAAAGCCAGGTGGTGAGCTGCCCGAGTCACCGTGATTAATGATTTCTGCGACAGCCTAATTCAAGAGAGCACAAAATCTTGCCGGAGGAACAGTGTGTGTTCTTCCTTTTGCTCTAACACATCTGTGCACAAAGATTTTCATATTATACTGCAATGAAACAAAATATGGAAGGTTTCATGCCATACCTGATACGAGGACGTGACTTGGCAACATCATTCCTAATATTAACCAGATAGAATTTTTTAAAGGACTAAAAGAAAAATATTCTCGATTTTAAATGTTGATGGCTTTTATATTTATATACAATAAAAATGAAATTAGATATTTGACGAGTGTACTTTGTTCTTAATAAACTAATTTTCTTTGATCTTTTATGCTGTAGCAATTAAGCGTTCAGATATAACAACAATCTTGCAGGAACTAATCCACCTGTGAGACCACATCTTGCTGTCTTCACTTGAGCGTATCGTATGATCAGCCAATCTTCCACTAGTATATCAAAATGGGTTAGCTGCTCCATGGTAAAATAAGTTTAGGAAATGCTGAGATTTGAGCAAAGGAGTAGCACGATCAGAACTGCAATTCAGAGGGACCACTGTGGCACCTGTATAGAGGGCAGATTAAAGGGGAAAGGGACTGGATACTATTAATGAGGCACCACACAACCACCCAGGCACCTGGAGACAGGGGCCTGGAGGACCGCAGTGGGGACAGCAAGAAGGGAATGGGCTCATGAGCTTCCACACATGGTGTCAGAACGTCCAGTTTCTAGCCCAGCAGGGAAAGCATTTAGAAGTCGTCACTCCACCCTAACAAGCGAAAAGCTGAACAAGCTGAACAATCAACCACTCTTCTCAGCTTTCACAGCAGTGAGGTCACAGGCAAACCACTGCCCCCAACACTGGAGAGAAAGACAGGCAGGTACAGAGAATCACAACTTACTCGAGCAGAAATCCACGAGCGGAAACCGCTGCAGGAACCAGGGCCGGGAGACCTGAACTGTGATTCGCAAATCGCTGAAGGCGCAGAGGGGACAAGTCTGAGAGTTGAAAGCTCCACGGGACCCAGTCACAGGGGGCACCCACACTTTCACGAGTCTTCCAGGAGCCCCACTAGGTTCTCGCAGTGAAGAGCAGAGAAAAATCCTCTCTCGATTCTGGCAGCGGGAGGGGAAAGTGGCCATTTTAACTGCACCTGAGCACCTGTTCGCCTTAACAAGGTCTGGCCCCAGGAGAAACTGATCTACCAGAACCTAACCTGCTGGGGCATAGTCAGAGCCCAGCTCACCTGGAGGAAGGGAAGTATCCAGCTCCAGTCCCTCTAGCCTTCCGTGTGGGAAAAGGGCACTACCCAGTTCCAGCCCCCTTTGACCATCCAGTCTCACCTTAGAGGGGTGGGAAGAACTGAGAAGCCCTGGGAGTTCACAGCCCCCCACAACTGAGACCTAATCACAGGACTGCAGAACTCTTCCCCCCAACCTGTGCCTTACTCTACATCACTAGATGCTGATGTCCCTTTTACCCACTACGTCATGTCTACCTTTCAACAAAAAATTACAAGGTATACTCAAAGTTTAAAAAAAAAGGAAAAAATAGTTTAAAGAGACTGAACAAGCATCATAACCAGAGTCAGATATGGCAGGAATGCTGGAATTATATCACACCAGGAATTTTTTTAAACTATGATTAATATGCTAAGAGCTTTAATGGAAGAAGTAGACAACATACAAGAACAGATGGTTAATGTAAGCAGAGAGATGGAAATTCTAAGAAAGAATCAAACAGAAATACATGATTAAAAACACAGTAACAGAAATGAATGTTTTTCATGGGCTCATTAGAAGATTGGATAGGGCTGAGGAAAGAATCTCTGACTCTTCCAAAGGCAGGCTGAAACTGCCTTTGGAAGGCTTGGAGACTGGAAATTTTGAAACTTTTAAAACTGAAAAGCAAAGAGAAAAGACTTTTTAAAAACACCTCATGCGGGGTGTGGTGGCTCAGGCCTGTAATCCTAGCATTCTGGGAGGCCAAGGCAGGAGGACTGCTTGAACTCAGGAGTTTGAGACCAGCCTGAGCAAGAGGGAGATCCCATCTCTACTAAAAACAGAAAAATTAGCCAGGTGTGGTAGCTTGTGCCTATAGTTCCAACTACTTGGGAGGCTGGAGCAAGAGGATCACTTGAGCCCAAGAGTTTGAAGTTGCTGTGAGGTAGGCTGATGCCATGGCACTCTAGCCCAGACAACAGAGTAAAACTCTGTCTCAAAAAAAGAAAAATAGGCCGGGCGCGGTGGCTCACGCCTGTAATCCTAGCTCTCTGGGAGGCCGAGGCGGGCGGATTGCTCGAGGTCAGGAGTTCGAAACCAGCCTGAGCAAGAGCGAGACCCCGTCTCTACTATAAATAGAAAGAAATTAATTGGCCAACTAAAAATATATATACAAAAAATTAGCCGGGCATGGTGGCGAATGCCTGTAGTCCCAGCTACTTGGGAGGCTGAGGCAGCAGGATTGCTTGAGCCCAGGAGTTTGAGGTTGCTGTGAGCTAGGCTGACGCCATGGCACTCACTCTAGCCTGGGCAACAAAGCGAGACTCTGTCTCAAAAAAAAAAAAAAAAAAAAAAAAAGAAAAATAAAATAAATTAAAAAAAACTCAGAATATCCAAGAACTGTGGGAAAACTACAGAAGGTATAACATGCATAGTAAGAACACTATGGCTGGGCATGGTGGCTCATGTGTATAATCCTTGCACTTTGGGAGGCCAGGGTGGGAGAATCACTTGAGGCTAGGAGTTTGAGACCATCCTGTGTAACACAGCAAGAACTCATCTCTACAAAAAATATAAAAATTAGGCAGGTGTGGTGATGTGCACCTGTAGTCCCAGCTACTTGGGAGGCTGAGGCAGGAGGATCGCTTGAGCCCAGGAGTTTGAGGTTGCAGTGAGCTATGATGATGCCACTATACTCTAGCCTCAGCAACAGTGTAAGACCCTATCTCAACAAAAACAAAAAAGAAAAAACAAAATAAAAACACCCAAAGGAGAAAAGAACAGAAGCAACATCTAAAGCAATAGTGACTAAAAATTTCCCCCAAATTAATGTCAGACATCAAACCACAGATCCAGGAAGCTCAGAGAACAGCAAGTGGGATAAATACCAAGAAAAACAACACCTAGGCATATCCCATTCAAACTTCTAAAAATAAAAATAAATTAAAAATCTTGTAAACAGCTGGGGGGGACCTTATCTATAAAAGAGCAAAGATAAGCATTAACGTCTAACTTCTCAGAAACCATACAAGCAAGAAGAGCAGAGTGAAAGATTTAAAATGTTGAGAGAGAAAAAAACACCAACCTAGAATTCTGTGCCCTGAGAAATTATTATTGAAAAGTGAAAGAGAAATAAAGACTCCCAGACAAAAACCGATGGAGTTTTTTGCCAATAGAAGTTCTTCAGAGAGAAGGAAAATGACATAGGTCAGAAACTTGGATCTACAGAAAGAAAGCAGAGCACCAGAGAATGAATAAGTGGAGGTAAAATAAAAACTTTTTTTGTTATTCTTAATTGATCTAACAAATAACAGTATGTTCAAAATAATATCGACAATGTATATGCATGTGTAGGCATGTGCATATGCTTATATGTATATAAGAGATGAGAAGGGAGAATTAGAATTATTTTGTTATTATAAACCACTTACCTGTGACTCGGTATAGTGTTATTGGAAAGTGGGCTTGGATTTATTGTTAACCGTATATTGGAAGCCATAGGGCAACCACTTAAAAAAGTTAAAAAAGAAGTATATTTGACATGTTAAGAAAGGAGAAAAAATGGAACCAAAGGACATGCTCAATTAAAAGCACAAAAGGCAGAGAAAGTATGGAAAAAAAACCACTAGAACAAAGGAACAAGGGCAACAAAAGACAAAATGGTAACAAATTATGATAGATATCAATCCAACATTAAGGTGATCAATAATCACCTTAATGTTGATGGTCTAAATATACCAATTAAAAGACAAGAGACTATAAAGGGGATCAAAAAATAAGACCCAATTATGTGTTGTCTACATTAAGAAACCCACTTTAAATATAAGGACACATGATTAAAGGTAAAGGGATAGAGAAAGATGTATCATGATAACACTAATCAAAAGATATCAGGAGTAGCCATGTTAATTTCAGACAGCAGACTTAAGAGTAAGGAAAATTATCAGGGATAAATACAGACAATACATAATCATAAAGGGTCAATATTCAAAGAGAACATAACCTTAATGAGTATGTGTCTAACAACAGAACACCAAAATACAGGGTGTCCCATAAGTTGCCATACATAGGGAAGATGGGAAATTGTATCTAAATGGATCTTTACTTATAAAACATTCATTACAAAATTTTTCCTTTGTATGGAGACTTTCGGGATATTGTGTATTTAAGGCAAAAACTGATAGGACTGCAAGGAAAAACAAATGAATCCACTATTATAATTGGAGACTCCAACACCTCCCCTGTTAGAAATGGGCAGATCCAGGAGGCAGAAGGTCAATAAGGACACAGTTGAACCCAACACCATCAATCAACTGGTTATAACTGACAGCTATGGACTACTTCATTCTACTTCTCGAGCTCACATGGAACATTCACCAAGACAGATCACACTCTGGGCCATAAAACACACTTTAACAAAGTTAAAAGAACAGAAACCATACAATCTCTGTTCTCAGACCACAATGGAATTAAAGTGGAAATCAATGACAGGAATGGCCAAAAAAAGAGGAAAAGGCCCAAATATCCATCAACGGATGAACGGACAACAAAATGTGATTTATCCATATCGTGGACTATTATTTGGCAATAAAAAAGGAATAAAGTACTGATAAAGGCTATCACATGATGAACCTTGAAAAATTATGCTCAGGGAAAGAAGGCAGTGACAAAAAGCCATATACTGTATGATTCCGTTTGTATGAAATGTCCAGAATAGGCGACAATCTATGGAGACAGAAAGTAGAAGAGTGGTTGCCTAGGGATGGGAAACAAGGGGGGAGACTGGGAGTGGCTGCTAATGGGTTCTGGCTGTCTTTCAGGAGGAATGAAAATGTTCTAAAATTAGGTTGTGGTAACGGTTACACCAGCTCTGATTATAGTAAAAAAAGAAATCCATGTATACTTTGTATAAGTGAATTATATATTATTATGTGAACTGATCTCAATAAAGCTGAGTTAAACTAAATTCATATGCTTTGGACAGAGCTCTTGCACTGGCCCCGACAGACTAAACCAAAATGGAGTCACTTAAGCTAAGTTCCAGGCCACAGGCCAAACTACGCTGTTTATCTGACCTTTCAAGAAATCAGGACAGAGATGACAGCCAAATCCCCAAACAGGCCAGTTTTAGCCAGCACGATAGAGAAGTTCCCTTTGCTTTCACCTTTACAAGGAAGTAACCTTGAAATGACCAATCTGCTTTTTGTTCTATGTTTCTGCTTTTTTTTTCTCCTTTCTCTGTCTAAAAATACTCAATGCTCATGTTGCAGGTGGAATTCTCTGAACCTCTTTTGGTTCTGAAGCTGCCCAATTCACGATTCATGAATTAGGCTTTGCTCAAACAAACTCTATTAAATTTATTTTGCCCAAAGTTTCTCTTTTATCAGCTGTTTTGTATTTTTTTTTTTAAAGGATCAAATGTGGAGGATGAAGGAGGAAAAAAAAGACTCACTGAGGTGAAGTTTTCTAGCTCAGGCAACTGAGAGGAGGCTTCAGTCATGCTGATGTGCCTTGCCCTCCCCCCCCCCCCCCCCCCCCCCCCCGCAGACCATCTAGAAAAGATGTTGGAGGGCAAGTGAGAGCCCTCTTTGGGGTGACTCTGCAGGGTGAGCCCACCGATTTCAGCTGAGGAGACATCACAGGTGGATGAAACCACTCAGGAAGACTCTGTGGGGACGAAAGAGGAAAGGAACCACCAAACCGGGAGGCACCTAGGCAGGGGCAGGGAAAGGAGCATCCTCACTTGAAGAACAGGGGCCACGAAGGTCGTGGGAGAGCCAGGAAAGATCTCAGGATCATCACAAAAATCTCAGGATCATTCAGGTGGATTCATCTTTCCAAAAAGCCATCGGGCTGCACATCGTGTTAAAAGCCAACATGTTGCCCTAGCTTTACTGGGAAAGGAAAAGAAAGTGAAGGATATCGGAAGTACACATTGGAAAGATTTAACAATCCTCATTTTGTCTCAGGAGTGTAAAAGCATCTGTGAGGGCTTCTTTCTGCCTGCCAGGGACAATGATGAACAAGAGGACAACTGTCCACAAAACTTTTCAGTTTCCCTCCTTAGAGAATAAGGAACAAACTGGTTCAGGGACCGGATACGCTTGAGGATGCTGTGACCATCCTTGGCCAAGTCATTTTTACTCTCTGTGAGGTGGGACATTAATATCACCACCTCAAGGGTTTGTTAAGATTAAATGTGATAATGTGTGCAAAATGCCTTTTGTTATTAATAGCAACCTGTTAATGGAATAATATAATACGTTAATTATAGGTGTAAGCTGCCACTGCAGAGAAGAGAATCCCTTTCCACCTTAGACAGCTCCACCCGCCCAAACAGAATTTAGTTCTCTCTTCTTATTACCATCAGCAAATTAAACAAAGAAATCTTCAAAAAGAATAACTGGGTGCTTTTATAATCTTTAAAAATTGTTCAAAGTTTAAAAATTAACAAGTCTGGAACTTGCTTTTTTCCTTTACTGGCAAATTAATGCTAGTTTTAGAAGATTGGTTTTGTGGTTCATTTTCCCCTTTTAGGTTCCCAGGTAGCAGCAAGGAGGATTCTAGTATCATTTCTAGAAGCCAACTCTTATAAGTGTATGGCTACTATTCTGAATGTGGGTTTGGGAGGGAAAAGCTATTTTTGTTTTCCTAGGAATCACTCTTGTTTAAAATTGGAATTGCATTGTGTGAAAAGGCTGGTAACTTGCCAAGTCAATTGTAAAAGATGTAAAACACAAAACCAAAGGTACAGCCATACCTCAAAAGAGTGTTTATGATATTTTCATTTATACTATCAGTTGGTCTCTCAGGCTAATGGCTATATGTGTGTTCCAATAAAACTTTATTTACAAAAACAAGCAGCAAGTATAGAGTTGCCAGATTTGACACATAAAAATACAAGACTTAGCTAAATTTAAATTTCATATAAACAATACTTTTTAAAGTTATTTTTTACTGAGATGTAATTCAGATACCATAAAATCGACCTTTTAAAGTATATAAGTCAGGCCAGGCGTGGTGCCTGTAATCCTGGCACTATGGGAGGCCAAGGTGAGAGGATTGCTTGAGCTCAGGAGTTTGAGACCAGCCTGAGCAAGAGACCCTGTCTCTACTATAAATAGAAAGAAATTAGCCAAACAACTAAAAAATAGAAAAAATTAGCTGGGCACGGTGGCAGGTGCCTGTAGTCCCAGCTACCCGGGAGGCTGAGGTAGGAGCATCCCTTGAATTTGATATTATAGTGAGCCATGATCATGCCACTGCACTCCAGCCTAAGTGACAGAGTAAAACCTTGTCTCCAAAAAAATAATTTTTTTTTAAATTTTTAAATATTGAAAACAGAAAAGTGGGGTTTGGAGAGACAAGAAAGGAGTCAGGTAAACAGCCAAGCGAATGATTTTTAGGCAATGCAATCCTGAGAATACGAGCAGACCCCCAGATTGTGGGTGGGCCACACTTCAAAGACCAGGAAGACATCCTACTGGCCTTGCCATTCTCTGCCTGTTTACAGTGGCCTGGATGGAGTTGAAGCCCAGCATCCCTGCCCCCTGGGGAGGGTGATGGGTATAGAAGCCCAGTGCCCAAGAAGGATGTCCACTTTTCTTACTTTGCTTTCAAGTTACTCTGATCATCTGAGGCTACATAGAGAGGAGCGCTCCAGATCCTTCTAGAACTTCTCTTACGCTGGAAACCCCATCGGCTCCTGACCAATGGTGCCTGCCAGCAGGGCCTGAGAGTCTGCCCCATGCCTGTGGCCAGAGCACACGCCTGTCTCCCCTTATCTCCACCACTGTCCTTGCTTCTGTTATTTCATCCCGACAGCAGCCCTCTCTTAGGTCATCTTCCTTAAAGCAACACAAAGCACTGCTCGGAAGAGCAAACTAACGGCAGGGGGACAGTCACTCACACAGTCAGCTTTCCATGCCTAGACCCCTCTCCAGACTCCCACGCTCAGGTTCCCCACAAGCCAGTCCCTCAGCCTGGCTCCCCACGAATGCTCATATGCCATCTCTTTTCTGGTCATTTGTTCAAAACGCGTGCTGGGACCATGGAAAACGATTTATTTGGTGATTCCTCAAAAAGTGAAACACAGTATTAGCACACAGTTGTGCATTTTCACTTCTAGACATACACCCCAAAGAGTTGAAAACAGAGACTCAAACATCTACTTGTGTGCCCAAGTTCAAAGCAGCGCTGTTCACAACAGCCAAAAGAGAGAAACAACCCAAATGTTTACCGGCACATAATGGATAAACCAAACGTGGCATGTGCTTACGGTGGAGTATTATAAGGCCTTAGAAAGGGACAAAAGTCTGACACGTGCTACGACAAGGATGAACCTTGAAAATATGCTCAGTGGAACAAACCGAGCAAAAAGGATAAATATTGATGTCTACTGATACAAATCAAACCGTCAAATTCATAGAGACGGAGACCAAGACAGTGAAGATTGGGGTCGGGGAGGAGGGAGTGGGGAGCGATTGCTTAATGGGTACAGAGTTTCAGTTTGGGGTGATGAAAAGGTTCTGGAAGGGGAGAGACTGTGCATGTACTTAATGCCACCGAGTCATACACTTAAAAGGATGCAAATGGTAAATTTTATGTATGTTTTACAACAACAGAGTGTGCTGGGAGCAACTCCTGGTGAGGCAGGGGATGGCTTCAGAGTAACGATGGGCCGAGTGCTCAGGCGGACGGCGGAGAAGAGCAACCCGAGGAACAGCTCGAAGGCGCCGAGGAGGCAGGCATGGCACAGACGGGTGGCGCGGAGGCAGGAGGAGGACGTGGCTGGCAGGAGGAAGCGGGGAGAACACCGACTCGGACAGTTCTGGCAGGGAGTGGCCCACAGTGGAAAACGGCTCAAGGGAGCCAAGCAGGGTGACGCCTGCAGAGTTCGCAAGGGAACAAAAGTGGCCACAGGCACTGGAGAAAAAGTTACACTGTCTCAGTAGAAAAGAAATTTGAGGCCGGGCGCTGTGGCTCACGCCTGTAATCCTAGCTCTTGGGAGGCCGAGGCGGGCGGATTGCTCAAGGTCAGGAGTTCAAAACCAGCCTGAGCAAGAGCGAGACCCCGTCTCTACTATAAATAGAAAGAAATTAATTGGCCAACTGATATATATATAAAAAATAAGCCGGGCATGGTGGCGCATGCCTGTAGTCCCAGCTACTCGGGAGGCTGAGGCAGGAGGATCGCTTGAGCCCAGGAGTTTGAGGTTGCTGTGAGCTAGGCTGACGCCACGGCACTCACTCTAGCCTGGACAACAAAGTGAGACTCTGTCTCAAAAAAAAAAAAAAAAAAAAAAAAAAGAAAAGAAAAGAAATTTGAACTAAGTGAGATCCTTTTTAGCATCAAATGGCAAAAAACGGGGGGGGGGGGGGGGGGGAGGGATCAGTTGTGCCCAAGACTGGAGATGGAAGTGGCGACGGCTGTGCACGATAGGAGTGGACCTGATGCCCCACATACACACTTAAAAATGGCTCACGTGACAAATTGTATGTTCTGTACATTTTACCACACTTTTTTCCAAAGACTGGGAAAAAACCACTGTCCGCTAGACCGGGGCACATCTGTCTCTTCTGCACTAGCGATGGGGTGTCCCTTGACAGAATTCTCTGGGAGGCAAGTTATCGTCACATGTCGAAGCCTCAGAACTGCAAACTCCTGCGCCCAGCAACTCCAGTTCTAGGAATCTATTCAAAGGCCATAAATCGAGACACGCACAGATACATAGGCAAAAGACAGTCACTGATGACCTGCTTATCAAAAACAAATAAACAGACAAGTACCATGGATGTGTTGGGCAATTAAAAAGAAAAAAAAAGAAATAATAATTATAAAAAATTAAAAAAATAAACACAAATAAACAATAATACACCTGGAAATAACCTAAATGCCTCAAAGTAGAGGACTGGTTAGATAAAGTATGATATATCCATGCAAGAAATACATTCAGCCTTTCAAAATTATAAGTGGGCCCGGGCGTGGTGGCTCACACCTATAATCCCAACACTGTGGGAGGCTGAGGCAGGAGGATCACTTGAGCCCAGGAGTTGGAGGCTGCAGTGAGCTGTGATCGCACCACTGCGCTCCAGCCTGGTAACAGAGCAATATCCTGTCTCTAACCAGAAAACAAAAAACAAACAAATAAATTATAAGTGAATATTTACTCACATGAAAAGATGGTCTATTTTTCCTTAACCATTCTGATGGATTCTCTACTATGTGTTACAAAATAAGGAGGCCACCAAGTGTTGCTGAGTCCCTATCTAGCTATGACCTTCTCTGTCCCCTTCCCTACCACATGGAACTAGCCAGGTCTTGGAAGACTTGAGTCTCACCTGAAATCTCTTGCCTCAGAGGAAACAAAACAAAACAATGGGGGAAAAATAATTCAGAGGTTCCAGAATTCCAGTAATAACTAGCCAACACTAGGACTGCACAGTGAAAAGAGCAAGTTACAAAATAGCATTGTCCTCTGCTCCCATTCTTATAAATGTGTTTACAAATATACATTAACTTAGCAAATATTTAGTACATGACTGCAAAGGAGAGCCGTGCTGGGTTGCTGAGAACATCCCAGGAAACAAGACAGGCGCAGCCTCTGCCTCAGAATCCAGGAAACTGGGCCCCTGTCTGTGGCTGAGTACCTGAGTGTGCACGGGAAGGGGGGCAAAAGGGGAACCCTACACCTGGGGTTTTCTCCAGTAGGGCTGAGCACAGGTCGACTGAATGAATGCATGCGAGGTACAGACATGAGCCTTGCTACAATGTGCTGTCACGTCTGGGCAAGAGAGGGGCCAAAGGTCAAGCGCAGAACCACCTGGACCAAACAGAACAGGTGGGAGGGAGCTCCAAACACCAGGTTGGCAGAGAGGGAGAGGTAGGCACCCTCAAGAACTTTAGAAGGCAAGGGGACCAAGACAACAGAAACTGGGTGGGGACGTGGCACCACCAGAACTGAGCCCTGAGTGGCCCAGCGCTTGGCCCAATACCACCGAGGTATGAGCTGCTCTGCAAAGAGCCGTAGTCCTCATTTTAAACTTTTGTTTGGTTTTGATCTAACCCACAGTTAACCCCCACGTTTCCAACCTAGTGACCAAGAAGTATCCATTTATCATTTGCATTTTCCCTATAAGACCCACTATTGAAAGATTTTGGCCTTCTCCAGGCAGAATTTATGAAGGGTAATTTATTTCCTCATTTCTTTGTGGGTCTAAGTTACACTTTATCTGCCAAACTGCTTTCTAATCTGCAGGATTTCACCAAGGTGGCCTCAAGAATGGATAGGATTCCAGCCAAAAATGACGGTATGTTAGTTACCAGATTGAGCAACCTGAAAGCAGAACAGCTGCCCTTTGTCTTGGGGAAATAATGACACTGGGTGGGCACCTGCCCCTGCTCACCCAGGCACCTGGGTGGGAATTGCTGGAGCAGCCATTCCCTTTGCACCCAGGGACCTAGCAATGACACCAGAGGCAGCACATGCAGGAAGGCGAAAACAGGGAGGCTCTGCCCCCGTGGGGTCAGCAACAAGGCCCGGCGTCCACGAAAGGGAGAAGTGACATGCTTAGAATTTAATATTATGAAGCAGTTAAGGGCAGTTTTCAGGGAAGGAAACCTAGTCAACAAGAATGACCCCGTCGGTCCAGAGGCATGGTGAATTTACTCCTGCATGTCCAAACAGTGTCCCTCCCACCAGCCCTTTATTTGCCACTGCCCCGTGCACACAGTAGGTCCAAAATACTTGCTAAACTAGATTATGTGGCTTTGATGTAATGTGGGTACTATATCACATGCGCCCAGCAAGGCAAAACTCCTTTCTATTATTTCCCACAATGTCAAGGGCAAAAGTGTAACCAGCCTTATTTGATCTAAAAGGACAGGTATGGGGACCCCATGGCGGACCCCCAACAGGCTGGGACAGCTGCTGTGGCCAGAGCCCTGCAGGATTCTGGTCCCAGCTGGACCATGTGCTCCGTGGAGCAGCTCAGAGCAAGTCAACGAATAAACAAAAAGAAACTGGGGGCTGAGAACAGGCAGGGCCGCCAGAGCCTCGCTCTCATCAAAGTCCCAGCTTCTACCCTCATATGAGCCCTTAAAAATTTAACACTTATTCAGTCTGCTCTGTGGAAGAAAAAAAAAAAAAAAAATTTAACACTTGAGCCTAGGGACACAAAGATGAACAGATGACACCTCCCCCTGACAGCACTCGCTGGCAGTGACACAGAGTGAGCAGCACCTGTGGGTGCAGACGCTCAGGCCATAGTGCTGTCGGGCTCAGGTATCACAGCCAGAGGTCTTGGCCAGGGATCCTCTAGGGCAGGCAGATGCTGTTCTCGGGATGGCATGATCTTGTTGGGACGGTGCCCATAAGCCATGCGACAGGACACCACAGTGCTCAGATTCCCCTCCAACTGGGACCTCATTTCCGCATGATACTCAAATATTGGGCCCCATCTCAGCAAGAGAGGCTGGGCGGTCCACTGGGGGCTCATTTCCAGAGTTTTTCTCCATGAGGCTTTTCCAACACACACCTCCCCCCACAGCTTCAAGGACCACCTCCACACAATGATGCCTGAATGCACACTCCTAGCCGAAGTGTCTCTCCTGAACCCACGCTCACGCCTTCCCTCCCTGCACACCTATTTCAGTGACTCACACCAGCAGATCTGTCCCCTGGCAGAGACGGAGGAGTCTTATGCCCAGCAAATGGCAGGAACATCTCCCATCTCTGTCCTCTCCCCAGTGGCCCAGGCCCTCTGCCTGCTGCCTAGCTGTCCTCCGTGGGCCACCGGTGTGCGGAGCTCGGCCCCACCAACGGCTGCATCGTGCACGGCTCTGAGGGTGTGGATCACAGTGTGCTCATGAAAGACGTGCATACTTATGTCAACTGCCTGGCAGCTTTTATAACTTGTACAAAGATGTCATTTGGGCAGGGAAGAAGCAGCCTGCTGAGAAAGGGATCTCCACCCGCAGGTGCAGAGCGGGACCTGGATGACTGGAGTATCAGGGCTGGGCACTGACTATGATCCGTCTTGTCCATTTGCCTGGGTGCTGTGAAAATATTTTCCATGTGTCCATGACACTAAAACGATTGGGAAACACTGACCTAGATTATAACAATAGCTTCTCTCCGTCGCCGGATCTTCTCTGTTTGCATATAAACAAGCTCAGGTCTCCCCGTCTGTACCAGACCTGTAAGTCAGTGTGCCTGCTCCACCCAGTGTGCCCTGCTGCCGCAGGCCCTGCTCTGGGAAGTTGCACCAGGCTGCTCCTCCAAACAGGATCAGGGACAGGTTGGCCTGTTGGCCAGACGCCCAGCACGGGCAGCTCAGCCCAGCACCGGAGAGAGTCATCGCGCCCATCGACCACCTCCCTTCAGAATTCAGCACGTGGAGCCCTTCCTCATTATACATAATTATACATTCCTAGCAGCATAATTCAATTCTCCAACTCTTCCAACAAAGAAGGTCTATGATCAAACCGACCTCAAGTTCCAGCTGTATTTATAAAAAGGTCAACTGGAAATTAACTGGAATGTCCAGCACCAGGAAAAGTCAAATTGATAAATGAACACAATAGAGTACTATGTAAAGCTTTAAAAAAAAAAGAAAATGAACATTATTATGCCTATACAAATATTGTTCCCTGTAGAGGCAAGAAATGTGCCAGGATCAGAGTTCTCTCTGTACAGTTCCAACGTGAAGACCGGAGCAGTACTTACTCGAAGGAAAACACCCTCAGCATCAAGATCAAAGAAAAGCATCTCCTTTCCAGCACTCTCCCAGTTGTTCAAGAGCAGGCAGAACCTTCGGGTGCTTCATATTTGGAACACAATGTGCTTGCAGACGGTTTTTGTTTGTGTGATGTTCTGCTATCGCCTTCTTTTTCTACTGAGAAAACAGACACAGCCTGTCTGACCCGAGGGTCTTCCAGCTTGTTCCCTCTGTCCACTACCTGGCATGTGTCCCGTCTCTGTCCTGAAGATGCTGTTCTGGGAGCCTGGACTGAGTGCTTCTGAGGCCCATTCACAGCGGGCTGTCTGGGCGCTCTTCTCAGTTTCCTAGAAGCTGCCAATGCTTCTTGCCACCTCACCACCTCCTTCAGTCTGTGCCTTGTTTTGTTACAGTAGATCCTTAAATGAGTGGGAAGTTGACTTCAAGTCGCTGCTTAACTGGAGTGGCCTTGACTTCCCTCTTCCATCGGAGCGGTTTGGCTGGAGGTATTCGTGTCCTGTGGCTGCTGCACCAAATGACCACAAACTTGGTGGCTTAAGACAACAGAAATGTGTTCTCTCGCGGTTCCAGAGGCCAGAAGTCCAAAATCAGTTTCACTAGGCTGAAACCAAGGGGCCGCGCACTCCCTCCGGAAGCCACTGGACTGGAAGCGCTAAGGGAAAATCCATGTCCCCACCCTTTCCAGCCTCTACAGCCGCGTTCCTTGGTTCATGGCCTCTTCCTCCATCCTCAGAGCTCCCTTGCTGAGCCCTCACACGCCTCTCTCTCTCTCTGACTGTGTGTAGTAAAATCTCCCTCTGCCTCTCTTTTCAGGACACTTGTGGTTACACTGGGCCCTGGATCATCTCCCCACATCAAAATCCTTCATTTAATCACATCTGCAAAGACTCCTTTAGGATATAAGGTAGCATTCACAGGTTTCAGAGATTAGAACCTGGTATCCATGGGGGACATTTTTCAGCCTACCACACTGGGGATAAAACAAAAAACAATTTTATTTTTACAGAGATAAAGTCTTGCTGTTGCCCAGGCTGGATTTGAACTCCTGGGCTCAAGCGATCCTCCTGCCTCGGCCTGTCAAGTAGCTGGGACTACCAGCGAGAGCCACTGTGTCCAGCTTAAAACAATTTTTTTAAATGATTTAAAAATTATTTTCCCCCATGAGTCACTCAGAAGGCTTTACTTCACTGTCTTTCCAAATTGTCTTATCTGATGGGAAGTTTACCTTGCTGGCTCTTCCTCCTCTTCCCGACTCCTTGGCACTAGGGTGCTCCATGCTTTCTCCCTAGTTGATCCTACCTGCTACCATGTTTTCAAATACCATCCACCTACCCTGGGTCCATGCCAGACCCAGAAAGACTATTCTAGAACACCAGCACCCACTCGTGCTGCCTCTGGCTTCGCGCTGGCAGTGAGGTCCACTCGTCCCCTTGCCCCTAAGAGGCCCTGAGACCTCCAACTCTAGCCCCAGCTTTAGCACCACCTCCCATCCCTGCCCCCAACTGGGTGCTCGGGCTCAGCGGGGGTGGGGGGTTCTCTGGAGTCCTGCAGGACGGACTGGGCTCTGTCCGCCCCCCTCCAGCCCCTCCACGCGTGCTCTGGCTCTGGTCTCTGCGCATGGTTCTGATGTCGGCATTCCTTCACTTGCTTTCCATAGTCCAAAAATTTGTTGCAAGCTCTCTCAACTGCTGATAATTCACTCCCATTCATTTTTCTGTCCTGGGATAATACTGTTAATAATCTCCTTATTACCATTTTAATGGGTTCTGAGGAGAGAAGGTATAAATAAGCCTAAGTGCTAAATCCTCCATCTTGAACTTTAAGCTAATCTCGTTCATTCTTCAGTTATAACCTGCATACGCTTAAAAGATAACAGACATTCTATTCTAAGCCCCTTGTCCAAGGGCTCCTATTCGAGGGAGGCGGGGGGGGGGGAGGTGTTGGCAGGTCCAGACTTACATCCCAGCTCGTCACACCCGACCCACCTCCAACACCCAGAGAGCTCCCTGTGTGAGCACCACCGCCCGACACAGATTTGCCAGGACACATTGGGGAACTGGCAGACTCTATGCGGGTTTCCTCTTTCCAGGATTTGTTTTAAAGAAAATTAGCTTGGTGGCCTTCCCTATAATGCCAGAATACAAGCATTGAGGCATTAAATGAAAATAATGCACAAATTTTTTTTATTTTTTTTTAACACTCCTCAGAATGGTATTTCAACAACTTTAAATCAAGAACACCTCTTGTAGGTTCCATTAGCCCAAGAGAACCTTTTTACTGAAAAGCAAAGCCTGCACGATACATTCCTGTTTCACAAAGGCTCAAGTTTAAAAATAAATGCGGACATTTGAAGGAGCACAAAAATAGTTTGTGCCCGCAGCTCTGCAGAGCCCCCGAGCACTAGGTGTGTGCTGACTCTCTCGGAGGAAGCCGAGAGAGGCCACATTCAATCGCAAGTCAGCCCTTGTGGACCTCAAACGAGCGAGACACGAGTGCAGGGAGGCTTTTTTTGTGCTTGGTTCCCTTGTACTACACCAGGCCAGCCGCACCCCATTCAAACCAACCACAGGCGTCCACCCTGCTCAGCTATTCATAAGCAGGCTGCGAAGGCGGCCTCCTGAGCTGCAATCCAAGTCCTCACCCAACCTCTGCCTCCACCTGGCTTTGTGATCTCCTCCCCATCAATCCCTGCACCCACCCCACAGACCCTGCTCACCCCACACCTGTGCCTTCCGGCCAGCTGCGCCCTCCTCCACAATACTCCTGCTCATGTCACCCCCATTCACCCCACTCCCAGTGGTCAGAATCCTACCATCCTTCCAGGTAAAGTGCAAACTGGTCACCTCTTCCATCAGAGGCACCTGGCTCCAACACCAGACCAGATTCTCTCCCTGGAGCCGGCTCTTTTTGTACCCACCTTGTGGCCCACATATGTTATTATATTTATGGCCTCATCTTTGGTAGCTATAGGTGTGTTGCACACCCCCTCCCAAACTGGCCTGCAAGTCCCCTTGGACAGGAATCAGGTCTTGATTTCTGGGGCCCCTGCAATGCCTTGATAGAGGCGGCGCTTGAAGTTGTGGCCAGAAGCTTTGAGTGAACCCATGCCTCAGAGGGTTAGGGTGACCAGCTCCCCCTAACTAGTGGGACCCTGCATAATTCCAAAGGCAAACAAGCAGATCCTTGTGGAACGGTAGTGGGAAATGAGAACCCCTCTCTCCAGCAGAATTGCTAGGTCATGTTTTCCTCCCAGGTATGCATATGCGTTCATATGTATGCGCACACACTCAGACATGCTGAGGTATACTGACCCCCAGCTCCAGGCTGGGCCAAGACAGCTGAAGCCCCCTGTGGCTTCCCCACCGTTAGCCTCCTCCATTGCCCCGGTGGGCTGCACCAGTGACCCTTCCCAGCGGACCCTGCTGGCCTGATAGAGGCTGACAAGCACAGCTCTGCGGGTGAGTTCATATTACATACCGTGTCGCGGCCAGAACTGAGACAGAGCCAGGCACCCAGAAAGCATGTGTTAACAAAGGGGTGAGAGAGAAGGGTGCAGAAAGAGAAAGAACGTGAGGGGTTGGGAACGAACACCCAGGAAAGTTCTTTTCTACTTCTCTGAGTTTGAAAGAAAAATGTACCAAGTATGGGTAGATCTTCAGTAGACAGAAATAAGAATGACATGTTCTGCTGTCACTCTGTGGCGGCTCTGGCTGCCATGTGGGTAACAGGTTATGATCAATCATTTGTGGGGCAATAGTACTGGATCTTCTAGAGTTTCTTCTCTCTTTTGGAAAAGGTTAGATGCTCAACTTTTAGCAAAAAGAGGCACCAGCAGATGCCCAGACAGCTGGGGCCCATGTGTGCCGGCCCTGAGTCTGGCCCCAGAACAGCCTGTGCTTGTTCCTATGCACCAAGGACACGATGCCTGTCTCCTCCCAAGGGACAGATGGCCTGTGTGTGTAGACTTCTCCCCTCTTCGTTTTTGTCTCCCCCACACTCTCTTCTTCAAGCTTCCGTTTTCATATTCGAGTTTCCCTGCACATTTGCATGCTAGGGCTTCAGGGCAATTCACATCCCCCTCCTGAGAGATCTGTCTTCTAAATAGCAAGTGCCTTTCCACGGTATATAGCGAATCTCAGATCCACTCTGCTGAGAGCTCAGCAGCATCTTGGAAAAGGTACTGGTAGTTCTGGTGCTTACTGATCACCTGTTGTGTGCTGGGCATCGTGCTGGGCCCTGATGTACATTATCTCACTTAATTTTCCCAACAACCTTGGGAAATATCGGTACCAATCAACATCGGTACCTTCACCTTACAAGGAAAACAGAAAAGAGCAAAAGATTACGTAACTTGCCCAAGGCCACACACAGCTATTATGTAACAGTCACCTAAGTCACCTGAGCCCAACACGATGCTTCAGGCTCCCTTTACATTTATTCCATTGTCCATATCAACAGTTATTTCCTGCACTTTTGTTCAACCCACCCTCCTCTCAGAGCACCGCAGCCCTTTTCCTTTCCCCCGGCCACCACGTTCAGGCTGAAGCCCTCCTGAGATGCTCAGCTGGTCTTGGCAAAAACAGGTTCATCCTCATCCATCCCTTACCAAGGCTGTCACCCCAGGCCTTAAGAGAGGGTTCAGAAATCCAAGTTCTGCTCACCAAAGCATCCCCACAGCTTTCCCAAAGTCCCACAGTCAACAGCAAGCCCCCCAAATGCTCCCTGACTTCCTCAGACCTTCAGGTTCCTGCCCAAGGTTTCACAGCCTGTGCAGCCCACACTGACCAACCAACCAACCACGAAATCAGTAAGACGGGGCAGCAGGTACTAGCAGCCCCCCCAATCTCATGTGACCCCTGGGTCTCCCTATAGCCACCAGCTACCACGACAGGTCTCTTCCTCCCAGGAACACTAAGCAAATACCTTGGGAAACCCCTTTCCTCGCATGCTCCTGGTCTGCACTCAGCCCCCAGAACTGTGAAGCCTTGAGAGTTCCTTCCACCTTTGACCTTTTCTAGACCACATCGGCCCACCTGCCACCTCTCACATGCCACCTCCCCAGGGAAGCCTTCCTGGCCCTCCAAACCAGGTCAGACACTGCTACCATTTGCCTGAGCATATTCTCACGTCTGGACCAGAGCTCCTCACTGCCCCTTGCAGACAATTCTCCCCAGATTCTCCAGCCCTGCATCTCATGTCATCAGATTCTGTCAACCCCCCCCCCGTCACTCCCCCTCATTTCTCGAGGACTTCAGCTCTGATCACAATCCCTGTCTCCCACACTATTCCCGTCTTGACTGTTGGTGATTTCAGTGCACACTAGATGGTCACCCTTTCAACTGGGCTCCTAGCTCCTGACCTTCTCTTCTCTGGTCCGTCCCTCAGCCTCTCCAACTCCCTGCCATAACCTGTCCTTACCAATAACTCTGGCCCCTCTACGATCTGCATTTCAGGCCTCCCACTCTCCAAAACAGGCACACCTTGCCCTAGTCCACGTGGGCTGCCATCACAAAACCAGAGACCAGGCGGCTTGTAGACAACAGGAATGTACTTCTCAGAGTTCTAGAGACTGGGGAAGTCTGGGATTAAGGTGTCAGCAGATTCCCCACCTGGAGAGGGCTCACTTTCTGGTTCACAGATGGTGCCTTCTCGCTGTGTCCTCCTATGGTGGAAGGGAAAAAGCAGCTCTCCGAGGCCCCTTTTATAAGGGTGCTGCTATGTTTTGAATGTCTGCCCCCTCCAAAACTCATGCTGAAATTTAATTGCCATCGTAACCGTATTAAGATGTGGGACCTTGAAGAGGTAATCAGGCCATGAGGGCTTCCTCATGTGTGGGACTAACGACATTATAAAAGGGTGGGTTCAGCCCTCTTCTCTCTCCCTTTGCCCTCCCACCTTCCACCATGTGATAACCACCCAGAAGGTCCTCCCCAAATGCCAGTACCTTGATACTGGACTTCTCAGCCTCCAGAATTATGAGGCAATAAGTTTCTGTGCATTACAAATTACCCAGATTGTGGTATTCAGTTACAGCAGCACCAAACAGACTAAGATAAGCACTAGTATCATCCATGAGGGCTCCATCCCCACAACCTATTCACCTCCTAATTCTGTCACACTGGGGATTCAGTTTCAAGGCATGAATTTTAGTGGGGACACAAACATTCAGACCACAGCACACATAACACCCCACCGAGCCCAGCCTCTGTTGTTTCCTACGACACTGATCGCCTCTGACATGCCATCAAATGTACTTGTTATGGTTTCATTTATTGTATGTCTCATTAGAACATAAGCTTCATGAAGGCAAGAACTTTTAGGTCTGGCTCACTGATATCCTCACTACCGTGAACAGGGCCTAGCAGACTAGATAACCAATTTTCATTGAATGAATGAATTATAATTGAGCAATTATTTTTGTAATTATTCAATACCCATTTTTCCCTGCTATGCTATAAGCTCTACAAGGACAGGGGCCAAGTCAATCTTAGCCACCCCGGAAGTACTCAGTAAATCTTAGTTAAGTGAGTGAATGGAGGAGCGAAGTTAGGATGTAACAGGTGCACTGCTGGCTAAATCTGCTGTTTGCAAGGATAACCCTCTCCCGGACTGCGTGGATGCAGCACTCTTCCCACTGGCTGTCACTTCAACACAGGTGACCTAAATAAAGCTGTTGATTCTGATAAGCCAGAGCACAAAGCATCAGAACCCCTTAGAACATAAGAGGCCTGAGAGCACTTAGTGTTTCTGCTTCCGCCACGCAAGTATTTGATTGCATGGCTGTGGGGGAAAACTGATTTTCCCTGCTACCAGGAACAGGCTACCTGAAAACTTTCATTCTAAAAACAGACTGCCTAGAAAACCTCAACCATGACCTTCTTCCAGGAATAAACACTTAACAAGATAGTATCTAGGTTTAGATCATAATTTCAGTCTGCGACTTCGTCACCAAGCTGCACGCAGGATTCCTTAGGTTATCTTAGCCTTTAATGGGTAGAAGACTTGCTCCAGGAAAAAAGGTATACATCAAACAACCAATTTTTGTAAGACGCACGAAGAAAACCAAATTTCACTATTTCAGCATCAGTCTGACCTCTCATCTTAGGATGGAGGGGCTTGAAACCCCCAACTTCTATGGAGGTAAGTGCTGTGTGATTGGGAAGCCAGTCCTAAAAACTGCATCACTGAAGCACCTCCCCTCTCACGTTCCCAACAGATGAGTCCTTCTATTACAGACAGGGGTGTCCCAGCCACAACAGAGCAGCTGCAACAACTGGCCAAAAAAAGACAAAGAAAAAAACCAAAAAAGTTCTCACCCGTCTTTGAGACAAACAACCCAGGCTCAGGCAACCACCTAAACTGTACTCCTCGGAGGAGTGAGAGAAAGATTCTGACTCAGGGCCAAAAAGAGGGTGAGCACTGTGGGCTTTGGAGAGCTCATGACCCTGGTCTTGTCAAGATTCACATCAGTACACAGCTGATCAGATACAAATCCCGCCTAACGGGGTTACTTGTTTGAGATCTCCATTCCTACCACGTAAGCTCAATAATATCCTCATAGATGTGATCACACAGTCCAACCAGATTGAACAGTTGAGTCACTCTGAGGACCTCTGCTGAAATCTGAGAAAAAAGACCAGGGGGAAACTGGGAGATAAGGGATGAGAAAGGGAAGACAAGGAGGTTCCAGGCAAAAGAAATCTAGAAGGTTCCAGCCGGTGTATGGTCACAACAGCAGAGGAAATCTCTGCCTTTCACCCTGCCCTGTCAGAGGTTCACTACCACAGCTTCCTTGAGGCACGTCTCTGCTTTTTCTTTTGGACTTTAACTCATACTTTTAAAATAAAGGCTGTTTTTCTCATGGAACTGTAAAAGTCCTACAAAATGTGAACCTCAGAGTGGAAGCTCTATGCAGTCACAGAACGGGCAGATGACCGGGAGACACTCGGCTCATTCCGAGATGCCACTGTCGCCCCTGAAGGGAAGGGCTTCTGCCAGAAGACAAAGTAGGCTTCTCTTCCCTGCACAGATCTCCAGAAATTTCCACCGAGTACACACAGACACCAGTGCCAACGCTGTAGTGGCTGGGAGGAGACAGACTTGGCCCGAGGCCACAGTCCTCGCGGGAGGACGGTCACGTGGCTGGGGACGGACAAATAAGACCGACCAAGAATTCCCAGGTCTGACACCCACAGCTGTGTGGTGCAGCCTCTCAGAAGAGACTTGCCTTCTGTCACATGCCACCTTCATCCTCTTTCGTGACATTTCCACAGTTGTGCCAGTTTCACCAAATGCTTACAAGGCAGCTTTTGAGGCTGCGTCCACTTTTGCTCTCCGAGGACGACCTCCTCGCACCCACACAGCTCTGTCCTGGGGACAGAGGCTCCCGGGGCCACCGTGTGACCAGGCCTGACGGACACTGCCATTCTCGGTGTTCTTCACTTAATTATTTAAGGCGTGAGGCATTGTCTCCCTCGCAGGGCAAAGCCTTCAGAACATTTAAAATTCATGGGAGAAGCCAAGGAGTGGCTTTTTAAAGCTCCCTCCCTTATAGCAAGCGGTATGGCTTTCACTCAGGCTGTGGGATCCCGATTCCAGTTTTGCAGAATATTGCACTCTTGGTGAGGCATGTCTGCTTAAAAAAAAAAAAGACGCTCTCACAAAGTCAAACTTGATTAATCAGCAGTTCTGTCCCATGGGAGTCACCTTTAAATACCGTGGATCAGATTCTGTCAGTGCCAAAGTAGGGCAGGAGCCCCAGCCATCGCTCGGAGCACGCTGGGTGGGGGGGGAGTGCGGGGTCCCCCCAAGGGACAAAGCTGCGTTCAACCCCAGGCCTGGCGAGCCCAGTTCAGCACTCGTCTCACCCAACTCTACCTCGTGGGAGAGGCCCAATGTCAGAGACGGTCCAGGTGGGCGACTGGGGGCCCATGAGGTGTGCTCACCACCCTAAATAAGTACCCACACACCAAGGCAGTGCCGTAAGGACTGTCATTCCCACGTCACAGAGGAGTAAACTGAAGGCCAAGACAAGCTACGTGCCCCCTCCCTCGGGTGACGTTTAACCTGCTGTCTCCAGAAAGGTGGCAGCTTCCAGGGGCCACGGCAGCTTGAAGCTGCACCCGGAGCACCTGCAGGTCCCCACCCCTCAAGTTCAGCCCTCAGGACGGTCCCTCGGAGGACAAGGGAAACTTGGCAATGCCCGGAAGTGTTTGCCCCTCAGGACAAGACGGTTTGGACAAAGTACTGCTGGCATCACAGGACACCTCCTGCCCCCTGCCCTGTGCAGACCCCACCCACGTCAGGTGCTCTCAGGCTGCTTGAGACGGCCACACAGAGCCAGACGCAGGATCCCCTCCCACTGAGTCCCCCAGTCAGGTCCACACGGAGCAAGCCCCACCCTAGACGGCAGCTGGTCATCTCCGTGGAGATGGCTCTCTCCTCCCTGACCCTCACCTCTTGGCCCACGCTCTCCCCTTGCTAGGCTAAGCATGCCCAAGTCCTTTAAACAGGTGGGGCTCATCTGTTTTGGGTCAAGGACCCTGTTGAAAATCTGATAAAAATTATGGACACCGTCCCCAGAAAAGCACACACTTATCTACAGCTCTCCATATGGTATGCAGGGTGTTCACAGACCCAGGTCAAGATCCCCTCCTCCTAGCTGTCCTCAGGCCACGAGCCCAGTCCCCTCCCACCCTGCACCCTGCCCTTAAGCACAGCGACATCTGGAGGACCTCGGATGCCCAGAACCCAGCACAGGATTCTGGATGGGAGCAAAGCAGGCCCACCACCTCCTTTCCTGCAGTCTTTCCTGTTTCCACTAAGGTCCTCAAAAGTGTGAGTTGGCGTCTGGGGCAAGTGCACCAGCAGGCTGATTCATGGGGAGCTCACCGTCCACCTGAAATGCCCGAGTCTTTCTCAACTCACCCAGGACCTGCCCCACCCCACCTCCACCTCGGGGAGAGGCGGGAGATGGCACCTGCCCAGTCACCCAGAACACTGGAATTGGCAGCATCAGCATCCCTGGCCGGGACACCCCCCTCCCCTCATGCCCTCACTGGAACCAGCCAACCCCTGAGGACGACGCTCCCATCCCTCCCAAAGCCACTTTGTCCTTCTCACACCCACACATGCAGAACACAAACGGAGGGGACTGGTGTCCTGGTGGCCCCGTCATGTGGCTCAGAGGTGAGGCCACTCCAGACACCACCATGTGATGCACCCCCCACCCCCGCCTCTGGCCCGGCCGCCTCCTCTGCCCATCCAATGGGTGGCCCCAAGACTCAGCTCCTCGACTGTGACTGCCCCGTGCCTCCTTCCCCGCTCCCTGCAGTGGTCCTTGCCCACAGCCAAGTGCCGCGCCTTCCTCAGCTAGAAACAGGAACAGCCGCCCCGGCCTCCCGCCCACACCGCGTCCTCCCAGCTCACCCGCAGGCCCTTCCCACCTGAGACACCGCCAAGCCCCCTACTCGCTACCATTCCTCACCCGCCACCTCCCACGTCACCATCTTCCTCAGATGGCTCGAAGCCATCCCGAGGTCTCCCATGGTCACTGATCCCACGAGGATGCCTCCCCCACCCCCACCCCGCCCAGCCCCAGCCTGATGCGCCCTGACACCCACCTTCGCCACACCACACCCAAGCCACTGGGCAAGAGCAGAAAACTGGGTGGACAAGTTCTACCCTAAATTCATCCTTCCTGACCTCAGACTGTCACTCTGCAGTGGCCCCAGGCCTGTGTTTCTCTGGTGGGCTTGCCACCCACTCCCAGACAGCAGTTCCACAGCCCCTCTCCTGCAGCTTCCCACACCTGCCCTGCACCCCACCCCCAGCCCACCGCACCCCCAGCTTTCTACGGAAGAGAAGCCGGGTTCTCACCACCCAAACACGCCGCACCTCCCCCGCAGCACGCGGCCTGGCCTGGCGCCCTCAGGCATCACGGCATCACGCGTGCTGCGGTTCCCGTCTTCACACGCTCTTCTCCTACTTCTCTGCTCCCTTAACAGTCCGCTTCCTCAAAAAGTGGCCCCACAACCTCTTCCCGGCCTTGCACTCACCTTCCAACCCACGTGGCCCTGGGCCCCACTTCTCCCCTGCCTGGGCTTTGGTCAGGGGCACCCACGGCGGCCATGCTGCCACCTCTCAGCAGTGCTCGACATCAATGCACAACACTCCTCCCTGGGACACTTCACCTGCCACCCTGTTGCCACCACCCCAGCGTTCCTCCTTCCTCACTGGCCACTCCTCCACTACAGCCACCTGAAGGACACAGGCTTGGGCCTGAGACCTCTCCTCCTCCGCCTGCCCTCCCTGCCTCAGCGGCCTCACCCAGACTCCTCCCGCCTGACCTCCGCTGAGCCTGGATTCACACGCTTGCCGCCTCTGCCCAGCGCCACGCGTACCCTTGAGCTGACGTGCTGCTGCTGAGCTTGTCTCCTCACCCTGTCCCCACCCGCTCCTCCGCCAAGGCTTCCCCACATCCACTGGCAGCACAACCCAAACCCAAGGGCTCCTCTAATCCCCCCTCCCTCACCCCTCACGCCATACCCCACCCATCTGAAAGCTCTGACAAACCCAACTCCACACGCCCTGCAAAGCTCATCTGCTTCTCTCCCTCTCCTCGTGGCCTTGTCAGCCTCAGCCAGCATCCACTTTTGGCCTGGAGACCTTTCGCCCGTCTCCTTGCTTCCTCCGACCCTCGTCCCCCTCCAGTGCGTCCTCCAGAGCACCAGCGTGGTCTTCTCAAAACTGCAGAAGCGGCAGTGACTCTTGCCTGTAATCCCAATACTTGGCAGGCTGAGGCAGGAGGCTTGCTTGAGGCCAGGAGTTCAAGACCAGCTTGGGCAACACAGCCAGACTCCCTCTCTAAAATAAAATTTAAAAATAAAGAAAAATTTTAAATATTAGGGCTGGGCACGGTGGCTCATGCCCATCCCAGCACTTTGGGAGGCTGAGGCAGGAGGATCAGTGAGGCCAGGAGTTCAAGCCCAGCCTGGGCCACACAGCAAGACCCTGTCTCTACAAAGAATAAAAAACTACCCAGGCAGCTGCTTGGGAGGCCGAGGCAGGAGGATCACTTGAGCCTAGAAGTTTAAGGCTGCTGTGAGCAACGATTGTGTCACTGCACTTCAGTCTTGGCAACAGAACAAGACCCTGTCTCTACCCGTCCAAAACAACTAAATTAAAAAAAAATACTGAAGGATCATACCACAGCCCTATTAAAACCCTTCAATCTTATGCAATCTCACTGCACATCAAATAAAATCCACAGTCCATGCCGCAGCTCACAAGGGCCTGCCCGATTTCATCCTTGCCTAGTTCTCTCTCCAACCCCAGACGGGCGCCCTCCCCCACTCACTGCAGCCTTGCCCTGCTGGTCTGACTGCAGTTCCCCAAACATTCCAGATGGCTCCTTCCCACTCAAGGTCTTTGCACCTGCTCCTCCCTCCACCTAGAACACTCTGCCCGCCTTTTCCACATGAGGCAGCAGCTTAAATGTCACCTCTCCAGAGGGGCATCTCACAACCACACATTCTGAAGTCGGTCCCAGCCCTTGCTTCTGTCCCTCTGGCACTGAGCTCGACCTGCAGGTATTTTATCTGTGGATCCATTTTTACATGCTATCTGGGAGTGGCAGGTAGGAACAGGTGGAGTCTGTCTCCTCACTAGAATGTAAACTCCATGGGGAGAGGGACTCACCATTGATTATAGTGGTATGAATAATTTCACCTGTTTCTTTTTAAATGTGGATACTGGGAAATGTAAAATTATACACATAATCCTACTGCTGTGGGACAGTGCTGGTCTGGATGGCAAGGGCAGGGGAGTCACAGATTATGATAATGGGTGGGCACAACTTCATATTGTAATGCCATGTTTCATGTGACAAACAACATAAAGGGGCCTGGACCAGACATTCAGGGTACACAGGGGGCTGGTAGGTTGGGCTGGGTTGTAGCAGCTTGAAACGTCCAACTAGTGAGGACGAAGTCACGAATGACCACGACGTAGCTAGACGCCTCCTCGCAGGTAGCTTACGTCAAACATCCGTTACACGTGCAGGTTTGAAGGCCAGCACCTCGATGACAGAGAATGTGTTTCAACACGGTGGCCCAGCAGGTGTCCTACCTTCCCTCCCAACTCCAGTGGGTCCCCAGCCGCTGTGAATGACACCCAGTCTAGATACTCTTGTCTGCATAAGACTCAGTGCTCCCCTTCTCGTGCTTAGTGAAGGGGACTCATGGCCAGAACCTTGGATGTGTCATGGTTCGGTGTCTCTGACCATCTCGACTCTGGGCTGCTGCTGGACGCTGAGTGGGCCGAGGCGATCGGCCCATCTTCCGTGAGACACACGCAAGTCAGATGAGGGGGAGGGACCCGGACAAGCCACCCCCACGCTGCCTCTGCCCTTCGGGTCAGCGCATTAATGTTCATTCCCTCCAAGAGATTATCTGCTCCCATGGAGCAAGAAAATCCACTTCTCACAGAGGTTAATAAACTTACCGATCTCATTACTCAGAGAGGTCACGCTGGTAAGAATTTTAATGCATTTTTTAGAAAAGGTCTGGAAGAATTATTAATAACAGAACAATGACTGGCTACTCAGAGAAGCGAGGCCCGCGAGATGACCGAGGGAGATAGCGCAGGCTCTCCTCCCCCACACAGTGCTCCCCACAGCTACTGACGGCAAAGCACTCAGAGTCGGATCAGGTGGCTGTCCCGCCGGGACTGGCTGCCTCTGCTCCTGCTCCCTGGTTGCTTGGCACGTAATCTACCTGTGGTCACTGGCACCTTTACAAACTCACAGTTTTGAATCTCCAACTGCCCCCTGAAGGCTGTTCACACGTCTGTATTTGCCTCAACTAACTCCCTGTCCCAACGCCTGCAACCAGCTGTATCAACCCACCTCCTTTCTTTCTTGATCTACCCCTAGTTCTCAGATCAATTCTTTCGCTCACACTGACAAGGAAAGGTCAGCTGATCCTGCTCACCCATTCCCCTTCCTGCCGCAGCCTCAAAAATGCCTCCATACATGCACCGTCCCTGGTCTCTGAGGATGATCCTCCAGGGCCCCTCTGGGAGGTCTGATCCAGACCCCTCCTGCCTCCAGCCCCACTGCCTCTCACCTTTCCCTGCTATTTTCAATCTCCCCTTTTCTTTCCCCTTGGCCTGCCAACATGCTCACCTTATGAAACAGAAACCAACCGTCCTTCTCCCCAACTCACCCTCACATCACATCAGCTAGACCCCTTCACTCCCTCCCCACGCTCCTTAAGCACATTTCACTGGCAAATGGGTTTGCAGCTGGCTGAAGCTGCTCTCCAAGTCCACCAGTGCCCTCAGCCCCATTGCCGCAGTGGCACTTAAAGCACCCACCTCCTCAGTCCCAGCACCCCCTCAGCTCTCACAGGCCTCTGACCCTGCCAGGACGCTCCTTCTTTTAGCCTCCCTCCCCAGACTTCTGCAATGCCCCTCGCCACCAGCCTTCCTCTGAGTCTCACCACCTCTTAGTCCCACTCGCTGGCTTCTCTCCTTCCCTGCTCCCTCCTTGTGGGGGTCAAGTGCATCTCAGAGGCAATGGCTCCCCAATCTGTATCTCTGACTCCACTCTAAGTACTGAGAGTTAGAGTTGAATTTCTCCTCACAGAGGACATCCTGTGGATAGCCCAGCACAAGTGGAAATTCACCATACCTACCTAACACTGAACTGCTATCATTTCCCCCAAAAGAAATACATCTGCACTTGTATTCCCAGTCTCGGTCGACATCACTGCTATGTGTCACACGGCCTAGAAACACCCACACTGATGTTTTAGCCTCTCCCTGTCTCTCACCCCAACAACCAAGAGCTGAGTCCATCTCCCACGTGGCTCTCAATGGGGCTTTGGACTCCAAAAAGTACATCTTCAGAACATGGATTTTGCTCTCAAAGAGGTTTGAGCTTAATTCCCAACTCTGCCACATCCTGGCTGAGAGCTGAAGCTGGTTATTAAATCTTGGTTTCTCCAACTAGGAAAGTGGCATTCTTGGGAGAGTTAAATGAGATATTGTATAGACAGCATTCTGCATAGTGACTTCAACCAAGTTCTCAGTAAATGGTAGCTTAATTTATGTCCTAATTTAGCAACACATAGGAAAGACCTTCGAGCTTTCTAACTCTATCCCCAGTGAGGCATGTTACATGTGTTTTTCTCTTTCATGGTATTAGGTACCCAGATGGTATTAGGACCCAGATGAAGGGTTCCTTGGCCAGCAACACAAATCCCTAGTCTAATGCCACCGTGGCTAGGCACCCCTCCTCTTTTGCCCACACTTGTGCCCCCCACCCCATGAAGGCAACTGGCTGGCAGATAGGTTTTCTAATTGACATCCGTGAGCGGCTCTCCTGATCTTCCCCATCCTCTGGTCGGTACATTCTTCCATCCACATCACCTGAGAGGCTTAGCAACATGAGTTGACAGTTCGGAGGGTAAGCCGCACATCGTCTGAATCACCTGATGACAGGGCGCTGACTCTGCTCAGGCCTGAGAGCAAAGTGAGTAGGTGTCCCACAGGGGGCTACAGAGCAGCTGAAGACTCAGGGAGTGCCCAAGGGGATTAAAGACAAGGGGACAGAAGGATTCATCCCTGACCACCCACCTAACTCCAGAGGGCACCTAAAGGGTCACCAGCCAATCTCCCACCCAAAGAAGAAATGATGATGATGATCATGATGATGATGACTACGATAAACTTGCACCATTTATTGAGCTCTTCTGTGTCAGGCATTGGGCTAAATGCTTTACACTCATTTTTCTATTTAATCACCGGAATTGTTTAAGAGATGAAGACAAGGAAGTTTGTCCAAGCTCACACGGCCAGCCAGGGCAAAGGAGGGCGGGGGTTTGACCCGTATGTACTTACCATCCTCCCTGGCCCCCGACACAGGTAGCCCTGCGTGACTATGAACTCAGCACTGGCGAGCCACGTCTACCCGAAGTCCACCGGGAGGAGGTAGACAACTCTTCCTCACACCAACTATGCTGAAACATGCCTCAATGCCACCTCCACCGGGAGCTCCTTTTCCTGCCCTTTGGAGCATCCTGGAACCAGGTCCATTCCTTTTCCCCATGAGGACCTTCTCCGTCACCCCCTCCCCCAGGACAGAAGCCAGGGCAACTCTCCTTTTCTCCATTTACCTAAACAACTCCAATTAAAAGCTTTGCCAATAGAAGATCCCAAGAGGGACCCAACATCTAGGCAGTGGGGCCTGCGATATTCCTCACTAATTAGATCCCTGTGGGCGCCCCCATCCCATAACCCACAGACAAGACTTCCCAGTGCTAAAGGAGGACTAAGGGCAGACAGGGCTCGGCCTGCCCCTCACTGGTGATCGGGACTGAGATTCCCCCAGGAAGGACAAAGAAAGGGGCCTCCGAGAGCCCCTTGCCAGCTGGGACCCAGGCTCGCTCCAGCCTTCCTTTGGCTGGGAGCCACTTGCGTGCTAAAGGGCTTTTTCAGGCAGGGCTCTCAGGCTAACTCCTCCTGGCTGTGGCAATGCCTTATCCTAAGCTCATCTGCACAGGGGTGGGGACTCCACTGTCCCCAATTCCTTAGAGGAATAATAATGACTATCAACCAGGCTTATGAATAAAAATGTTTTAAAAAAAAAATCTCTCTAGTCTTTGACAAATGTCTAAATGTGTTCCCCACAAGCGTATTTTTATTCTAACAAGCTAATTTGAAATATAATTTAAATAAATTCTACCAGAATGATACCATATGACTAACAGCACCCCGGTGGCAGAACTACTGGAGCCTTCATCACGCATTCAGAGACGCTCCCACCCTGCCGCTCTTCCCACACAAGACGTACCCCGCTAGGAAACCGGATCTTGATGCCAGCTCTCACCCCCAAACCTATAAATACGACTCGGGGGCAGCCTGTGCGCACAATACCTAGAAAATGCAGACACATAACAAGCCATGCCTAAGAGACCAGTGTATCAAAACCAATGCAAATTGGAAGCTTTTTGCCCCAATTCTGCTCAATGGTTCTTTTTGCTCAATTTATTTTCATGGGGGAAAAAAACAAAGTCTAACTTGTAAGACCTATAAAGTCAGGACTTAGCACGCCAGAGATTTCTAATATCCTGGAAAAATTCCTTTTCTCTGTTGTAAATATGCTATTTAACTGCCATTCGTGTCATATTTGACTAAGATGAACGACAAGGAGCCCTAGCCCTCAACTCCTGACCCCATGCGCCAAAACGAAGTTCTTCTCCTCCAAAGGTTTCAGACGCCTGTGCAGGCTGAAGTGACATGTCACTGGGTTTGCCCAGGGTTTATCATTAAAAAAATTTTTTTTTTAAATTTTCCTTACAACTAAAGCAGGGAATATAATGTCCTTCCTTTGTATGTGTCTCTGCCAACCCTCTCGCCAAGGGAACTCTCATAGAAGGAGGGTGTGATCTGCACCAGACACAAAGCCTCTGAAGCTCGATGAGAAGGGAGCCTTCCAGGTGTGGCTAGGGGTGCTCCCTGCCTGCAAAGAACCTTCTCATCCATGTCTTACAGCAGAATTACTCTGCCCTGATATTTCCAAACAAGGAGAAACAATTTGAGCAGCTGGGTCTCGGTCCACCAACCACCCTTAGCAACAAGGATGAATCCCTGATGTTCTTACTAAGATGCACTAAGGAGCGGTGACTCACCCCAAATTACACAGGCACTGCAAATTACCCAACGTTAATTGTGACCTTGGTCTCCTCCACCATTTCTTTCCTTCAGTAATTCATTTAAAACAAGCAACTGCTTTAAGAATTGTCAAAATGTCTTTAAAAAAAGAAAGAAAGAAAAGCCCCTGTCTTGCTCTAGAAAGGATTTAAGCAGGTTTACAAAGATGTATAAATTCAGCAAAATGACAAATCAGAAGTAGGTGTGGATTTAAATGACGATGTATTTTTATAGTTATTGGCATGGAAAGATGTCCACTCGAGATATTTTAAGATGAAAAAAATTATGTTACAAAACAAATGTATAAAATGATTCCATTTTGTTGAAAATATATTTACTCTATGTAGACATCCATGTAGATACACAGACATATACACGTGGAAAAAGGTGCAAAGACAGACATCAAATCATCAAATGCTGACAGAGGTGATGCCTGAGAGGTGGGATGACAAGCAATTTTCACTTCCTTCTTTATGCTGTTATTTTTTAGGATGAACGTGTAATATTTTTATTATTAGAAAAAAGCAAAGCTATTTTCATTTTGGTTTTTTGGTTGTTGTTTTTGAAAAGTGGTAGAGGAGAAAGGGAAAAGGCAAATGAGGGAAGGGCCATGAAGCTAAGCTAGGAGTAAAGGTAATGAATGAGTCTGACAAATCTGCTCAGGGTGACCACATATTTGGCTCCAAGTTCCTCAGGAGCCATTACAGAAAAGAAACCTAATAATTTACAAAAATCACTGAGTCCATTAGACAAAAACAAACCATCTGCATCCTGGAGATGACTGTGCAGAAGCAGCAAATGTGCCCTCTACTCTGTCCTAACAACCCTCAAGCCCAGGAATTTCACGACTGTTTCCAACAAGAATGATAGCATCTCCCCAAAGTAAAAGTCAACCCAAAGACATAATCTAGCCATTGCTATCTCCCTTACCTCCTCTCCTCCATGCTGTCTCTCACTCACTCTGCCTCAGCCACATCAGCCTCACCGTTCCCCGCACAAGCCTGACGTGCTCCTGCCTCAGGGCCTTTGCATGTGCTGTTCACACTGCCAGGAACACTCTTCCCTCAAATACCTACGTAGTTCACTCTCCTTCTTCCTTTAGGTCCTTAACGCCTCCTTCTCAGTGAGGTCTTCTAATTCTATCCCCTATCTACAAATCCCTATCCTACTGTGACATTCTCTAGTCCACTTCCATATCCTTTGTTATCTAATAAACTATGTATTTACTTTTAAAAAGTAAGCCCAAAGACAGTATTCATTCATGTTTATTAGTTCATTCATTCAGTACATACTTCTGTAGTGCCTACTCTATTCCACATCCTGTGTAATTTTTGAACTCAGACAGTAATGGAGATTGTTTTGTTTTTTTTTTTTTTTGAGACAGAGTCTCACTCTGTTGCCCGGGCTAGAGTACCATGGCGTCAGCCTAGCTCACAGCAACCTCAGACTCCTGGGCTCAGCGATCATCCTGCCTCAGCCTCCGGAGTAGCTGGGACTACAGGCATGCGCCACCATAAGTGGCTAATTTTTTTCCCATATATTTTTAGTTGGCCAATTAATTTCTTTCTATTTTTAGTAGAGACAGGGTCTCACTCTTGCTCAGTGTAATTTTGAACTCCGGACCTTGAGCGATCCGCCCCCCTCGGCCTCCCAGAGTGCTAGGATTATAAGCGTGAGCCACCGCACCCAGCAGAGATGTTTTTATAAATGAATCAGGTGATCCTAAATGCTCACTGCCCTTCAGCATCTCCCCATAGTATACTGGGGCATCTTTCCTAAATCCCTCCAATAAATGGGAACCTGCCACCACCTCTGACACCTTGTGGGTTACAACATTTTGTGCAAGCTCACAGCATTTCACACACAATGCTAGTACTTTGCGCGTGGTTTATCTCCCTTTCTGCGATATAAACTCCACGAGGGCAGGAACTAACTCGCCAACTGCCTTACAGAAAAAGGGGCTGAGGCCGGGCGCTGTGGCTCACGCCTGTAATCCTAGCTCTTGGGAGGCCGAGGCGGGCGGATTGCTCAAGGTCAGGAGTTCAAAACCAGCCTGAGCGAGACCCCGTCTCTACTATAAATAGAAAGAAATTAATTGGCCAACTGATATATATATAAAAAAATTAGCCGGGCATGGTGGCGCATGCCTGTAGTCCCAGCTACTCGGGAGGCTGAGGCTGGAGGATCGCTTGAGCCCAGGAGTTTGAGGTTGCTGTGAGCTAGGCTGACGCCACGGCACTCACTCTAGCCTGGACAACAAAGCGAGACTCTGTCTCAAAAAAAAAAAAAAAAAGAAAAAGGGGCTGAATGAATTTAGCTTAGAGTGTTGAAAAAACCCACAGGATGAGAGAAGACAAATCCACCTCCAAACAGCTGAGAGACCATATCTTTTTTAGCCAACTGGAACCCAAAGAAAAGCCCTGTAATTTGTTGGAACTATACAGTCTGGTGTGATTCAGGAGGAATGGAAAATTAAAGAAGGAATAAACATCAAAAGCAAGTTCATCAGTATAGAGCACCGAAAGGCGGCCGGGGGTGTCAGATAACCAAGATTGTGGCATCTGTACATTGCAAGGTAATCTTGGCTGAACAAAGTAAATGACTGTAAAATGAAGCCAAACAGTAAAACAGTAGATCTTGTTTATAAACACTGACAGAATCAGCTAAAAGTCACAGCAGCAGCTGGCTTTGCTGCTGGCCCTTTGCAGGAGAGTAAAAAGATAATTTATAGCCCCAGTACTCGAGTGACAGCAGACAGCCTGAAAATTAACCCGTGTCACAATAAAAGCTAAATGGCTTGCTTCAGCATTAAAAGAAAACTGCATCCAAATGTGATCTCTTTCCCTCTTGGCCCTTGCAACTCCCAATTAAGTAAGCTATATAAAAGGTAACCCGAAAATTATCACAACTTCCAGGCCAGCGTCCAAGCAAGGCTGCCCACCACACTCAAGCATTAACTCAATCAAAAATTATTTATTGGGGGCCTATTTGGTGCCAGATGCTGCATTAGGGGTTGGGATACACTAGAGGAAAAGAAAAGGCCATATCCTTGCAGGATACTATTGGGGGGACACAGATTATAAATAAGTAAACAAAGCCCACATGGTCACAGGTATGCTGTGGCCAGCAGTTGCAGGAAACAAAGGCAGGACTAGGCAGCTGTGAGGGTGGGCGTTCCAGACAGGATAGTCGGAAAGACCCTGAGCAGGTGACCCTAATGCCAAAAGGTAAAGGAAGGGAAGGAGGAAGCTATTGGCAGAGACAGGGCAAATGTATTCCAGGCAGAAGGAACAGCAAATTCAAGGACCTCAGGCAGGGCAAGAAAAGGAGAAAGTCTGTGTTAGTAGAAAGCAGTGAGGGCCACAGCAGTGCGGCCAAAGGAGCTGGAGATGGGGCAGAGGCCAGCACCTTGTCAGCCGGAGGTATTTAAGGAGAGTGACATGATCTGATTTGCAATTTTAAAAGCGGGTCACTCAGACTCCTGTGTGGAGAACGGACTAGAAACAACCCGGAGGGGACACTGGGGGCCTGCTAGGAAGATCCATCCAGCAAGGAGGTGGAGGTGGCCAGGAATGGAGCGGGAACTGTGGTCGGGCGAGGTGAATGTACTCCATAAGTAGAACCCACAGGACCACTGACAGGCAGGCATGCAAGGTGTGGGAGGAGAATGAGTGGACGGGGGCCACTGACTGGGATGGGGAAGGGGGGGAACAGAAGAACACTCAGAGCTCCACGTATACAAGAGATGGAGCCCTGAGGAAGGTCTGTGTTGGAAATAAAAGCGTAGGAGCCATTTGCCTGTAGATGGTATTTAAAACCACAGGGGGCTGGGAGAGCAACACCTAAGAGACTGTTGGCGGAGAAAAGGGACCAGAACCGGTCCCTATGCAACTCCATCACTGGGCTTCAGAAAAAGGGGCGGCAACCAACAGGGAGACCACAAAGGGACGACCAGGAGGGTGAGAGGAAAGCCAGGAGAGAGTGGGGCCTGAGGAGCAGAGAGGGCCTGTTTCATGGGGCAGGAGTGGCCGCTGGGCGGTGGAGCCAGATGAGGGCAGAGGTCTGACCCCACACAACCACCCCTGCCCTGGCAGTGCGGGCGCAGACGTGGGGGCTGAAGCCAGACTGTGGAGTGCGGAGGGTGAACAAATGGCAGAAGAAAGTGAACAGGGCTGGTGGGTTTGCACTTATCTTTTGAGATGTGTTCAGGTGAAGGGGAGCAAAGAGGTAGAACAGAAACCAGAGAGGGATGTAGGGTATAATGGGAGAGGCTACAGCTGTGCTGGCCAATACAGCGGCCACTGGCTACATGTGCTATTTAAATTTAAGTTTAGGTCCTCAGTCCCACTGGCCACAGTTCGAGTGCCCAACAGCCACATGGGGCTGGTGGCAGCTGTACTGGACCATGCAGATATAGAACATTTCCAGCAGTGCGGAAAGTTCTACTGGACAGTGCTGAACTAATGCGTGCTCCTCTACTGATGGAAAGACCTTGGAGTGAGAGGAGGGTAGGAAGGAGAGATGTTCTCTGAAAAGGTGATAAGGGATGGGACGGAAGCTACCCCAGGAGGAGTTGGCCTCTGGTAGCACAAGAGGAGGGTCTGGCCAGCCATCAAAGTAGGTGCTATGGTATGAGTATGTGACACCCGCCTTCAAACCTCATGTTGAAATTTGATCCCAATGTTGGAGGTGGGACCTAATGCAAGGTGTCTGTCATGAGGTCAGGTCCCTCATGAATAATAGATCAATACCCTCCCTGGGGAGGCAGAGTAAGTTGAGTTCTCACTCCACTGTGAAACTATGAAAGCTGAAAAAAGTCTGGCCCCTCTCCTCTCCCTCTAGCTTCCTCTCCCACCTGATCTCCGCACCCGCCAGCCCCCTTCGCCTGCTGCCTTACGTGGAAGCAGCGGAGGCCCTCATCAGAAGCAGATGCCGGCACCACGCTTCTTGTACAGCCTGCAGAACCATGAGCCACATAAACCTCTTTCCTTTATAAATCACCCAGCCTCAAGTATTCCTTTATAGCACCACAAATGGACTAAGACAACAGGCAAGCAGGAGAAGGTAACAGCAGCTGCATACTCGACTAGGCAGTGGGAAGATGAAGATGTTCCCTTGGTCTGTGGCTCCTATTTTGTCAATGAAAAGGGAGGCGAGGGGTGTGCACAGGGAGTGGGCAGAGAGCTCCCGAAAGGGGAGTGGGTACGAAATAGTTGCCTTGGGGAGTGAGAACACAAACTCGCCAGAGAAACCACACACTTAACACAGAACACTTCACAGAAGAGAAGCGGGAAACAGCAGTGAACATTTAAAGGAGGAAAAGCATCTTAAGTGTGGAGAGGTAAACTCAGATGGTTTAGGTTTTTGTTTTTTTTTTCTTAAATCTTGGTCATCTCTGCACAGTAGAGCCATGACAGAGCTATAGGATCACAGCAAAGTTTCCTACTGGCTGCCCTTTCTTGGTTCTTCCCCCCACCCTACTCAACTCTCAGAAAGGATGACATTAGTTCTATTTTTGATTAAAACGGCTCCCTCCACCCTCCTCTGTCCGAACTGCTTATCCAACCTTTAGCTCCGTCTCAATTTACAACCATGGTTTGCACATTCACATAAACTAGAGAAGAAGCAAATATATTAAAAAATTGCAGAGGTGGGTAGGAGTTACAAACCAGCTTACCTACACAAAGTGAGTAATATATACCACTTATTGTTTGATGTTAAAATTACATGAAAGACATATTCCTTGTTTAAACAAAAGGCCCAAACTACTCCTTCCTGCTTCTTAACAAACAAAAATTATTTTCTGACATTTTCTTTAAGCTTTTATGGGTAAACATTTTCCTTTCCACAGAACTATTTGTTCTCAACCACAGAGTTTCAATATTTGTTTTTGATCACGCAAGATGGTTAGGTTGGTTTTGTGTTGGCAGGGGGGAGGGAGGGCTAGAGAGAGAGAGAGAGTTAAAATTACCAGATCCCTTTTATCTTCCATCTTGTTACCTTTTCCATTTACCTTGTTACATTTTCCAACTCCTTCTTCCCATACTTTTTAATTATGAAATCTGAGAACCTCAAAGGTTCCCACTGCTCAAAGATCAGCCCTTTCATAGTCCACCATGACACACTGGAAATGTTGCAGGAAAACTACCTCCCAGGTGGGGCGCCTCTGGTAAACTCACCCACAGTAGCTGTGCCTGTGACATCTCCCAGCGGGCACGGGCACATAAGCTAACTTCCTCAGCCCTGCCTGCCCGCCCTGCCCCCTCCTCTCTGTCACCCTGTCCAGCTCGTGTTGGCCCACAGTCCTCACACTTGCATCCCTCAAAATCCCCCTTGGCCTGCCTCCAAACACCCTTCAGGCCTCAGTGGATAAAACGACTCCAGAAACTTACTGGAATAAAGTGCAATAAAGCCACTGACCCACGGGGGCTGGGTCAGGCCACCAGGACAGACCTAGACCCCTGGCTTCTCATGCCCCACCCGTCCCAAAGGGGAAAAAGCACGATCTCTAGGCCCACCCAGCAGAAGTGTCCGGGTCCTGTGCAGGTCTGCTTGAAGAATGGCAAGCTCCACAGCAGAGGACAGAGAGGTGAGAAACTCTGGTTCACTCGCCCACCCCCATGCCCACGGCCCGGGGGTGGCCCTGCCTCTGCTGGCTCATTCAAACACTCCCCTTCCACAAATGCTCACGAGCTCTGCAACCCCGAGGAAGTCGCCGAACTACTTTGAGCCTCAGCTTCCTCACCCGTACAATGGGCTTAAGCCCGTTCCCCGGCTACGCGTCCCCTCCGACGCGGCTCACGCGGGGCGCAGATGTGAGGAGTTGACGGTGTTATTCGCGCGGTGGCTCCCCGCCTCCCGGCGCCTCCGCTCGGAGACTCCGAGGAGTCTGAGGAGACTCCGAGGAGAAAGCAGTCCCGCTTTCAAATGACTTTATACACTCAGAAGCGTTAGTCACTTGGACGGAGTGCTTCAACTTCCCTCCCGAGCATCCCTCGCCGTGTCAAAGGCAGACGCCTCGCCCGCTCCCCGCGGAGCCCACCGCCCTCAGCCGCCCTCAGCCCCCTGGAAGCGGACTCCAAGTCCGCGGCGGCCGCGCTGGAGGCTCGTCATGATTCGGCGTGTCCCCTTTCCAGGAAAACTTCGATTTCCATTTTCCTTGTGACGAACCCAGCCACGGGGAACCGCGAACTGTTCCTCACTCGCACACAGGCCCGGAGTTGATCCCGCGGGGCGCGGGGGACCTCGGAACGGCCAGGCGCGGAGGCCGGCGACTCCGTCCCCGCCAGTGCCCGCGCCGGGCTGGCCGGCGGGAGGGAGCGGAGGGCCCGGGCTCCGGCGGGACAGCCGGGCGTGGGCGCTTCCCGGCGGGGGCGCGGGTCGGCGGCCGCAGCCCCGGGAGCGGCGCCGGCGCGGCCCGCAGACCCCCGGGGGCGCGCCCACTCACCCCATCTCCGGCGCTGCTCCGGCGGCCGCTCCGACGGGGCCTGTCGCTCGCTCTCCGCCTGCTCGGCAGCCGCCGCCCGCGCGGCACATGCGGCGGCCCGATCGCGCCCGGCTCAGCCCCGGCGCCGCTCCATTGCGCGGGGCTGCGCGGCTGCCGCTGCCGCCGCCGCCACCAGGCGCGGGCTGGCGGGGGCTGGGCCGCCGCGGGCGGAGGGCCGCGCTCGGGCGGTGTCCGCCCCGCCCTCCGCCCGCGCCCCGCCCGCGCCTTACGTAACCTCGTGGCCCCCGGCCGCCGCGAGCCGACAGGGGGGCGCGGCGCGGTGTGCGGCCCCGGTGCCGCCGCGCGTGGCCGCTGCTGGCCCGGCTGCGCCTTTCTCCTCCTCGCTGGCCCCGCGTCCGCGCCCCCGCCCGCGGCCCGCCCGGGTCTGGCGCAGTGCCCCAGCATCCCGCCCGCCGCACTGGAAGTCCCTCTCGCAGCTGGTGGGGACTCTGAGGCTACCTCTGGTTTGCAGATGGGGGAACTGAGGCCCAAGGAGGGTAAGCGATTTGCCCAAGGTCATTCGCTCAGATTAGAGTCCAGGTCGCCAGAACCCAAGATGGGCATGGCCGTGCCCTTCCTCGAAGCCCACCTTCGTCTTCCTGCCCACTGCCAGGCGGGTGGCCTTAGGGTGATAGCCACCATGAAATGCTGGAAGCCAACGTTGCAGGAAGGATCCTACAACCTGCAGCAGGTGCTCTGGTCTCTTCCCTGGGTGAAGATGGGGCGGGCACTCCCAGCTGCAGGGTCACCAGTTTTAAGAAAGCTTTCTCAAACTTGGCTTTATTTTTAGAGCAAAGAAAATTGGGGTGGCAAAAGTGGAACTTGAAGAAAAGCTAGCTCTCTTAATCCCGTTTATAAACATCATGTCCTGCGTCCCTACCAAGGGCTGGCACTGAGACTTACCTTGGGGCTAAGCTAACCTTCATCCCCCTCTGGGCCTTCCACAGGATCATTCATCTTCTGCTGAGAACACATGGCACACATGTGCCTCTCAGGACAGTAAAAGGTCAAGGGACAAGCAGATAGAGCAGGGCCACCACTCCAGCCTTGCCCTTACCTCTAACCCCCCTGGTATCCTCACGGGGCACCGGCCCTCTCCCAATCTATGCTTCACACTGTGGTCAGTGATTTCTTGAACACATCTGATTGAGTAAAATTCTTCAGTGGCTTTCTTCCCACTGTCCTTGGGGTGAAGAGCAAAGAGCAAAGCTCGGAACATGCCACCAAGGCCCTGCCCTGCCAGGCCGCACTGCCCTCTGCAGCCTTCTCTCCTGCCGCTCTCCACCTTGCTGTCTGCGCGCCAGCTGGCCGTTCTCTCAGCCCCAGGACCTTTGCTCTTCTCCCAGTCTGGGAAGATTTTTCTCCTATCCTGTCTTGCCTCGTTAATTCCTATTCATTCTTCAGATTTCAGTTAAACTATTACTTCCTTTGGAAGCTTTACCTAATGCCCTAGATGAAATTGTGAGCTCTCACAGTTTTTCTTCAGTGCACTTATTGTTTGTATTGTATAGTTGTGAAATTATTGGTTTAGTATCTCTCAGACACATCTGCAAACTCCTATGAAGCCATGTCTAGAAAGACATGGTATGCCCAGTGCCTAGAACTGTGCCTGAGAATCCTTCATAAATACCTGTTGAATGCACGAATAAGTGAATAGGCCAGGCCATAGAAGCACAAAATTGGCCAGGGTCAGTGAGCACAAGAGAATGGGTTCATAGCCAAGGCTGACAAGCACTTGACCCTAGGGGAAGTTTATCTATCACAGCTGAATTCCAAAAACCAGGGCTGATCTGGGGTACTTGAGGGAAGGTGTTCCTGGTGGGGCTCCAGGGGAGAAGTCAGCAGGAGGAGGAAAAAATAGCAGGAATCATCTCAGCTGGAGCAGGGCTACCAGAAGACAGCATCTTCATCTGGAGGTGCCAAGTAGTGGCCCAAGCCCTGAATGTGACTTTCCTTTCGCTCCACTGCTGGAAAGGGCACACCCACGCTACCTTGGCAAGATGCACAGAGGCTGAAAAGGTGGGGTGGTGAATCACTTCGGCTGCTTCATGCAGTCACCGATGATGCTGGAGTGGTGAGCCCACGGGAGGCTAAATACTCCGTGATTAAAGTGGCCGTCACTCTGGGACAAAGGCTTTCCCCTGGGGTGAGGAGAGAAAACAGTGGATTAGACAAGATTTGGAAATGGATGCCCTTCCTTTCCTGCAGCTTCTGGCCGCCACCCCCGTAGGGAACGGCCTCCACTCCTCTCCCGTCACCCCTACTCCAGGCCCAGGTGGGGTCTGCTTCTCCGGAGCTTTCCAAGACGGCATTGGCACTGAGTCTGATCTTCTGGGGTCGTCCTTCCTGGCCGTATTTCATCATCTTGACTCTTCCCCACAGAGAGGCCACTTAATTTCCCCCCGAGGGTCCGTCCACAGAAGCCAGTACAGTCACCCTTCCTCTGTGGAAAATCTCCCGTCTCCATGGTTTCCATGGCCCCAGTAGTCAAGGGAGATGGTCGGTGAGGTCTGTTCTTTCCAGAAGCCTGAAGTGAAGGGGAGAGAGATTCTGTGCCGGCTGGAGATTGAGGTAAGACGAGAGGAGTCTCCGCAGGCCAAGAGACTTGGGAGTCCTTTTAGAGGGGGCAAAAGGAGCCCGTGGGGGAGGGACAGGGCTGAAGAGGTGAGAAAGAGGGGGTGGCGTCCAGGCTCAGGTGGAGGAGTGAGCCTTGGTGAGGAGAGGAGGTGCTTTCCCGGGAGAAGGCGAGAGAGGTTGAGGGAAGCCATGCCGGGTGGGTTGCTTTTGCTAAAGGACGTTGAGGACGTCTGCTGCGCATGCGTGAGGGAGAGGCGGCGGGGTGGAAGCCAGGTGCGGAACAACAGCACCGGAAAAGTGAAGGCTGGGAGGCCGGGCTCCACCAGCACAAGCTCGGCACTCGGAGTGCTTGCCATTCTGCGGGCACAAAGGCTTCCAGAATCTGAGGAGCATTCTGCAGTCTGACTGGGGCGCATCAGAGAACTGTGGTAACTCCTTGGAGAGCGTAGTAGCCCAGCCTGGGACACCAAGGGAACAGGAGCAGCTCCACGTGTGCCCTTCCTGTTTATGGCCCGTAATTCTCCCAGGCGTCCTGAGCAGAGGAACCCCGTGTGCCCTCTCTCTAACCGGGTAACTACATTCCACGGCTCTGGCTTCCTGCCTCGCACACGACAGCTTCCGGAGAAACGGCTGGTTCTAGGTCTGGGGCAGGGAAAATACAAGATGAAACTGGAGCATCCTGAGGTACCAGAAAGCAAGGAGGTGCTCAAAAGACTAAAGGTGGGGCGTGTTGAAGGGACACAGGAGTCAACGGAAGGAGCTTCCAGTGGCCAAAGCTGAAACAATTTGAGCAATAAAATAACGTTGTATAGGATTATAACCCAAAATATGAAATAAATATGCATGATTCCATGCTGATATAAATTCTTGAATACATAAATAAGGGGAGAAGAGCCAAATCTTGCTTATGGCAGATGCTCCCCCTCCAGGAGGTGGAGTTTAATACCCCACCCCATGCCCACTTGAGAGTAGGCTGGTCTCAGTGTCTTAGTGATTGCTTCCAATGAACAGAGCATGATGAAAAGGGAAAAATAGTAACTTTACAGTGGAAAAGCCTGGAGGACACTACCTCAATGATCAAGGTCGGTGTCACCAGTGATGTCACGTGGCCACCACGTATCCCTCGAATGGGATGTGATGAGAAGGGCACTTCACCTGTGTGACATTTTTTCCCATTTTGACCCGTAAGCTCAGTCTAATGAGAAACACATCAGGCAAACCCACAGTGAGAGCCATTCTAAAAAATACCTGACCACTACGGCTCAAAACTGTTGAGGTCTTCAAAAACAGGAAAAGAGAAAGAAATTGCTTAAAGCCCAGGGGAGATTAAGGAGACATGACAACTAAATGCAATGTGGGATCCTAGATTAGATGCTGGGACAGGAAGAAGACAATCTAGTGAAATCCACGTAAAGTCTGGAGTTTGGTTAATAGTAAGGTCCCTGTGCTGATTCCTTAGTTATGACAGAGGGTCCATAGTAATGTAAGATGTTGGTGGGAACTGGGTGAGGGAGGGTATAAGAGAACTCTCTGTATTATCTTTGCAACTTTTCTCAAAAGCTTAAAGTAGTCCAAAATAAAAAGTTTATTAAAAAAGAAAGTAGTCTTGGAGTCTCCTATCTTCCAAATCCTCTATGCAATATAGTCATCGGCAATATTAGGAAGCTGAGCATATAGAATGCTAAACAAGTAATTTATCAGGTGATACCTGAGGACTTGAAAGTGTTTGGATAATAACTATAAAGGTAGGCCATTGAAATCAGTGTTTTTCTTTAACTGCAAACCACAAAAAGAAATATATTTTATGCTGCAACTAGTACATACTTCAACACATATTCTATCATTACATCTATATAAAATGGAAACAAAATTTACACAAAACACTTCTTGTCTTCTCATCTGCAATGCATTCACATGACATTCCCTTCCCCCTCCCTTTTTTTTTTTTTTTTTTTTTTTTTTGAGGCAGGGTCTTGCTCTATCTCCCAGGCTAGAGTGTAGTTTCATCAACATAGCTCACTGCAACCTCAAACTCCTGGGCTCAAGTGATCCTCCTGCCTCAACTTCCCAAGTAGCTGGTACTATAGGTACACACCACCACACCCAGCTAATTTTTCTATTTTTAGTAGAGACGGGATCTTGGTCTTGCTCCAGCTGGACTCAAACTCCTGGCCTCAAGTGATCCTCCCACCTCAGCCTCCCAAAGTGCTGGGATTATAGGTATGAGCCACCGCACCTGGCCCATTTGTTTAATTTTAACTGAGCACCTATTCTGAGTCCGTCTGTGTCCTCAATAAGCAAAATATAATGTAACCAAGGTATGAATAAAGTACCAGGAAATAACGACTCTGCCTACAGGTTTCAAAAAGGGAACGTGTGAGCTGAGTCCTACAGGATATGCAGAGGATATGGAAGAGCATTTCCAGCAAAGAGACCAGCACATGCTCAGGCACAGGGGCATTAAAAGGCATGACTTGTACAGGGAATAACAGGGATGTTCATGTGATTGGCTCGATAGTGTGTGGCGAGAAGTGGCTGGGGACGAAAGGTAAATTGGGGCCACACTGTGAAAGACCTTGGGGTCATGTTAAGGAGTTTGGACCTGATCCTGAGGGCCACAGGGAGCTAGTACAGGTTTTAAAGTAGGGTTTGTGTCTTAGCTCCTCTGGCAGCAGCGGGGAGAATGTTCTGAAACATTCTGGACAGAGACTGGAGGCAGGATAAGCTTGTTAGGAGGATCTAAGGGAGACACCAAGACCAGGAAGGGAGAGGATGCAGCTGCTCTCAATCAGCCCCCAGTAAGGGTGGGAGCCTGAGTAGTAGGGAAGAACCAGGAGCCTCCATATTCAGGGGCCTGGGAAGCCGCAGCTGTTGAGTGGGGTCAGTCACGAAACAATCCAACAACCTTGAAGAGAGGACTTTGGACCTCACTGGCTGCCTCCCAGCGGAATTCAACTCTAAGAGGCAAAAATAGAAATGAGCACAGGAGTAGCAAAGCCAACTGTAAGTGCCCCCAGGGGCATCCAGGTTGTGCTGCCCAATGCCCAGGGACATCACGCTGATTGTCACCTTTACCGCTCCTTTTGGAGGTATCAACAGGTGAGTCTCCTCCACTAGGCTATGGTCTTCAAGGGAAGGGTCTTCCCTGGGTTTTTCTTGTTCTGTTTGGACTCCATGCTCAGATAAGCTCTCTTCTGGGCTCTAGCCTCACTTTAAGTCTAGCAAATTCGTAAACCAAAGTCTCAGAATTGAGTCTCACTGTGTCTGCCTGGCCTACCTTGGGGCAGAGGCCCATTCCTGGGCCAACACTGTGGCTGGGGGACTGGGATGTCCAGATTGGCTCCGTCTGGTCACGTGCAGCCCGGGATGAGGTATGGAGGCAGCTTCTAACTGAGGGTGCAGACTGGGTGTGAGCCTGGGAAAGACACCCACAGGAAAATCAAGTTACAAAATGCAGGGTGGTGGCCAAGACAACAGATGTCCCCTGTGAGCACGCAGTTATATCTGTTTCCCCTTTGCCAGGTCCAGAGTAGATGGATGAATTGTTGCATGAAAGACAGTTGAGGACATCACGGAGTCATTCCAGGTTAAGCTATTCCTGGAGGAGAACGTGAAAGGGCCAGTCGGGAGAGCTGGAGAGTGGGCCCAGTTCTGAGGCTCCAAGGCATGGAGAGTGGAAATACATGCTTTAAACCAGCCGTTCTCAGCCTTGGCTGCACATTCAAATCACCTGGGGAGCCTTGACACCATACCAATGCCAGGGGCCCGCCTCCAAAGAGAATGATTTAATTGGTCTGGGAGGTGCCCAGGCACCAGTATTATAATTCTCGAAACTCCCCAGATTCCAATGTGCAGCCAAAGTTGGGAACCACTGCCCTAACCCTCATAGCGCCCAGCCCAGAGAGAAGCAGACGTAGACCTAGGACCCCAGGAGTTTGGGAACTAGGGGGAACAACAAGGAACACACCCTAGCTCATTGGCTGGGCTTTCATAAGAGTTGGGGCTCTGGAGAAGAACTAAGAAATCCAAGGAACTTGTGAGGCCAAATGGTGCAGTACCTCCTGTGAGCCCAGGGCAGAAGGGATTAACTATAAGGTCTGCCAGCTCTCTCAGGGAGACTGGAGCTCCGTGGATTATTTGCCTCAGCTTGGCAGCAGCAGAACAGAGAGGTGCCTGTTTGTGCATCTGGAACAGCTGGGATGGGTCAGGTTCAGACAGGAGCGGGTAGGCTCCTGAGCCACGCCTGCGGCAGACTCACCAGCGCTGGGGATGGGTAAGAAGGTGGTGGGGTCACAGGCAGCACTGAGGTTTCCAAATGGAGACACTGGCTGAGGGCAATACCGCTTGAGGATATGTGGACTCCAGGAGGGAGAGGAGCAGCGGCAAGTCAGGGAGCGAGAGAAGGGCAATTTTGGACATACTGAGATGCAGGAATCTGAGGAGCAAATGAGAGGAGATGTCCTGGAGCAGTTAGATACTACAGGTACTACACGGCTTGGAACAGACACTTGGGAGCCACCACCAAGTCCGTATCTGAACCCAGGAAGAGCCTGTTGGACGAACAGAGGTGGGGCTGAGGAAAACATGAAGAAATCATCAGGGGAGGCCAGGGAGCCCGTGAGGATGAAAGAGTAGCTGTTAGTATCCAGGGCCCATTCTCTTCTAGGTGTGGTCAAACCCCTTCAGCTGGACCTAGCTGAATCAAGTATCAACTTCAAAATTGATGTATAACTCTTTGCCAGTAAACTAAGAGCAAATAAAAACACAAACAGGGCCAGGCCTGGTGGCTCATACCTGTAATCCAGCACTTTGGGAGGCCGAGGCAGAAGGATGGATTGAGGCCAGGAGTTCAAAACCAGCCTGGACAATACAGCAAGACCCCATCTCTAAAAACAATTTTTTTTTTTAATGAGCCAGCCATGGTGGCATATACCTGTAGTCCCAACTACTTGGAAGGCTGAGGCAGGAAGGATCACTTGAGCCCAGGAGTTGGAGGTTACATCGAGCTATGATGATGCCACTGCACTGTAGCCTGGGCGACAGAGTGAGACCCTGTCTCAAACAAACAAACAGCAATTAATACAAAATAGAAATAAGTGTGTTTCCAATTCATTTCAACGTGGCAAATATTTACTGAACGCCTACTACGCGCCAGACTAGCCGCAGATGGCGCGGCTGGCATGGTCGGCTGAGCAGGCACACGGCCCCACTCCCACTCTCTTCCCCAGCCCCATCTGGGAGGCCTCAGTAGTCCTGGTTCCTAGAATCTTTGCTTCCAGTAAAGCTCAGCTGATCCACTAGTCGTTCTAAGTGAGGTCTCCCTGCAAATCTGGGGTTCTCGTGGTAAGTAATACCTTTCCCGGGAGCTCCCAGTTTCGTCTCAGCTGCCCAGTGGCTTTAGGCCTTGTCTGTTCCAGCTTGTCTGTGTGGCTCCCCTGAGACCTGAGTCGTGCCTAGGGCCCACCGCCAGCTTCTTCCCAGCTCCTGTGCAGGGCAAAGATGCATGATCTGACGACAGGCCCAGAAAGAGTGCACCCATGAGACGGCATTTCTAACCACCTCTCCAACTGCTTGCTCCTCAGAGGTCTCCAGGAGTTTCTGTCACTGCAGAGTTAGAACACTAAAATAGTCTTCAGAAAATCACTTTGAATCAAGACAATACCTCTCTACTCACGCAAAATGAGAGGCTGCTGTACCCCTCAGAGTCCCCAGAGTCCTGCAGAGACGTCCCATTTCCCCATGTTCTTGGCGGTTCCTCATCCCTCAGGCACCCAGCAAAGGCTTGTTGTACCTTGTACTGAGTTGGTCAGTGCCCTGAGGGTCGTGTCTTGAACTGACTCTTCCTTTCAGAAATTTGCTTTCTATTACCTACAATGCATTGTTCTCTTGGCACCAGCCATCTCTTCCATTTGCATAATTCTGCAATCTACTGATTTTCAAAACCATCACAAAAGCCAAGTGTTTGATGCACTTTACTCAAGTTTCCTTTTGAATTTATGTGCTTCATCACATTTGCTGGTTTATCCCTTTGTGACTGTCTTTCTCAGTTGGTTCTTGGGTATAATGTCTCCTGAACAAGTTGTTTTTTTTAAAAAATTGTGGTAAAATATACATAACACAAAATTTACCATTTTAATCATTTTTGTGTCTTTAAGTATATGCACATTATTGTGCAACCCTCACCACTATCCAACTCCAAAACTTTTCCATTATCCCAAACCCAAAAAAGTTTTAAAAAGTGCCCAGGAAGTAGAGACATGCTTAGTTTACCCTTTTTGTTTGTTTGATTTGGAGACAGGGTACAGATTTAGAAATAAAAAGTAAACTAAGGCTCATGCCTGTCATACCAGCACTTTGGGAGGCTGAGTTAGGAGGATCACTTGAGCTCAGAAGTTTGAGGTTGCAGTGAGCTATGACAATGCCACTGCACTCCGTCCGGTCTGAGCAACAGATCAAGACCTTGTCTCAAAAAAAAAAAAAGACAAGGATGGGGCCTTTGTCATCTCTTCCGAAATAACAATAAGACCCTTGTGGAATCTCTAGTCAGGCTATGAAATTAGTTGACAGGAAACAAAAGCACTAAGAGGAATCGAGTGAGCTCGTTACTACTGAGTAAGAAGAGCCCTTCAACAACTAGGGAGAGCAATGTTTCCCCACACCTGACTCATCGAATGAATCAGGGCATTTATTAAATACACTGATGCAGTACTTCTGGGATGAGATATGGGAATCTGCATGTTTATTAAGTGCCTGGAGTGATTCTTATGAAAGGCAAGGTTGGGAAAAAATGAACTGGAGTGTTCCATTAGCAAGGAGGGGCTCACCTGGCTTCATGGGGCTGTAAAGGTGAAGGCTCCCAGCCACCTGCCACATGCTCCCGGGAACTGCTCAGACCCTCATCTGCTTTTATCAACCCTCGAAGGCCCACTGGGCCCCAAGGCTCCTGTGAGCTGCTGCTTCTGCACATTTAGCCCTTCCTCCTCCAACATCCCCCACGCAGGGCCTTGTTACTGCCTCTTACTTCCCCGCTACTGCCTAAGGCCTTGGATGATCCCGGGCCCTGGCAGCCCCATCCCCTGGCTGCCTCCCACAGCTGAGGGATGACAATGAGATGTAGTCCTAATTTAGAACAAAGGAACCAGGTATTCCTTGGCCAGGTATCAATTAGAGAATGACTACAGATAGCTGCTGACATCATATCCTACCTTTAGATCCAGCTGGATCATTTTATGGAAATAAGCTGGGAGACTACCTATTATTATCTATCTGTATATATACATAATCTACCAAATCTGAGCTCAGTTTTTACAGAGGAAGACACTGGTCAGCAACTATAATTGTCAGAGCTGACATTTTTCCTTGGGGCCCTTCTGATGGAAGCCAGCCAAGTGGAGCCTGAGCGGCGCATGCACACACAAACTGCCCCGGTGGGCTCCTATGCCTACATGTGGCAGGACTATGACACCATCCGAGACCCCCCACAACCACCCGAGTACGAAGGGTCAGACAGGCTATGGAAAAACAGGCTGACCAGTGCCATTTGGCTAGAGAGAAGTTTCTTTCTTTAAATGAAACCATTAAGGCTTTGTTTTAATTAAAATACAATTTCTGAGACTCCTGTTCATCTTCACTTCAGAAAGTTCATATGCAATAGTGTTTCCATGGGATGTCAACAGGGTCACACAGCAGGGGAAGGTTCCGTGCTCCATCAGTTTGGGACTTACTGTGCTAAACAAAGTGAAATAGGTTTCTTTACTGTATGTTTTGTTTTTAGAACCTTTAATATGTGAATGTAGACTTAGAAAATTCCAATAAGTGAATACAATGTACTATATTTTCTAAATTAGATGAATTTATTAGTAATGAAAACTTGGGTAGTTTTCTGGAGAACACATTTTCTGAAATGCTGAAATAAAGGATACTGTTACCCAGAACCAACTTGACCTACAACAAATAAGCAGTACTTTCCCCCCTCTGAGGTACTGTTCTCTATAACCATAAAAACTACTTTTGGGGGTTAAGCAGTAGAGCGTAGTGGCTAAGTGAGCAGGCTGTGTGGCTTTTTATCCGGGATCACCTACTTATTAATCTTAGACATGTTACCCAACTTCCCTATGCCTCAAGTTGCCATCTGTAAAGCGGGCTGTGGGGAGAATTAGATAAAGGCACACATTAGGCAATTATTAATAATCAATAGAGGCACTGTCTCCTGAAGAGGAGTGTGCCCTCCAGCCCATTTCTCACCTTGATTTTCCAGCAGATACACTAGTGGCCACTTAAGAGGGTACAGCAAACTTGACACTGGGAGTATGGCAGAACTAAGGGGCAAATGCAAGGAGGTAGAATAAACTGAAGAGGGCCGTTGTGCTGGAGCTTGGAGCATCAGGGAGGCAATATGGAGGTACAGGCTGGGGCGACAGGCCAGGATGAAGGGGAAAGTTCACTAAAATGTGGAGAAAGAGGAAAATAAAAGAATCAAGTTGGCTGGGCATGGTGCCTCACACCTGTAATCCTGGCACTCTGGGAGGCTGTGGTGGGAGGATTGCTTGAGCCCAGGAGTTTGAGGTTACAGTGAGCTATAATGCCACTGCCCTCTACCCAGGGTGACAGAGTAAGACTCTGTCTCAAAAAAAAAAAAAAGAAAAAAGGATCAAGTCAACCTTGTAACGGGTGGTGTATTAATAAAAACCTGTGCTATGTTAGTCAGTAAGTGCATTATAAACACAAAAAAGAGAAGAAAAAAAAAAGATGAGTGGAGAAAAAAAGTCAAACAACACAATTTCTCTAAGACAGCATTAGCTGTGATGTCTGTGCATACTCCATTGTTCCCTGACTCAGGAGGCTGAAAGTCTGTGATACTAGTGTGGACAATGTGCAAAAGTGAATTTTACTAAGGAGTCTCCACCAGGAAAAAGAGGGTCATCCAGAACTGCATTAAAAGTGGGGAAATGTTAAGATACTAATAGCCAACAGGGAGAATGAAGAGGTTCCTCCTGGTGAGCCCTGGGGCTAAACTGGCACCTCTGAGGTCAGGATTTCAGTGGGCTCACTGGTGTTTCATGACTGTCCTCTACTGCCACACAACAGTGTGGGCCACAGCAGGCAAAGATGTTCCTCAGAAACTCTTGGGAAAACATTTGAGCAGCAATGGAACTTTAACAGCATCTTGTCCAACTTACAGTCGTTTTCAGACAAGAAACTGACTTCCTCAAGATCTCATGATGGCTGAGAATGACTCTGCCCTGTTAGTTCTGGGAAAACTAGTTCAGTCTCTTTAAAACCACAAGGCAACAAGTAACTCTAAAAAGGGTGTTTATGAGGTGATCTGTGAAATTTGAACACTATTCTTTGATGACATTAAGGAATAACAAGTTTTTAGGTATGATAATTTATTGTGAGTTTTAAAAAGAGTCCTTAGCTTTTAGACACACATGCTGAAATATCTACAATATGCTACAAAATAATCCAGCGGGTGTGGAGAAGTGGGTCAGGATATAAACAGAGATAGATTTTAGATTGGCCATGAATTGCTAATTGTTGAAGCTAGGTGGTAGATCAGTGGTGGTTTCTTATGCTGTTCTACTTTTGTATATGTTTGGAATTTTCCGTTAAAAAATTCCACAGTACTTGCTTCAGCAACACATATACTAAAAATTCCACAAAGGCCAGTGCAGTGGCTCACACGTGTAATCCCAACATCCAGGTAGGAGATCACTTGATCCCAGGCTGCAATCAGCTGTGCTCCCACCTCACTTGAGGCTGCAGTCAGCTGTGCTCCCGCCACTGCACTCTAGCCTGGGTGACAAAGTGAGACCCTGTCTCTTAAAAAAAAATTCACAAAGCAGAGACATCTCATTGCGACTTGTAAACGTAATAGGCATTTTATTTATTTATTCACTCATTCAAAAAGGTATACAGCATATATATAATTTGTGATAAAATTCATATATATTCATATCACATATATAAAATTTGTGATAAAATTCATGTAACATAAAATTCACCATTTTAACCATTTTAAAGTGGCATTTAGCACATTCAGTGGCATTTACTACATTCACAATGTTGTGCAACCATCACCACTATCCACTTCCCCAGAACATTTTTATCACCCCAAAAGGAAACCTCATACCCAATGAAGTAGTCACTCCCCTTTCCCTCTTTGGCCACCACTAAATCTGCATCCTGTCTCTATTGCTTTGCCTATTCTGGATATTTCTAACAAATTCAACATATATTTTAATTTTTTTAGCACGAAAACATTCACGGAGTTTAAAGTTCAAAAGGCACAAAAGGATTGGCAGTGAAAAGTCTCCCCCTCACCCCACCTCCCCAGCCACACAATCCCCTTTCCTGGGATGGCCGGCTTCTTATACATCTTTTCAGAGAGTAAAAACTCCTTTCCCCTTCTTTACCCAGTTGGTAGTATTGTATATACACAGTTCTGCAGTTGGCCTTTTTTCACTCAACATATCTTGGGGATCACTCTGTAACAGAACAAAAAGAGCTTCCTTTTTGCAGCTGCATAGTATTCCCTTATTTCAGAGTGTGCTTCACACACTGTGTTAAGTGTTTTGGGGCTCCAGAAATGAATAAACATACCGATAAGTTTATATATACCTGCTCACTGCAGGACACTTCCCATTCACTTCTGCATTTTAGAAATCCAGGAACTGCAGCTATAATAGTTTATTTTAAGGAGACAAAGAGACACCTAAGTTCATACAATGAATGAGATAGGTAAGACATGGAGGCAGACATGTATATTTGAAATTATCTTATGAAATTGAAACCACAGTGATGAATAAGCAGGGACAGAAAAAGAACAGTAGCTGACAGTTAAGACTTTAGGGATTCCAACAACTACTGGATAGTAAAAATGAAAATAAAAAACCCTGCAAATTAAATAGAGAACATTCACTTAAATAGAATAGAACCTTTGTAGACTACAGAAGATCCCTGACAAGCACACATAATTAATGTTGAATTGAACTGAATATGGCAGCAGTATGAAAGAGACCTAGGTGTGTGCCGGGCAGGAGGGGATTATCACACAGAACACACTGGTGCCAAAACACTGTGAGGGTCAGATATCGTAACCAAGGGGCAAAGGATCCAGCATACAGGCAGTAGTTGAAGCCATAGGAATAGATACAATCGCACATGCAGAGCATGTAGAATGAGAGGAGACCGTGGGTGGAGTCCTGGGCACAATGACCTGAGAGAGTGGTGTCATGGCAGCCAACAATTTTGAACAAGGTCTCCTCAATCTCAGACCAGAAACACTTCCTGCCTAAGGCAGGAGGAGGACAGAGCTGTCAGAAGGGGGTGAGGACTGTTAGAGGAGTATCTAGATCAGGAGACAACTTGAGAGGGCCCAGGAGAAGGGGAGGCCTATGTTTTGGAGCCTGAGAAGTAGTCCCTTATCACAAGTGATCTTATCCCCAGGGCTCTGACAAATGGATGGGACACTTCCTTCTCAAACAATATAATTTTCCCTGAAAGTGGACCTAATAATGTGTCTCACATTACCATCAAGGCTAAATTGGATTCCACTGACTCATAATTCTTTTTTTATCTTCAGTTCCGATCCTTGCTTCCCATTCAACTCAGTAAATGACAGCACTGTTGTTCTTTTACTGAAAAATCTATTTCAGTGCTAGGCAGTGGACAGTCTATAGTTGTGTGTGCTATTATTACTTGTGGCATAGTGGAATCCTTTACAGCATTCATTTCAAATGTAAAGGAAAGAGAATACACACAAAGAAGTAGAGTGGTATCTTGCTAGGTAAATCCTCTGAGATGAAATTCCTTTATAATGAAGTTAGCTGTGTAAAAAAAAAAAAAAAAAAAAAAGCCTCTTCACCAATCTTGTCGTGCAGTGTCTGTGTGGATCTTGTGGCTCAGAAACAGCCTTTGACTAAGCTAATGTGTGGGTAAAAATCTCTCTAGCTCCTATTTGACTAAAAATGTCCCCCCTCCCCCCCAAAAAAAACACTTATCTCTGTCAAAATTAAATTCCATTTGGCAAATATTTATTGATGACCAGCTGTGTTCCAGAGCCTGTGTGGGGATGCAGAGGTGGAAAAAAGCCACAGTCTACAGCCCCCAATACCACTCGGTACCCAGACATGAGGAAAGGGGCTCCCTGGATCACTGATGGGAAGGAGATAGTCCATTCTAAGGGAAGGTGCATTCCTCTTTTGTAAATTAATAAACTGGCATCTGGTTTACTGAGAACATCATAAGCTTGGTTAACATACGCCAATTTTTGATAAGCACTCTGGACTTCTGGATGTTTTCGGCTGAGGCCTGGCCTCTGGATCATGCACAGATGCAGGTAATTAAAATGATGGCGGTGGGGGAGAGGAAGCTCATGTGCTCTTTCTTATTGTTCTAACCTTTCATGGGGCATTGGCACATGGTTCTTGTTTGTAACACTGGTAATTCCTGTCCTTTCTTAAGAATTCTGAACCAGGTATGTGTGAGAGAGAGAGAGACAGAGACACACACACAGAGTTGCAGAGGGACAGAAGCTAATGGGGAGGTAGAGCCACTAAGGGTATAATTTTTTCTACCTTGACAATATTTTCAAATAAATTGTAGTAATTGTGACACTAAGGGCCCCCACCCTGGGTGGATAGTCAGCCTCACTCTGATATTTCTCTTTAGATGCAAGAACCTATACTGTGGATAATTTATTTAAAAATTCAAATAGATTTTAGAGGATTCCTGGAAGCAAGAAACTATAGCTCTTGCTATTAATCTCTTGACTCTGCTAAAATCAGTCTAGTTCTGGACAAGAGACTTAACAAATTTTCTCTGTGGAAGAAGGAGAGACATGATAAGGGGCTGGGGGAAGGAACTAGCTGTTTCTGTTACAGCCATTATCATTATGATTGTCATCTTTCCAAGGGGCGCAACAGGAGGTAGGCTGCTCAAAGTTAGAAGTCTGGACACCAAGATTTTAATCATTAACTCCTTAAGGTTTTCCAGGCCAAAATCTTCTGTTCTCTGTGGCCTATTTACCCTGGGGTGGTTTCACACAAGTGCCCCAAGGTCATATATTCAAGCTTGAGCAAGATCTTCTGGATCAAGAAGGTCTACCTTCTCTTTCAGGTATAATTTACATACGATAAACTTCACCGATGGTAAGTGAACAATTGATGAGCTTTAGTAAATTTATGGAGTGTGCAGCCACCACTACCATCCAGTTTTAGAACATTTTCATCACCCCAAAAGGATCCTTCATGCTCATTTGCAGTCAATCCCCCTGCCATCTCTAACCGCAGGCAATCACGGATATGCTGTCTATCTCTACCAGAGCTTCCTTTTTGAACATAATTTTGGCCTCAACCATCCAAGAACTCCTGCATCTCTACCTGAAGGTGGGTGGCCCTCTGGCTAAGAATACAAATTGCAATCTTAAAGCTTTACAATAAAATGCAACTTTATGCCTATGGGTCTATAGCAGGCCATGGCCAGGTCTGCCACGGAAAGCACCCAAGTGGACATAAATAGAAAAATTTTAGGTCCTGCAGGAGAGGGGCAGGAAATTAGAGATTTCCCCAAGTGCTGGCACAGCAGGGATTTCAAAGCCTAGGAGGTGGATATTAGCCCCAGCTGATGTGGCCTTGTGAGTAGAAGAATGGTTGCTTTATATGGAGGTATAAGCTGTTTCTGGCACTAAGATGTGAACCCACAATTTCTTATGCTTTGGACCTGGTGGACATCTCACTCTGTGTGCATTCTCAAGATACCAAACTTAGGGTACACATCAACCAAAGCAAAAGCAACTATGAACTGAGTCCAGGTTGGCACTTGAACCCTGATGAACTCCAAGTTCTGGCTCAAGCAGTGTCTAATATGAAAGCAAATAGATCTTGCTTCAATCAATATCACAGAACATCTGCATTCTAATCTCTCACCACAGAGCAATCTTGACTAGCTGGCCATACAGCTTCTATTTCTCAGAACTACAGCTCAAATACATTTTTCTTAGGTTCTTTGTTCTTTCTTCTATATACAGGGGACAGGCTTTGGAGACAGAATTAAATTCAATTCCCATTTCTCCTGCTTGCTTATGTGACCTTCGGCAAGTTATCTATCATCCCTAAGCCTCATTTGTAAAAGAGGGATATCTACCTAGGTGGGTTGTTGTGAGGATAAAATGAGAAAATATAACGCTTTGCTCAGTGCCTGGTATGTAGTAAATGCTCAATAAATAGCAGTGGTAGCAGTGTTTGCATTTCAACATGGCTTTTTCACAGGACGATAACAAAATGGTTGTACCAAAATCTCTTCCTGTTCAAATATGCCAAGTCAGAGTGTTTTATTTTGGTTTGGAAAAACAGGGAGGAGCTAACATTTGTTTATGCTTATAATCTAGGCTATATAAAATCATCATCATAATCTCATTTTAGAAATCAGAAAACTGAGCCTCAAAGTACCTTGGCCAAAATCACTCAGATCATCTGCATCCATCTAAAGTCAATGCTCTTTCCACCCAAAATAACTGTTAGAGATCTTTGTATAGCAAAAGCTCTCCACCCACCTGTGAGAGGGGCAGACTCCTATCTGCCAGGGAGAAAACAGAATCAACACTCAACAATGTCTAATTGAAAAATGCTCCAATCTGAGGAGAGACACATTTCCTCAGGTGAGTCGGGATCACAGCTCCTATTCCAAATATGACTGGGATGCTAATACACAGGGACTTCCTGAGGGGACTTGGGAGAGAGGACTAGCAGAGAGCTTTGCGAGCTGGCCTGCAGGGAAATGGAGAAGGCTTGGAGTGTTTCTCTGAAGAGTATTCAAAAGAACATCCAGTTACCACACTCCACACCCAAGCATCTATATTCCTCACAGGGTCTCATTTTTGGCAATCCATATATTGTGTGTATGTGTGTGTGTGTGTGTGTGTGTGTGTGTGCATGCTCTGTGTATATGCTTGTTGCAGAATCACCTTATTCAGTAAATTTCTCCTGGTTAATTTCACTTTCCTCTTATTCTTCCTTCACCCTTGAAGTCCTTCTACACTTATGTACCTAGTTGGAATTACATTTTCCTGCACCCCATTAGGTTATAATGCACTGTTTTATATAATGCATATGTTGTATCATAACTAACTTCTGGTTGACTCTTCAATTAGATCTTAAGATTTGTATCCCATATTTTTTTGAACTCTCTCCACTCCCCCAACACTAATCCTAGAAATATACTGGGGCCAGGCATGGTGGCTCACCCCTGTAATCCTAGCACTTTCAGAGGTCAAAAGACAATCTGAGAGGATTGTTTGATGCCAGGAGTTCAAGACCAGCCTGGGCAATAGTGAGACCGTGTCTCTACAAAATATATAAAAATTAACCAGGTGTGGTGGCACGGGCCTGTAGTCCCAGCTGCTTGGGAGTCTGAGGCAGAAGGATTGCTTGAGCCCAGGAGTTTGAGGTTTCAGTGAGCTATGATGATACCACTGCAGTCTAGCTCAGGCAGGCGAGCAAGACCTTGTCAAAAAAGAAGGGAAAGGGAAAAGGAAAAGGAAGGAAAATACTGTACAACAATAGCAATAAATTATTGTGGGGTAAAAAAATCCTAAGAATCTAGGGGTTTTCCCTGGATTTCTACCTGAAGAGAAATAAAATATTAAATAAATGACCTTACTTTGTGTTAACAAAAATGAGCAAATTAAAGCGAAATGCTAAAGGGGAAAAAAGAGGAATTTTTGCTGCAGAGAAATAATGTACTTGAAGCTCCTTTCTAGCCAGTGGGGTTTAGTCATAGGGAAGTTGTTAAACACCTTTCTGAGAAGCTCTCGAGGCATGTGTGTTATTGGAGGGAACATATGGAACTCACCATGGGTGCAAAGGGGGTGCTGGGGACTACTTACATGCAACAGTTTTGCTAATGTTCCCCATCCTTTTGGAGGATTCACCTTCATTCTGATTCACTTTCTTAAATGTTTACCTTTATATTTGCCAACTGTTTAAATTGGTGCTTCAACTGTTCTGACCATCTGTTCAGAGAAACTTCTAGATTATGTCACAATTTTTGGAACTTCAAACCATACAGTTTCGGAGTTGGAAGAGACCTTAGAAATCAGCAAGTCTGAGTCCTTCGTTCATATGTTCACAAACATCGCTTCACCACCTGATGTGTGTCAGCCCCAGGGCTAGGTGCTAGAGATGCAAACACATCACATGTGGTCCCTGAGTGCTGGTGCTTACACTCTACCAGGGAAGATGGACATCAAAACAGATTCAATTAAGTAATGTGAATGCTTATCTGATAAACGGGTATCTGGGGAACAAATGTATTATCCACAGGAGGTGGGCTGAGTCTTTATACATGGTTGAATGTTTACTGAAGAAGGAGGTAGTGGGAAAAGATAAGTCAAATATTAAACTAGAGAGAGAGGCAGGGGCCTGATCAATGAACATTAACTGAGCACCAACTAAGTATCAGGTTGCCAGACCCTATGCTAATTGTTAAATATGTGAAAGATACAGCCTTACCCTCAAGGAGATTATAATTTTGGTGGATGTAAGCAAACTACAATTCATTGTGATAAATGTGTGACTATCTAGTCATACATACGTGAACAATATAAAGGAAGAAAAAATTAGTTCTACTTGGAGGTGGGGACAAGTGGTAGGTGCGTTATGGAAGACCACCTGAAGATGACATAATAGGCTAGGTAGGGTTAGGTAGACCACAGGGGAGAGCACTGCAAACAGAAGGGACAGCATATGTGCAATACAGCATGAAGTCTTCCAAGAACTTTAAACAGTCTGATATGGGTATGCATTTAGTTGATTTAGGAAGAGTGGCAGAAGATGAGACTGGACAGATAGGACAGAGCTAAATAGTAATGGGCTGTACACTCCATACTAAGGAGCTTGAATGTATCCCTGCAGGAATTCCAATTAGGAATCATTGAAAGATAGACGGATCAAAGACTAGATGTAATCAAATTTGTATTTTAGAAAGAACCTACTCTGAGCTGGCTGATACACAAGAATTGGTTATATTATTATCAGTTCTTTTCTGTGTGTTTCACAATAAGAAAAGAAGAATGCTCCATGAGTGGGGTGGAGAAGGGAGGGAAGCCAGGCTGGATATAGGGACTGATCAGTTAGAGGCTATCAATCACCATGGTTTGTGAGAGAAGTGATGAGGGCCGGAACTAAGAGAGTGACACAAAGGGAAGGAGAGTGGACAAACAGAAGAGATGGTCAGAAGCTCAAGTCCACAGGACTTGGGGAGGGCCTAGGTGTGTGGGGTGAGAGAAATGGAGGAGTCCAGGATGGCTGCCAGGCTTCTGGTATTGGTAACTGGGAGGAAACATTCTCTGAAAATGGAAATAGAGGCAGATAAACAGGTTCGGGAAGGCAGATGAACTCACATTTAGACACATGCTGCAGATGCCTGTTGGACATCCAGATGGAAATTTCTAGTAAGGAGGAATATTTATGAGTCTAGAGCTCAAATGTGATAATGGCTAGAGATATCCATTGTTGAGTCATCAGCACAGAAATGGAAGCTGAAGCCACAACAGAGACAGTCTGCCCAGGCAACACAAGGAGAGTACAGACAGAGTGATAGGGACACCAACATTTGAGGGCCAAGAAGAAAAATGAGGAGTCAGCCAAGGAGATAGAAATAGAGAAGTATACTGTATGTATATATGTTTATATATACACACATACATAAATATATATTTAATTTTCTGTACATTATGATGTTTTGATGTCTTAAAAAGCCTTTCTGATGGGGTGGAGATGGCCCTGCCCTGGGCTAGCCAACTGTTAGAGATAACAAAGGGCCCAGCCAGGAGCACACCTTTAATATACAAAGTAACCAGTCAAGAGCCATACCCCCTCTATCTGGCTCCTATACCCTAGGAGACAGTACTTCTGTCTCAGTCACCCCAGGGCCAGGCACTAGGCAACTAGGGACCACGCCTATAGTTTAGAGCCCTCTGAAATTATTCAAATGAGCTAATCCTAAATTGTTCATCCTGCCCTTACCTGCCTTTCCCCCAAGGAAATCCCAATGAAGGCCCTGGCCTAATGCTGTCCCCTGGCTCCTGTCTTCTGCCTCCTGGCCACCCTGGTCTTTCACATGTGCTTCTGTGTGGTGGGCTGTGCCTTCTGTCTCCAGGACCTGTGAGTTTAATAAATGTAGTTTTTCTGAGCTTCTTCTATGTCTCCTGTTGTGGCTGCACCTGACTGTCCATCACATAAAATACGGAACAACGTGGAAACAGGGAGCCAGGGCAGACGAGAATTTTGAGAAACTCTGAAACATACTGAGAAGAAGGTTTAAAGGAAGGAGATAAAAGCATCAAATGCTGCACAGATACGAAATAAACTGAAGACTTTAGACAGGGTCTTGCATTTGGCCCTAGGTCAACTTTTGCCTAATGAACTCTGCCAGAGAGGTTTCAGTGGAGTGCTAGAGGACAGAAACCTGACTGCAGCGAATAGAAAATGTAGAAAAGTATCAACTACAGGTGTGGAGTGTTCTTTGTAAAAGACCCACCTTGAGAAGGAAAGGAGATCCGAGATAGTCAGGAGAGCACACAGGACTGAGGGCAGGGTATCAGTTTTGTTTTGAGACTGAAGAAATTTGAGCAAGCGTGGGGGTGGGAGCAGCCAGTAAAGAGGGAGAGTCGAAAACAGAAGAGAGGAATAACTGCAGGGGCAGCATGCGTGAGCAGAGGGTGCACTGACCCAAAGACACAGATGGCAGCAAGAACTGGGAGACCAAAGGTAAAAGGTAGAAAGGGATAAACTGTGGGTATGAGATTGGGAAATCAAGAAAATTAGTGCCAAAACCTCAATTTTAGCTGCAAAATAAGAAGCAAGTGAGAAACCTAGGGCTCAGTGAGGCAGTGACTTGCCTGATAACCTACAGAGAGAAAGATTTTAACGTAAATTTCTTGCCTGGTGCTCTTTCTATTCTTTATACAACACTCGCCTCTGTTGAAGATACTTTCATCTCTTGAACATGTTTTAAGATCAAGATTTCTGTACCTTCCTTTTGAAAGATTAGTAGGCAAGGCTGGCTTCAAACAAGGGCAGAATAAGCCACTTGTTACCAAGGACAGAAAGCTTACCAAAACCCTTGAATTGAGACCCACAGACTTGCCCTCTTACAAAGAGGAACAGAAGTTCACCCTCAGATAAGGAGCCTGACTTATTCATGCCACTTTTGAATGCTTAGAAAATGCTCCTGACACTCGAACTATGGTTATCACTTTACTGAAAAAGATTCTAGAAAATTACCTGGAGGAGAGAACATATGGTATGGGGGAAGGAGTAGTTAAGAGTAAGCTTCTGGACAACTCTCTTGGTCTCTCTACACATTTCCAAGGTCCCTTCTAAATGTAACACTCTTATTTTATGAAGAGGTAGACAGGACCAAAACAATGAAGTATGACAAACCAATGGGGCATACACAGAAATCAGCCATAAAACAATGAACGAAGGGCACTAAAGATTAGAGCCATCATTCGGCCTTGGATGGTCCTACCAAATGCAATAAGAATAGGCAGATATCATGCAACTTGAGACAAAATTACTCCCACTTAGAAAACATAGTTTATACCGCTATAACAAACATTAGGAAAAGGAGAAAAAACATCTTCATATCACAATCACAGATTTAAGAATTGCAAAATAACTTTTTTTCATTTCAGCATATTATGGGGGTACAAATGTTTAGGCTACATATGTTGCCTTTGCCCTGCCTGAGTCAGAGCTTCAAGCGTGTCCATCCCCTAAGTGGTGCGCACAACACCCAGTAGGTGTGAATATACCCATCCTCCCCCTCACCTGCCTGACACCCGATGTATGTTACTATTATATGTGCAGATAAGTGTTGATCAGTTAATACCAACTGAATTGCAAAATAACTTAGTCGAACCCATTAAGCCCAATTCACAGCTTTTTCACCCCTGAGAGTTTTTTCTCTTCTGAGATTTTTTTCAGCATTATCAACTGGCTTCTATGGTAAATAGTAATACTCAAGTGGCAAACAAACTTACAACTACTAGTTCACTTCTTGTACTCTTCTGAAAAAAATTCCCCTACAAAAGATTCTTCTTGTGGGAGGATGACACTGATGTTAACTTGATTAGGATTTTGTGATCTCTAATCAAAACAAGTCCAAGTAATCAAAGGCACAGGAATACAGATGTGATCTAAACCAATGCCTCATATAATGTGAATGTCTTCTTAAACAGTAAACATTTATGTAACTTATGATAATAACTCTATTATTAGCATTTACATAGCATCTTTTTCACTTGAGCCTAAAGTACCATATATATGCAATAATTCTCACAATAACATTATGAAGCAGAGACATGGCGTGGATAATTATTTCCATTTTGCTGAAGATAAAAACAGGGCAGGGAAACATGATTATTTCCCCAGATCAGAACAAGTGAGTGAAAGGCTGTCATTTAAAAAATTTTATTTAGTAATTTATTGAGTTTCATCCATGTGCTTGGCCCTGTGGAGGACAGTCAGTTTGTTTGTGCAGGGGAAGGTGAGGGAAAGGTGATTTGAATAACACAATACAAAGAGAAGAACAATTTGAGTCTGTAACTCCAACTCAAGCTGTCAACACAAAAGTTCAATTCGCCATTGGACACAGTCTAAAAACTACAAACTCATCTACAGCTGCCTTGTCCCAGGAGCGAGAGATTCCTTACTCACTTATGACAGGCATGAATGTCAAAAATATTCAATTTTTACATTCCTGATAGGAGGGGACAGTATGAGGGACTTCCTCTTATGAGGAAATGGGATGAGATGAAAACTATATACTCACACATTCCCCTATGATGCCATCCAAAGTAGCAGCCCATTATCCTCTGTCCCTTGCCCTGTTTATTCTTCATAGCACATGCACATTCATGTTTTAAATTGTCTATATTCCCAACAGAATATATGCTCTAGGAGCATACATTTGTCTTTATTCATTAAAGTTTTCAGGGCATAGAATAGTGCCTAGCATGTATCACAGGAACTAAAAAATATTTGTTAAATCAATTTAGAATGCCCAAAGGTTATATAGTTCCAATTCTGCCACTGATGGGTTTCATGACCTTAGAGAAGCCATTTCATTTCCTGGGGTGTCAGTTTAAAAAAAAAAAGGCATTCAACCATAGAATCCCTTTCCATGATTCAATGCTCAATTTTCATGTACACAATGAACTATAACACAAGGCAAAAGTGTGATGTGATAAACTAGAGTGTAGTGGAAAAGTGTCATGTTTCCTGGCTGCCCAGCACCTTTTGAATATCCTATTTCCATTTACAGAATTTGCTACCTTTTGATTCCTGCTCCTCCAAGGAGGAGTCTTGAAGCTCACCCACCTAGCCTTCCTTTTAGCTAGTGACTGGCTATATGACTTAGGTTCTGTCTATGAGCTGCCCCTTTAAGAGATTTATTTAAAAAGTAAGCAATGTAACAAAGCAGGTACTTTGTGGAATTCATTTTTGGCAGGTAGGCTGAAGGGGAAGAGTTCCTGCACTCCAAGGCTCCACCAACCATGGAGTGAGAAAGTCTGGGCTATGCAGCAGCAGTGGGGGCTCTGCTGGTGTAATCTTGAGGTGTGATCTGCGGTTTGGGTTATATTCCTGGCTACATGGCCTCTAAGCCACTCATCTCAAGATTCTATGAACTACTTCATATCCTTTAATAAATTACTTTCTACTTATACTAGCTAGATTGGGTTCTGATGTTTGCAACTAAGAATCCTGACTGATATAAGGAGATACAAACATAATGTTGGAGACACAGAAGAGAATGGTTGACTTTATTTGGGAGAAATCAAGAGAGGCTTCAGGGTAGAGGGGAGCTTTGAGTGTGAGTAGGCTTTCAACACATGAAGATGGGAGAAGGGGCACTCTAGGTTGAAATAACAAGAGCAAGGGAACATTCAGATACACTGTCAACAGGCATACAGATTAACAAGTTGTTTAATGTGGGTTAAGATTTGTGGAACAGGGAATGAGAAGGAGAAAAGTATTTCACATAAGAAAACACAAAGCTTTTTGAAGTACCATAAACCTGATGCAAATCCTACTCTGCCATTTTACCAGGTGTGTCCTTGAATAAATAATATAATCTCTCAACCTTTAGTTTTACCATCTTTAATGTGGCTATTGTGCAAGATCATAAATGGCCTCTAAAAGCAGAGCTCTTTTGATGCCAGAATTCCCCGGGACCTTCTACTGGTACATTTTGCCTCCAGATCATTTGGTCAAAATAAGGTTTAAAGTTAGGGATAATTGCACCCTGCTGGCGAAAATGTAAAATGGCATAGCTGCTATGGAAAACACTATGGCAGTTCCTCAAAAAATTAATAGAGTACCATATGATCCAGCAATTCCATTTCTGGGTATATAGCCAAAAGAACTGAAAGCAGGGACCTCGACAGATTATTTGTGCATCTGTGCTCACAGAAGCATTATTTACAACGGCCAAAAGGAGGAAGCAACTCAAGTGTCCATCGACGGATGAATGGAAACAAAATATGGTATAAACTTATACCATGCAGTACAAGGGAGCATTACTCAGCCTTAAAAAGGAAATTCTGACATATGCTATAATGTGGATGAACCTTGAAGACATTATGCCAAGTGAAATAAGCCAGTCACAAAGAGACATATATAATGTATCATTCCACTTATATGAGGTTCCTAGAGTGGTCAAACTCATACTGACAGAAAGTAGGATGGTGGCTGCTATGGGCTGTGGGGAGAGGAAAATGGGGAGTTATTGCTTAATGGGTACAGTGCTTCAGTTTGGGAAGATGAAAAAAGTTCTGAAGATGGATGGTGGTCGCACAACAATGTGAATATACTTAATGTCACTAAACTGTGTGCTTCAAAATGGTTAAAATGGTAAATTTTACATTATATATATTTTACCACAATTTAAAACGTAGGTTGTCCTAAGTTAAACAAAATGACCACAACTACTAGAAAAAAACTATAAATTTCACGGTGTAACATTTTCATACCTGAGAAAAAAACTTCCATTTTTTTCAGAAAAACTAAAAAAAAAATTATGAGTGAAATGAGGTCAATTTATAAAGTTGCTAGAAGATGAAACACTGAGATGAGACACTTAATTCAGGGACCATCTGTACACATCAATGATTCCAACTATTGTTTCTTCATGGATTATTCACATATATACATATTTAGGCATGGCCTCTCTTTCTTAACTTTTAGTTCTAGATTTCTTTCTATTTAGGCATGGCCTCTCTTTCCTAACCTTTAGTCCTAGATTTCTAACAATGCCTAGAAATTTTCTTTTGGATACTTCCCTACCACATCAAAATTTACAAATGTATTTGAGCTCTGAGTTCATTTTTGCCTTAAAACCAACTTACCTTTATGGATATTCCTTTTCAGTCCCAATTTTCCAGGCTCACACAATTGGAACCTTCTTTGATTCCTACCAATCCTTTTCTCCCATCATCCACTTGGTTATTACATACAGTACTATTCAGTTATTGTAACCTTGGTCTCTATACCTCTCACCTTTACTACACAACACCAAGACTGTCATTGTCATCTCTCCCCATCCACACTATTACATACACTTTTGCTAGGTTAATGTTTCTAAAACATGGCTTGGAACATTCATAGTTCCATCATTCATTCTGCAAACATTTGCTGAATGTTTACTTTACGCAAAGCCCAATGTTACTCCAAAATGCAGAAATGAATTAGATAAAGGTCTGTTTACAATTTAGTAAGAAGAAAAACTTGCACATAAATAATTTTAGCTCAAAGTTAGAAAGTTGTAATAACTGAATACACAAACTTCAGAAAGTATGATGGACATTCAGTAGAAGGAAAATTTATTTCTAGATGAAGATGTCACTTTGTAAAGCTTTAAAGAATGGATAGAATTTCAACATCTAGAGATGATGGGAGGGATAGGTATTCCAAGCAAGGGATATAAGCAATCTATAGAAACGTGAAGGGTAGTTCATGCATGAAGTACTTTACAAGGTCTGGTTTACCACAGAAAGAGGGAGAATGGAAGGGGAACAGCAGATAATAAAGTTAGGATTTGAATCCAATTAATAAATGTGGCCTTTAATCTACAGGCAACAGGGAGCCATTGAATATTTTGGATCAAGGCTGTGCTTCAAGATGACTAAACCTATAGCAGCTATATGTAAGATAGGGTGGTACAGGAGTGATGCTAGCTAGAGATAGGGTATCAATGAAAAAGTACTGGATTTCCACTGTTCAAGGGATGATATGAGAGCTCCGATTAGGTGGAGGCAGCGGGTAAGGAGAGAGGGTGGATGCCAGAATTACTGCAGAGGTACAATCACAGAACTTGGCAACTGACTGGAACAAGGGAAAGGGAAGGAAAGGCATCAAATTAAGACGTCAAAATGTCCACGATGGTTGTATTAACAAAGAGGGGTGCACAGTCAGGGAAGCAATTTGGGAGGAAAGAGGCCAAGTTACGTCAGGGATATCAAGCGTTTATATACTTGTGGAACGTACGAGAATAAATGGCCAAGACTCTTGGAAGTGTCTGGATACTGACGAGTGAAGGTGGTGCAGAGAGGGTGTTTCCGCAAAAACACGCACAAAACGGACTACAGAAATCGCACTACCGTGCTGGAGTGAAAGGCGTACCGTGGCTGAAGTAATCCAGTCGTGCCCACTCTTCGCCGTCCGTTCTCACCTGACATTCTCCACAGAGACTCCGCAGCGGGCGGCCGGAAGCAGCTTTTCCCTCTCTTCTCGGCATACTCTCAAAACTTCCGCCCCTACCGGCCACCGGCTCCCAGAGGGGCGCAATAGGCGGCGACATCTGTGACTACCCAGTCCCCGTGCGGGCTGGAAGCGCACAGAGGGCGACAGCCACTACTTCGCCCGCTCCCTGGCCGCATCGACGTTTTTAGCTCAACGCGTTGCGCCAGCGTTTGAAAAAACACCGCGAGTCAAACGAAAATCTACTGGGTGAGCCCTAGATATCGCGAGACTTGATGGGCAGCCGCCGGAAGCGGAAGTCCGGTGATGGTCGGCTTCTAGAGGAAGAGGCTCCGTTACCTTGGAGAGCGGTAGCGGTCTGGAGTTCCACTGTGGGGTGAGCGAGGCTGCTTGTCCTGCGCGTGTCGCGGGCGGGTGCAGCCCAAGCGGCACAGACAGACACAGCCCCTGGCGGGTGGGTCGCTGGGGACCACGGGGAGGAGGGAGCGGGGCGGGCCGAGCTGAGCGGCCGACGAAGTGTCCCCGGTTCGCGCGGTGGTCTGTACTCTGCGAGGCCGGAGGCCGTTGACCTCTCACGGCCCGTAATTTCCTTCACTGGCGGAGATTTACCGTGCTGCGGAGGGGAGCCGGTCTGTCAGAGCCTTGGCGAACAAGCCGTGATGTGCTGGGAGGGCGGACTGGAAAACGCAGTTTTCTGTCAGCGTCTTCGTCTGTTCTCTGGGCTCCAGTCCTAGGACAGCAAAACCCTTTTCTCGTTAGTCATTTCCAGGGCTAGTCCCCCGCAAACAGAATGTGATTTTATTTGTGGTCGATCAGTTTAATGGTGTTCGAATACAAATCTGAAAGGCTTGCCCTTTATTTATTTATTTTTTCCTGTCTTAACAGAAAAGAACATACATTGTGAAATTGTCATTCATGCTTGAACTAGCTTGTTGGCTTTGAAGGCCAGGGGACAAGTCTGGTAGCATTTAGCTCTTCACTGCGATGGCTAGTTCTCTTTCGAATGTTGGCTTTGGAAGTCTTTAGAGCACTTTCAATCAAACTCTTCCATTAGGGCTCTGAGGTCGCCCAACCTCAACACACACACACACACCTTTTTAGGGTTTCCTTAAAGGAAGTCACGGGTCGTTTTTTCCTTTTTCTCCCACAGATTTAAACCAAACATTAAACAGTTCAGCTGCGTCAAATTCTTGAGGTAAGTAAAGCTTGCATCAATGAAAATTCTATTTAAATTCCGTTCTCATGAGTAATAATAAAGCTGGTATTTGTTTACTTGTGTGGGGGGGGGAGTCGTGGGAGAACATAAAAATGGAGTAGCACGTTTTCCTTGCCTTAAGATTTTAACTACCCATGTGGATCAGATATGGGTCATCTTTCTAGCCATTTTGTGATCCCTATAGAAATCTAGGCATGATTTTAATTAGCTGGATTTATTTTAAACTCGTTCCTTGGATTTGAGAGTTTGACATTAGTTTGCTAATGACACATTGAAAGTGGAAGTCCGATGATAGTCGGCTTCTAGAGGAAGAGGCTCCCTTACTTGGAGAGCGGTGGCCGTCAGGAGTTCCACTGTGGGGTGAGCGCGAGGCTGCTTGTCCTGCATGTGTCGCAGGTGGGGCGCAGCCCAAGCGGCACAGACACAGCCCTTAGGTCACTCTATCCTGGGCAACAAAGTGAGACTCTGTCTCAAATAAAAAAAAAAAAATTAGACAATATCTTATCTGTAGTAGTTATTTTTCATTTGTCTCAGGATCTAGAGTAGGAATACTGTGGATACATAATAAAGTAGTTATCCCAAACTTTAATAGCTATGCATTCAAATGCCTTTTTATTTAGGTTATTAAGTATGAAATGTCCAATTTCCTTAAGTACAAAGTTTGATAGTTCATATCCCTGACATTTCACTTTGACAATTCATGTTTTATTTTTCTTGTGATGGTATATCCTCATTCTTTCAAATTCACTATTTGTCTTGTGATTTTTTTTTTTTTTTTGAGACAGAATCTCACTCTGTTGCCCTCACCCTGGGTAGAGTGCAGTGGCGTCATCATAGCTCACTGCGACCTCCAACTCCCAGAGTCAAGCGATCCTCTTGCCTCAGCCTCCCGAGTAGCTGGGACTACAGGCACGTGCCACCATACCTGGTTAATTTTTCTATTTTTAGTAGAGACAGGGTCTTGCTCTTGCTCAGGCTGGCCTTGAACTCCTAAGCTTAAGCAATCTTCCCACCTTGCCTTCCCAGAGTACTAGGATTACAAGCATGAGCCACTGAGCCTGGCCTTGCTCCTGTTTTAAGCCAAGCTTCTTTAAAGCTTTATCTGTACTCAATGTAGATTTCTATTTCTTTACCTTCTAGGTACTTTTCAATCAATTGCAGTCTTGCTTTAATCCCCCCTACTCTAAAATAATCATCTCCTAATGGCTAAATCCAATTAATTCTTTTTTTTCTCAACATGAGGAAACAACCAATTAATTCTTCTTGGTTCTTTCTATTACTATATCATTTGCCACTGTTGACTACTCTTTATTCTCTTGCCTTCTATAATAATCTCTTCTGGTTTGCCTCTTATCTAGCAGTGTGTTTTCTCCTCTTTTATTTTATCCTTTTTCTTTTTTTAAGACAGTGTCTCCCTCTATCACCCAGGTGGGAGTATAGTGGCATGATCATAGCTCACTGCAGCCTCAAACTCCTGGGCTCAAGTGATCCTCCTGCCTAGGCCTTCTGAGTAGCTAAGACTATAGGTATAGTGCCACTGTGCCTGGCTAATTTTTAAATTTTTTGTAGAGATGGGGTCTCGCTGTTGCCCAAGCTGGTCTTGAACTCAGGCCTCAAATGATCCTCCTGCCTTGGCCTCTCAAAGCCAGCGTGAGCCAACATGCCCAGTCCCTTCTTTATCTTTGACTATTCTTTAAATGTTGATGTTTCCAGGATTCTGTTCCTTGATACTCTTCTTCCTATCCATCTACTAACAAGGCCCAATCCTGCTTAGCTTCTGAGATCAGATGAGATTGGGCACGTTCAGGGTAATATTGCTTAGACCTTGATACTCCTCTTAGTTCCCATTCTTCTTGAGGAATTTCATCCATTCTTACAGGATTAACCACTAGCAAAATTGCCAGTGTCTCCCATATTCATCTTCAACCCAGTTCAAAGTCCCAAATAGTTAACTGTGAGCTGACTTTCCATTTGGATGTTTGTACCAAGGTAACTTCAAACTCAAGTGTGTATCCTCACCCACCTTTCTTCCTGTAGTTCTGTGATGCCATAATTTATGCCAAAGGCTGAGAATTTGTTCCCCCTTCTACTCTCACATCTAGTCAGTGATTAATTCCTCCTGGAATCTTTTAAAACTAAATCTTTTAAATCTTTTAAACTCAACCCATGATTGAGATTAAGCCTTCAGCATGTTACCTACTTTATTGCAATAATCTGCCTTTAGTATAATCTCACTAATATATTCTTAAACTTGTTAGAAAAGTGATCCTTCTAAATAGTAAATTTGATCTTGAAAATTCCCTGCTGAAACCATATATGATACCCCATTGCCTATCAGAAAAAGTGCAAAACTGTTTGCGTTGAACACAAAGTTTTTCACGATTTGACTCCTGCTTACCTCTCCAGCCTCATTTCTTGATATCCTCTTCTGCTTCTCCTTTTATATTTATACCGTATCTATCTCTTCTACTAGACTGGGAGCTCTTTGGGGTCAGAGTCCATGATATATAGGTCATCTTCACATCCCAGGCTCCTAGTTAGCAAAATGCCTGCAACGCTGTAGTCAAGAAATGTTGAATTGAATGTCTGAAATCTGACTTAGTTTGAAAGTACACAAAGACTTCTGTGAATACCCTGCCTAAAATTGTTTACTTCTTGGTTTTTCATTATCTAGTAAGATAGTGTTAATTTTTACATTTTTGTAATAGAAATATCTTAAAAATTATACAGAATTTCAGAATGACTGACATTTCTGAAGCTATTTCAAATTTTGAAGAGATGTTTGCCAGTAGATTCACAGAAGATGACAAAGAGTACCAGGAATACCTGAAACGCCCTCCGGAGTCCCCTCCAGTTGTCGAGGAATGGAATAGCAGAGCTGGTGGGAACCAAAGAAATAGAGGCAATCGGTATGTGTTACTGTGCAAGAACAGAATAATAAATGCAGATGGTTGATGTGGGAGAGGATAGCTTTAATCTACTAGACCATAAGGCCAGTGAGGGAGCAACCAGTGTTTTCAGTACGGTATACCCAATGCCTAGTAACAGTACCTGGCACATAGTAAGTGCTTAATAAATACTTGCTTTAATATTTTGTCAGGACCATATATTCTTTTAGTTGCTGTTCAGTTGTGTATATGTGTGTGTGTTTTAATGTTGTTTTTAAATGTTCTTTCTGTAGACTAATACTTTCTTTGCAAATATACTTTAAAATGTAGAATCTTCTAAAACTTTGTATTTGATTCCATAAAGAAGATATAGTTTTGGTTTTACTTTAGAAAGAAGTTTATAAAATGAAATTACTTCTGTTTAATAATTCAAAATAGTAAAAGGAATAAATTACCATACTGCTTTTGTACAATTGGATAGATTTCAGTTTAAATTAGAACTGTCGTATTTGTTTGGGTTTGTTGTAGTCTGCTTATTTCTCTGTAAAGTGTACCCAGTGTACTACTGGAAGAATGATTTAAATATTAGGAAAGTTTTGAATAACTGGTGCTATAACATTCCGTAGTGAAAAATGTTTTTTTTACTCTTATTTACTATGTATTAGATTGAGAAACCAAATGCACTTGGATAAACTTGTCATGTGTTTTTTTTACAATGGAAATTTAAAAACCTTTTGTTTTGTTGTAGGTTACAAGATAACAGACAGTTTAGAGGAGGGGATAGCAGACGGGGGTGGCCAAGTGACAATCGATCCAATCAGTGGCATGGACGTCCCTGGGGTAACAATTACCCACCACACAGACAAGAACCTTACTATCCCCAGCAGTATGGACAATATGGTTACAACCAGCGACCTCCTTATGGTTACTACTGATAGAAATGTTGGAAGCTTTTAGTAAAACCATTGTCTTTGTTAACATGACAAAAGTTTGTGTGTCTTCTTTTGGTCATAGTGTTACATCTGCTTTTAGAGAATGGCTTATTTTTTTTTAACTTGAGACTTTTTATTTTTAATAGATCTTACTAGAGAGATGTGATGGTTACCGGGAATACCTAAAAATGTTGTGGATTATATTGCCTGACTCTACCTCAGATTCTTCTTTGTTTCATGACTTATAGTGCTTTGAGTTTGGTATATTTTTCTTATTTGACCTATAGGCGCTCTGTCTTTAATTTACACAGAAATAAAAACTTGAAAATAGACAATGCTTGCTTTTACTTTGTAAGGTAAAGGAGTATTATATACTCAGATGTGGTCATTTCTAAAATTCTAGAGGTTAGTACAATCAGCTCATGGATGCTCAGCTATACTTGTGATATATATCACAGCAGGTGAAAGGTACAATTGTTTTTGGGGTTTTTTTTTGGCTTTTGTTATGTGGCTATAGTACTTACTTTTGTTGCATGACTTGTGGTACTTAATCTATAGATATGAGTCAGCTCCACAATTATTTGGGTGTCTTTTTAAAAGGAAATCAAGAATAAAGCTGTAAAATGAAGAAAGAATCAGTCTCAGTCTCAGTGTCTTGATCTGGTGGTGGGTGGGATTAGGGTATACATCATTTTATACAAACTCTAAGACTTTTTGCTAACTTAAACATTTTGGGTCAGAATTCATGTGTTACACAAAACTTAACTCTAATATTCCAACTTTCCTTTTTAATAATCTGTAAATAGTGCTGCATTTTGGCTTTTCTTTTTTGGTATTTAATGTGGGTTGATTTCACAGTGTTATATTCACTTCCAGATGGATACCTTTGCTGTTTCCTCTTCTATAAATACAGTGATGCTGTAACTTCCTTTCAGAGAGAGCATTCTAGTTCAAATCATTTTAATGATTATTACAATAGTTTTATGCAAACAAATTTTTTAAAAAGGTTTAAACAACATTACTCCTAAGTTTTGGCAATTAGCCTACTTATTACTATGGTCAAATGAGTTTTTAGTGTTTTATTACTCTGTCCTTCATACCTGTTGAAAAGGGTTTATTTGGTTTAAGGATAGTATTAAGAGTACAAGTTTTGTCTTAGGTCAAAGGAATTAAAAGGCAACTTCCTAAATCTGCCTTTTGCTGCCTTCCTTTTAGCACCCACACTGGGCCCTTGGGACTGACTTGTCCAGGTACTTCTCCCTGCTCTGGACCCCTCTCTCCCCCACCCCAGCCCCCTTCCTGAAGAGCCACCCTTTCAGGTAACTATTTTATTGGAAAGGATCTAATAAGTCAGGTATTCACATTGAGATGTAAATAAAATTTTAACTAATAAGGTAAGGGTCCCTGAATCCCTCTAATTACATCTATTAATGGGCCACAAGCCAGTGCTGTTACATAAAAGATAGGGTTTTTTTAATTTAATTTTTTAAGAATTTCAAGAGACTTAGGAGGTACAAGTGTTTTTTTTGTTGGTTTTTTTTTTTTTTTTTTTTTTTTTACACAGATGAATTGTACAGTGATGAATTCAGGGCTTTTAGTGTATCCATCACCCAAAAAGTGTACCTTGTACCCAATAGGTAATTTTGGATCCCTCACCCCTTCCAACCCTCCAAAGATAGGTAGATAGGTACAGATATTTAGCCAAGAGAGTCAACAATGGCCTGACTATACCCTAAGATGAGTTATTAAAAATTTCTATCAACTGATAAAGCACAGGTACTAGTTGGGACAGTAGCTGACTATAGCATTAGGGCAGGACTCTGCTGTGCCAGCTGTTGACACCAATTAGGGAGATGCATGGGTCTAAGGACAGGGTTGGAGAGAGGGATGCTTCTTAGGAAGCTCAGAAGAAAGGTTATTTTCCAACAGTGCTTTATTATTTTAACACCTGGTATAGCTAGGTTGCATATGGCCTGAGTATCGGCCCTGCTTGAAGAAATGGGAAGAGTCTTCCTTTCAACATGAGTTATTTCTGCACACTGAATGAGTAATCTATGTGGTGGTAGTTTTTGTTTTCTCACAGCAGTCACTGTCAGACTACTCCCTGTGTTAAACCAGGAAGAAATAAAAGAGAAAGATGTTATTTTCTGTCTCATGAAGCAGAGAAAACATGAAAAAAAAAAGATAATTTAAGAGTGAAAACAAAGAATTAAAATAGTGTCAAGTAGAATGAATTGTAAACAGTCTGTTATCATAGCATACAATGTTAGACAGGAGTCCTGGCTTCCAGTTCTATCCTTACAACGTATGTGACCTTCAGAAACAACTTATTAGCTCACCTGTAAAAATGGGGACAATACCCACTCTGCCACCCTCACAGGGTTATAAAAATAAATGACCAAGGGAAGTGCTTGAGAACAGAAACTAAAGTTGTAACCATTATCCCCCAGTGGCACATAAGTAGGTGCTGCATAAACACTTGTTGAATAAATGGGAGGGAAGTATTCAGGGAATTGTCAAGCACAGTATTGATAAAAAGGATGTAGAGCAACTGGTAGAGATGAGGCAGGAGACATTGAGAATTAAGGATTTGTGGTTGTTTCCTTATGTGAATTCATATGTGAATTAGTAAAAGGAGAGCAACTTATATCCTTCAGAAAATAACAAACACTTAAGATGTGGAAGAAAGTGTGCATAAAAGTTAGGCTAAAATTAGCAGCATTTGCCCCTTGGAAGTTGGCACTGACTTTAGGATGTCAGAACACCTAGGGATTTGAGATAGACTGTTTTATTTTGGAGTGCTCAATTTGGGATTTGAGTGCTGGATGTGGGATTATCCAGAATGTAATAACCTAGAGTCACTGCTCTGAGATGAGTTTTTGGGTTCTTGAAACCATATAGTAAAAAGACATTCCCTTGGTTTTTTTTTTTTTTTTTTTTTTTTTGAGACAGAGTCTCACTTTGTTGCCCGGGCTAGAGTGAGTGCCATGGCGTCAGCCTAGCTCACAGCAACCTCAAACTCCTGGGCTCAAGCAATCCTGCTGCCTCAGCCTCCCAAGTAGCTGGGACTACAGGCATGCGCCACCATGCCCGGCTAATTTTTTCTATATATATTAGTTGGCCGATTAATTTCTTTCTATTTATAGTAGAGACGGGGTCTCACTCTTGCTCAGGCTGGTTTTGAACTCCTGACCTCGAGCGATTCACCCGCCTCGGCCTCCCAGAGTGCTAGGATTACAGGCGTGAGCCACCTCGCCTGGCCCGGTATTTTATTTTTTATTATTTTTTTTATTTTTTATTTTTTTGAGACAGAGTCTCACTTTGTTGCCCGGGCTAGAGTGAGTGCCGTGGCGTCAGCCTCGCTCACAGCAACCTCAAACTCCTGGGCTCAAGTGATCCTCCTGCCTCAGCCTCCCGAGTAGCTGGGACTACCGGCATGCACCATCATGCCCGGCTAATTTTTTCTATATATATTAGTTGACCGATTAATTTCTTTCTATTTATAGTAGAGATGGGGTCTCGCTCTTGCTCAGGTTGGTCTCAAATCCCTTGGTATTTTATTAATCTAAAGGAGAATACAGGACTTTATGATAGAATTAAGAGTAACGATGTCAGTTTTAAGTTTAAAATAGTAAAACGGAAGGACATGATCTTTTCCTCTGAAGTTTACTGACAGCACTAATTTGGAACTCTAATAATAAAGAACTATACTTTGTTCCTAAATATAATTTTTTTACACCTTAAAAATTTCTTAGACTTTCTATTCCATCTGATTCATTCCACCCAAACATATCTTTGGCTGTGAATGGAAATCTATGCCCTAGGCCTTTGAATTCTTTTAATTAGCACCATTATCTAGTCAAAGGGAATTTTTTTTTCATTAGGAAATACAGGAAATAACAAATGCTTTCAGCTTGAGGTGGTTCGTATTACTGTTGGATTTCAGTTAGCTAGAAACGTTACTTGTGAAAGCACTTACTTATAATGTCAGACAAATGGGATATTATATATAAACTATTCACTGAAATACCTATTTGAATTTTTCTTTCAGTCACTTCTATTTTAACCAAAGAAACATATTTTTATATATACATGAGAATTTTGAAATACTAAATAGGCTTTGATTAATTTTGTGTGAAAAAATTACCGTGTTTCCCTGAAAATAAGACCTACCCATAAAATAAGCCCTAGCAGGATTTCTAAACATTTGCCCAATGTAAGCTCTACCCTGAAAATAAGCCCTAGAGATGGGCGTGCCTACGCAGCGCATCTGCACAACCCGGGTATGTCGTCCCGGAGCGGGAAAGAAGACGAGCAGCCCTTCTCATCTGCCCCATTGTGACAGCTACTATCCCAGAGGTGACCGGAAAGGTGCGGGCAGCCCCACCAACAAGGTCGGCTCCCCCTGTCAGGTCCCGGCCATCCTGTGAGTGCTGCAAGCTGAGGCTTTGAGGGGAAAATGACACTTCCCCTGAAAATGAGCCCTAGGGTGTTTTCTTGAGGAAAAATAAATAAAAGACCCTGTCTTATCTTCGGGGAAACACGGTATATAGGTCAAAGAATCTTTCCTCTGTTTACTTATGAACCTAGAAAGGTATGCTTTTAAAATTCTCAAGTTTTAAATTTAGAATGATTTAAGACCAACCAGAGAAAATACTCCTATCACTGGTAGAAGTTAATATTGTTAATATTTAGATTAATACTTCAGGATTCAGATATGACATTCTATAATATCTACACAAAGATTTATCCTGGCTCCTGCTATATTAAATTCTGGAACCAAATCAGCAAGTTTCAAGGAGTAGATAATACCATTGGACCCCAAGGCAACCTCGAGAGCAAATACTTCCTCTTTTCTGGAAATCTGGTTGATAACTGCTGGGACCAGCTTTTGAGGAAAGTAAGGATGGCAGTAGAGATCCCTTGGTCTGTGGACATCTGGGAGAGAATGGCGCTGGGTCTTAATCAGTAGGGCTGCTCCACATCAGCGAATGCCCCGGTGAGGAGGAAGTAACTCTTCCGCTCTAACACTGCTGAGGCCTCTGGCGCCAGAGAAACGTTCTACCTCTGAGGATTTCAGATATCGGTGCTGTCAGATGAGCTGTGGCTGACACCCCTCAGATTTAAAGATTTACAGGGTGGGATGGGAAGAGCAGGTTAACGAAGAAGACAAGTCCTCCATCAAAACTGCTGTGATTTGACTGTCCCACTGCAGGATTAAGTGAAAGCATCAAGCACGCAGCACTGGGCTGGGCACATGACGGGTGCCCAGTCAACGGCAGGTTTGCGCCTGGAGGATTAGAGTGAGGTGGCTCTGGTTTGACTGGGATGTGAGCACGGCTCACATATCTTTAGCAGCGTCTTCTGGGCTGATGGGCTGATTCAGCTGGTGTTCTCATTCCTGTCCCTCAGGGGCACAGAGGGCCCCATGTATTTAATTACCAGTTAGATTTTCTTTGGGTTTCAGTGACTTCTTCTGAGACAGCCGCAGGGGAATGATGTGATGATGATCTCATAGTTTTTTTCCACTGCCAGTGCCTTTAACTCCCTAAAGAATCTCCAGTCTCTTGTCTGAATTAGGTAAATAAAGCTGCTCTAATTCTAACTGCCAGAGCTTTGTTGTTTGTGTATATTTTTCTCATTTTAAAATTTCCTTAACTATGTATATTTTGTGTTTATAAAAATAAATGATAAAGTGAAACAGTACAAAAATAATCTGCACTCAACCAGTGATTATGACCTGTTGCGTATGCTTCTATTTCTTTCTCCATACCATGCAAATATAAATAAATTTGATGCTATTCTTTTTAAAAACTAAAGTAGGGCTATACACTTTTCATATATATTTTATAGACACTTACACAAAACTCTGTTCACTCAACAGAATATAATAGTCATCACTCCAGGTCAGCTTTCAATTAAAAACTAATGATTTCATTTTAATAATAATATTCTATAGTATGGATTCACCACTGATTATATGATTATTCTCCTATAGGTAGACACTTAAGTTGTGTTTTTTCTTTTTTTTTTTTTTTGCTCATACTAACAATACTGCATTTCTTTTATACATTTATCTCTTGGTGCTTTTATGTGTTCTGGGAGTAGTGTCAAAAGTGGAATTGTTATATTAAAAGATCTATAATTTTAATAAAGGCTGACACATTTTATAAAACTAGCACTTCGTATTTCCATCACCAACAAATTATTATGCATACACATTTGACCACTGAACAACACAGGGGTTAGGGGCGCCAACTTCTGCACAGTCAAAAATCCATTCACTCCCCCAAAACTTAACTACTAATAGTCTACTGTTGACCAGCCTTACTGAGAACATAAACAGCCGGCATATTTTGCATGTTATATGTATATTATACTGTATTCTTACAACAAAGTAAGTTAGAGAAAATGTTATTAAGAAAGTCATAAGGAATAGAAAATCTATTTCACTATTCATTAAATGAAAGTAGATCATCATGAAGATCTTCACCCTCACTGCCTTATATTGAGTAGGCTGAGGCGGGCTGGTCTTGCTGTCTCGGGTGACAGAGGTGGAAGAAAACCCAAGCCTAAGTGCACACGTGTGCAGTTCAAACCTGTGTTACTCAAGGGTCAACTGTACGTGTCTCCCCCTCCTCCCTATGACATCAACTTTTTATCTGGATGGTCATAAGCTTTTTTTTTTTTTAATCTTTGAAATCAGAGTACTTTACTAGGTTATGTCTCATCATGGATTATTCTTTCTCATTGTTTCACCTGGGACACTGTACCCTTTTCTGTAAATTATTTTATTCCTTCAACATTTTCTTGATTATGTCTTTAAATATTCTGTTCCATTTCTTTGGATCTCTTCTTCAGGATCCCAACTATTTATGTGTTGATTTTCCTTTCTTTGTTCACTCTTCTCTGTCTTGCCCTCTAAATTCCATACCCTGTTTTCAGCCTCTTCTCTGTTGTTTCTAAATAAATATGGCCTTTATTTCTATGATGTTTTTTTTTTAACTTTGAAACAATTTTTATAATATGCTTTTATTTTTAAATTTTAAATTACATTAGCCACAGCTCAGGTGCTCCGTAGCCACATGTGGTGTGAGCAGCCTACCACATGGGACACTATGGCTATGGCAGAACAGGAGGACTAAAGATTTGCAGTTCTGTGGGCTTGACTCACTCCCTTATTCCCCATAGCGCCCCCTCCCCCCAAGGCATCTCTGAGGAAACCTAAGGCTTTGAAATAATACGCAAGCCACTGCAATAGTAAAGCCACATCATGGATGAGTTTCCTGTAGAAATAATCAGGGAGTCTGTAATCTGTGGCTGCAAAGTTTGGGGACTCCCCCCACCCAGACTTTATCTAGGGGACTAGATGGAACCTGGGCAAGACAGCTAGGATTACAAAATGCTAAAACCCTTATCAACTGAATTATAAGGATTGTCTAATGAACGTCTGTGTTGGTAGAAGTAGTTGATCCTCCTACAGCCTAGAAAAAGGGAGATCCCGCGCCATGAAGGATCATCATCTCCAGCGTTGTCTGGGAAGAGGGGCTGTGGCTGGCAGATAAAATCTAATAGGTCCATCCCTGCAGCAGAACTGGGACTCCAGATTGTCTTAGCTCTCTGACCTTGGCCCCTAATTTCCCTTGCCCTGACATCAAGCTTTCCAAGCAGCCAGCAAATGACTCTCTTAAAGAGATTTCCCAAAGGGATAGAATGTGCTCACTACAGAATCCCACCGTATGGTCTATTTGGCAGGTATGTTCTTCACTCAAGTTAATAAGTTGGCACCTTGATTAGAAATTAGCTCCTTGCCAATTGCCCAGCCCAATTTCATTTTCAAATCACTGGCTACATGGGATATCTGAAAGCTGCAGTGTTCTGCGAGGTACTCGGACCATGCTGACTCAATCATGGCAATGATATGGAACTCTCAAGTGCCCAGCCAGCTGGCCCCCAATTCACAACACTCTGGCCTGAGCTAAACCCCTTAAGGATGTGAGGAGACTAAGCCTAAGGAGTGTCTCCAAGAAGAAGGATCACAGTGTGTGACATTGGCAGTCAGGCATTGCAGAACAGATTTTCCAATAGTGCTGTTTGCTTCAAAAGGAATTAATTCCCTTTAAATTATTTGTGCCTTTTTGCTGTTGCATTATGGTGCCACCTCTTGGATGTAAATTGAAAGCGCAGCTTCTTAAGTTTTTAGTCTCTACTCACATGCATTAAAACAATTAAATTTGGGGCCACGATGGGCTCTAAAATTTATATTCTGCATTACAATTAAAGAACTACTTAACCAAATCCCTGAAATCCGTAAACGGAGAATGCTCATAGCTCACAGCCCAGAACACTGCCTTCTAAAGTTTGTGAGTTTTTAGCTGTTTGGAACATACACTGCAAAGTTGCCACTTCCATCCTCTGGTTCTTTCTCTCCATCCCCTAATTCAGTGGTCCCCAACCTTTTTGGCACCAGGGACCAGTGTCATGGAAGACAATTTTTCCACGGACGGGGTTGGGGAATGGTTTCAGGAGGATTCAAGCACATGGCATTTACTTTGCAGTCAAACCTCACTGCTACCGATAATCTGTGTTTGAAGCCGCTCCCCAGCACTAGCATCACCTCCGCAGATCATCAGGTATTAGATTCTCATAAGGAGCGGCAACTCGGATCCCTCTCAGCACGTGCAGTTTACAGTAGGGTCCGCGCTCCTGTGAGAGTCCAATGCCTCCGCTGCTCTGACAGGAGGCGGAGCTTATGCAATGATGTGAGCAATGGGGGGAGGGGTGCGGATGAAGCTTTGCTTACCAGCCACTCACCCCTGCTGTGCCGATCGACCGCGGGGGTGGGGGGATGGGGGTTGGGGACCACAGCCCTAATTGAGAGAGGAATGTGGAATGGCTCACAGGAATCAAGAGCCCAAAATCTCTGCTCCTGCCTCCAGGGCAGAATGAGCTAGGTTTTTCTTTCCCAGGTTCTAAGTATGAAGCACCTAGCAGTGTTGGCAAATAGCAGGAACCCAAGTTAGTAAATAATAGATCATTTTTGCACAAGTAATTGTAATTTATGGAGGTGGGTGACAGATGACAGATACAGTGCTGGAATAACACCATACTAGTCAGCAGAGTTGGATAAATATCTTTCAAACCTCATTCTTCGGCTGCCTCAAAGCCAGGATCCTCAGAACAGCACAGGGCAAGACAGGCAGTTTTATTCACAGACTGCCCAGCCTGTATTCACTTAAAATTTGATGGGAGTGGACAAGCTCAAAATCATGTTATTAGACAAATGTTACGGAGGCTGCAGATTTTGTATCCTTGGCACTAGGTCACGGAGTCTACTTTGGTATTCATTGGGGAAGAAAAGGACCCAGGTGAAAAAAGGGGCATGAACTACACCAGGTCAAGGTGCCCAGGCCTTAGCTGTGACTTGTCACTAGTGGGGAATGGCCCTGTGTGGGACAAGAAGCTTAGACTGCTGGAGACTACCTTATCTGCAGGGTAGAGAAGGGAGTCATGCTTGGGAATACAGCCCCTGGGCCAGTTTCTACCTCCAGTAATAGTTTTTGTTGTTGTTTTTGAGAGAGTCTCACTCTGTTGCCCCAGGTGGAGTGCTGTGGTGTCAGCCCAGCTCACAGCAACCTCAAACTCCTGGGCTTAAGCGATCCTTCTGCCTCAGCCTCCAAAGTAGCTAGGACTACAGGCACGCACCACCATGCCCAGCTAATTTTTTCTATATATTTTTAGTTGGCCAATTAATTTCTTTATATAGTAGAGACGGGGTTTCTTTTTTTTTTTTTTTATTTTTTTTTTTTTTGTAACAACTTGGATGGAAGAGACGGGGTTTCGATCTTGCTCAGGCTGGTTTCGAACTCCTGACCTTGAGTGATCCTGCCAGCCTTGGCCTTCCGAGGGTGCTAGGATTACAGGCGTGAGCCACCACGCCTGGCCCAGTAATAGTTTTTAATGACAAAGTGTCACTTTGTTACAAGATACTGTTATGTTTCTCAAAAAAAAAAACCCAAAACTGATTAGGCAAAAAAGTTTCCATGTTAAAATGGGGCCATTTAAAATGAAGTAAATTGGTGTAGTGGAAATTGTTGGTTTCTACCCAGCATCATTGCTCTCTTCATAACTTCTCCCAATTTTATTCAGATATCCAACTCTCTCTGCTCAAACTTTGCTTCTGAGTGTGCTGACCCTATTTCCAGCTCTGGGGTGGGCCTTAATTGGCTTAAAACAACTAAAGAAATTCTCTTTTCTACAGTTACCGGTTTCGGGAACTAGAGTTACAGAATGACATCTCCTGACTGCAGAGGCTGGTTTAGAAATGTCAGGTGACCTAATTTGGGCCGAGCTATGAGAGGAGGCTCATTGAGAGCTTTTGGGAAAGAAATACCAGAGCTCTTCTAAGTGGACTTTGTTCCTACTGGAGGGGGTGATATGTGAATGTGAAACCAGGAACCGTGGTGGCCTCCTGCGTCCACGAAGGAAGTGGGCCTGAGGATGGCGCTAACAGCAGAGGAAGGAAAGAACGTGGGTCCTTTAGGACATCACTGAGCTGCCGGACCAAACTCACTGCTAAGTACACGCCGCTGCTGGGTTTCCCAGCTTTATGAGCTAATGCGTCTCATTACTGCCTAAGCCAGCTGGAGTTGTGTTTCTGTTACTTGTCAAAGGCGACATCCTAACAATGACTCATGTAGAAACCACAAGTAAAATGCTTTTACAGAACACACTGAAAGTGTTGAAAAAAGTGGGAAAAGTTCTGAAGCCAAGATCATGGGAAACAGCGGCACACGCGGAGGCAGTGCGGCCTAGGGGTCTAGAAGACAGCGCAGCTGAGCTTAAACCAAGCCCTGCTGTTAACTCGCACTGTGATCTGGGAGAAGCCAGATACTATAACATGCACTGAATATGTAAAAATGTATTTATTACTAGCTTTTGAAACCTTAATATGAATGTGATTTCTGATAGGCTTTTACAAATACTGAAAATAGCTTCCAGGTCCTCTTTCTTCTTTTAAGGATCTTTGGAGATTCATAACCACTGATTTGATGATTGCAAGTTATCATGGAGGAAGAAGAAAATTCAACAGTTGTAATTCATATTAAATTAAAAGTCTTGATTATTCTTACTTTTTCACAAAATGTTCATATAGTCTTTAAAAGATGTGAAAAACATTTTTACATTTAAACATCTTAAAATATAAGGTAAGACTACGAAGCAGCGTGACAGGTTTTTCTCTGTCATTTGTAAACTGGATTAGAAGGCAATCTCCAAAATTCCAGAACTGTTGTGGAGATATTATCATTTTCATTTATAATCAGGATTAACTGCATTCGACAAGGAGTCAAGGGATCTGGGTTCCAGTTGCCATCTTGCACGGTATGACCTTGAATAAGTCTCTCAACTTCTGCATGTAAGAAGCCCCATCACAGATAAAAGGTGTTAAGTCAGGTCTCCTTGAATACCCTTCCAGCTCTGTGATTTTGTAGTGCCATGAAATCAGAATAACATGTTCCAGGTTGTTTGGGGTCAGGGATTTTAGAACCTATGTAATAATGTACAGAACTTTAAAAATTTCTACTTTTTTCAATCTTACTTAAATATATACATATTTTCCCATGTTCTTCTGCGCATTCAAATATATTTTCCTATTTAAAAGACTCTTCATCATTAGCAGTAAAAAAGCTTCCCAATGATGTATTTTTCATTTCTTGCTTTTATTCCTTTTTGGCTTCCTTTTTTAACTTCTCCAAGATCTCTTCTGGAGTTGTGGAGGCCAAAAGTTTCACCACCTTTTCACGAGATTTACCACCCTGGACCAAAAGGAAAAAACCATACTGAACATTCCAGTGCTATTAGAGACAGCAGACCTCAGTTGTATGATAGGCTTTCTTGATGGCTTGGGTACTATCTCCTGGCCACTTCTGGTCTAACCAAAGATTATCTCTTAGAGTCTACCTTACCACAGATTTTTACAACTCTCCAGGGTTTTCACCTTTATACATCAATTTCTTTAATAATAAAAGCTAGGCATTAAAATTTCAAAATGAATATGGAATCTTTAAAATATTCTAGATTCAAGTAAAATTGTATTTAAATTAAAAATGAAAATCACTGTTAAAATACAAAAATAAATATTGCAATTTTATATAAACTTTGTATAAAATAATTCTAAATATAAACAAACTACTATTCTCTGCATTGTTAAACATTTCTGAAAATTCCAAACAAAAAGGAATCATATATCCATATGCTATAATTTCAGAATCACGTAAAACAACTTTTATTTTTTTATTTTTTTTTTTTTTTGAGACAGAGTCTCACTTTGTTGTCCAGGCTAGAGTGAGTGCCGTGGCGTCAGCCTAGCTCACGGCAACCTCAAACTCCTGGGCTTGAGTGATCCTTCTGCCTCAGCCTCCCGAGTAGCTGGGACTACAGGCATGCGCCACCATGCCCGGCTAATTTTTTTTTTTTATATATATATATCAGTTGGCCAATTAATTTCTTTCTATTTATAGTAGAGACGGGGGTCTCGCTCTTGCTCAGGCTGGTTTTGAACTCCTGACCTTGAGCAATCCGCCCGCCTCGGCCTCCCAAGAGCTAGGATTACAGGCGTGAGCCACAGCGCCCGGCCCGTAAAACAACTTTTAAAAGGGTTTGTTTGCAAACATATCATTTAAAGATGAAATCTGAGCAGGGATTTATCTAGATGGGTGGAATTTGCACAGGTAGGGAGCACCTTTTAGGCAAACATTAGAGCATGAGCACTAGCCCAAAATCAGAAATGACAGGTGGGACATCCAGATGGATTTTTAGGTGTGGTGTATGGATCAATGAATGACTTTGAATGTCAGCTAGAACTCGGTCAGGAGCTATATAATGCAGCACTGTAAAACAAGTAGTGCTTTAAGAAATATAAACATGGATGGGCCCTACTCCTGTAGATTCTGTTTCAATAAGTCTAAGGCAATGCCCAGGTGATTTAGAAATCATTCCCAAGTGATTCTGATATCCACCTCTAGCACAAAACCATGCGTCTTAACGACTTCATATGAACCTCTGTCTTCCTAATGAGCTTCTCCTGGTGAGCAAGGGCAGCGTGGGGATCAGCGATCCTTGCTGGACTCACGAATGGAGATAACACCAGGAACCACTTTGGATTTTTTAGTGTGGTGACAATGTCAGGGAAGAGGTATGTAAGATCAATCTGTCGGCAAGTTCAGGAATAAATTTAGGAGAAAATGCTGGAAATGATGGCAGCTGAGAAATGTAAGAACAAAGTGTGGACAGTCTGAATAAGAACTGAGGCAGTAGGAATGAAGGAGACTAAATAGGAAGAATTCACAGGTTTTTGTGGTTAAATGAAATATGAGCATTAAAACAACTGGTTTTCCAATTATTTGAAAAAGAAAAAAAAATCAGTATTTTGAGTCATGATTGATGCATAATAATCAAAATGTTTAAGAAGACAGACAGAGACCTACCTTATCCAAAACCACATCACTCTTCCTGAGTTCTAAGACCTTGGAAAGATACCGACAGAGCTCGGCATTAGCCTCTCCCTCCGACGGAGGTGCCGCAATAGCTACACTTACGGCTTCTGCTGTCAAATCTGGAATGAAAATAGTGTGGACTTTACCCTTGTAAGTTCATTTTCTTCGTGAGGTGCAGATATTTTATAAGAGTTTGCATTTGCCTGACACAGAATAGACTTTCAATTAACTGTTGAATGAAGAAATAAATGATTAGACTAATCACAACTAAGGAACATAAACATCATAAATATGCCTCTACCATTACAGAGAAGAAAATCCAGAGAAGATCCAGAGAAGAAATCCAGAGAAGAAAAATCGATATTTACCCAACTCTTAGAAAATGCGGGCCAAGGAGGGTCCAGCCAATAGAGACAAGTTAACACGGCCATTAGCACAAACCAGGCCTAGCACAGCAATTATGGGGTCTTGTTTTCAAAATATAATTTGGAATACAGAGCTTTAGAGGTGAAAAAGACCTTCAAAATAATTCAGATCAATGGTTTTCAAACTTTTTTCTCCTTCAGACTCCCTCCCTTTTTCCGATTTTCTCTGGAATCCCAACATTTAAAACAAACGTAAACACAGCCACTCAGGAGCCCTGTCTGCCTGGCCTTTCCTTGCCAAAAGCAGAGAGTCCTGGGCACCTCCAGGGCTCCAGGAATAGCCTAAAACCCTCTTAGTCCAACTGTCTCATCTGACGGATGAAAAAACTGGGCCTCTACATAATGTTTTACATTGTTTTGATTTAAAACAAGTTCACATAGGAATTGATCAGGGGTCTCAGATTTCAGGTTTTCTCCCTTCTCCTTAGGCCAGTGATCATTAAACTGGACCAAAATGTCTCTTCTTTCTCTAACCAATGTCTCCAGTTTTAGAACAGGACAAACTAAGAATAATCTAGGCTACACATATGTCTCCATATGTATCCTTTCTAAAATACCATATATATATATATTTTTTGAGACGGAGTCTCACTTTGTTGCCCAGGCTAGAGTGAGTGCCGTGGCGTTAGCCTGGCTCACAGCAACCTCAAACTCCTGGGCTCAAGCAATCCTTCTGCCTCAGCCTCCCGAGTAGCTGGGACTACAGGCCACCACTATGCGCCACCATGCCCGGCTAATTTTTTCTATATATATTAGTTGGCCAATTAATTTATTTCTATTTATAGTAAAGACGGGGTCTTGCTCTTGCTCAGGTTGGTTCGAACTCCTGAGCTCAAACGATCCGCCCACCTCATCCTCCCAGAGAGCTAGGATTACAGGCGTGAGCCACCGCGCCCGGCCTAAAATATCATAGTTTTAAAAGGAAAATATACAATAGTTTTCATCTCACTTGGCATGATTTAAAGATCATATATTCACTTTCAAACACCCTTATATTAGAATCTAGAATTTTAAAATGGAAAAACCGTTAACTGCAAATGTGAAAAATACACTCCACTGTCACAGGACAAACTTTCAGCTAAGAGGCAAGGGAGGCTGGAGGGTACACCTGATTCACACACAAATCCCATCCCAGTGTTCACATATACCTGTTATGGCGTTTTGTTTGGAGCCAGGTTTGGCATGGATGGCTATGGTGACACAACCTTTAGGATCAACAGCCACAGGAGCTAAGGGAGGAAGTGGTCTCTCTGGTTCCTTGTTCTGGCTCTTACCCTAAAACGACAACAACCACACAACTTTACAGGTTACAAAATATTTCCCCACACATTTAATTAAATCCTTCCACTACTCCCTTTCACCTTTGACCATGACAAACTAGGCTAATTAGCCGTGTCCAGGGACTTCAGGCCACCTAGAAGGCTTTCCCATGGCCTTCAAGGCTCAAATCAATTCTTCCATGAAGCCTTTCCATCAACCGCACAAAGCGTTTCCTCCTCCCTTGGAAGAAGACCTGACTGGCTTCCATACCTTAACGCTGGTTCCTGCCGTCTCCAATTCCTCAGAGACACGGATCATCTATTACTAATTTTCGTATCCCATCCAGCAGGAGCCAGTAAATGTCTGTGAACTACTAAGGCTGGAAGCGTATATATACACGAGTGCGTGTCTGGGGGGTGGGTGGAGGGAGGAACAACAGTGACTGATATTTAAAGGCCTATTTATCATGCGACATAAGCTGTGCTAGGAACTTTCATTCATTCAACAAATACGAACTAAGCAGTGCGGACTGCAGCGAGGAAGAACGCACAAGTGTAACTGCAATAACACTGTGCTGAGTGCACCCTGGAGAGAGAACCGCACAGGACGTTACACCCGGGAAGCGGTCAGAAGGAGGCAGTGCTTGTGCTGAGTCTGAGAAGCCGGCAGAAGGGAGCCATGCAAAGACGGTGGGAGGGAGCGGGAGTGGTGCACGCTTGACGGACGGGACAGGAGCAGCTGAGTACGGAGGCACAGCGCAGACCCGCGCCCCGCAGGCCTTGCGGTGCCCCTGGAACTACCGTGTTTCCGCGAAAATAAGACAGGGCCTTTTATTTTTTCCTAAAGAAGACACCCTACGGCTTATTTTCAGGGGATGTGTTATTTTTTTTTAAGTACGGTACAACCATCTACATTTATTCAAATACAGTGAAGTCGTCTTCTTCTGGAACATCATCCTCACTCTCCAGACCCCGAATCCCGTCCTGAATGTCTTGCGACTCTATTTCCCTTAGAACCACCGGCCCCGATCTCTCCTGTGGAGCCACAGAGCTCTCACGGGGCGGATGGGAAGGGCTGCTCGTCCTCTTTCCCGCTCCGCGACGACACGCTCGGGTTGTGCAGACGCGCTGCGCTACCACGCCGGTCACTAGGGCTGATTTTCGGGGTGGGGCTTCTATTGCGCACAAGCTTGGACATCCTGCGAGGACTTGTCTATGGGTAGGGCTTATTTTCAGGGAAATACGGCTAAGTGCTAGCCCGTGAGAGCCCGTGTGCGGCCGGGGCCAGTGCTCGGACGTCCCCGGCGGGGTGCGGGCGGCAGGAGCCCCAGGCCGGGGGTAGAGGCGCCGTCCTGAGCCCGGGAACTGAGAGGAGACGCGCTGCTGGCGGGGCCTCCCCCGACTCCGCGGGTCCCCCTTCTCCCCCGCGCGCCTCAGTGCTTAGCCCTGCGGCCCACCCTCTTGTCCAGGCAACTTGCCACTGGCCTTGCTCGTCGCACCAGCCTTCTTAGGCATCCCGGCGCCCGAAGGGAGCTGAGCGGAGGCCCGAGCGCCTGGCGCTGCCCCGAGCTGCCTCAGCCCGCAGCTCGCCCTCAGCATCCCGGCCGCGGAGGCGCCGGGCAGCGCGGCCCGGCGCCGGAAGCACCCCGTGCGCCTGCGCACGCAGCGGGCGGGAGCGGCCCCGGGGCCCCGCGCCTCCGCTCCAGCCCGAGGGCGACACCTGGCGGCCGGCGGGAGCGAGCCTCATTCCTCCAGAACCTGCGCAGGGGGTCCCCTTGACTGGGAAGGGCCTCAGCTGGTGGGAAGGTGTGTCGCCTCTGGGCTTCTCTTTCGTCACTGGGGTAAAGAGAAAGGTACTGTCGCCTCTCAGGATTGGAGTGAGCGGCAAAGTGTACACAGGTCCGTCATGCTCCCGCAGCCAACCGGCAGGTGCAGAGCCCCACGCTGCTCCCTGCGGCCCACAGGTGGACACAGAGCCGCGTGCCGGCTTTGCCCTTGGGTACGGTCCATGTAGCGATGGCGCATCTACCTCGTGACAGGCGCGCAGGATCCCACAGTGGAGAGGAATTATACCGCGACACGTGATATGGCAAGACATGACACTGGAGAGTCGGTAGAGGCGAGATCACCGAGTCACTGAAGGGTTTGAAACTAAGGATTGGCAGTCCAGTTTGTTGTATTCCAGAAACACCACCAGCTGCACTGTGCCAAACAGGGAAAGCCAGAGGTAGGGAGATGTCACCTCAATGGGCGATGGTGGCCTGAACTGGAGCTGCAGCACGGCTGGAAGAGCTGATCATTTCAAGGGTGTTCAGGAACTGGGATGATCAGATCTTGGGGAATGGCTGGATGCAGAAATGAGAGCGGAGAGCCAAGGAAATGCTCAGGTCTAGGGCCTGAGGAACAGGTTTGGGAGTCTGAGGGGTTCAGTTTTGGACATAATGGTTTGAGATGCCTATGGGACATCCAAGTACCAATGTTAAGGGGGTAACTGAAGCTTGAGAGATCAGGGCTGGTGGTAGAGATTCTGGAGTCCTCTGGAAGCAGGTAGCAACTGAAGCCATGGAAATGGGTGAGAGCAAGGTGCAGAGGGCGTGCACAGCATGAGTGCCCAGGACAGGACGGTCAAAGCAGTTAGAGAAGTCACCAAAGGACATTGACCGGAGGTCGAAGTATGGTGTAATGGCAGCTACAGGAGAGTACTTCAAGAGGGAGTAGCCAGCAATGAATGCCACAGACAGAACGTGTAAAACAAGGACTGAGAAGTGTCCCCAGGATTTAGAAATAATAGTGTGTTGATGACCCAGGCAGGAGTGGTTTCAGTGGAGAGGAGGAAATGGCCACAATGAGTGTAGAGAACAACTCAGTGACTTCACTACAGAGTGATTGGTGTCTGAAGGGGCACATGACACACCTTTATTTTTGAAGCTGAGTAAGAGTTAACTGTATTTGAAAGTTGATAGGAATGAGCCAGGAGAGGAGCGCTACGGCAGAGGGAGTTTCCTGATGGGGCGGTCTTACTACAGGAGGCCTTAGACACTCCTTCCTCCGGAAGAAAAGGGAAAGCCTGGGAGCACTTGTAGATGCATTTCTGGGTTTGGTGATAGGAGCTGGAATTTCTTTCTTGAGCTAAGGCTGGGAGGTGTTGAGGGTGTGAGCAAAGTGGAACGCGTTTCTATAGGGACTCTGGAGAATGGCAAAGAGCTGACAATTGAAACTCAGCAGCACTGACGGTTAAGAGACCATGAAATCATCAGTCCCAATCTGTACAGTTCTATCATTTTAAATGCGTGGCCCCAGCAGCCAAAAGTTGAAGATAAGGCAGACAACTAGGCTGATCCAGGTATATACATGTAGGTTGAAGGTTATTGATGAAAGGGTTAAAGTGACTGAAGATCGAAGGTGGAGAAGGGGGGGGAGATCAAAGGTAGAGTCTAACTGGGTAGGGAAGGAAGTAAAGAGAAATGGCAGAACAGGAAGGTCCAGGGGCTGCAGTCTTCAGAGTCAATAATGGGTGAACTAGAAAGCAAATGAGAGCTGGAAGAAGCATCATCGCTGCGGTCAGAGTGGGATGTCTGAATTTGCTCTCTCAGGCAGAGCAATTCCACATCACCACAGAGCACGCAGTGAGGTCATGAGAAGGAAGGCTGAAGGCTGCTGGAGGTAAGGAAGCTGGAAACCTAGGTGTGGATGGCTTGTCCACATGGACACAGAGCCACTCAGTATGAAGGCTTGAGCAGAAGAAAGGGAGCCATGTGTTAAACCAAAACCGGATTTTCTTTCTTTGAAATCAGTTAAGAATTGAGGCACAAAAGTGAACCAGCAATAGAGAGCAGTCATTTGTTTCGGGTAAAGTCATGACAGCCTCAGTTAGAGCTTTGACAGCTGTAATGGAAATAAAGGGGACGCTTGTGGTGGTGAGTTATTAATGGTATGTGGCAGGTGGCTAGACGCAGGGGGGTGCCATCCAGAGGACCAATCAGCCTTTCCCACAGGTGACTCGGAAGCAGGGCATATGAAAACTTCATCACACCAGCTGGAAGGAAAAAGCCATCAGCCCCAATTAACTTCTTGTTTCTGCCCAACTCTCTGCCTCTGGAAAAGAGAGAGGCAGAGTGGAAGGAAGATTTTGTAAAGGCAAGGGAAAGAACAAGAGACTATATCCAAATTGCAGAAAACTCATGTTTATGCAGGTTCCCATTTTATTTCCTTTTTCAGAGACTGGGGTCTTATTATGTTGCTCAAGCTGATCTCGAACTCCTGGACTCAAGTGATCCTTCCGCCTCTGCTTCCCAAGTAGCTGGGACTGCAGGCCCAATTTTATTTTTATCTTCCTTCAATTTTGAGGGTTGTTTTTTTTTGAGACAGGGTCTCACTCTGTCACCCTGGCTAGAGTACAGTGGCGTCATCATAGCTCACTGCAATGTCAAACTCCTGGGCTCAAGTGATCCTCCTGCCTCAGCCTCCCAAGTAGCTGGGACTATGGGCAAGTGCCACCTCACCTGGCTAGTTTTTCTATTTTGTGTAGAGACGGGGTATTACTCTTGGTCAGGCTGGTCTCAAACTTCTGGCCTCAAGCAGAACTCCCACCTCAGCCTCCCAAAGTGCTAGGAATTACAGGCATGAATCACCATGCTCAGTCTAGAGTTCCATTTAAAAACTCCATCTTGTCTTAGCTTTGCCAATGGAGAAAAAGGAAAAGAGATTTTTCAAAGCATACAAACTAGGGGTGTATGAGTAAATATGCCATATAGCTCGGGCTGAGATCACTATGGTACCATGTCTCTTGTAAAGGATGGGTTTTGTCTAATTCAGGGACAACTTCCATGCTTTGAATTTAGATGACCAGAACAGGGAAGTAGAAAGTGGTTTGCAGGAGAACACATTCAAAAGGGAAGTGGAACAGTAAGTTTTAGACACACTGCATTTAACATACCATATTTGAAGACCTTGCTCTAATATCTTACAAGCTGGTCTATTCCCAAGTAAATTTTTCTTTAAACTGTAGCTACTACTTATGTGGACTTAAAAGAAAGAACATTGTGTTAATGCAAACAATCAAACTCAAGCTGTTGGGGTAGATACTGGAATATCACACTTTCTTAAAATAGAAAGTATTTATTTTCTACAGTATATATACAGATTAGTCAAGTATCTTTTGGTCTTACTGCAAAGTTTAAGAATGGTGACATAAATGTTACATTTGGACCCAGCAAAGTATTTTCTCAACTCTGTGGCTTGGGAGCTAGAAATGGGTTTCAATTCCACATCCTACTCCTTACTGACCTTTTTAATTTATTTGCCTGTGTAATGGGCATTACAAAAGTACTTACCTCACACTGATGCTGTGAGAAAGTAGTAAGAATGTATATAAAGTACTTAGGGCACAGCCTGGTACACAGTTATCAATCGAGTAGTTATTATTAATAAACAATTGTGAGGTGACTGTCACACTGTAACAGAGTAAATAACAAGATTATTTCTCGTAATGTCCCATTCTTTACTCTCTACCTCCTGAGTTCAGAATAGGGGGGAAAAACCTGAGACCGCAGAAAAGTGATCAAGAAACAGAGGCAGCACTGTCGCTCCTGCCGTGGGGCCGGAGCCTCCGTACTGCTGTGCGGCAAGTGAGGCGCCTTATTTTGGGCTGCAATGCTTCAGCTGGGTTAAACTTGTGTTCCAAAGTGGTATCTCATATTCAACTTTCAGATGAAAAAGACAAATGACAAAAAAGTAAAAGGATAACATATATTTTTTAAAAATTCCAGGGGATATCCCAATGTTAGCAAACAGTTCTGTTTATTGTCCCTCTATGGCTACATGCAGTTACAATCATCGTTCAGTACAATATGGCTGAGGCATCTGAGACACCTCAAATGTTAAGAAACACTCATCTCTGGCATGGTGTGCTTTGTAAGGTGAAGTTTTTCCTATAATGGTTACTACAGTGTTTGCTGGTTGATTTTTAGTTAACTGGGACCACGCATCCCACAGGACCATACATGCCATCGGTATTCCACTTAACTGAGGTTTATATCCATAAGGATGTAGTACCAGAGATAGAAAATTTTCCCTTTTTTTCCCAGCAATTTCAAGAGACCTCAGCCACCAACACACCTCACCACCTTCTTGAAAATATAAAGTGAAATAGTACTTTAGATGAACATTTTTTTATATCCTAATTGCTTTTAGAAAAAATTCTTAAGTTGATACTTAAAAGAATTTTGATTTTTAATCATCTTCCACAACTATATGATATACCTTAAACTTAATTACATTTAAATTTTTTATAACAGAATCACTTTCAAGGGAAAAAAAATGAATGTTATTTCAGTTACATTAAAAAACTCTGCTCTGTAAGGAAGTATATAAATGTCCTTCTGCCAGATATACTTCCTATCTCCTCCTAGCACAGCTGTACCAGCAACATTAATGAGGTCACAATATTAAACATATTTTACTTATTGGATAGAAATGTGTAGGTGGCAGAAAGCATACTTTTCAGCAGGAGTGATTTTGTTGGATATCTCAGAGTAGCTGTTAGAAATGTCAGTATTTTATCCGGTTTCTTGCTGTGTAGGATCATCACGATGCTGAAGTGACGTCTGTTTCCCTGTCGTCGTCACCATTATCGCCTCAGTCTTGGGACTCAGGGGCAGCACCCCACAGACAGGAACAGTGGTGCAGTTTAGCGATAAAGAATCCAGTCTCAGACTGTGCCTTCAGATCCTTTGTTTATATCACATTATTGTGAATTTATACAAACTCCATTTATAATTTTAAAACTGTTCTATGTAACACAATACTATACTATTACAAAATATTTTCTGTAGATGCATTGAAAATTTTCATGGGCATTTTATTAGGCCTGTTTTTAGCACTATTCCAAATGCTGACTATCAGATATTTCAAACCCCCAAATATAAAGTCAGTTTTCTTAATTTTCTGAAATTAGTTATTCGAGTTAATAGGAATTCTATAAGAATACTGACCCACTTCATCTCATCTTATTTGCCCATCTCATCTAACCTTCAAAATGGTTAAAACAAAAACAAAACAAAAAACCCCAGCTCTATATATAACAAGAATCTTTCAATTTCAAAACTATTGAAAGACCATGAGTCAACTGATCTATGAAATTATACAAGATGATGCTGAAATAGCTGCGCTTTTTAAAAACAATTAAACCCAGTTCTCTTTTCCCCTAAGGTTATAAGAAAATGGAAAATCTGCTTTTAAATCATGCAGAGATTTAAATCAACATTTTTCTATCTCCTCTAAGAAACTAAAATGTTTCTTATCTTACAATTATAAATACTTGTAACACTCAAACCTTTTTTTTGTGGCCACTTATTTATGCTTTTGACACTAGATTATATGGTACTATTTAGCCAAGATGTAATATAATGCTCAATTATGTGTAAAATATTATTTCTGGTATTTGTCCATCTTCTATGGAAGTGCCATTGTTGTTGCCAGGGGAACTGAAAAAGAAGAAGACAGTCTTGCTGGCAGCAGGCGTCTCGTGCACGACCTTCTTCAGTCCTTTTGTGCCATAGTGGGAATCTGGACCCTAAGTGAGAACACAAGGTTCCTTAGTAATTTTCATTTAATAAGCACTCAATTTAATTTGGCATTGTAATTAGATTCATATTCTATTTCATTATAGCTCTTATATAAAATTTTATGCTAAGTCTTTTAGTGAAAAATGAAATTTTTACTAAAAAGCCAATTAATGAGTAAAAATACTGAATGGAGAGCTCAGCTATTAGAGGAGAGTGAAAAGATTTTAAGAAAGTAATTATTTTCTCTTTTGTCAAACATTCAATTTCCTACTCAAACAAAGGGCTATTTCTGAAGAACTCTTTCACAGAACAGAGCTGTGTGGAGAAGCACTTTTCTTTTTTATTTTATTTTTTTAATTCACTAGTTTGCTTCTAAGCACTTCTTTTCTTCAAGCAATGGACTACTTTAGTTCCCATCTTCTTTCTTTGCCCCTCCTTCCCCCACCGTTTCTAAAAGGCTCCACTGTCAGTGACTCTCGGCTTCTAAACGGTGTTTTCAAGGGGTAACGACAGCCAACATTTAACGACAATCCAAGAGGAACCCGTCTGGAGCCCTGTGCGCGACTCTTACTTTGAGCGTTGCGCATGCCGTGTAGCACACGTTGGGCAGGATCTCTATAGGTTCTTTGAACATGACCCTGAATGTGTTAGCTGTCCCATCACAACTAAATCCAGTATCATTTTGTCCCAGGGTTTGTTTTTTCTCATATTCGATGATCTGTAATTTTTAACAGACAAGTTACTTTTAAGTTGAACCAAATGAAACAAATTGTTATAGAAAAGAATATGGAGCCCTTAGCAATAGCAGAGTAGACTATTAAATCTCTGTTCTAATCTTTCTCTACTTACCTTTAACCACTAAAGGTGGTTTTCAACATGCTGTTTATCATTCAGCACAGTAAGAACCAGGAGGATGTCAGATAACAGGCTTTGACTGTAGGAGAGAGGAGCTTCCGTAAAAGACGCAGCTTGGAATGTGGATTTTTAGAATGTGCCCATTTTAGATACCTGAGGAAAACAAGCCTTTAACTCCTCACTAGCCTGCCTTATTGCTAGGAAGTTCCCCTTAGTGTTATTTACTAAAATTAAAATGACCTTAAAGGCAGTACCTGGTTTGTGAATACTAAGTGTAAAAATTCCATTTTAGTCCCATAATCTGTGCCAAGCCCTATGCTAGGCACTGAGGGACATCCTCAAGGAGTTTCTAGCCACTAGGGAAGACATGTTTACAGTGATAATTCAGTCCAGTACCTGCAGTAAGAAACCTGTGCACAGATGAAGAGGCAAAACAGAGGAAAACCGTGTCTATCGAGCTGGTTAAGTGAAGCTTCCCAGAAAAGAGTCTTAAAAGCTCGAGTCAGAGCTTACCAGGTTCCAAGAGAAAGGTCTTCTATGTGTGGGAAAGCACAGCAGAGGCAAACACTCACTGACCTGCCTTTTTTGCTACATTAGATGAAAAATAATAGTACAACAGGCAAAAGCCACCCATGCCGGGAGAGTTCAGGACAGTGGACACTGTGTAGGGAGAGTGACTGGGCTTCTGGGGCGCTGTACTGTCCTGTTCCCTGATCAGGCGCTGATCACACAGGAATGTTCAATTTGTGTACCTATGTGCCACTTACAAATATGCACACTTTTCTGTGTGCATATCACAGTTCAATAAAAAATTAAAACAGGCCGGGCGCGGTGGCTCACGCCTGTAATCCTAGCACTCTGGGAGGCCGAGGCGGGCGGATTGCTCAAGGTCAGGAGTTCAAACCAGCCTGAGCGAGACTCCGTCTCTACCATAAAAACAGAAAGAAATTAATTGGCCAACTAATATATATAATATAAAAATCAGCCGGGCATGGTGGCTCGTGCCTGTAGTCCCAGCTACTCGGGAGGCTGAGGCAGGAGGATCGCTTGAGCCCAGGAGTTTGAGGTTGCTGTGAGCTAGGCTGATGCCACGGCACTCACTCTAGCCTAGGCAAGAAAGCGAGACTCTGTCTCAAAAAAAAAAAAAAAAATTAAAACAAAATGACATGACATGACAGTGCCCTGGAATGAAGTAGTAAGACACAGGGTTTGGTTGTGACCATGTAATCTAGACCAAACCACTTCACTTTTCTGAACTTCAGTTTTATCTTTTAATTTGGGGGGGAAAAAACCTTGTTTTGCCTTCTTCCTAAGATTATGAGAATCAAATTGTAAAACAGCGACAAAAATAAGCAACAACTATGTGCTGAACACTTTATATGCATCACCTCAAGCAGTCCTTACAGAACTGTGAAGTAGGTATCACTACTGTCATAGCAGATGAGGAAACTGAGGCTTAGGGAGGTTACATAATTCACAGTCATACCTTATAGGCGATAGAGCTGATATTCAAACCCAGGCAATTCTTTCTGACTTTAAAGCTCATTAACTACTTTTTAAAATCTCCTATAAAGTATAGGCAAAAATCCACAGAAAATACAACAGAGCTGAGATTCAAACCCAGGCAAGTCTACTTAACTTTAAAGTGCATTTGCTTAATCATTTTTAAAAATCTCCGATAAAATATTAGCAACTATAATGCGGTATCATTATTAGCATATGGACATATATTCAAAATCTGCTTTTGGCCATTGTCCATAATCCACTTACAGATTTGCTATCTTTAATATTGATGTCCCATGGGGATATCGGAGAAGTTGAGATGTTATACTAGGGTCCTTAAATGACATAACTATTAAAGTCCTAAGAGTTTGCCACCTTTCCTTAACGGCCCACGGAGCTAGTGGTAGTGGGTGTGAGTTGACTACTGTTCTCAAAATCTTGCAAGCCAGTATGTCCTCCTTGCTACTAAATAACACAAGACTCTGGCACTTTCATTTAATACTGTGAATCCGCCAAAGCTGTGTTTTAAGAAGTATGTGGCTCTTCTTTTAGGGAAAATGAAGTGGGTCTCCCCAAACAAGTAATGAAGATGACTAATGTTTACACCAAAATGCCATCTCCATCATGCCTACACCTGCTTCTTAAACAATATAGACTTTTCTCTCTATACTCCATATCTCTGGGGTAAGGACCCAGGCTGGGCATTATGAAAAAAGCCCTCTAGGTACTTCCAATAAATATTCTCGTTTACAACTTACTGATTTAGAGGAATTGAAATTGTAAGTGAATAAGAGAAAGGTTGAGCCAGGGACCACAGTTGTTGGTAGATACCTGGTATTGAGAGTAGTTTCCAACAGGAGTGGGCCTTTAATACAGAGTTAAAGCAAAGGTTGGAAACTGGTAACTATCAGGATTTAGCTTCAGATTGGCTTTGTATGGCCCTCATGGTGTTACTATTTCTAAAGATTTTGAATTTTCAGTCAACAGTTAAAAATCGACCATGGGGAGACTTCGTATAAAAATCCAATTTCTGGCTGCTTATAAATATCAGAAGCTCTGGCAATCTTGGGCCCTTATTATCACATTGCAGCTACTGGAAGGAGCTAAGCAGCAGCTGCCCCTTTAAATATTCCACATCCCCCAGAACTCCCTCCTGTCTCTAGTGTCTCCTACACCAGGCCTGGTTTCTCAATTTAAAATCACCTGTCCAGTCCTGGTAGGCATTTAAGTTTGTCACCTCTGACACAAAGGAACAGAGGGTTAGAAGCAGTGGATCTGGAGCAGGCATGAGACTAGCTACTGGGGGAAGAAAATAAAAAGACCTTGTTTCTATTTAAATACTTTGCTCATAGTATTTATACTTTATCATTTTAATTTACCTATAATCCGGATGCCCTCCCTCAGTCTGCACACAGGAGCCTGGTGTCCTACGTAACACATGGCTAAGAAGAGTGGAGCTCCACAATCACAGAGAGGCTGGCAGTGGGGCCTTCGCTCCTCCCCAGGCCTGCTGACTACCCAGGCTGCTTCAGTGGGTTCATGGGCTCTAGTGAAGATGATCTTAACAATAACTTTATAAAGTATATAAAGTACCAGGGGAGTAATTATGAAAATCTTTTATACCCTTCAGAGGTTTGCTGGGGTTTTCCTGCACTTGAAAAACATGGAAACAAAATATTCTAACAGGTTTAAAAATCTTTTGAATAAATAATTTCAGTGGGTTTAAAATTTATTTATTAAAAATGTTAAAAATTTAACTTTCTCATGTGTTTATAAGAGCAACAAATTGACATGAGTGATGTAAATTTATGAGCTGAATTTCACTATAAACTTTGGTGGACAGGATTAGAAATGAGCATGATGATTTCATTAGCATAGTGAATAATGCTATTCTTCCACTTGGAGCATGGTATCATCTGTGTGAGGTAGTAAAGTATCTTTTTTGTCTATCATCGAACTAGATGTTTGAACTGTTGTATCACAAAATATAAAACCAATATTTTGAAAACTAAAAATGCATTTCAATCACAAAGTTCACCACAGTTTTTATTAAATAACATTTTGGAGAAGGTAGTTTTTTTCTGTTTATAAACAAAAGTTTGAAACATTGTTTCCTGCTTTTTCTCATATTTTTTGTTTTAATTTATGCACAAAGTATGTACAGTATTCCATATAGTTTCTAAATAAAAAGAAAATGGATGTTTTCAAAACTAATTTTACTAATTGTGGTGTACAATCAAAAGTATAAGGAAGGGAAGGAGAGAGGTATTTAACTTTCTTCTGGATTAGGTACTGGTCCCCTATCTGGAAGAAATGAGGTGGAAGAGACCTAAAGAATGAGGCAAGATCTGCTCAGATGCTTGGAAGTTACAGGGTGTTCATAGTAGTCACAAGAAACGAGACAGTTTCAAGGCCCTAGAGTTGAAATACCATGGAAAAAGCAGGAGGGTGTTCTAAGCTAGTCAGTGCACAGCAGGAGTACTGATACAAGGGATTCCTGGATAAGGCAGAGCACCTTGTATGCTGAGGCTTTTGTGAAGGATCCCAATTTTCTCAAACTAGATTTTTTTTAGAGCAACTAAAAACCACAACTATAGGCTTATACTACTACTAATGGGCCTTCTAATTCCTTTGATAATTATATTGAAACGTGGATTTCTGTCAAAATAATATGTTATTGTAAAATCACATATTTGTTGTATTTCAAAACGATATACAGTAGGGGGAAAGTGTACCTGTATATTCACTTGATAATCCGTGGGGCCATGAATAGATCCATATAAGCCAAATCCGACTATAGAGATTCTTCTATTAACTGTGAACCTGAGAGAAAAAAAAGTCAAAAATTTAATAAGTAATTCTGTAAATCTTCATATTCTGAAGGTTAATAATGTTGTTACATGTTACCTGGAACATCCAGTTTTGCTTATAAAAAGGAAAACTATCAGACATTAGATATCCTTGGAAATGTAATCTGTTTGCTTACAAAAAAGCTTTCTTTCTCGAGTAAATTTGAACTCAAAAGGAACTTTAAGTAGAATTTGTTTTCTGTGCTACAAAAGGAATCTATTTAACCCAAACACCCACTTTTGTTGTAATGATAACTTTAGAGCAGTACCAATCCACACAGACATGTCAGCCGTTAGGACTGAAGCCCAGCACCCCAAACCATGACAGTTCATCAGTTCAGCGAACAGGTGCTGAGGGCCTATCATATTTACATACTGGCCCTGGCGCTGGGTAAATAAGGTCAAGACACAGTTTCTCCCCCGTCAGGCTTACAGCCAAATGAAGGGCACTGATCATAAACAAATGCAGAAAGGAATAAATAAATAATTATGAATTGTGATAAGAGCTACGAAGGAGGCGGGCTGCTGTAACAGAAAACACTGGTGATGAGGGCTGCGACAGGACGTGGTTTACACAGGCAGACTCAAATGAGGATTCCATAACGATTAGCTAGTCCAGTTTGGTCACAATAATTAAGAAATACTGATCTATCTTACTCCATTTTATACATGTATAAAAACTGACATTAAATACAGATGAAACTGGAAGTCTGTACAATCAGAGATAATCATTAATGTAAAATAGAGTAATTCTCAACACTTTCAGCAACAACTTCAACTATCATTATTACTGCCTCAGTTCTTTACATCAATTATTTCCTTTAATTGTCATAACGGTCCTATAAACTAGGTAACAATATTATTTTTATTATCCTAAGTTTTTGTAGTTAAAAAACTGAGGTTTAGAGAAATTAACTTGTCCGGGTCAAAAAGTGTGGCAGAGCTAGGACATAACTCCAGGTCAGCCTGGATCAAAAACCATGCTCTTAACTACCATGCTAAATACCCAGGACAGGAAGAGAACACCTTAAACATTTACAAATATATTATTTGTAATCATTTTTTACTATAAAAAAGCAGTATATTATCTGTTTAAAAATCAGATAATACGGCTAAACAAACAAGAGGAAAGTTTTAAATCACCCATAAATCCAGAAATAAATCCTTATTAACTCTTTGCATTTCTTTTTTAATTTTCTATGAACATATATGTATTATTTTTAAAAATCAGTTGATTATATATATTTTTATAACCTCTTTTTCATGTAAAATGATAAAAAAAATTACTACTGATTCACTATATTTAACTAATCCCTTGTTGGATAATCTAGGTTATTTGCAGTTTTTAGTATTATGTATTAATGCCATTAATGAATAATCTTATAGCTTTATCATTTTACAAAGCCTTAATTAGTTCTCTTAGTATAAATTCCTAGAAGTAGAATTGCTGTAGAAAATGTAAGGCCCATTCTTAACAGTTTAGATAAACACTGTCAAATTGCTTTTGGAATGGTTAACACTTCACACCCCATGAGATAGAAGAATCAGTTTCTCATTCTCTTATCAACCATGAATATTTTAATTTCCTTTTGCCTTTGAGAAACTGATTCCATTATATTTCTCTGATTATTAATGAGGTAAAACATTTGCTCATATACTTACTGCCACTGGATTTTCTCTTTAATTAAATACCCATTTGTTCTTTTCTCCTTTTTCTCTACAGATGAGTCTGTCTTTTTAATGTAGATTCAAAAGAGCATGTTAAATACAGACTATAGTTATTTATGCTTTGATGGTAATATCCATTATAAAAAGTTTCCGATTTCTCACTTATCTTTTAACTTTATGGTAATTCTGTACTTAAAATTTTTGAATTATCTGTAGTCAAAATTACGATCTATGCCAAGTTTAGAAAGGCCTACCTTATGCTCATAGTAAATAAACATTCACTTGTTCCAGCATTTTCATGGTTTTATTTTTTTTTGTTTAATGTTAAAATTTTAATTTATATGAATACTGGTACATGGGATCAGTAAGGATCTAACTTTATTTTCCCCTCACCTTTATCATGTTCTGAATGTTCATTTATTTATCTTAGGCTGTTTCTGACCTCTAGTCTGTTCCATACTCCCTTCCTGTGGCTTTACAGTACCTTTTATGTTTGATCTGTACCACTCTTCTTAAAAGAGAAACATTTACTCTTCCAGATCAACTTTAAAATAATTTTGCCAAGCCATTCCCCCCACCAAAATTATGTGACTTCTAAAAGGAATTGCCTAACATATATAGGCTAATTTGGAAGATACTGTCCTTAGTAAGTTTGATTCTAGTTAAAGTTCTCCAGTTCTTCATAAAAGTAATGCACTGTATTATATACATTTCTTATTGAGTTTAATCCTAATGCTTTCTGTTGTTACTATTGTGAATGGGATTATTAATATTATAGCAATATAGTACTATAATACTCTCAATATTACAATATTTACTCAAATTATAAAAATTGTTTTTACATTTAGAAATTTTTAAATCTAGAAGCCAGGGGTTCTAGATTTCCTGTAATGCACAGAATAGCCTGCCAAAACAAAGAATCTTAGTCAACTTTTAAGTGTCTTGCCAGAATTCATATTTACATATTTTACTATATGCCTTGAACCCAATTCCATTTTATTTATAAACCAAAGACTTTTTAATATTCACTGACTTTGTACAAGAGGCAACTACCATATAAACAGAAGAAATATACAGTCAATTCTCATTATTTGTGGTAGTTATATTCTGTAACACTGAATTAGCAAATACTAAACCATCGTTCCCAGGGCCAATATAGAAAAGTACACACCCACCTCACATAGATTACAATCTTAAATCCTAAAAACAACTCATTGTCATAGATTCTACTTTCTTTATTTTACAAAAGAGAAAACAGAGTTCAGAAGTATTAAGTGACTTGCCTAAGGCCACCCCACTCTCAGGTGCCAGAGCTGGGACTCAAATCCTATCCAACCCACCCAAGAACTAGAGCTGCTTGCACTACATTGCACTGCCCCTCACCATGTCCACCTCTGTAGGAGAACTGAAACTTGTTCACCTGCAGCTGGGAACGTGCTGGTCTGGCAACTTAAGTCTTTTGCTGAAAATGATTAAGAAAGCACCCCCAGTATTGATTTTGGGGTTGCAAATAAATTTCAGCGAGTTCACAAATACAGAAACCATGAGTAGGCTCAAGTATACTGTTTTATCTGGAATCTTTAAAGAAAACTACATTAAGTGGCAGCAATACCACTCAAATAAGACATTAACATAATTTGCCTGTATCTAATACCACTCAAATAAGACATGAACATAATTTGCCTGTATCCTGTAAGTGAAACTGTCTCATTCTGCTATTGAATATATGCACTGTATCTGACTACTTCAGTTTATCTTCTGGTGTTGTCCAGCCCAGTCTGTATTTTTTGTTTTTAGAGACAGGGTCTTGCTCTGTTACCCAGGCTGGAGTACAGTAGCATGATCACAGCTCACTGCAACCTCAAACTTCTGGGCTCAAGCAATTCTCCTGCCTCAGCTTCCCAGGTAGCTGGGACTATAGGTGCACACTACCACGCCTGCCTAACTTTTTATAGAGACAGGGTCTTGCTATGTTGCCCAGACTAGCCTCTAGCAATCCCACCTTGGCCTCCCAAAGTGCTGGGATTACAAGTATGAGCTACTACACCTGGACCAAAGTCTACACATTGAACTACATAGTTTATCTTACTATCAGTTACATTTATTTCTCCTTTACATTACAACTAGACCTTTAAGAAAACATGTGCAAAGCAAATTACCTATCCATGTCATTGCAGGTTAGTAAAGTGGGAATTATAAAATATTTATTATAAAAAAGGAAGAACTAGGTATGATGGAGTTGTGAACTATTAATGTACATAATGCCATCAGCAAATAATGAAAAGGCCTCTTCCTTCCCCATACTCAAGCCTCTAATTTCTTCATCCTTTATGACTACATCCATCAAAATTATAACAACACTGCTGAGAATAGCAAGGATAGTAGGCCTCACTATATTGAGGTTTCAACAGTCTATCATATTAAAGAAGTATTCCTCTAGACCTAATCTATTAATAGTTATATCTGGAATGAAGATGAAATTTTATCAAAAGCCTTTTTGATATCTATTGAAATCAAATTGGTCTTTTTCTTTCATCAGGACTGTATATTAATACAATACTAACATTAAGTCATTCTTTCACTCTCCAAGTAAACTCCATTTGCTCATATAGTAGTATTCTAAGGTATTGCTAAATTGTCTATATGCTAATATTTTACAAAGAATTTCTTCCTCTATATATTAAGCGAGGTTAATCTAGAATATTTTTTGTCTTGTCAGATTCCTATATAACGGTTATGCTTCCTTTGATAGTTAACCAAGAAGTATTTTCTTCTTTTAATGCTCAAGGAAACTATCTGTTCCTTGAAGGTTTTATAAAACTCACCTGTAAAAACCACCTTGTGAAGGGACAGTTCTTTGATAACTTTTAATTCCTTCCATGGTCTATTCAGGCTTTCTTCTTCAGGCAATTTTGATAATTTATATTTGCCTATAAAATGATCCATTCCATCAAGATGTTCAATTTATTAGTACAAAGTAAACCCAGAATTAAAATAAAAATCTCAGCATATGATTATATTCCCATTTTTATTTCTAAATGTGAATATATTTACTCTATTACCTTTGCCAGAGGTTTATTTATTTTATTGGTCTTTTAAGGAAACAGATTGTGGATTTATCAATTCTACTATTTTTTTTTTTTTTTTTGAGACAGAGTCTCACTTTGTTGCCCGGGCTAGAGTGAGTGCCGTGGCGTCAGCCTAGCTCACAGCAACCTCAAACTCCTGGGCTCGAGTGATCCTTCTGCCTCAGCCTCCCGGGTAGCTGGGACTACAGGCATGCGCCACCATGCCCGGCTAATTTTTTATATATATATCAGTTGGCCAATTAATTTCTTTCTATTTATAGTAGAGACGGGGTCTCGCTCAGGCTGGTTTTGAACTCCTGACCTTGAGCAATCCGCCCGCCTCGGCCTCCCAAGAGCTAGGATTACAGGCGTGAGCCACAGCGCCCGGCCAATTCTACTATTTTTAATTCATGAATTTCTACATTTACCTATTTCTCTTTTCTTATGGTTCTTTTGCTATTCACTTTCTAGCTACTTGGGTTGAATGCCTAAATCATTTATTTCTATTCTATTTACTAAAGTAGTTAATTATTACTTTTTCTTTGTGTGCAGCTTTTGCCTCATCCTGTAAGTTTTTACATATACTATTCTTATTGTGAATTATTATTAAATACTCTACAAATGCATTTTTAATTTCCATTGGAATGCAAGATTTATAATAGTCCTTTACCCAACCAGAGTTCTAATTTTAACAAACTTGGTCTTAATTTCTAGTTTTACACTAAGGTGCTATTAAATAAGGCACGTTTTATGAAAATTAGTACTGATTCTATTTTGAGAGTTAACGTAAAGAAACATAGTAAAGCAAAGATAACTTTCGCGACAGGATTTTATGTCTGCATTTTTCAAGATTCTTGATTTTCTTCCCCATTCAAAACTTTTATACATGTATATGAAAATATTGCATATTTTCTATGCAACGTCCATGCAAAGAAAAAACTCACACTAAATATAGTAAAGATAAATTTATTTAAACTGTAGCCCTAAGCCTGTAAAAATAGTGTCTGATCAACGAGGGTCTAGAACTCAGCTCACCAATAGTGATCCAAGCAGAATTCACATAACAGAAGGCCTAATCCAAACCTTTCTTAATTTTTTCCTAAGAAGTCACCTTCACTCATAATTCAGTGAGGAGGACAGGAGCCTCAGTGACTTCTTGATTCTTGTATTAACTTAAAAATGCATTAAACAAAATATAAAATAAAATGTTGGTTAATTATCTCCCACAATATGAGGATAAAGGCCAAATGCTAACTGCCACCCCATTCCACCTTCACATCCAAAATATGACAGATACCTGATTCGATCACTTGTTCCACTGTAACCCCAGCGGCTCTCTACTTGCTGGAATCTATTGATGCAACACTCCTTCCCTCTGAGGCAGCACCTTGGTCGGTCAATGTATTCAACTCGGGGTTTAGGATTGACAGTAAAATGAAGAAAGAGATTTACTACTTCACGATCTGACAAAATGCCAGATTGAGCAGGACCTGTAAAAATAAAAATATAAACCCTAATAAAAGCAATTTGATTTCAATTCCTGGTTTTGTTATGCTCTAAATTTATGTGAATTCATATCTATAAGATGTTAAGAACAGGAAAAAAAATCTTAGCATTTATAATTCCAGCTTATATTTAATTTTAAAGTTTTGATAAATCTATTTGAGGTTAACCTAACAATATAAATGTTAAAATCATTAATAGGTCAAAGCTTAGATGATACTCTGAGATAACAAAAAGATCCCTAGAATTTTCTATCCACTCACCCGCTCTTAGTACCCTAGACTTTCGTTAACCAGAAAGAGGAGAGTCCTTCCCTCTGGTGGGGAAATGCCTACGATGACAACCAGAGCTACTGCTACCTCTTCTCCAACCCCTCCTCATACCTGTCTGAGGCTATAAGCTGAACGATGGAATATATTTAGAGGTGGAAACAGACAGGGACAGTGCTTTATTTCTGGGATTTGCAGGAAATTAGCAGAGGGCAGGAGCTAAGATCGGAAGCGCTATGGAAGCAGCACATCTCATATGCTTATGGTTTTCCCCTTCACTATTTTTGAGAAGAGAAAAAAATCTATGTGCCTTAAGCTTATCCAAGAATAAATGCAGTTCCTCATAAAAGATGCCAGGAGATCCCTTCTAAGACCAGTAAAAGCAATCTAATTAAAAGACTACAGAACATTAGAAATTTGGTTTAGGAAGTTATAATTCAGATTTTAATGTAAATCCCTCTGATTTTAAAACACTAAATTAAAATTTTACAATATCACAACATTCAAAATATGTCAACCTGCCAGACCTAGCCCAAGGTTCATCATTTACATAACCTCTGGATAAGGAAGGTTTGTAAAGAAGGAAAAGTACAATTACAATTTAAAATCTGCATTTTGGCAAAAAAGAACAGAACTGAAACTATGTATGTCCCCATCTCTCTCCCCAAAAGAGAGATGGGGACAAAAACTCATGTAACTTCCTCAGAATGAGGAGGACTAAGAAAAGAATTAAAATGTTTAAAGTCATTAAAATGGAGAAAAAGCAAAGAACAACACATAACTAGTAGTCCTGAAGAACTGACAATAAGAAATAGATTAATGTGGTAATTCAAGCCTATGTATAATAACAGAAAATTTCCTTAGTTGAAAAAAAGTCTTCAGATAATGAAAAACAATTTCAGATATGTACCTATTACCACCTAAAAAAGCAAACAAGATACACTCTAGTTAACAGAGGGGTAAATCAAAACAAAGAACTCAGGAATATTTGCCAGATAAAAAGAAAGATACCTAGGAAATCATCATCAAACAGCTAAAAAACTAAAAATAATGTGAAATATTAAAAGCACCAGCAAAAAAGGATCTATTACTTTCAAAGAAGCAATGAGTAGACTTTTCAACAGAAATAATGGAAGCTAAAAGGAACAGAGTTACATTCACATGATGGATGAAAATAACTGCCAACCTGAAGTTCTCTACCCAGAAAAATATTTTTCAAAAATTAAGGCAAGCCAGATGCCACGGCACATGCCTGTGGTCCCCAGCTATTCAGGAAACTCCGGTGGGAGGATCGCTCCAGCCCAGGAGTGCGAAGCTGTGGTAGCCTTGACTGTGCCTGTGAACAGCCACTACACTTCTATCTGGGCAAAATGAAGGCAGATTAAGATGTTTTAGACAAAAGGGAAAAAAAAGTTGAGAATCTGATTAGTATCACATCTGTTCTAAAAGAAATATGAAAGGGAATTCTTCAGAAATGATTCCAGATAAAAGCATGGTAATACAGAAAAATCAAAAAGCCCTGCACCAGAAAGGGAAAATATACAGGAAAATCTAAATGATTACTGACTTTTAAAACAGCATGGACATGATTTCAAAGCAGATAATACTCGATGATAGGAGTAATGAAGAACTGGTCATAACTGGTCACGGACCTGAGATTGATTCAAAACCAGGTCTGTTTGGTTTTAATCAGAAGCATCAACCTTAAGAGTCAAAAAGATCTGTGATAACCTTGGGCAAGGCACTCAACCTCTTCCAAGTTCACCTGTCTAACCTATAAAATGTGGATATTATCTTAAAGGCTTTTGTGAGCATTAAATCAAATTGTACACATGCATATACATTAATCATGTGGCTAGTACTCAATAAATAACAGCTTCTTTTCCCCTCCAGCACAAGGAGACTAACTATGAAAACAGTTTCAAATAGATATGGTGACATTATAGACTTACCTGCTGCAAACTCCTCAATTGTCATCAGTGGGAACCGGATTAAGGAAAGTGCTTTTCCTAGAACTTTCTGTTTGTTTCCAAAAGTCACAGGCAATTGTTGTCTCTGACATTCTGCTTCTGCCCAGCGTACAACAGCTCCAAAAAGTCGACTTTCTCGAATACTAAGTGTGTCTCTTTCTAGGACTGCACAGAGAGTGTCTATAGGTAAAATACAAAAATACATCAAATTAGGAATATTTTACAATCTAAGAAAGCAATATTGGCAGACATGCTTATATTAGGTTTTCAAATCTCAACAAAAAATAGGTTAGATATTTAAAACTACAGATGCTATATTTTAAAATATTAATGAATTAAAGGTATTAAACTCCAAAGTGGGGGGGGGGGAATGGGCATTTATTGAAACCTTAAAATCTGTACCCCCCATAATATGCCGGAAAGAAAACAAACAAAAAAAAAACTCCAAAGTGTTCCATAAAAAATTAGTGTAAGGTTAACATTCGATTTAATACTTAATATACATGGAAGATTAGATATCGTTATCTACCTACATATTGATGTCATTTATCAGGCAAACTCAAACATCCAGAATAAGATTAATAACGAGCCACAGAAAAAGATTCCAAGTTACATAAATTCATAGTGTACAGATTATAATTCATTCATTTGTTGGGTAAATACTTATTATTAAGCACTGACTATGCACCAGGCCCTATTCTAGACAGATATATCACTGAACAAAAAGTTAAAAAACGACCCGATTCAGGATGTATTCTGAAGGAAGACTCAATGAGATTCCCTAACAGACCGGACATGGGGTGTGAAAGAAAGAGAGGAATCAAGGATTACAGCCTAAGTAAGCCCTGAAGGGATAAAGGTGGCATCAACTGAGATGGGAAAGACTATAGGAGGAGCAGGTCTGGGGTGGGGAAAGATGGAAAGATTAATTTTAGATGTATTAATTTGAAATCCCTATTTAACATCCAAGTATAAATGTCATGCCTCTACCTCAGGTCCTTATTCAGAATCCTTTTCCTCTTATTGTAGGCAAAATTAAAATAAACTCAGTTACTTTAAGTTATAGCAGCCTAGAAGCAGGAAGTTCAGAAGAGACGGGGACTTTAGAGGGCAACATACTCTAATGAAATGATAAGCTGCAATCTAACAGGGACAGAAAAAAGAGGAAATTTATGAAAACAGACATAAGAACTTGAAAAGCATAGCAATCAAAAGTGTCTTATACAGACATCTGCAAAGACCCTATTTACAAGTAAAGTCATATTTTGTGGTTCTGGGTAGACATGAATTTTGGAGGAACAATATTCAACCCACTAAAGTCACTTATACACAACTATCATCTTTACTATTGTTTTTGATAGAAAATGTTTTTCCTATCGAATTTGAAAAAAAGAAATTGGTCCCCATTTGTAGATATTCCTTATTATCAAAACTGGGGAGCCATGCTTTCTGTATGGATCCTGGTAGGACATTTATAAAGAAATGACATTGATCTCTTGGAGCCAATATCTTGTCAGTTTTATTAAGAATAGCACTTGGGTGAGAAAGGTCACACAATTTTCTTTAGGAGTAAAAAGCAATTTTCAACAATAGAAATGGAGCAATGTTTTCTGAAATAGATCAGTATGATACAATTAAATAGATTATTAAAACCTTGCTTATTTTTGGTTCAAGATCTACCAAAATGTTTTCGGTAGTAAAGCACATTGGGATATCTTCTTAAATGACACATCTTTTTCCTGCCAACACTTACCAACTAGGATAATCAACATCCTTTGTAAATGATGTTTCTAAGTGGTAGTTGTACGCACGCATACACATGCACTATATACTGTATGATGTGTAATACTGAATATACAAGATGTGTATTTTAATTAAATCCATTTATACATATTTTAAAAATACAATATCCACTAATTTATATAACCCTTTAATACCAAGCATCTTGAGAAACTTATTATAAAAAACTGATAAGCCATTTAATATTAAATGCATGTTATTTTATTGGAAGGTTCAAAGCAATTGTCCATTTATCAAGAAAATTATCCCAGGAGTGACAGGAGCTGAAGCAGCAGCACAGGTTGTCCCCGATTCCCCCCCTTCTCCTCTCTGGAACCACTATACACCACAGTCCCGGTCCCGACGTGACTCAGAAACAAGACACAAGACAAAGAGAACCTTGCGGAGGAGACCGGCAAGGAGAAACAGGGCATGCAGGAGAAAAAAGGTATTCTCCCTGAGAGCTGAGGAGGCAAAGCTAAAGGCCAAATATCCAAGCCTAGGACAAAAGCCTGGAGGCCCCAACTTCCTCATGAAGAGACTCCACAAAGGGCAAAAATACTTTCACTCAGGAGACTACAGCATGGCCAAAGCCAACATGAAGAATAAACAGCTGCCAGGTACAGGACCAGACAAAAACCTGGTGACTGGTGAACATATCTCCCCAACCCATAGGGTCTGCCCCAGAGAAAGTCCTCTCTGGTCACCACCAAGCTTGCAGGTGGGCCAAGTTGAGTGATGCTGCCCAGGGCTCCACCAGATCCTGATATGCTGTCCCCTGGGTCGTGTGCTGGCTCCTGCCTCTCCCTGCTTTTGCAGCCAGGGCTCCGAGATGGCTTGGGCAGGCTGGAGAGGCAGATGCCCTTGCCCGTCCATGTCCCAGCGCATGGAGCCCCTTGGGCTGAGCACCAAGGCCTTGAACCTTTTTATTTTACCTTTTTTCCAAATAACTGTTGGGAGAAATCTCAATGAAATCCTGGGGGTGGGGTTGAAAGGGTGGGGTGGGAAATTTGGGAGAATATGAATTAGGGCTTGGAATTGATAAAAAACATTCCTAACTATCTTCCTCCTTGACAGTATGAGTGGTGTAGGGAGGTGTGAGAGGAGGAACTGCAGTAGACTAAAGGGAAGGAGTTCTAGTTCAGCTCTGTGGATAAATGCCTTTGGATATGGCTGGAGACGTGGTGCCAGGCAAAAGAAACTCAGTCCACATACAACAGATTCAAACAGCTCCTCTGATTCTGTAGAGCCAGCTGAGAACCTAACGTTAACTGTTCATTTAAAAAAGTGTTGTCCTTGAAATAGATTTGATGTAGGGAGTGGGGAGTGAGTGTGGGGAACGGAGCTATGTGTGTGTGGGGGGAACCAGAGCCCAGGGGACTTTTTATTTGAAATAAAAAAACAAAAAAAGACCCACAAAAAAACCCAACCCAGAAAGACAAAAAAAAAAAAAAAAAAGAAAAAAAAGAAAGAAAAATTATCCCAGATCTTCAGTTAAGAATAATTTTCCTTTTCTCATGTAGAAATAACTCATAATATAAATATATATTAAATATACACATATCTTTTACAAATTTCTTTAATTTTTTCAATGTATTATTCTAGACTATTCAACTGAAGTAGGTAGTAAAATCTAAAAAATAGTGTATTTTATGCATGAATCCCTTTTAGTTCCCAAAGTTCTACAGAAATATAGCAAATATTAAAGAAAAACAAAAACAGTCTCACAGAAAGAGATTTTTTTTAAAATAACACTTCAGGCCGGGCACAGTGGCTCACACCTGTAATCATAGCACTCTGGGAGGCCGAGGCGGGCGGATTGCTTGAGGTCGGGAGTTCAAAACCAGCCTGAGCAAGAGCGAGACCCTGTCTCTACTATAAATAGAAAGAAATTAATTGGCCAACTAATATATATAGAAAAAAAATTAGCCGGGCATAGTGGCGCATGCCTGTAGTCTCAGCTACTCGGGAGGCTGAGGCAGAAGGATTGCTTGAGCCCAGGAGTTTTGAGGTTGCTGTGAGCTAGGCTAACGCCACGGCATTCACTCTAGCCTAGGCAACAAAGCGAGACTCTGTCTCAAAAAAACAAAACAAAACAAAACAAAAAAAACCACTTCAGAGGGCTGAGTGCCTCACTGTACTATAACTGATACTCATAATAATGAGCATTAAAAATCACAAGAATCCTAAATTATATTCAGTACACACTGCTTAACAAAGACAGGCAAAGTAAAACACATTTTAGATATCTTTCTCAAATGGCCAAAGTAAATGCCATGGTTCTTAAAAAGGACTGCTCCAGATATAAGGGAAAATACAGAGAACCTTACTCTAAAGAACTGGATAAAATAGGCACTACTATAGTTATACTTGAAATTAAATTTAAATAAATATATGATACTTACATATGGCAGAAATCAATTAAAACATTAAATATAACTAAATTTCCAAGAAATATATATCAAAGAAAAAATTATTTTAAAAAACACTTTTCTGCAATGGTCTACATGTTCATGCTAACAGCCACATACTTGCTTATTATCAAATGTAGCTAAAATTCTAGCAGAGATACCACAGTCCCAGGAATACAGTAGGGGATCAACAATATGTTAAAAATGAACTGATTAAACATGTTAAAATCAAACTTTTGAGCCAGGCGTGGTGGCTCATGCCAGCACTCTGGAAGGCTAAGGTGAGAGGATCACTTGAGCTCAGGAGTTTAAGAACAGCCTGAGTGAAAGTAGAAAAATTAACCAGGTGTGGTGGTGCACGCCTGTAGTCCCAGCTACTTGGGAGGCTGAGGCAAGAATATGGCTTGAGCCCAGGAATTTCAGGTTGCAGTGAGCTATGATGCCACTGTACTCTACCTGGGGCAACACAGTGAGACTCTTATCTCCAAAAAAAAAGTCAAACTTTGTTCCTTCTATTGAGCAGGTAAGTATAAACTAAGGCTCCATGAAGCTCTTTCACAGGTAAATGAAGCATAAATCAATTTACCTCAATATTTGTTGGATTAAGAATATATAGAGACTATAACATTTAATGGAAAAACAGAAGACTGGACCCACATGTCTCTACTCAGTATGCTAATAACTTCAGTAAAGATAAATATAAAGTATGACTGAAAAAAAATCAAAAAGTACATCATACTGCCCTGGGCATAATATAAATTCATTTTGTTCTGTCAGTGTGATTTTTCTTCCTGTAACAAAAAGCTGTAAGACAGAAACAGTATCTCTACCTCCAGGACAGTACTCAAGTCCCAGAGGAGAAAAGGACCTCCAGAACCCAAGCCAGCTGTTACACAAAAGCTTCTGTACCTGCCTCCTTTCTCCCAGCTACCGGATTTCTCTGTCATTCCCAGTTTTAAGAAGTACATTTGAGACAAACTGACATGTGGGGTAGAAAGAAGTAGAGGGACACAAGCCTTCTTTTGGCATATATGTTAAAATAAGAAATTACAGCTGAGAGCCTAATAAAAATCCTAACAACACAGATTATATTTCATAAACAATACAATACTAGACTTTAATATAAACTGAGAGTCAAATAAAATTAACAAATATTTATATTTCTATACCCTATTATATAAAATACGTATAAAATGTATCCACCCTGTGCAAGGCCCCTACTTCAAGATTCCCAGGCTCAAATGGTATGCATAATGTAAGAGCTATTTATCAAATGCCTTCCAGGTATAAGTCACCCAGATGTAAGCAGTGTTATTTCAAATGAGAGTGCACTGAAGAGCACTTGATAGCCCCTAACAGGAAGAAAAACAGGATTAAGCAATGTTTCATTAACAACTTGTGCTTGGGGCTCTCAAACATCCAGTAACTCAACAGACACGACCTACAGGTGCTGGGGAGGAGCCTGGTCTAACCCCTGTCCTTCAGCACAAGACAAGCAGTGTATAGTCCTTCCCAAGGGACCATGTAACAGACAGGTAAACTAACAACGGGATGTTATTATAACACAGGAATATACTAAGTGCCACAGAAGAGGGTGGGACATCAATTCTCAAGAAATGAGTCACTACAGAGGTATAATTTGAGCCAGACATGAAGATAGTGAGAACTAGCCAAGGTGGGAAGGAAAAGCATCATTCTAGTCCAGTCAGTCAACAAATATTAGCTGAACATGGACTATGTTCTGCTGTCTTCAGTGACAGACACACAGTGGTAAACAAGACAAAGCCCTGCCTTCGATGAGTTTGCAATCCAGGAAGGGATCATAGACAATCAAAATATACATACAAAGCCAGATGCCTAGATAATACTTTCAGATAGCAATATGTACTATGATTCTGATGTGACAATCTGTGGGAAAAAAGAAAAAAAAATGTACTATGAGGAAAATACATCACAGTAATGGGACAAGAACTCTTTAGGGGAATGTAGTATCTATTTTCAGTAAGTAGGTCTGAGATAGCCTGTGTCAGGTCTCATTTAACCCGAGATCTGAATGATTAAAAGGTAGTTGTACAAAGATTCTGGGGAAAAAGGATTCCAATGGAAAAGTACAGCAAATACAAAGTTCTGAAATATAAATAATCCTGGCCAGTGTACATGGAATGTGAATGGGGGGAGAGTGGTAGGAGCCAAAGTCAGATTAGGTAGACATAGGTAGTGACTGCCAGCTGTTTACCAAAAATCTGTTTTCTCTTCTTCCTGGGATGTGACTAGTCTACATCTCCTAGCTTCCCCTGAAGTTAGGTGGGATCTTGTGACTGAATTCTGGACAACAAAATAGCCCAAATGAAGGTGCTATTATATTTTAGGGCCAAGGCTTTTGGCCCTGTGAGTGTTTTCCATAACCATACTTTCTCCCATCTGCAAGACACAGATAATAAGTAGGCCCTAGGGAATGGCAGAACCATAAGAGAAAGCTACCCACTGCGACACATCTTTGAACTGTTATGTGAGTGTGAAATAAAGTTTTGTGTTTGAGCCAGTAAGCACTTTTGGGTCTATTTATTACCACAGCCTAGCTTAGCCTATCCTGACAAATACTAAGCTTGATCATGTAGGGCCTTGTAAGCTTTTCAATGAGTTTGAATTTTATTCTACCTGCAGTGGGAAGATACTAGAAGCAAGGAAGTGATACAACCTGATTTTTTATTTATAAAGAGCATTCTAGCTACTGAATAGCACTGGACTGTATGAAAGCAAGAATGGACAGGAAGAGAGACTGCTGGAGACCACAGCAGTTATCCAGATAAGAGAACAGTGGCTTAGACTAGGTGGTAGTCATGGATATGGTAAGAAATTGTCAGATTCAGGATATACTGTGACAGCAGATCCTTGAGTACCTGCTGGTAAGATCGTACGTGGGTTATGAGAGAAAGAATAATCAAGAATAACTTCTGGGATTTTAGCTTGAGGAATCAGGTTCATGGTGGTGCCATTAGGGAAGACTGATAAAAGTTGGAAAGGAACAGAAGAGAGCTAACACAGAGTGAGGGGAAGCAATGGCTCTCCTTTCACTGTCTTATTTGAAAAGCCTATAAAATCTCCAAATGAAGATGTCACATAGACAGCTGGGTTATGAGTCTGGATCCCAGAGGGCAGGGATTGAAGATACATATTCTGGGTTCATCATCATAAAGATGATATTTAAAGCCATGGGCTGGATTTGCTTTCTCTATTCTCCTACAAGACAAAATTCAGCTCCTCAGCCTGTCATTGGATGGTCCTCTATCGCTGCACTTTACCCCTCCTTGCACCTCCTTCCCATTCCCTACACCTTTTCCCATAGTTCCACTTGCCTCTAATGTCCTCTCCTCTCCACTATCCAGTTACAGTGAGTCCTCACTTAACTCTTCAATAGGTTCTCAGTGACTGTGACTTTAAGCAAAACATATAACAAAACCAATTTTAGCATAGGCTAACTGATATAAACAAGAGTTAAGTTCCTATGGCATATTTCTGGTCAAAAAAACATCACCAAACTTCTAACATTAAACACTGAATAAATGTGAGCTACATATACATTTAAGAGTGATTAATAAAAACAAGTAAGATGATTATTTACCCAATTTTTGATGAATCAGTGAGTGATGGTGGTTACGGTCGTGGTGAGTTAAATCCAAGAATAACTGTCTGCAAAGCAAAAACTCTACGAAGCATCTCCTGCCACCACACAGTTCAAAACAATCACACATATGGTGGGTCTGCTGAGCACTTTCAGATCATTGTGCATTTTATACGACTACTATATACTTTATGAATTTTTATTTCACAATAATATGTACTCATTCATTCCTTCATTCTTTCAATTTCCAACCCATTTATTCCAGTTCAGGGTTGTGAGTGGCCAGAGCCTATCCTGGCAGCTGAGGGTACAAAGCAGGAACCAACCCTGGACGGGGCAAGGTTCCACCATAGGGCGCACTAACGTGCACCCCCACACTCAGACTGGGGCCACGCTGACATGCCAGTTTGCTAACATGCATAGCTTTGTGATGTGGGAGGAAACTGGAATGCCTGGATAAAACCCCCACAGACGTGGGGAGAACATGCGAGCTTCACAGACAGTTGCCCCAGCTGGAACCAATTTTCTTCCTCATCAACATTAAAACAAAATGATGTTATTCAAGGACTTGCTGTACTATCCATTCTTTAAGGTCCATATTAGAACTTCCTCTGTCAGAATTTTCCTAACACTATTCTAATTTTAGGTAATCTCTCCATTTTCTAGATTTGCATAATAATCATTTTCTTATCTAACTTAGAAAAGGCAAAAATCAAATTTGCCATAGGCCCTCTCATCTATTAATATTAGTGTCTTAAATCTTAATTTTCACATTTTTGTTCTTTGATTCTCCAGTTAGGTGTTTCCTTAACAAGACAAATCACATCTTATGCTTCTTTTTATTTTCTACAGGACCCTAGTATAATGCCATGCATGTGGTGAGTATTCAGTGAGTATTTGACTTGACATCTTTTAAAAGGCAATGAGGTAGTTATGACTTAGGAATATTTTCACCAAAATGAAAGAAAGCAAAACTCTTAAAGAGGCAGACTTAATTAATCATTTGGGAAAACCACTAATTTAAATTTAATTTTAAAACAGCTTATTCTCCAACGAGGCTGACAAATAAGGTATTAATTACTTAAACTGTAACAATTTACTTCATAGTGAACTTACCTATATCAATATCAGTGAACCCTTCTGCACTTATTGCATCCATTGTGCTTTTGTCTATTGTGTCTAGACAAAGACTAGCAAGCTGAGGTTCATCAAATAATCGAGCCTAAACATATAAAGAAATAGTCATTTTACTATCACAGTTATTTTACCTTCAGGCTGTACACATTCAGCTCTGTTTACATTTAATAGTACAAACATTAAATGCACAGAAATATTCATGTTGGGTTGTGCAGAAACCTGAGAATACTGCCAATTAATTAACCACACCATAAATGACACCCATTATTTGACATGACTGATGACTTCATTTAATTTTAAAGTAAAATTCATTTCAAAGGATTCAATAACTCAGATACTACTGAATAAACAAATATTTTTAAACTAAACAGTTATCTTGTGTTTTATGGGGGAGAGAAAAAAGGGTTAAACACACTGGCTTTAATTTTTTAAATTTAAACATTTAATTTACATTTTAAATTTTTATTTAGAGACAAGGTCCCACTCTGTTGCCCAGGCTAGAGTGCAGTGGCGCAATCATAGCTCACTGTAACCTCGAACTCCTGGGCTCTAGTGATCCTCCTGACTCAGCCTCCCAAGTAGTTGGGGATACAGGTGCATGCCACCACGCCTGGCTAATTTTTAAATTTTTTTGTAGAGATGGGATCTTGCTATGTTGCCCAGGCTGGTCTCAAACTCCTGGCCTCAAGCAATTCTCCCATTCCTCCCACTCTGGCCTCCCAAAGTACTGAGATTACAGGTATGAGCCATCATATCTGGTCAAAATTTAAAAAATTTATATATAAAATAATAAGTAGAAATTTTAAAAGATGGGGCCTTGTTATGTTGCCCAGGCTGGTCCTGAACTCCTGAGCTTGAGCAGTCTTCCTGCCTCAGCCTACAAAGTAGCTGGGACTACAGGATAGTAGAATATTTTTAAAATACTCAAATATATTTGAAAATGCACTTTTTTTTTTTTGAGACAGAGTCTCACTCTGTTGCCTGAGTTAGAGTGCCATGGGGTCACCTAGCTCACAGCAACCTCAAACTCCTGGGCTCAAGAAATCCTCCTGCCTCAGCCTCCCGAGTAGCTGGGACTACAGGCATGTACCACCATGCCCTGCTAATTTTTTTCTATATAATTTTAGTTGTCTAGCTAATTTCTTTCTATTTTTTTAGTAGAGAACTAGTAGGGTCTCACTCTTGCTCAGGCTGGTCTCAAACTCCTAAACTCAAACAATCTGCCTGCCTCAGCCTTCCAGAGTGCTAGCATTATAGGTGTGAGCCACCACACCTAGCCTGAAAATGGCACTTCTTAGATTATATACTCAGCCTGTTTATATTAATTTGTTTTGTCAAATTTTAAATAAATTTTAGCATTACATAATAAAAAAGTTGTGTTAATTCCTTTTTATGCAATTTTTCCTTAAAATTTTTTTATTTGGAATTTCAAATTTATAGAAAAATTGCAAGGATGGTGCAAAGAGCACCCATATACCCTTCACCAAAATTTACCTGTCTAAATGTTATTTATCTCAATTTCTGCCTCATCTGTTTTATCATTTCCTCTTTCTCCGTATATACACATATATACACACATGTGGATACGCATATGTATCTACTTGGAGTAGGGGGCAAGCCATTGAAGGGTAAGTTGTGTAGAACATGGTCCTTTGCCCTTGATATTCTCTTACACATTCACAGTAATTAACTTTGATAAATTTAACATTAACAATATTAAATTTATTAAAATAAACAATTTAATAATATTTTTATCTAATATACTGACTATATCTCAGTTTTTTCATTTAATAAATGCCCATAATGTTTTTTATAACATTTTTTCCTTCTAGTACAGGAGCCAGTCTAGGATCACAGTTCATGCATTTTTAGAGTATAAAACAATGTATTTTTATAAAGTAAAATTCTATTATTAGCAGATAATTAGCCAACTCAACTATATTTTTAGTTAAAATTTTTAGTTAAAATATATTTTTAGTAAAAATTGATCTTTCACTCTAGGAAAAATAATTTTTTATAAAAAATTACGTTATTCAGGGTAGCAACTGTCAGTCACTCCTTAGATTACACACCTGTAATATCAAGTTTCCTATGGAATCTACTGCTGCTACTTAGAGTAAAATAAATTTTCTCACAATTGACTTTGACTCTGACATTATCTCCAATAACACTCCTCTCTATAAATCACAGCAGTACAGTGTACTGGCACTTTGTTTTAGAGTGAAGCAGGCATAGGCCCTCTCAAGTAACTCCAACATGCTCAGTTCAAATGACTCACTTGGCAGGAACAAGAAGTTCACATGACAATTTGTGGACTGATTCACATGATCCCACCAGTGAAAATTTTGATGTGATACTGGGTTCTCAGAACAAAAAGACACTGAAAAATTCCTTTTTTCTCACAGGGACACCTGTTAACCCTTGCTACTAACAGTGTGGTCCAGAAACATTGGTGTCAACGAAAAGCCTGTTGGAAATGCAAACTCTCAGGCCCCAGGCAAACAAGAATCTGCATTTTAGTTACCACAGTATAATTTATTGGTTTCTGAATTTTATAACTGAACTTTTAAAATAAAAGTCCTTAAGTGACCATCTTTTACACACATTAAAACAATAAAGAATCTTATGAATAAATGTATTTATTAGATTTTTATAAAAAGTTCAAAAGAGGAAAAAAACATAGGAAGATATTGCTTGATTAGTTGCATGACTTTGGTCAAGTTATTCCACCTCTCTGTGCTTCAATTTCCTTACTTATAAAATGGTGATAGTAAGAAAGTAAGTTACTTGGAACACCTATACCTCATAAAGTTATTGTAAGGATTTAATGAATTAATGTACACAAAGTACTGAGAAAGGTACCTGCACAATTATCACTTGATACATTTTGCTATTATGATCATCAATATCACCACACCTTAAGGACTGTTGGCTTAAAGTTGAGACTTAATTTTACCATGGTTGTATAATGTTCAGTAAGGTATATGCTTCTGTAAGCTCCCAGTTTTCATCTTTAAAATGGAGATAATAGTTAACTACATCAGAGTCACCATGAGGAGCAAATGGGTAATGTACGTAAAGGCATTAGCGTGGTGTCTGGCATACATGGAGTTCTATAACTATGTCCAAGAACAAGTGACAACAGAATGTTTTGTTCTGTTAACTACAAACACTTAATGACACAGATTTTCTTTTTAAAGGTACCAAATATTTTCTACACAACAGATGAACACTGAACTAGAAAAAATGAGCTCTGCTCCCTGGCCCCACCTCATCTATTGTGAGTTAATTAGCCCAGGTTTTAGTTTACCCATTTGTAAAATGAGAAGGTTATACTAGGGGTCATCAGCGATTATTTCCAGTACTAACATCAAATAGGATTATATTTTATAACTTAGAATTTTTAAAACAATTTGTTCAAGAGTATTACAATATTGTCTAAAAAGAAAACATTTATTTACATGCAAAGTATGAAGCTCAGATTACAGGCATTTAACAAATGCTAAATAATGTATGTTAAGGACTGGTTAATGGTTCTATAGGTATGTGCAGTTTGTCAAAATTCATTAGACTGTACACTTATAATATGTGTAACTTTCTGTATGGATATTTTATACATTTATTATATTTAGTAAAAATTTTTTAAAATGTCAGAGAAAGGATATTTCATATTAACCTAAAATTCTAACTCTTCCAGGAGTGGATAAGTGATCTTCCAGATACAGTTCCAAAGATAGTGAATCTTAAAGCTTTTCTGGACTTAAACTATTTGGTCTTTATTCTAGATCCAGAAAAACGGAGAATGAAAATATCCAAGAAAATCTCATGCTTTCATACTGTCAATCATAGGTGGGACAACACTGGATCTTAATCCCTAACTCCAATCCCAAATAGCTATCTAACCTTAAATCACAACACTCCACTTACATTAAGGCTTTAGTTTCTTCACCTATATGATCCAGCAAGGTATTAACTCTGGTATGCTTTTCAATTCTAAAATCTCATGAAACTGATATATTTCCCTGAATAGTAAAAATGATTATGTACACTTTAAAATTATGGCTCGAATTAATTCTCCAGGAAATATTAAATATTCATATATAGTTATGCTTATACTCAATTTTTAAGCTACAATGATTCATACCTTAGCTACATTTACTTACCTGAGTAAGTAACATAAAGGCATTATCCGCCCTAAGATGTTTGGTAAGAAATTCCACACAATGTGCTTCTAAGGCTGGGACTGCATATTTCTTGGCAGTATAAAGAGTGGTCATAACTGTTTCTGGGCCAATTTGAACTTCATCTGAATACAGAAATCTGAAAAGCAATTGGGAAATTTGCAGAGATGATGTTTTAGATAAGTAATCCAGCAGAGCTAAACCTGTGAAGAATATTTTAAAATATAATAAGCAAACTGAAAAATAATCCGAAATCTGTACCAGACTCTGCAGTCTACAGGGCATTTGTGTACACATCACCTCATTTCATTTTTACTTAATCCTGAGAGGTAGGAAGCCTCACAATTTTACAGAGGAGACTAAGGGTAAGTGAAGACCATGCGACAAACCCAGGTTTCTAAGCCAGGTCTTCAGACTTCTGAGCACCCCACAGCTGCTTAGGACAAGAGAGGCTCATTCATCTCTGCCTCATCAAAAGACGTTCATTTAAGCATAAATCTATAGGTAGCTAAGGTCACATCTCTACATGTCAAAATATTCATTACTTCCTAATAATAGTGCCTTTTTATTCTAGGCATCTTTTAACCTTTCATTGTTATCCCAGAATTAGCATAATGACCATGATTAGAGTACGGAATAAAGCAACTTAGTAATATATTAAATGACCCCATGTTGCTATGTGCTTTGGGGTACTTAGGTCCAATTTTCTCTCAAAATACTATCTATCAGCTCAATACTCCCTTCCTCCTAGTTCACTGCTTCTAACTGCTGGGTCACTAGGAAATCAGCTTCGTGGGACAGAGATAAAGCATAACATTCTCAGTGAAGGCCTGGGCATTTCTTGTTAAACTATACTTGAGCTTGTGCATTCTCGGCTTTCGGCCCATTTCATGGCTCCTCAGAGACACCTTATGCTCACTGCCCAGTTCTCAGCTGCACTTGTGACAGCCGAGGATCCTGAAGCATAGCATTAAGAACAATTACTTCATTTAGCAATACTTAAGGGCATTAGAACATTTATTATATTTCCAGGGCCCAAGTTGTAAAATAAAGGTTTAAGAAAATCCACTATCTTCTTTCAGAATACTCTACCACACTGGAGTGAGGAAAGCTAAATTCTCTTTCATGGCCCTAGTCTATACCCTTTCAACTTCCTTTTTTATTCCTGTGGCCACAATCACTACTCAAGATGAAACCTAGTCAGGCATAGCCCCCACCTTCCCACCCTAACCAAGTCCTCGCATTCCTCTGGTAATATGATCCTGACAACTACCCCAAGTGGAGGTACACTCCCCTGTATCTCAAGTTCAAAAGCCAGGGCTGCTATTTTTTAGGATCATACTGTTTTTACTTATTTTTTCCCCAAAACTCCTTTTAGATACCCAAGTCAGCCAACTGTATCACCATCACAATGCTCACCTAACATTATGGTGCCATACTTTTTGATGAGTACAGGAAATTAAAAACCAAGTAAGACACAGTCCCTCATAGCCAGGGCGAGGGAAATGAATAAAAAGAAGAAAAAGTTAACATTTGCTGAGTGTCTACTGTATGACAAATGCCTATTCATTTCGTCCTCCCATGAAGGAAAGTAGGTGCTATTACCTGCAATTTAAGGATGAAAAAACCAAGGCTGAGGAAACATGAGAGCTGTTTGCCATAACACACCATTTCTAAGCTACCAGTGCCATAGATAAGGCAGACCAGGAGAAGAGCGAGCCTGCTTTGCTTTGAGCCTGTTCTACGGCTGGATAGCTACGTAACTGAAAGCGGGTCTCCTGCCTCTCTAAGAGATGAGAGCAACAGTACTTCATACTGTCGTCATGAGGATTAACATAAGTTAAAACACAGAGCATTCTGAACAGTGCCTAACAACAAAAATCTGCCTCAGTAAACGTTGGCTATTTATTTGCACATAGTCTCATTTTCACTGCTGTTTTCCTCTGCGTTTTGCAAGATTTCCTTGCTGTTATCTTCTGCTGTCCTCCTATTTTTCACCCCAGCAATCATGTTTCAATTTCTAACAATTTTTGCTTCTTTCCTGATGGTTCCTTTTTTCTCCATAACATGTCTTAGTTTTACAGATGCAAATGTTTGTTTTATGGGTGGATCTCAAATCTCCAAGATGACATTAACCAAAATTTCAAAAGTTCCCTTCTGTTCCCTGAATTACCTGTTTCCTTGAGAATCAGCTGTTCTGTTTATCTTGGTCTTTGTCATTCATGTTCTGATTTTCCTTATATGTCAAATGATTAATGACTATCTCCAAGTTCAGTACTCTAGTAGTTGGTCTGTTTTCAAGATAAAACTATCTCCAAAATGGAGAGGTTGGCTGGGAGCTCTGTGCATGTGGAAGTCTTGCTGACTGACACCTGTATCACACCGGGAAGCCAGTCTTGCTGTCAGGGACCCCTCAATGTCATTGTGGGCAGAGCTTAATCATGAAGTCCCAAAGACACACCAGCAGTCCTAGTTCTTCCTAGGCAGTCTGTTCAATTTATTTAGAGAAGCTTGTCATTTGTCACATGGAGTAGTCTGCAAGAGCTGGTTGAGGGGATGGTCTACATGCAGGCTTCAAATTAATTTCCAAGTCGTAGCACTACCTTCTCATTTCCATCCTCCTTACTTCCAACTCCTAGCCTAGAATCTTGCCGGCCTTCTGCCAAGAAAGGCAGCCCATCTCCCCTTCAGCTTTGAAAGCTCTGGATTCTAAGTTCCAGATTCATCCACTCTAGCTCATCCATCAACCAGTTTCCAACTGCTCCCTCCACTGTTGGTCCTTCCAACCCCTCTCTTTTTCTCCTCACAGTAATGAACTTACTATTTTTTGTATTTCTTAACCCTTTGCACTCGCTTGCTTTTTTCTCATTATCCACTCGACATTATCCACAGTTGACATCTGAGTGCAAAGGGTTAATAGTTGTTTTAACTGAGACAGAAAAAGGAAGAGAAGCATGCTCAATTCCCTTCTGAAACTAGAAACTTATGAAATTTTTAAGGACAAAAGTAAAGGACAAGGTAAAAGAAGTCTTTACATCTGCCTAAATTTTCTGCAGGCAAAAATTACTGGAGTTGTGAAACAAAAAGCAGAAATGTGGGGCCTTTTATCACATTTCCCTTTGTGTGTGAGTAGTTTCAAACTTTAAAAGTGCCACAAAGTTGAAGTGCATGCTTTTATGAGAATCTGTAATTGTGGGCTCTGACTTAGGGGGATCTGGAAAAGATTCTTAGAGGAATTTCTGCTCCAGATAACATGAAAAGAAGGTGGGAAGAACATTCTCGGAACAAGAGAGAATTATTTTTAGACTATTTTATATGAGATCCCTTCCCATTCAAACAACTTTTATTAAAGTACACTTTGGTAATATACCCTTGGCTTATATCAAAGAACAATTTTAAAAAACAACTATATCTAAAGATATAGACTGAAGACACCATTCATTATAGTAATGCTTTCTTTATGAGGGGACTACATCAGGATTTTTTTTTACAGGTCTAATTTATTAGAGTTGTCCATCTCGTAAGCAGTTGGCTTGTTTTTAATCTTTTTTAAATAAATTTAATAGAAATTTATCCTCACAGTTCTGGTGGCTGGGAAGTATAAGATCAAGGCATCAGCAGATTCTGTGTCTGATGAGTGTTCTCTTGTTTCAAAGAAGGTACCTTCCTGCTGTGTCCTCACACAGTGGAAGGGGCAAGGTAGCCTCTGGGGCCTCTTTTATGAGAGGCCGTTCATGAGGGTGGAGCCCCTGCTGTGACTTACTCACTTGCAAAGGCCCAACCTCTTAGTACTATCACATTGGGCACAGAATTCCGACATATGAATTTTGGAGGGACACATACATTCAGACCATAGCCCTGAGGTATAACAGAAAAGAAAAAATAAACTGTCACAATCTGCAGGTGATGTGATTATGTGCTTAGATAATCCCAAAGAATCTACAAATTGTTAAAAATTTAAGTGTACTGAATTGTACTGTACTGAATACTGTAGGCAATTGTAATACAGTGATAAGTATTTGTGTATCTAAACAAAGAAAAGGTATAGTAAAAACATGGTATTGTAATCTTACAAGATCACAGTTGTATATACATGATTCCTCACTGACCAAAACAATGTTATGTAGCACATGACTACTTTGGTAATGAAATGATTAAAAAGTAATGTCATAATGATAACAAGTATATATCTTAGGCCCTAATATTTAATACTAATCTCTAAAGATGTTCCCCAATAAATTTTAGACTTGCTCCTTGATGAATCTGGGCTGGCCCTATGTGAATCTCTTTAACCACCAGAATGTGGCAGAGTGGCACTCCGCCAGTTTGGGGCCTATGCCTTAAGCATGCCTCACAGCTCCTGCTTTTGTGCTTTTGGGAGCCATAAGCCAAGAAGTCAAGCTGCCCTATTGGATAGACCAGCTGGAGAAGCCATGTGGAAAGGATCTGGGAATCACATGGAAAGGGAAAAAGGCAATTTTTTACTCATCCCAGATGCTGAGTCAAACCTCCAGCCGACTCCAGCCCCAAGTGTTATCCGACTACAAGCACGCATCACAAACAAAGCATTCAGGCGATCCCAGTCAACCCACACATCCTAAAGATAAAGATAATAAAACAGTTTAAGCCACTCGGTGTTGAAGTGGTTTGATCTACCGCAATAGATAACCAAAACATGCTATGAGATGAGATGAGCCAGTGTGCAATTCTGCCTGTGGGTGGAATTTTTATAGAAGAGGTAAAGCGTGAACATTATCTGAAGTGTAGTAATTAAGTGTGGAGGTCTAGGCAGAAAGACATAACTAGAAAGGTAAGGAGGCCTGAGAAGGCAGGCATTAAAACACTGAGTGGATGGAGAGTAAGGGAAGGAAATAGAGATCAAATCACAAAGGTCTTGTGAATCTGCAAAAGCATTTAAACTTTATCCCACAGGCAAAAAGAAGTCATTAAAAGATTTAGGGGAGTCAGGCCAGGCATGGTGGCTCATGCCTGTAATCCTAGCACTTTGGGAGGCCAAGGCAGGAGGATTGCTTGAAGCCAAGAGTTTGAGACCAGCCTGAGCAAAACCAAGATCCCGTTTCTACAAAAAATAAAGTCAGGCATGGTGGCAGAAAAAAAAAAATGAAGAGAAGTGGTAGAATCCTCAGGAATGGTCCAAAAAGGATGAGAAATATGTAGAATGGACTGGAATCAAACTACAACTTGAAGCCAAGCCCACAAGTCACTTCCCAGCTGATCCACAGAATCATGAGTGAGAATAAATTGTTGTTTCATTTATGGCATCATGGCAAAGGCTGACTGGCACAGGGGGATAATGAGAAGTGTGCCTGCCTCAAAGGACAAAGGTCCTTAGGACAGTATATAGCACACAGTAAGCACTCATTAAAGGTCAAATATTTTTATTAATGACATGCCCTTCTGTGTGGGTACAAGACATTCCTTTGTGAAGGTCCAGTTGGACATGAGGGTGTGGAGCTGAGCAGAGCCCTGGAGACACAGACAGGGGAGCAAGCAATGCCATGGGTTAATGGGAGAAAGGACAATAGCTGAGGACACAATTCTGAGGAATTACCCCATGGCCCCACCATGCCACTTCTCTGTTCCCTTCTGCAACAAAACTTCTGAGAGGATTGTCTATACCAGCTGTCTGTAGTTCCTCACCTCCCATTTTCTCTCCAACTTTATCAGCTGAAATCACTCTTGGCAGGGTTATCTATAGCCTCCAGCATGTCAATACTAACAATCAACTCAATTAACTCAATGTCCTTATTTTTACCAGCTCTCAACAGCATTTCACACAGTTGACCACAATCCACTTTCCATAGTTGACAACGTTTTCTGCTCCCTTTCTTGAAACCTTTTCTTTGACTTGACTTTCCTATGCTCCTTGATTTCTTTCTTTCTTTCTTTTTTAATTAAGACTGTCAAGCTTTCCCTTCTAGTTCCACTGACAGCTGCCTCTCAGTTTCATTTTATGCTCCTTTTCCTCTTCTTCTTCTCCACGTGTTGGAATATCCTAGGGCTCATCCCTGTACCTCTCTCCACAATCTACATTCCTTCCCTGGGTAATCTCACTTGCTCTCACAGTTCAAATACCATTCACTCTTAACTTTCAACTTACTTTCGGCAAGAAGCACTTCCTTAAATTCCAGATTCCTACCTGTGTCTACGTCCCTACTTACATGTCTTGGAAGTCCTCTTGGTTCTACCTTTAAAATATATCCAAAATGTGATCACTTCGCCTCATGTCCATTACTACCACCCTGGTATAACGGACCATCACTCTCGCCTGGAGTACTTACTGTGAAGCCTCTGAATTTATCACCATGAGACCTAGTTTACACCCTCTACAGTTTAATCTCCAAGCAACTGCCAGAATGAGTTTTTTAAAAATGTAAATGAGATCACAGGACTACCCTGTTCAAATCCCACTAAAGACTTTCCATCACATATCAGATGACACTCAAAAGTCCTTCCTAGGTCTCCACAGTGCTGCACAATCCAACCTGGCCTATTTTTTGACCTTGTCTTCTACCACTTCTCCCTACTGGGCTCAAATCACAATGGTTCACTCTTGCGTTCCTCCTCCAACAGGAGAAATTCAGGGCCTAAAACACTTTACTTGCTTAGAATGCTCCTTCCCTCCTGAGTTGATCATTTTTCTTCAAAACATTTGTCAGTACTCGACATTATATTACATCTTTGTTTTTCTTTACTAGATTAAAGGCTTCATGAGGGCAGGGACTTTTTCTTGTTTACTGCTTTATCCCTAACACCTAAAACAGTGACGGACACAAGGGAGGTACATAGTAAGTACCAAATATTTATCAAATGAACAACTGAAATACGTCATTTAAAGGTCAAGCAGGTCAAAGTAAGCAGTTTCTTTAAGGGCTTCAAACTTAAGTTCGTAGGTGTTTATGTAACGTTAACTATTCATGTTGTAAACATAATAAAAGCATGACCAAGCTAACCTGCTTTTCCAACTCAGCAAGTACTATCAGACATCTTTTTGTCACACAATATTAGGTAAATACAACATCTGTGTTTCACAGCCAGCCAGTACCGAAGTTTAGAAACCAGTCTTGATATTAATTACAAAGTAGTAGAACAATGACCAGAACCTAAAGGATAAATACACCATGAAAATACAATACACTGAAAATTTAAAAATGAGAAGTCAAGTTGCACTGTACATTTTAAGAACTCTAAAATTAACTTCTGTTGTTGGGAAACCATTGACTGATTAGCAGCTTTGATGAAAATATGAAATATGCATTTTTTTCCTCTACATTCTTATCTTAGCAATCTAAATATTTTTTCAAAGGAAAAGGCTGCCCAACAGTATCAGTGGCTCTCAAATTTAGCTGGTACAAATATCACTGAAAGAGAGTACGAAAAATGCTGTCAAGGTCTCACCACCACATTGGTATTATGATACAGTAAAGAGAGTGGAAAGGATCTACAAATTCAACGAGCACCCCAGGAGATTACAATGCAGATGGCCCCCAGATCATTTTGAAAAATACTTCTAGTCTAAAAATTCCAAATGAGCTATATCCAATCCTCCTGGTCAACTTCAAACCAAAATGATCTAGATCCTAGCTTTTGAATTGTTTTTCACTCTCTAATAAATGTGACTGAACTAAATTACAGAAAATACGGGAAACAAGAAAAGGTACTTTCATCTTACCACGCCAATGTGCCTGTGTTTATTCGCATTTTGGTATGTTTCCTTTTATCCTTGTCTCTCTGTATACAATATTTATTCTTTCTTTTCACAGTTGTATTCTTGGTGGTTTCAGATTCTATTTATTATAAATATTTTCCATGTCATTACCTAGTCTTTGTGAGTTACTGTATTTAGAGACCACATTAAATTTCATCAAGTGGACCTATCACTGTTTACCTAACCATTCCCTACAGTTGACTACTTCCTCACTACTATAAACAATGATGCTGTAAATATTTTTGTACAGAACCTTTCAGTACTTGAATGCTTCTCACGTGTCGGAAGAAAAATCTGTAGCACCCAACTGTTTTTCCAAAAGGGTTTTTACTACCACTTTTGTCAGAAAGTGCTCCTCAGATGTTATCTTAAAAATTTCTGGTGGGGGCCAGGCGCCATGGCTCACGCCTGTAATCCTAGCACTCTGGGAGGCCGAGGCAGGAGTCTGAGGCCACAGCACTCACTCTAGCCTGGGCAACAGTCTCAAAAAAAAAAAAAAAAATTTCTGGTGGGGTTAAGGGAAGGGAATAATACCTGGCTGTTTTAATTTGCATTTCCTTAATTACTAATGAGGTTAAACATTCTTCATTAATTAGCTGTGATTTTTCCTCTAAATTATGTATCCTGTCCTTTATATATTTATTGGTGGAATCTTAGCATTTTATTTCTAATTGTGTGAACTTTATATTCAATTTCCTATTTATTTTTGCGATTGAGCTGTGAGCCTTCTGGACTGTTTATTCTGTTCCATTGACCTACCTAGTTTTGCTACCCAAGACTCTGCTACTTGAATAACAACACATTCTACTCAGACAGCTAAAACCATCTTAGTATAATGAAGCATACATGGTCTTCAGTATGAGTTGGCTCGGCTACCTTGGGCAAGTTACTACTTGACTTTTCTGGGCTTCAGTCCCACTTGTAAAATGGAGTAAATACCTACACTTCACTAATAGGACTGTAGTGATTAAAAGCTAATAATGCCAAACTATTAATCCTTTCCACTAAATAAAATTTATCAGATGTCAATCTACTATCTTCAAATAACCAAAGGCAAACTCTGTAAGAATTCGATGGGGCGATTCATTTTTAAGCAAATGTGACGTTACCTGCAGAAATACAAGGCAGGTAAAGCCACACTTAATTTGTTTTGGTATTCACTTTCCTAGGTCTCGACAAATAATACCATAATGAAAAAAAAGTTAACAAAAAACCCCAACACATCAGTCCTGCAAGACTTTTCAACTACTCTCCTCCCCCAACTAAAAGCATAAAAATGTGCAAATGGGCAAACAGCACAACCTGATCCGCCCTCTATTCCTGCCACTTCTCTAACTCCGGGGCCTGGGCGACAATCCACCGTCGGAATGTGAAAGCGCCTTTCAACGGTAAAGCGCTCGCTAGCGGGACCGAGGCGTGGGCATCACTAGATCCAGGGCAGCCGCCGCCCCGGCCTGCGCGGTTCCACTTCGACCTTCCGGACCAACCCGGCGCGGGAGGAAACTGAGGCCCGGGCGAGTGAGGAGCGCCCGGCCCCAGGCCGTGGCGGAGCCGGGGCAGGCCGCGCCGCGCGCCCGCCGCTCACCTCAGCAGCGCCAGGAAGGCTGCGGGCTCCACGTCCGGCAGCTCGATCTCGGCCGACGTGGTGGCCATGCCGCCGTTGAACATGGCGTCGAAGACGGCGCTGCCGGCCGCCAGCACGAAGCGGTGGGCGGGGATGCGCTGCGGGCCCCCGGCGGCGGCGGCGGCGCCGCGGCCCTTGCCCAGCACGAAGCGCACATCGCTGAGCAGCTCCGAGTTGAAGAGGAAGGCGAAGCGCTCCTTCAGCGACGCCTTGGTCGCCTGCCAGTTGTACAGCGGCTCCCGCTGCAGGGGGAGCAGGGGGCCCAGAGCGGACGGCGACGCAGGCAGCGGCGGCCCCGCGGGGCCCGGCTCCGCCTCGGCGCCCGGCGCCTGCTCCCCTGCTGCGGCCGGCCCGAGCGAGGCCATCCTCCCGCTGCGCGGCTCCGCGGGCTAGGGAGAGAACTCCCGGCGCCCCGCCGCCATCACCCAAGCCGCCCCGGAGGCCGGCGCCGCCCCCCAGCCTTCCGGGAAAGGCGCTTCCGGGGCCGCGCGCCCCCGCCGCCCCGCCCCGCCGGCGCGCGCTCCCGCGCGGCTGGGTGCTGAGGCGGGGCCCCCGAGAGGTAGGGCTCCGCGACTCCGGGCGGCGGGAGGGCGGGACGTGGGGAGCCCGTCGGAGCCCCGAGCTCTCGGAGGCGCAGCTTCCGCGGGCCGGATGCGGCCGGGCCCACCGCGCCACCCCAGGCGCCGCCTCGGGTCTGCGAGCGGCTCGAACGGCGGCCTCTCCCTTCCCCCGGCCGCTCGTCACCCGCCCCAGAGCCCCCGCGAGTACCGCGGACAGATCCCCGCGCTTGCCTCGGAGTCTCTCTCCTGGAAGTGGAGGGGGCCGGAGGGAACGGCCTAAGGAGCGTGCGAGGAGGGGACGACAGGACCCCTCACAGCCCTGGCCCTCGGGCGTGGCCAGGGCACCGCTCCAGGTGGGCGCTGCTTCCGTGGGAATCCCAGGGGCGCCCCAGCGACCTCTCCCCAGGTCTGCAGGTCCCTTCGCTCTCTAACTGCCCCTCCGGTTCGGTGCCTAAGAGACACGTCCTCCTGCTCCTTCCATGCCTGTGTTTGAAACCCCTCCTGCTTACCCCTCGCTTTTCAGTCCTTACACTGAAGAATTAATAGGAAAAGCACTGTCAACTGTGTTACTGCTTCCCAGTGAAAGGCCCAAACTAGCCTAAAGGCCCAAACTAGCCTAATCAGCTTTTCGCTTCTGTAACTATGCTTGCTTATAGGTAATTAAGACCCCTACCCCTCCCTTTTTCTTTATCTTTTCCCGTAAGTGTCCATTGCAAGTTCTCGGAATTGGGTAGTGGTCATGCAACTGGTTGTGCAAAATAGAGCTACTAAAATTTCCCCACCCTAAACTCCCCGGCCACCTGCGTGTGGTCTTGCCCCATAAAAACCCTAAGCTTGAGAGCTTCGGCGGCAGCCTCCCCATCTTAGTGATGCTGTTATCCCCTGCGCGCGCTAGAAATAAATCCTCTTGCTCTCTTGCATCAAGCCTCTAGACTCTGAGTCTTTTTGGGCGGTCGTCTCTCTCCCAAACGGGCTGTACATTTCTACGGCCCAACACCAGGCGGTCTTTACCACGTGAGTCATCACGGCTGGGGGACAGGCCTGCCCTCCACCCCGCAGGGAAGCAGGTCCTGAGTTAAGTCAGCCGTTAAAGGCAGAAGGTGAAAAACCCGGGAAATAGTTCTCAACCAGGCTAGTTGGAAACACCTATTTTCTTTGAAGGCAAAGCCTTACAGATTACAAATGCCAAGTCATCTTCATAAGGAAACCGTAAACCAAGGTTTTTCCTGTAAAATCCCTCCCTCTGTCAAGCCCCCCGAAGGGGACTTCCAGCTGTTAGACGTTTGAATGGCAACTTCTTTGGGACACTTGAAGTGGTAGGTACTGAAACAGTGGATGAGCAACCCCTTCCCTAATACTTCAGCAAGCATCTCCTAAAGACAAGGACGTCATGCTGCAAATGATACCATTATCACACCTGGCAAGATTAATAATGTCATCATATCATCTAAAATGTCTAATATTTAATAATAGTCCATATTTAAATTTCCCAATTGTCTCAAAAATATCTTTCATAGAGGATTTTTTTTTCCCAATCCAGGATCCAGTCGATGTTCACATACTGTTGGTTGTGTTGACTTCTTTGAAGCGTCCAGGGGATTGTGGAGTAGACTGCTCCACAGTCTGGATTTGCCTGATTGCTTCCACGTGGTTCATGGTGACATTCCAAGTTAAACATTTTTGGCAGGAATACAATGCAGGTGATGTTGTGTACTTACTGCTTCAGATCAAAAGGCACCTGATGTCCCACAGTTGGGGATGCTAAATTTGATGACAAGGCTGTGACTGCCCGATTTCTCCATTGTAAAGGTGTATGATTCCTGTGTAAGTATTATAATAAGTAATCCATAGGAGTGATACTCTGAGGCTCTTTGTTATTCTGTAAAGAAGAGCCTTCCCTTCTCTTCCTTTTCCTCCCTCCTCCTCTCTCTTTCTTTTTGAGTATCAGTGTGGACTCATGGATTTTTTTTAAATGTGTTATATAATCCATTACGAAAAACTGACTATATTTTAAATCTCAAGGAAAACCTCAAGTTACCAGAGCAAAAATAGTATGGGCCACATTGTCTGGCACAGAACAATAAAATCATGATTTAATAACCAAAAATATGAGGATACCCCATATCAAAATTTGTCTAATGCAGTCAAAGCTGAGTTTAAGGTTAAAGCTTAGCCAAAATCACTTTCTTTACCAAACTGGAAATAATAAAAAATAAATAAAGTAAACATTTCAGCACTGGGTATAGTACCTGTCACAGAATATGTGCTCAGTAAATGTTGAACAAACTCATCCAGAAGTTGGGGGAAAAAAGCAACACAAACCAAAGGAAAGCCAGGGAAAGGAATTAAATATAAAGCAGAATGATTATGATTTTGCTTTTCTATTTGAAGCAAAAAACTTTTTTTCTGTTTTCTTTCTGTATATGTAGATGTGTAAATATTTAGATATGTCACATATTTACAGCTAAATATTTACTTAGTTTATAAGTTTTGTAAGAAAAGAAATTCTGTAGAGCTAGAAAACAAATCCAAGCAGATTCTTTGACATCAAAAAAGAAACTTTTTTTGTTTCTTTTAAATCAGAAGTAAACAAGAAGTGCATTTACCCCCAAAATGTGAGAATACATAGGATTTATCCAGAGTGTAATTAAGAATACAGATTATTTGGCCTCACCCCTGGAGATTCTGATTGAGTGAGTCTAGATAGGGCGTGAGAACTTTTAATTGTAAACGCAGCCCAGGTATTCTGATATAGGTTATCTATAGACCATACTCTGTAGAATACTGTATTACATAGTTTAATGAAGAAAAAAATGAAAAAACACAGAATTAAATATGAGAAAGGATATATAAACATAATTAAGGAGATTAAAAATAAAAATGTGAAGAACTCTATTGATACCTTTGAAAATATTAAGAAATGTACCAGTCTAAGAAACCTGGCCGGGCACAGTGGCTCACACCTGTAATCCCAGCACTTTGGGAGGCCAAAGTGGAATTACTTAAGGCCAGGAGTTCAAAACCTGACCAAGACTTATTAAAGGTTAAATTAGGAAAACAAAACAAAACAACAACCAAAAAACCTGAACAAGACAGCTCACAGAATGCAAACTATCAGCCAATCTCATATATGAATAAAATATAAAAATTTCAAAGTAACAGCAAGTCAAACTTAGCACTAATTAAAAGCATAATTAACCACAACTAAGTCAAATTTATCCAAGTCATTCAAATGTAATTCAATATAAAGAAATAGCACTGGCAATTATCACCTCAAATGTAGATATTTTGGCCCAGGTATCAAAAAGACATCTCCATATATCCTTTTACATAATGGTTTCCCTCTGGGATATTTGTCCTATTGAAATATGTTCATATATTTGTGAAATGACTAAGTATATGGATATAATTGCAGCTTTATTTGTGACAATAAAATATTAGAACATCCATCAGGAGAGAACTGATAATATAATATATAGAAAGCCTTAGAACAGCCTGGCAACAAAGTAAGTGCTCAACAGCTGTTGCCTATTATATATTACTGATACAGGAATAGGCAGCTAAATACACCAGGTCAAGAAGTCCAGAAACAGACCCAATTATAGGTAGATGGATTGATACAGAGATATAGGAGGTAGATAATATTTCATATTAATGGGGAAATGAGGGATCTTTTAGTAAAGGTACTGATATAAAATTATTGAATTCATTAGAGCTAGATTGTAATTCACTCCTTACATTAAAAGTTTTACCTGAAAGAATAAGCTATATATTTTAAAAGACGATGAAGAAAAAGAACAATAAGAACAACAAGAAGCCATTAACGAACTAGAATAACATGCAAGTGAAAAGTATCTGTTTTTGAGGTAGAGAATTCCTTTCTAAACATACATCAATGACTCAATCCACAAAATAAAAATACTGGCATATTTGACTACGTAAAACTGTTAAACTTTCCATCTAAAAATAAAGCAAAATAAAATTAAAAGTACAAAGACAAACTGGGAAGAATGTTTGCATGATTTATGACGAAGGCATGGTATCCTTAATATATAAAGGGGCTTTCCAGATTGATAAGACATATATCCTCTCCCTTTTTTAATGGACAAAGGATACAAACAGGGAATGCACAGAAGCATAACCTTTCTGGAGAGTGATTCAAAAATGTGTCAGTAGTTTAAAACCTGTCTATCTTTTGTTCCAGCAACTCTACCTACGGTAATTTATCCTAAAGAAATAAGAGCTGGATGTAGAATTAAAAACAATAATAAAGGCCAGATGTGGTGGCTCACACCTGTAATCCCTGCACTTTGGGAGGCCGAGGTGGGAGGATCACTTGAGACCAGGAGTTGGAGGCCAGCCTGGGCAACATAGTAAGACCTCATCTCTACAAAAAATAAAAAATTAACCAGGTGTGGTGGTGTTCACCCTGTAGTCTCAGCTACTTGGTAGGCTGACACAGGAGAACCACTTGAGCCCAGGGATTCAAGGTTACAGTGAGCTGTGAGCAGGCCATGTTAAGCTGGGCAACAGAGGCAGATGCTGTCTCTTAACACACACACACACACACACACACACACACACACACAAACAAGAAGAATATCAAAATGTTATAATATTTTTTAAAAATAGAAACAACTTAGATAAGTGATTAAATTATGGTGTAATCAATCAATCATATGATGGAGCAGTAAATACCTGTTGAAATAGTTGCACTGATATGAAAACGTGTTCTCAACCCATGATGATGAGTGGAAAGAGCAGGCCACAGAGAAAGATGCATATCATACCGTCTTGCCTTTGGGACCTAGAGTGTACCAGTTTGTTTTAAATGTCTAATATATATATGTATGTCTACAAAGACAAAGTATGACCACTACTATTAATTTGATATATTGCAGGGTAATAGGATTGTGAATGATTTCTCCCACTTTATATTACTTTTCTTATTTGAGGGAAAGAGTTTTGTTTTTTAAGTAAAAATATTATGAGATTTGATACATAAAAATTTTGAATGAGCTATCTGGTAAGCTACAGCAGGAACACTAGGCCTGTCTATGCCATAAAATGTAGTTTATTTCCTTGACTTCATCTGAAATGCTGTTAAGTAACACTTTTTATTTGACTAAATGTGATTTAATGCAGTTCAACACTCATTGCAAGGCACTAGAGGTGAGATTCAAAGACGACTAGAACATATTACTCACCCAAGGAAGCTTATAATTTAGCAGAGAAGGGGGAAGCCCATTGGGGCCTGCTCAGCTAGAAATAAAACTTCTTTTCCTATCTGGTGGATTTTTAAAGAATACAGAAGCAAAGGCAATTTGCCATACCCTAGACTAAATTCAGCTTACTTATGGAGCTCTTCTTTCTTTGCTTGTCATTGCTTTCTGGAATCCAGCCTAGGAAAGTAATATATGTCACCATGTGTGCTGGTTTATAATTAGAACACATGTGAGGACTTATAAGAAAAAGGCCTATTGGCAAAAAACATTAAGTACAATTCTAGAAAAGGCAGTCAGGAGAAAGAAGGAGGAAGAGATCTATTTTGAAAAATAAGTTAATGCCAAAGAAAGAGAAGACATTTAAAAAGCATAAAAGGCAATTATTACGCCGTTAGGATTTTTATATTTCAGAGAGTACATGAAAAGATAGCTGCTATTAGATTACCCTCTATTTGAAAGGATGAGCATTGTAGGTATAAATAGAAGCGAAGGTCAAGAAACTAAAGGCAGAAGAAGGCTCACGTGTCCAGCAGAGACTGATAAGCATGTGAAATAATACCCTCTGCTCCTGAGGCCATAACCATGCCTGGGAGCTGAGTTTGAGCTGCTGGAAAGAAGTGCAGGGCAAAAGTCAAAAGGCCCATGATCGCCCTTCTTATAAATCTTAAATCACCAAACTTTATTATAACACTAATGCACAGTAGAGTGTGAGTTCTAAGGCTAACTTAGGCTATAGGATCATTTTCTCCCCACATGTCACCTTTTTCCAACTAAGAATTAACACTTTTCAGAAAGATGTGGTTGACCTAAGCCCTGAAAAACCAATATTTCCTCCCTCTCCAGGTTCCAGAGTTTCTGAGAGTCCTTTCCCAGGAGCATGGCCCCAGGAATTAAACAAGCAAGCAGGAAGAGGGTCATACCACACACAGTGTGCAGCAGCTTGATCTCTCCCCATCTTTCCACTCCCACCACCCACTGCACTGACCTCCTCCATCCCAGATTTCCCCCCTCTGCCTGCCACGCTCGGACCTGGCAGAGCTGCTCAGCTATCCCCTCTGCTGTCCTGCCCTGCTTCCCTGAGCACCTCCCACCTCCTCCTGCCTGACTGGTCCCTCTGTCTGGGGCTCTGTCCCAGCTGCCTGGTCCCGGCTGCAGTCACTGCAGGGTCCACCTTAGTGCCCCCCTGAGCAAGGCTGTGAGAGTCTCCACGGATGCTCAGCGAGTCCGCTGCCTCTTCCTTGTCCTCCACTGAGAGGTCTCTGCTCCCCGCAGGACTCCCATGACAAGATGTCAGACCTTTCTTCGAGAAAAGGGGAGAGAAGGACATTTTAGTTCACTACGTCCACCCAAATTCTCCCAGTAACCTAGCTCTTTCTCAAACATGCTTCATCTCCATATTAGAATATCTCTCTTCTTCCTCACTCTTCTGGGTTTGAATGAGAATTTATTTAACCGCTGATACATAATTTTTGTCTGCAACCCATCTGAAGGATGGGGACTTGTCTACCCATTCCCAGCAGATACTTGGCACCTTTTCCCTAATGTATTCAAACCAGTGGGTGGGAACAGGAGGTACTGTCTCTCTGTGTCCTTTATCTTTTTGGATTGAGGAGGCAGAGATTCCTATTCCTAGGTTCCTTCAGGCAGCAACATTCCTTCTGATCCAGTTTTCTGGGGATGGCTGAAGTTCGTAGCTTCCCAAAAGCCCAGTTTCTTAGCCCAAGCATCTGTCACACTGGTTGGTACCAGGGCCCCGGGCCTGGTTTATCTTCATTGCCATCACACAATTTTCCTTACAAATTCCAGATCCTATAAAATTCTCATGGACTCCCTGAATCTATCATCTTATGCCAAATTTTCTCCTCCTTTCTTCTGACCCTGTGAGAGTATGCATTCTCTTGGACCAACAGAACCGAAATAAATGTTAGATTATTTAACTAAAGTATGTCCAGGGGCTTGTTAAATAAAGAGGAGTATACATGGGAGATTGATTAGTTAATTAAATGGAAATCAAAGTCAGGGCACTCTGAGGACAGCTTATCTGTATCCACAGTAACACCAATAAGCATATTTACTTAAGTATTAAGGGTATTATTTTTGGTCATCCCTTCTTCCTCTGCCTCTTCCTTTTGACATTACCTCATCACTTATGTTTTACAACTTTCTTATTCAAAGATTCCATATTTAATTCATCCTGGATTCATCTGACAACGTGGAGAGGCAGAACAGCACAAAGTAAAAGGTCACACACCATGGAGCCATGTTGCCTAGGTTTGAATCCCGACTCCACTTCCTATTGGCCATGTGACCTTGGGCAAGTTGCTTTAGCTCCTTATGCCTCGGTTTCCTTATCCATAAAAGGGAGATTATGACATTCAGTTTATAGAATTGTTATGAAGATAATATCATAAAGCACTTAAAATAGTGCCTTGCACGTAATGAGCTATATCTAAGTGCTTTAAAATAAATATGTCTTTGAGCAAATTAGGGAGTAAAGGCATTTGACTCGTAAGTTTTCTAAGACCATACAGACCTGAAATGTGTTGGTGTGACTTTGTTCTACAGATGACAGCTTTGTTGAGAGAACAGCTCTCTGCAACAAACCTCACCCGTACCCTCCCCTACCACTAAGCCTTGTAGACGTTGCTCTGTTGTATCTGGACTTGACTACGTCCTCAGAAGTAAAGGCAATTCTGAGTTGGATCCTTAAAAGTAATATGCCCTCTCTGCTGGGAAACTGCAAAGTGTCTGCAATTTGAAAACACCATGGTATCAATCTCTGATTTAAATGTTTTTACTTTTTATTGTGGGAAATTTCAAACTTACACAAAAATAGAGGGATTCTCTAACTTAATTTTAATAAGGATTCCATTTATAGATGAAATTTTCCCCTCAAATTCTATTATATTTTTAGTTATTGGCTGTTAAGAATTGAGGCATCTTCTCTGAGGTTCCTGAGGTTTGGAGTCTGGATGCTGCACCCTACCGTCCCTGAGCTGTGTCTTTCCTCCTGGGTGATGGCTGCTGTGGAGAAGCCCAGGTCTGGTTTTTGGCTTGATCATTTATTGGTTATGACCTTATTAATTTTCTCTAAACCTATTTCTTCATACATAAACCATGCTGCTTACAATAGGAATTTAGTGGTTTTTCTATTTTACTCGGTTTATTTTACATTTTTCTTTGTAGAGTTCTTTCATGTTCTGAATGGTTCTTGAGTCAACTCTGTTTTGCTGATTGACTTTCTACCATGTCAATTTTGATTTCCACTTCTTCTTATGATGACTTGAGTAGTTTATTATGGATTTTTATATGAATTGTTTAAAATCTTGCCCCTGTGCTCTTGGGTATATGTTGCCTTTTATCTCTTTTAGCAATGGTGAACCTCACATGATATAAGAAATCCATTCCAAATCTAAATATAAAAGGCATACAAAAATCTTATAGAAGAAAACAAAGCAGAACGTACTGGAGTAGGTGAAAACTTTTTTTTTTAAGTTTTAATTTTTAATTTTTTTCCTGTCCTGAAATAATGCAAGAAAATTTCTTTAAAAGGAAATAAAAAGCTTTAACCATGAAAGCTGATAAATTAGACTATATTTAAATGACAGTGTTTATCAAAAGATGCTAATTAAGAGAAGGAAAAGGTAAGCTATAGATTGGGAAAAGATATTTGCAATCCATATGTCTAGCAAGGACTGGCAACCAGAATGCGTAGATCAATAAAAGGAAGGAAGCCAACCGAATAGAAAATGCACAAGAGACTTGAACAAGCACATCATTAAGGAAGTTATTCAAATGCCCAATAAGCACACAAAGAGATGTTCAACATAATGCTTCATCAGGCAAATGCAAATTAAAACCACAATGAGATACCACTATACCAGAATCATAATGGCTAAAAATTAAGTGGCTGAAAATAACAAGTGTAGGCAAGGATATAGAATGATCATTAACACTCATACATTCCTGGTGGGAGTATAAATTGGTGCAACCATTTTGGAAAATTTTTTAGCATTTTCACCTATGGATGACCATACACATGGTCTGTGACCTACAGATTCCACCCCTAGGGATAGTCCCAACAGAAATATGTATGGGTGTTTACCAAAAGACATGCACAAGAATGTTCATAAGAGTACTCTCTGTAATGAACAAAAACTAGAAACTACTGAAATGTTCATTTTCAGTAGAAAAGAAATAGAAATTGTGGTGCGTTCACAGGATGGCCTACTACATAGCCATGAGAGTGAACTGGTACATGAACAGCATGGATGAATCTTACAACATAGTATCAAATAAAACAAGCCAGATCCAAAAGTGTGTATACTGTATATTCCACATAAAGTTCAAAAACCAGAAACTAATCTAAGCTGTTAGGAGGCAAGAAACGGAAATGACGAGAAATGGGCTTCTGGGTGCAGTTAAGGTTCTGTTTCTGGGTCTGAGTGTTGCTACAGAGGTGATGTATGATGTTCAACATCTCTGTGTGATTTCAAAAGCTACCCACTTTTGAAAATTCACTAAACTACACATTTTGGATTCATACACCTTTCTGTGTATGTACAGTCTATATAGACTGCAATAGAGTTTCAAAACAATGTTGGAGATTTGTTCTCTAAAAACTGCATTTCTTCTGGATGATTTAGTCAAGAGATTTTCCTTAGGCTCTTACTGCTTTTTACAGTTTCTGTCCTTAAATTACTTTGTGCTTGCTTGAGTAATGGTGACAATATTTTTGCCCACAATAAACTGATGTGTTTGTTTTGTTTCCATCTTAATGTTCCCTTGCCGCCTTCCCTAAGAAAGACTTACCTTCCCAGAGCAGGAAAGAGTGAATATGTGGCTTCCTTATCAAGGTGGTTGGTTTAAAATTAGGGCATCCAGGGAGAAGACCTGGTGTCCACTCCCAAGAATGCAGAATTGAGAGCCAGGGACCTGCTGGGTGAGGGTGAGGTGACTCCATGGCTTGTCCTCCTGGTCAGGGGCCAGATGGACAATGTGGCAGTGATTTAGAGGAGCTCATGGGTCAGTGACAGCCACGGTGAGGTTGAGCCAGCTGGAGGGCAGCCCTCAGGCTCTGGCCAAGAGAAACAGAACTAGTTAGACCAACTGCAGAGGTTAGCTGTGGACACCAGAACACCAGGGACAGGGACAGGTTGCCTCTCAACGATCACCAGCCCACACATACCAAAGGGACCAAAGGGCCAGCATGAGGCCAAGGGAGCCTTCCATCCCCACAAAATCTCGAGGTCACTTGGGCCCCTGCCCTGTATACCCAGATGCTACCTTAGGGATAAACTGGAGGAGGAGAGTGGAATCTGAGACTGAGTCGTTCTACCTATGAGACAGCTTTACTTAAAGGGATTGGTTACATTCTTGCTAATTCTTACTAACTGTCCTGGAATAGACTAAAATACATTTTTTCCATGTCACTTTGAAGGTGGGATCTGGTAACATCAGATTACTTAATAAAACAGCTACATTTCGTCTGCACTTCTGAGTATAGTATGAATAAATTGGCAGCCTTCTTTCTTTCTCTCTCGTTTGTTTATTTTTCCTAGATTTTCACCAACTTGTAGACATTAGTTGCTGCTGAAAATAGTTTGTGTCAGGAATTTTTCTAGATATTTGAATAGAATTTGAAAAGAAAGCTCCCGAAATTGCAACTTCCCACAATCATTCCTTTATTTATTAGTAAAACTATCTTTATAAATTTTCTTACTTTTTCACTCTATTCATCATCTACTCATCTCTCCACCCACCCAAATAACAGCCATTTTGTTGGCTCTGTGTGTCAGGTGTTGAACTATGAGATGAATAAGACAGTCCTTGCCATAGACTTTCGAAAATGGAGAGCAAGCAGGTAACAAACGCTGGTCCATACTCACTTTTTCACACACCAGCACGGGCTTGTTTTAGCTTCAGTGTCTGGGCGTTTGAATTGCCAGGCCTTGTTCTAGGCCTCGGGTTTCTGAGTCTTGACATAATGACAGTCGTCGTTGGGAGCTTCCTTGCTTTGTAGTATGTGAAGATGGACAGCTCCTGTCCCAGGCCTGGAATCAGCCCTTTCTCTAGGGAGCCCCAGTTCCCTTTAGTGGGAAATGTATTTAGAAATAAGAACCTGGCCTCCAGGGAGCTCATTTCTTCTGTGTTCATGATTGTTTCTGGGACTTTTCTTTTTTTTTTTTTTTGAGACAGAGTCTCACTTTGTTGCCCAGGCTAGAGTGAGTGCTGTAGCGTCAGCCTAGCTCACAGCAACCTCAATCTCCTGGGCTCAAGCAATCCTCCTGCCTCAGCCTCCCAAGTAGCTGGGACTACAGGCATGCACCACCATGCCCGGCTAATTTTTTCTATATATATTAGTTGGCCAATTAATTTCTTTGTATTTATAGTAGAGACGGGGTCTCGCTCTTGCTCAGGCTGGTTTCGAACTCCTGACCTCGAGCAATCTGCCCGCCTCAGCCTCCCAGAGTGCTAGGATTACAGGCGTGAGCCACGGCGCCCGGCCTGTTTCTGGGACTTTCAATGGACAAAGCTGAAGTGAAGAATATTAGGGGAGGAGAGATTTTAAGAGGTGAAAGAAAAACCAGTTTTTCTCATTTTTTCTATTATCAATCATCTAGATTGCATTTTTTATTATAATGAGAAATAAATCTGTTATAAAGACCTTTATAGCTTTTTCATTTGCTTTGAATTCATTTGCTTATGATACCTGACTCTTATGGATTTATTAGGACAAAGGGCATGGACACCCAGGTGTCTAGCCTGCTTATTTCCTCAGGGGTATCTGCAGGACCACCTACCCAGTTTTCAGGGCCCAGTGTACTTCCTACTTCTACCTCACTGTCTCTCCATCTGTCCTGGGGTTTTCATCTGCTGATGTTGGTTCTCTTGGGCACAGGGATGCAGCAGGCCGAGCACAGCCCTCACAGGCCCCTGGTGGTGTGCACGGAGCACACCGGCTGCGGGTTCCCCCTCCTGCCAGCCATCTGACCACTGGCCTTGGCTTAGGGCGGGGAAGTTGAGGCACATCTTCTCTTCCCATTGGCTGGCTGCCAAGCTACAGTGGACCTGTGAACCCCAGAGTATTGCAACCATTAAGCCAGGACATGCTAGGCCCTAGGCTGCAGGTGGCTGAGAGGTTCGCCTTTGATTTGTCTACTGAAGGTCCCATGATATCACCAGTCTAGGGGGCACGAAAAGAATGCACGTGCCCAGCTCCAATCCTTCCCGCCAGGGATGGAGGAGGACAGTGGTTGCTGGGCAGGAGCAGGGAGAGGCCAAATGAGGCCCAGGCACCAGGGGATGGGGAGCCGGTGGCTTGAGTTGGCCCGCGGAGGTGGGAAGACAGCAGGAAGGGAGACAGTGGGTGAGCTGCAGTGCAAGCTGTGGTGCGTGCCTCACTGTGCCCTCGGACTTCACTTACACAGCACTAAATCAAAGGTAAAATTATGAAACATTTTAAGTTGGCAACTGCAGAACATTCAACCCCAAACATGGAGCTCTTTAGAGCTTAGGGCCCTGTGGGACTGTGCTCGTGGTGTGTCCATGAAGCTGTCCCTCACTATGAAGTGTGGGTTGCAGTTTTTAGGTTGGGGCTCCTGAGGTTCATGGAGATCCTTTAGGTGCTCTGTGAGGTCAAAATTAATTTTATAACGACACTAAGATGTTATTTGCCTTTCCCACTCTCATTCTTAGGAGTGTGCGGTAGGGCTCTCCAAAGGCTACCTGACTTGTGATGTGGCCACAGACTGAATATAGGAGGAGAGAATCCTGCTGTCTTCTATTACGCCAGACATCAAAGAGACTTTTTCTTTTGGTTAGCTAATTTTATCTAACCTTCTTTCTTTCTTTCTTTTTTTTCTTTGAGACAGTATCTCACTGTGTCAGCCTAGCTCACAGCAACCTCAAACTCCTGGGCTCACTCGATCCTCCTGCCTCAGCCTCCTGAGTAGCTGGGACTACAGGCATGCATCACCATGCCCGGCTAATTTTTTCTATTTTTAGTAGAGACGGAGTCTCGCTCTTGCTCACACTGGTCTCAAACTCCTGACCTCAACTGATCCGGCCGCCTCGGCCTCCCAGAGTGCTAGGATTACAGGTGTGAGCCACTGTGCCCAGGCAGAGAGATTTTTTAAAAATGTAAAACAATATCTTCTCACTAATTTCTGTTGTGGAAAATATAGGGTTTTTAAAAAAATAAAAATGTTCTTTAAATTTTTTACATATTTATTTCTATATATTTATTTGTGTTATTTTAAGATGAATTAATAAATATTTTTAAATTTTCCCAGTTTTAATTTCAAATATAATAAATATTGATAGATATAATCCATGGAAGCAAAAGCTTGTTGAGGTCTCAGTATTTTTTTAAATGAATAAATTTCAAAAATTGAGGTAAGATTCACATATCGTAAAATTAACCATTTTAAAGTGTACGATTCAATGGCATGTACATCCCAACATTGTGAACTTTCACCTTTATCTAGTCCCAAGACATTTTTATGGCCCCAAAGGGATTAAGCAGTCACTCCCCAGCCTCTGGCAACCACTAGTTGTCTTTCTATCTCTATGGATTTACCTGTTTTAGATGTTTCATCCAATGGAATTATATAAAATATGATATTTTGTGCCTTTAACTTAGCATACTATTTTTTTCCTTTTTCTATTTTAATATATTTGGGGGGTACAAGTTGAATTCTGCTACATGTATATATTGCACAGTGGAAAAGTCTTGGCTTTGGCATATCCAAAATCCGAATAGTGGACATTGCACCCCATAGCATGTCTTTGAGGTTCACCCAAATGGTTGCATGTATCAGTACTTCAATCCTTTTTATGGTTGAATATTATTCCACTGTATGATATGCCATATTTTGTTTATCCATTCATCAGTTGGTTGATATTTGGGTTGTTTCCACCTTTTGGCTATTGTGAATAGAGAATAATATGAGCTTTCGCATGCAAGTATTTGTTTGAATATGTGTTTTCAATTCTTTGGGGTATAAGCTGAAAAGGGGAATTGCTGGGTCTTATGATAATTCTATGTTTACATTTTTGAGGAATGGCCAAACTGTTTTCCACAACAGCTGCATCATTTTACCTTCCCACAAGCAATGCAGCAGGGTTCTAATTTCTCCACATCCTCACCAACACTTCTTAGTTTCCAATTTTTTATTGTAGCCATCCTAGTGTGTACGGAGTAGATATCTTTCTTGTGGCTTTGGTTTGTATTTTCCTAATTATTAGTGATGTCCAGTATCTTTTCATGTGCTTATTGGCCATTTGTAGATCTTCTTTGGAGAAATGTCTATTCAAATCCTTTGCCCATTTTTACATTGGGTCATCTTTTTATTGTTGAATTGTAAACATTCTTTATATATTCTGGATACTAGAACTTTATCAGATACATGATTTGCAAATATTTTCTCACATTCTGTAGGCTGTCTTCTTACTTTCTTGGTAGTGTCTTTTGATTTTGATAAAGTTCTAGTTTTTCTTTAGTTCCTGGTGCTTTTGACATCTTTTCTAGGAATTGCTTGCCAAATCCAAAGTCAGGAAAATTTACCCCTATGTTTTCTTCTAAGAGTTTAATAATTTAAGTACTTACATTGAGGTCTGTGATCCACTTTAAGGTAGTTTTTTTATATGGTATGAGGCAGAGGTCTACCTTCATTCTTTTGCATGTAGATATCCAGTCATCCCAGCACCATTCGCTAAAGTCTATTTTTTGGTCTTGGCACACTTGTTGAAAACCAATTAACCATAGATGTTTGTGTTTATTTCTGGATTCTCAATTCTATTTCATTAATCTTTATATTTATCCTTATGCCAGTACTGCACTAGCTTGATTCTTATACTTTTGTAGTTTTGAAATTAGGATATGTGAGTCCTACAACTTTATTTTTCTTTTTCAGGATGTTCTGGTTAAACAGGAATCCTTGCAATTCCTTATCAATTTATTATCAGTTTTTAAATTTTTGCAAAAAAAAGTCATTAGGATTTTCAAAGAGATTACATTAAATCTGTAGATCACATTAAGTAGTACTGCCATCTTAATATTAATAATATCAAGTCTTCTAGTCCATGAACCCAGGATGTCTTTCCATTTATTTAGATCTTTATTTTGTTTTCAGCAATGTTTTGTAGTTTCAACATATAAGTCTTATACCTCCTTGGCTAATTTGATTCTTTATTATACTATTATAAAGGGAATTTTTTAAAAATTTATTTTCAGATTGTTCATTGCTAGTATATAGAAATAAAACAGATTTCTGGGTATTGCTCTTGTATCCTTCAACTTTGCTGAATTCATTAACTAGCTATAATAGCTTTTTTTGTGCATTCTTTGGGATTTTCCATATATAGGATCATGTCATCTGTTAATAAAGATCATTTTACTTCCTCTTTTCCAATTTGGATGCATTTTTTTCTTTTTCTTGCCTAATTGCTCTGGCTAGGAGCTCTCATACAGCGTTGATTAGCAGTGATGAAAGTAGGCATTTCATCAGTTTTCCCATCTGCAAAATGGAAAATCAAAGTAGGTATCCTTTGTCTTATTCCTGATCTTAAGGGAAAAGGTTTTAGTCTTTCACCATTGAGTATGATGTTAGCTGTGAATTTTTCATAAATGCTCTTCACCATGTTGAGGATAATTTCCTTCTATTCCTGATTTGTTGACTGCTTTATAATCAAAGTTTCAATAATTTTTGTGAATATAAAGGGAGCCTGAGACCAAGAATGTTAAGAGGTCCTGAGACTAGTTTGAGAACTGCTGGTATAGAGTGTTAGTTAAGAGCAAGTGGTTTAAAGCGTTAGTTAAGAGCAAAAGCTTTAAAATCTGTCTACCAGGATTTGAATTGCAGTTGGGCAACTTATTTGCTATATGACCTTGGCTGATTTTTAACTTTTCTGTGCCCTAATTTCCTTATTTGGAAAATGGGGATGACAATAGTTGTTCTACCTCAGAGGGTTAATGAAAATTAGAGGAATACATGTTAGAACAGTGCCTGATGTAAACTAAGTGCTCAATAATGTTAGCAAGTACTCAAAGAACTGAACCAACTTAAATACTGATGGTAGTTTCTGCATTACTATTTTCCTAAAGTCTACCCTACATAGATTTAATATATATATATATATATATATATATATATATATATATAGAGAGAGAGAGAGAGAGAGAGAGAGAGAGAGAGAGAGAGAGAGAGAGAGACAGAGTCTTACTCTGTTGTCTGGGCTAGAGTGCTGTAGTGATCACAGCAACCTAAAACTCCTGGGCTCAAGCAATCCTCCTGTCTCAGCCTCCCTAGTAGCTGGGACTACAGGCATGTGCCACCATGCCCGGCTAATTTTTGGTAGACACTGGGTCTTGCTCTTGCTCAGGCTGGTCTTGAACTCCTGAGCTCAAATGATCCTTCCACCTCAGTCTCCCAGAGTGCTTGGATTATAAGCGTGAGCCACCGTGCCCAGCCAGACTTAATAATTTGACTTCACTTTTGTTCATTTAACACCTGGTGCCTCATTTTTCAAATTTACATTTCTGTAGTTGCTATTGTTTAAATTTTCACCCAAGTTGTGATTTTTTTTCTTTGAAATCTATTTTAACTCTCTGGTTGTACTTCTGTCATTAGCTGTCTCACATATTGTTTTGATGAAGTCAAATATAAGATAAATAACTAAAATTATTCCAGTCTATACCACATCATCAAGGCTGCCGTTGCGTTAATAAAAATAATTTTAGGGCTCCAAGGACAATGAAGAGCTGGAATTATCTGTCCCACATGTTCTGAATCTTTTTAATAAGCCGGACTGAGCACAGTTGCTGTGATTCTGCTGTAGTGATATAAATATGACCTTCCACGAAAAAGCATGTCATGGCCAGAAATGAAATTCAAAGCAGCAGATTGGGTTTCAGAGTCCCCATCGATAGAATATGCTGCCTCTCTGGTTACAGCGAAATAAATATAGACCTGACTGATTATGTGAACACATTTATTTAACTTCACCCATCTCTGCTTACTTCCCGGCCAACAGAAACGAAAGCAGCCCAGCTATAAGTAGGTCTGCTAATCCCTCTCCCTCCAGCTTCAGCGATTCCCTGCTTTTCAAAGCAAATTTTCTACCTTTGCTCTTGAGTTCTTTCCCTTGCTGTATTGCTAGACTAGCTGTCCATTTTCCCTCTGCTGACCTTAATGTCTTTATTTCTACTGGTTCCTTTCCCTGATGCCCACAGATACATCTTAATAGCTATTCCACTAACAGAAACGATTTCCTCAAAGCCCCGGCTCCAGCCTCTGAGTGTCTGCTGTTCTTTCTTCCTTCCTGTCACAGTTTCTTCACTCCACTTCTTCATCTCCTCACGCTCCTCAACCACGGCAGTCTGGCTGCGGCCACCACTTCCTGAGTGGCTCTAGGGCCACTGGCTGGTGAGCTCTAACTGCCAAGTCCATGAGTCTTTTTCTGTCGTGTCATTTGGCCTCATCGGGTATGAAAGTTGACCATTCACTCCTTGAAACTCCCCTTGCCTGGAATTTGTGACACAGTTTTACGTTTTTTCACACTTCGCTAACCTTTCCTTGTTCCTTTGCTGTGTCACAAGTTTCTCTCCTGCCCCTACCCTTGGGCAGTGGCATTGCCCATGGTGCCACTGTGTCTCATCCCCACCCTCGTTCCGCATGAGCTCATCGATTTCCCCATGATTTCAGCTAATGCTGGTGACCCCCAGCTCTGTATCTGCAGCCCTGATCACCTTCTTCTTAGCATAAGACTTGTTTCAGGTATTTGAATGTCGAATAGAAATCTCCTACTGGTGGCCTACAGACATGTCAGACTGCGCTGACTACGTCTCCTTCCCTGGCACCTCTTTCAATTCCTTACAAGGTAAATCGCTGCTACTTAAAGAGAAAAACTCCAGCTGAAATCCTGGAGGTGAAGTGGGGAGAACGTCTGGCAGTCTGACTTCAGCCTGTGGCCTCAACAGATCAATCATATCAGAAAGCAAGAGAACCGTGTCGTGTGTGTCGTATGACTGCGTTGAGAAATGAGGGGAGTGATCTAATTACATTCCTGTCTCCGGTAATAGCACCACCCACCTGTCAGCTGCACACCGTGGTGGAAAGTCACTGAGCCATGGTCGCCCTCCTGGTCTGCTCGTCACCAGCTCAGGGGAGCTTGGGCAAGGCTTTAAAGCTTGCCAAGCTTCCATTTCTCCATCTGTCAAATGTGGAGAATAACATTGTTGTTTACTTACCTAGGAAAACACAAAAGATAGGATTGTTCAATCAGACTCACAAGAATCAGAAATCTTACCCAGTGTTGGCCTTTACTAGTAATTCAAACGATACAGTTAGTATTGAGACTTGGGTTGACCATGCCATGGAGAAGTCTGGGGCCACCAGGGCAGCTGCAGGTCCTCGCTCACCACATTAAGACGCACCCTGGCCCAGAATGGACATATGAGGTCTTTAAGGGATGCGAGCAGGACATCACTTACACGAAGGGGTCAGGAAACACTTCCATTTTATACTCGGTAATTACACAGCCGACACTAATGCTTTCAATGGGTAAGGTCCCATAAATGCATCCATCCCAGACATGCTTACCATAAAGTACCAGCTCAGCCCTGGAAAACACATCGTGTAGATTAGGCTTCTCTATTATCTTTCCAAATGTAGATGCTACCAAGAGGTATTTAGGCCGGGCGCTGTGGCTCACGCCTGTAATCCTAGCTCTTGGGAGGCCGAGGCGGGCGGATTGCTCAAGGTCAGGAGTTCAAAACCAGCCTGAGCAAGAGCGAGACCCCGTCTCTACTATAAATAGAAAGAAATTAATTGGCCAACTGATATATATATAAAAAAAATTAGCCGGGCATGGTGGCGCATGCCTGTAGTCCCAGCTACTCGGGAGGCTGAGGCAGAAGGATCACTCAAGCCCAGGAGTCTGAGGTTGCTGTGAGCTAGGCTGACGCCACGGCACTCACTCTAGCCTGGACAACAAAGCGAGACTCTGTCTCAAAAAAAAAAAAAAAAAAAGAGGTATTTAGCAGGAGATTGACCTGGATCATTTCTTTTTTTCTTTTTGTCTTCTTTCCTAGGATGTCCTGAAATTTGGGAATGTGACTGTCAACCATCACCTGACAGTTATTTCTTCTTCTTTCTTAGTTTATAGAACCTGATTTTATTTGGGCAGCAACATGCACAAGGAAGGAACACCTGTCCCCGGGCCTCAGAGAAAAGCCATGATTGGTCCAAGCCCGCCCCATTCCCCTGCTAGAAATTGGTTCTGAACTGAGCATGTGCTCAATTATGGCCAATGAAATGGAACAGTCTGGAAGCAGGCTTTTGGAAGGATTTTTGTAGTCCAGTTAAATATAAAAGCCCAGAGAGGAAAAAGCCTCATATTAACAAGCTTAAGGGCAAAAGCCCTACATGCTGAGGATGGGGATTAGGAAGACATAAAGAAGCTGGGTTCTTAATGACATCCTTAAACCACTGCAGCTAAAAAGGAACCTTCTTTCTCCAGGGTTATTGTGATGTCAGATTTTCAAATGTCTACATTGCTTAAACCAGTATGAGTGTGGGTTCTACTCCTTGCAACTCCATGTGTTCCCGACTGAGACAGTACCTTGTAGAATTCTTTGAGGATCAAGAACGACGGCTGAATGTAATGGTCAAGCATATAATAGATCTTTAATTTACAACCACTAGCCACCAGTTTTTCTCCTGTCTTTCCTAGTTTATAAACCTGATTTTATTTGGGCAGCAACAAGCGCACGAAGGAGGACCCCATCCCAGCCTCAGGGAGAAACCACAGTGGGTCTCTATAGGTCTCAGTGTACCTCAGTCCCCTTAGTTCCCTTCCCCTTTCCTTCTCCCTGCCAGCTGTCATCCCTACATTCTTTTCTGGTCCCGGCTGCCACATCCAGGCAAGCACCAAACTCTGTAGACGGTTTCCTGACTGGTTCCCCCTTTCTGCTTTCAGTGTAGCCCTGCTGGCTTGGATGACTGCTCTTCCCCACTCTTTGTGCCCATTTCCCTCCCCCACCTCATTCTCTGCACACCTATGGGACTGAGCTACAGAATGGTCAAGCTGAGCCTGTCACTTCTCTGGTTAAGACGCTAGTCCTACTCCTGCCCCAGGGGGGTGGCTGGAGGTTCCTAGATGTGCTATGAGATTGTAGCCTCTGGGCCACTCCACCTTCTCTAAGTGCCTTCTTCCTGAAACGCAGGCTCTGCCCTGGTGGGGCTTGGGGGGGGTCACGTTCTCTGATTTGCCTGCCTTCCTGGCTGATTTAATCACTTCCTCCTGGTGGGGTTCAGGACACATGACCTCCAAATATGGCACCTTGGCATTTGAGAAAACAGCAGAAGCAGGAAGGTCACTCTCACTTCCCCCTGGCCCTTCTCCCCAAAGCAAGCCATAATTTCCTCACGCCACAGTTACCCTCCCGAAACCCAGAGGAAAGGGACAGTAGGAACATCCTAATCCTCAGAGACACGGACAACAAGACTCTGAACGAACTGGCCTTGCTAACTCCCCTCAGTTTGTTACCGTTAGATCACACCCGCCTTGTCCAGTCCTCCTTCCTCACAGCCGTCCACTTCTGCAGGCTCAGCACAAAAATAGGTATTTCCTTGTTTCTTTGAGTCTTCCTTTCCAAAGGCTCCTGTGTCATGTAAAACTTATGTAAATAAATTTGTTTGCTTTTCTCTAGTTAATCTGTCTTTTGTCAAAGGTGCCTCAGTGGGTATAATCCTAGAGATGGGTGAGGAAAGACATTTTCTCCTCTAAGATCTCCTGTGCATTTTTACCTTATTCACACTCTCACTAGAGCAACTGAGCTGTGATCATTTGTGTATGTGTCCCCTGTAGACCGTGAACAAGTTGGTCACTTATTCACCCTTTCCATCTTTATACCCACGGTGCCTAGTACAGCTGCAGCACATTGTATTCACTCACTATGTAAGCGTGTGTTCAATGAATGAGTTTTAAATTTGATTGTTTGGGTAGGGATTCAGTTAGCCCGCCAGAACCTAGAGGCTGCTTATAAAATATACAGCTTATTTAGTCCCCATCCTCTGTCTTCTTATGTCTCCCTTCTACCTCCTGCCTTTGGCCCATGTTCTCCCACACTGGAGTCGAGTGGGTGGTAAACCAGCGTGTGATGAGTGAATTTGACAGTGACAGTGAGGTTACCATACACAGAATTCTCATTGTGCAAGTATTCGCTATTCAAGATCCCACAGTTAGAGTTTACTTAAAGTAGCAAAAGCCATCAACCCTCCCAAACGTTCACTAACGAACTGGCCAATTAGTCCCAGAGTCCATCTCTGCCCATCGTGCGTGGCAAAGGCTTTCTTTCTCAGAGCTAGCCAGCCTCTCCTGGATTGCTGGACTGCAATTTTATCAAGTTGATTAAAGTGATGTCGGACAACAGCTTAAGTGTAAAAACAAGAATTTGATTGCAAAACAATTAACAAAGGAAGAGCAAAGTGACAAGGATGAAGACATGATCAAGTGCTTCAAAGAGGGTGATCTGAATGTCAAAAGATGAAGAGAGGCCTTTGGAAAAACCACTAATCCCTTGAATACTTATGCAAACACACTTATCTTTAAGATCTTGCTGTAAAATTCAAACATAAAGTGAGTGATGCTGTATTATTCCATCATACTCATTGTACTTATTTACTTGTCAAAGTTATGTGTGTATTTAATAAAATAATAAAAATAGATTTAAAAGGCTTGTAATGAAAACAAGAATTCTCTCCCCCACCTTCTCCACACCTGATTTTTGCTCCCAAAAGAAATATCTTTTAATGCCTTCATTTGGCCCTATATTTTTAAATAACATGTTTATATTGGTATTTCTTAATTTTTTATGTTTAGATGTTATCTATTGACTTTCTACAATAGAACATGAGGCTGCTTTATTAGTTTTCTATTTTCTCTCACTTCAGCCTCAAACTCTGGTGAAAGAGTTTTTCTTCTCTTAATACCTTGAAACACACTAGGTAACCTAGTAATTTCATCTTTTTCTAGAGACAGCAGCCCTGCCCTACATGGGACTGCTTGTCCTCCAGGCCTGCTGCACAGCTGTAACCCCATCATCCCGGGGATACCTTGACCTCATTCCTGTCTCCTGAATCCCATGTCTTTCTCTGCATTGTGTACCCCCTTGTTTTGGTGGAGTACATTCTGCAGTAGCTTTCTGAGAAAAGGCTCATAGGAGTGAGGACTGAACTCTGATCTCTTTTGCCCAAAAATTCCTTTCTAAGGGGGCCTGGGGAGTCACTCCTACAAATGATAAAATCTCACTAAACAGGTTTTGTTAACCCAATATAATGTAGTTTACTTCCCAACCTGATTCCTGTATAGCATCACATGAAAGATAAAAACCCTTATCTTCTTTCTGCTGACTCCTGGTCTTTTAAACAAAGCCTAACTCTTTCACAATCAATTGTCAACTAAAGAATCCCTAAACCCACCTATGAGTTGTAAACCCCCAATGTATGCCTTCCATGTATTGATTTATGACTTTACCTGTAATTCCTATCTCCCTAAAATGTATAAAACCAAACGATAACCCAACCACTTATTCAAGGCTTCTTGAGCATGGTTCCAGGCCATGGTTCTCAAATTTGGCTCAGAATAAATCTCCTTAAGTTATTTTACAGAGTCTGGTTTCTTTTCCATTGATAAGAGATAAATTTTTTGAGACCTTGCAATTCTGAAAATGCCTTTTTTGGGGTCCTTCTCACTTGATAGTTCCTTTTCTTTTTTTTAGAGACAGGGTCTCACTCTGTTGCCCAGGCTGAAGTGCAGTGGCATCATCATAGCTCACTGTAACCTCAAATTCCTGGGCTCAAGAGATCCTCTTGCCTCAAGCTCCTGAGTAGCTGGGACTATAGGCATGTGCCACCATGCCTGGCTAACTTTTAAAAGTTTTTTGTAGAGATGGGGTCTTGCTATATATTGCCCAGGCTGGTCTCAAACTCCTGTCCTCAAGTGATCCTCCAACCTCAATCTCCCAAAGTACTGGGATTATAGGCATGACTGACTACACCTGATTAATTTTTCAAGTTAAAAACCAAGCTATCTGCACTAGATAATATGAAAACACTATCAAACACATTTAAAATTCTGGATAAAATAGAATAAGTCATTTAAACACATAGCCAAGCCTCTAAGAAAGTTACATGAAAGCCGCAGAGACTAAGAAAAAACTAAATTCTGGGGGCTAGAGTCTATGAGCAATGTAGTTGTTGGTTCAGTAACCTGGAAACTTGGTTTTTATGTTTACACCAGGTTAGGAGACCAGGCTTTGAATTCGCTGGACACAGGAAATTGAAACTGACAATCTCTGCAGAGAGCTAGGGCTTTTAAAGGTGACATATAACTGTGATAAAAGGGTGAACCAGCAAAAAATTCCCCTGCACACAGGGAGATAAGAACAAAGCCTGTATGTTTGGCCTGGGCTCAGACAAGGGGGAAAAACTCTTGCTTGTAGAATTGCAGCCATTCTATATCATTATTTGAGATTTGACTTTCTCCAACCAGCATGTTCTGGGAGCAATGATTCCTCTGCAGATAACAGAGGAATAAACTACATCCTTAGTTTATGTCCAGTTTGGGTGTAAAGATATTGTCTGCGTGGATTAGGACAGTGTTCTTCAGAGTGTATGCTGGAGATAACGTGTATCAGAATCTCTCAGGAATCTATTAAGATATTCAGATTCTCAGGCTTTATGCAGAGTTAACAAATCAGAAATCTGGGAGACTACATTTTAAACAAGTTTCCTAAGTAGTTCTTGGGCACACCAAAACTTGAGAAATTCCTGATTGAAGCCAACCTAAGTGACTCTTCTTTTTATTATTATTTTTAAATTTCAGAATATCATGGTGGTATGAACATTTTGGTTACATATATTGCCTTTGCACCGCCCAAGCCAGGCTACAAGCGTGTCCATCCCCCAGACAGTGTGCTCTGCACCCATTAGCTGTGAGTCCACCCCTCCCACCTGCCCGGCACCCGATGAATATGACCTCCATGTGAGCACATACATGTTGCGCAGTTAGTACCAGTTGATGGTGAGCACATGTGGTGCTTGCTTTCCACTAGGGCTCTTTGCTTTCCAAGCTCGTCAGGTCTGTGGAGAACCTGGCTGGAGCTAGCCCTGGACCAATCAGGTACAAAGTGGCTCAAAACAACACACACACACCCAGGACGTGGCCACTTTGTTTTTAAACATCACTGCCCTGGAGAAACTTCTGAACATGTGCACAAGGATGTTCACTACAACATTGTTTCTAGTAGTGAAAAAAATTAAAAACAACTCAGAGGTCTGTTGTGGGGGAATGAAAGATAAATTGTGGTGTGGTCATACAATAGAATAACAGTGAAAATGAATGAACAAGTGTTTAGAAATCAGTGTATTTAAAAAATTTAATGTTAAGAGAAAAACATGAAAGGATATTCATGTAAACTTTAAATTTTAAAAGATTAACTATATATTGTTTGTATGGAAAGTATATAAATATGGACTGAAGATGCTCCAATTTCGGCATAGAGATTGCTCCTAGAGATGGAGAGAGAGAACTGGGACTGGGGAGGAGATTTCAATTTTATTTCTTGAAAAAAAAAAAAAAAAAGGATTTGAAGTACCTTCTCTGCCCATCCCCCCACTCTGAGATTTTTGTCAGTTATTATTCTTACAATGTAAAGGTTTATAACATTTACATTTTATTTTGTAATTCTAAGTAAGTTTTCTTGGTTCTGCCTATAGTTGTTTCAAAATTGGAAAACTTTTAAATAGCATATTCAGCTTCATGAGTATGTAAATATTATGCACCAAGAAACCAATTAAGTGTTATAGCTCTTTTATTAATAGAATTTGTTTGGGAGGTTTTCACATTTTCCAGAAAACCCCCATTATAAAAAAAGGAATTAATGTGATTGGAGCCAGAGAATATTAATAAATGTAAATCCTTGTGTCATTTAAACTCAGTTGGTCCAGGGAGATTCTTTTGAGCATCCCAATATGACAAATCCTCTTAATTTCTTGCTGGCTTCTTTCACTTCTTTGGGGTTTCAGTTTCTTGAATTCCATGTTGTTCTCTTTCTTGGACTTCTTTTTATTTTTGCTGGAAAATATATTTGAATAATTTTGTCATCCACAGAGTATGGATAGTAAACGTTCTAAGTTCTTGCATTTCTGAAAATACCCTATTATTGCCTTCACAAATAACTGGTACTTTGGTCAGGTTTAGATTGTAGGTCCGACATCTGTTTCCTTGCTAACTATGAAGATGTTATTCTTTGTTTTCCAGGATCCAAACTGTTAATGGTAGATAACAGTTCTGTTTCTTGTTCTTTTATGGAAACCCCAAAGATTTTAGGATTTGCCATTTATATTTTGAGTTATAAAATTTTTCCAGGGTGTGTCTAGATTCTAATTCAATTAGATAAATCTTTATTGATGGCTGATGGGTGCCAGCGACTATTCAAGGTGGTGGGTTTCATTAGGGACAAATCAAAGATTCCTGCCCTCCTGGAGCTTACAATCTAATAGGGACGTAAGTAATATGCATAATGCATTAAGAACTTTATACAGTATTGTCAACAGAAAAGAATCCAAACGCCGTAAAATAATTTAAAGAGGTTTATTCTGAGCTGAATATGTGCAACCATGGTCCCAAGAAACCTTGAGCAAGTGGCTGGGTTACAGTTTGGTTTTATACATTTCAGGGAGACAGGAAGGACACATAACAGTCAGAAATCAATACATGAAAGGTATGCATTTGTTTAGCCTGAAAAGGCAGGACATCTTGAAGTGGGGAATTACAGGTTACAGGTGGGCTTAAAGATTCTTTGATCTGTAATTGGTTAAAGAAATGACGCTTTGTCTAAAGGCTTGGAATGTTTTAAGTTAAGATAGAAAGTCTGTTACTCAGAGACAAGCCACTGGACACACAGTCAGACTCAGTGATCTGTTAAGTACATTGAGGACCAACAGATGTGGTTCAAGCTCTGTCTGGCATGGCCCTAGGCTTGTTACTGGGCTACAAAGGACATCTCCAAGAAGGAGGGGAGCATGTGGAGGCTTGTCTGAACTCCCTTCTCACAGCCAGTAACTCAGTCTTAAGGTGTTTCTGGGGTCCCTCGGCCAAGAGGGGTCCATTCAGTCAGCTGGCTGGTGGAGCGTCCAATCTTAGTTTAGTTCCTGGCATGCTAGTAGGTGAAAAGTGCTGCTTTAGTCTTTTTATTTAATTTTGTTCAGGGGACCCTTTTGTAAGAGAGAATTTTTCCACTTCCTTCCTAATAGCAGTATAACTGCATACAACCAAAGAGTGACCTCTGACTAGATTTCAATCTTGTGCATAGCTGCAAAATAGCCTGACTTTGTAACTATAGAGTAATACTTGACTAGCCTAGAGCTTGTGCAGACTTTGTAGAGAAACACATGACTAGACCTCCAGCTTGTGCAGACTTTGTAACCATTTGTTTCTGAAACATGTAAAAGCCATCATGCTTAGACCTCATTTTGCTCAGAATTTGGAGGCCAGACGCCTCTGAGCGTAATTAAAGCCTGTTTTGCAGTACTCTTGTGTGGCTCTCGGGTTGTTTCCTGGTCCAGTTTCCTGTAACACTTTCAGTCTTAAAGACCCATGTATTTCTTGAGCTTAAGAAAATGTTTTGTTACTTCCTTGATTATTTTCTTTCCTTCATTTTCTGTCTTTTCCTAATTAGACTGCTGCCTGTCTCCTCAGTGCTCTCTTACCCTTTCTGCCTCTTTGTTTTCCTTGCTCCACAGTCTGTGAGATCCCTTGATTCTACACCAACTGCTTGGTCTTTCACTGATGCCAATTTACTATTTGGCCCATTTATTGAATATTTGCTGTTGCAATCCTCCTTTTAATTTCCAAGAACCTTTTCTCGTTCTTTGATTTGTTCCCTTCTCATAGCCACGCCTTCCCGGTTCTCTACTGCAACGTCTCACATTTCTCTGAAGATAGTAATTACTATTTTTATAAAGTCCTTCTTCTTTCCTAAATTGTTGCTGTTTCCTCCAAGGTCAATTTTTCTATTGGTTCACCTTGGACTTTCTCTTTCATGCTATTGGTTTTCCTAATATATCTGCAATCCTTGATTTCCTGCCTATACTGATGAATAATAAAGGACCATGTTTATTAGCATGGCAGTTGTCATGAGTGTCTTTGCTGAGGTGTAGGTCACTCTTAGCCCCTTCCTTGACTGACAGTTGTCTGAGGGTTCTATGTAAGTAGGCGGGGTCTATCAAAAGACAGAAACCCTTGTAGGGTGCCTGGGTGAGGAGCAAACTAGTCAGGTGAGAGACCCTCACAGTAGTACAACTGGGCTTCGTTGCTCTTTAGTATTTCAAACTGGGGTCTGCCTCATTCTCAGGCCCTACACCCTCCCTCAAACACTTCCTAGGCAGGTTGCCTGCTTTCCTTAGAGAGCAGGTCCCCTGATCAATCCTGAGTGTGAAAGCCACTGCCTCCAGCTATGACATGTTCATGCAGGGGAGGGGACAAGGGCTGACTCTGAGCTGCTCACGGTACTGTTCCTGAACGATCATCCAAAGCCTCCTTCTACTTTTTGCATGTGTTGACTCTGAGCTCGGACCTGCTCCTTGTCTCCCTTAGGAAGAATTTTGGTGTTTCAGGTTTATGTTTCTCTGTTCTCTGTCACTGCTTTCTATTTTTCAGTCATCCCCTGTCACATAACAAACCACCCCAAAATCTAGTGGTTTAAAACATTAAAAATGTATCATTTCTCATGATTCTGTGAGTTGACCATGCAGTTGTTTTGTTTCATGTGGTGTCGGAAGGTTCAAAATTACATCCTTTTGTGGCTGATTGTTACTGCTTGTGACTGGTGGGGATCTCAAGTCAGGTGTCAGCCAAAGGCCTTGGTTCTTCTCTGTGTTAGCCTCTCCATGTGGCTGCTTGAGCTTCCTCACAGCATGGTGTCTGGGTTCCAAGAGGGAGCATTCTAAGAGGATAAACCCTGATGTATAAGCACCCACAAGCCTCTGCTTATATTTCCTAATGTCTCGTTGGCCATAAAAAGTTACATGGCCAAATGGAAAGTCAAGTGGTAGGAGAGATGTGGTTAATTAGAGGCACCCAAAGTAACAGTACAATCTTCTATGTATCTTTCATATTTTCTGGTCTCCTGGTAGTACCCTTCCCTGTTTTCAAGCTCTGTGTTGTTTCTTCTTTTAGAAACAGAGCAGAGCTGGACTTGGTGGCACTTGGTGGCTACTCGGCTGAGGAGGGAAGATCACTTAGCCCAGGAATTCAAGGCCAGCCTGGGCAACATAGCAAGTATGAGTGTGTTTGAAATACCTCAGGAGCAGCAACATTGAGTTTTGAGTTAGTCCTTGTCCCAGGTCACCTTTTTCATACAAAATGGCAAATTACCCTCCGCTTTCTTGTTTGTCAAAACATAACGTTTTGTCCTTTCTTATCAACACAGAATATTTCTTCTTTCTTGCCAGCCACTATAACTTCAAACTCCCTATTGTATTCAAACTTTATTATATAAAATAATATTCATAGAGAACTGCTTGAAGGATAGTCATGAGACTTCCCTTTGGTCAGAGCTGGCAGGTAGATTCAAGTTGGCATGTGAGGAAAAACGTAGCAATGAATACTGTTGGGGAGGGTTATGAAGTGATGTCCAGTCTCAGTGGGAAAATGTTTAGTGATCATTTGGTGATGTTTGCCCTGGGCTTGGACTGGAAATACTAGTGTGGGTGCCTGGAAGGTATTTTTCCATCCCAGTCTCCAGATATTGTAAAATTTATCACTGAACCAAGCCAAACTTTCAGAGAGTTGCTGATCTGCATGAAATCGTTTTGACCACTTACATGTACTGAAAGGCACTTGGCAACATGCCAATCACCTGCATCGAGGATATTCTGAGAGACAACTGTTCAGAATTTGATTCTATATTTATTGCAGGAATGTTGCTGGGGACAAACTATATGACACTGTGTTCCCTTTAAGAGGATCCAGGGAAGAGTTTTTCTGAGCAAGGGATCTGTTTTTATCTATGGACACTGTACATGTTATAACTGATTATGTTTCCTTCCTTGCTTTGGTTGCTAGGAAACCCAGGACAAAACTGCAGACCTCTTCTGGCAACTGCACAGGACCTTTGAAAAACATTTTAGGTGCTAACTTCTCCCTTCATTTCATTTTTTAATCACTCTTTTTCCTACAGAACTCCTTCCTTCCCGATTCCTTTCTTCCTCTCTCCTTCCCCCTCTTCAGTTAACATTAATTGAGCATCTGTTGTGGGCCAGAACTGTATAAGGGGATGGACACACAGCCATCTTTCCCCCCCAAAATCCATGTTAATAATTGCATCCCTAGTTGGGGCACTCAGGCTATTGGAAAGAGTTGGGGAGACCCAGGCACTGAGAGATTCTTTCAGTAGTTTGCTTGGCAGGGGGTTGGCTCCTCTCTGGTCCCTTCTCCACACAGGACCCTAGGGACTTACCCACTAAGCACACCATCCTTGCCCTGGTTACTCTCAGGCCATTTGTTCTGTCCCTAGACATCCCACAGTCAGCCTATTTAACTGCCTCTTGCACGTTCATCTAGAGTGCGTAACCTTCCCTAGGAACACGGACACAACTTTTATCGAAAGGATAAAAATGGCAAAGGAAAGCATGTGGTGGTGGGGGGTGCAAGTCCGGGAGCTGGGGGCTAAAGCATAAGGGGGGCACTTCCACTTCACTCTTCCACAAAACCATCAGTCTGATTAGTCTGCCCAGCGACATTCTTTTGTAGTTCCCACTTCCCGTCTGACCGGGCTCCACAGGGTTCCACTTTCACTCTTCCCCCTACTTTCACTTCCCCTCTGTGTCAGAAACAGTCATCGTGAGGGGGCCTTCCATTTAATTCCAGATGAGTCACTTATTTTGAATCTATATTATAAAAAACTGTGTCTTTCTCACCAGGTAATGGGCAGTGTGCAGCCCTCTATGTTTCTATTTTTGCTTCCAGGAAGCTTGGAGTCAAATCTGATACTTTGTCACAGCTAAAATATTAGCCTTCTTGGCTTGTAAGATTGATGCTCCTAAAAAAACCAAAAAGCAAAAATAAAAAACCAAACAGCTTTACTGTCTGAATGCCTTTTGAAAAAGCCATCTACAACTCTTTTTCAAACTTAGTAAGTACTGGTCTACATCCAACAGAACTCCAGACCTCAGCCTCCTGAGCAGTGAGTCAAGGTACCAAACTGGGGGTGTCCATCTCGTTTTCTAAGGCGCTGTGCTGCTTGTCAGCTGTGGCATCATGAGTACAGTGACTTAGAGTCAGAAGACACGAATTCAAGTTTGCCCTTTGTCTTCTCAGCCCTGTGAACTTGGGCAAGTCATCTAACTTCTTTGAGCCCCTGTTTCTTCATCCATAAATGACTCTATATTCTTCAGAGTGTTGTGAGGATTACAGGAGATAATACAGATGGCATTACCTTTTAATCTACAAAGTGCTATACTGTTGCAAAATGGGATTATATGCACTGGGTTTATAACCTACTCCCAAACCAGGTTAGGTCCTACAAAACATTCTTCCCAACGGCAAGCATTCTGACCACTCATATCTTAAGCATTAAGAGAGACTGCTGTTAGCATAAATCATATAATCTCCAGTATTATATCACAATACCTCAAGGCTTCGCCATGTCCCTGGGGCCCTTGCAGGCTCTGAGGGAGCAGCTCCCTGCCTGGGATGTTGGATGTTCCTGCCACGGAGTTCAGAAGCGCAAGGCTGTCATGCTGGTGGCAGAGCTCACCAGCCCCTCTCAAATGGCTTCTGTTTACCATCCTCTCTGACTCTACCTTCTTTATGGGACATTCATTTTCTTGATTTTAAGCCCCATTTCTATGTTGATGACCCCAAGAAGCCCATAGCCTGTGCTGCTCTTGGTGCCACAGACTAGTAGCCCAAATTGCCTGTGGGACAGCTTCTCCTGGGAGCCCCATGGGTAGTGAAAACCCAACATGTCTAAAACCAAACTCATCTCTAGCACTTTCCTCCTGACCTTCTCCAAGTCCTATCCGGATCTTCCACATCTGTCTCCTGCTCTTCCTTCTCACTGCCATCGCTTTGGTTCAAGTCCCATCATCTCTTGCCAAGACAACTGTCGTAGTTCCTAATTAATTGTTCTTCTTGCCTTCTATTTCTATTCCTTGTAAACTGTGGTCCCTACCAGCTGCCCAACAGAGGTTTAAAGATGCTACTCTGATTAAGTCAGCCCCTCCTCCCACTTATCATAAATGGATCCTTGCACTTAAGGTTCTATGACATTGAACCTCAGATCACCTTCCGTCTTCACCTCCTGTCAGCCCACCCTGACAGCCCTGCATGACATCCCAGCACTTCCAACCAGAGAAAATGGCTTGCAGTTCATAAAGTGACATGCTCCCTCACACATTTCTGCTTTTAACACATTCTGGCTCCATTGCCTGGAACACTCCACCTCTTCCTTGTCTGCTTAGCCAACTTCTAGCTGTTCTTCAAAGCTGGTCTAAAGCTTCACTTCCTTCTGAAGCTTTTCTTGGCTCCTCCAGACCAAATTGGCTGGTTTCTATAGCAATTTGTACATACATCTTTTATTGCATCATATGGCAATTGTTTACACGTCTTTCTCTCAAACTAGATTGTGGCTTTTTGGGCAATTTGTAATTCATTTTTGTGTGTTCCCTTAGAACAATGCCGGAAACATGGAAGACTCTCTGAGGATGTTCGATGGTTAAATGAATTGATTAGTGATTTACTTATCACACCTATTCTTACAATAGTAGAAAGCACTATTGAAGCCAGGTCAATATGGTAGGAGGAGTAAGTCTAGAGCTGTGATGTCCAATAGAAAAGCCACTAGCTACGTGTGACTGCCAAGCACTTGAAATGTGACTAGTCTGAATTGAGATGTGCTGTGTCAAGTATACATGAGATTTTGAAGACTTAGAATGGAAAAACGAATGTAAAGTATCTCATTAATAGATTTCATATCGATGACTTGAAATGATAATCTTTTGGATATATTGGACTAAAGAAAATATTAAAATTAATTTCACTTCTTTTTACCTTTTTCACGTGGCTGTAAGATAAAGTGTACACGTGGCTCACGTTTGTAGCTTGTATTATGTTTCTAATGGACAATGATGATCTAGAGCATCCACCTACTGTATAATTATTTCTTGAGAAGCTACTATGTATCAGGTATTAATCTAGCCAGGGGTCCTCAAACTACAGCCCGAGGGCCGAGGACATTTATCCCGCCCGCTGGGTGTTTTTGCTGCCGCTGCCTGTCCTGCTTAGCAGCCGACTCATCCCGGGCCCACAGTGCACGTGTGGAATGTGCGCCGCACTCTCCAACGGCCCTCCAACGGTCTGAGGGACAGTGAACTGGTCCCCTGTTTAGGTCCCCGGTTTAAAAAGTTTGAGGACCCCTGATAGACAATGGCACTGGAACAGTGAACAAGACCGATAAGGTTCCTGACCCCAAGGAGCTTCCATTATAGAGGAGGAGAGACACAGACGAGTAAACAAAGGTGTAACCAAAATGATGTCAGATAGTAAAAGCACTATGAAGACAGTCCTGCAGTGTGCTTGATAGCATGGGGGAGGCTCAGGAGGGTGGTCAGGTAAGGCTTTCTAGAGCAAGTGGGGTCAGGGAGAGGGAGATGAGGCAGGAGACTAGGACATAGTCTAGACGAGAGGTGGTGTAGACAGAACTAGGAGGTGGTGCAGATGGGGAGAGGCAAACAGACTTGAGTGATACTTGGAAAGTATCACTGGGACATCTGTGTAACCAAAGGGATTCTGGAGAGGTCGGAACGGCTGTGGACGCCTAGGTGAGTGGGCGAATGTGGTGCCACCAGATGAGATAAAGCAGGAGATGTCCCCAGGAAAAATGAGGAATTCCGTGGCCATGTGGAGTGTGAGGTGCCATTGGGATGTCCAAGCAGCCACGCTAAGGGAACAGGTCAGGAATGATCATTTGGGATCTGTCGGCATAGATGTGGTCATTAATAGCAAATGTTGCTGAGGAAGGAAAGAGAGAAGATGGTAAACAAAGAGGAAACTCAGGTCCAGGGAGCACATTCCTAAATTGGAAGATACTTGAGTGTGCGTCTAGGTTGAGGGGAAGGATCAGGGCAAACAGGGGTACCGGTGTAAGAGGGAAGGCAAGATCGATGGAACAAGGCTTAGTGGTGATGGGAGAGCTGGGGTGGCCGGGTGTACTGGCTGGGAGGAGATGAGGGGTGTTGGAGGAGGTGTGTTAGGGAGGAAGGAGGAGTTTAAAGACAGTGGCGAGGCTTAGGTGAGGGGTAGTTGCGATGGCCAGGTTATGGGTGAGGACACCTCTTGGAGAAATTTTGGCTATGTCCCAGTTTGGGCCAAGGCACTATCATTATGTGCTCAGAAATGAAGTCTTCAAGAAGAGCTAGGATAGGGGATTAGGAGAGCTGCCTTTTGGAAAGTTGCGTGGCCCTAGAGCAGGTTATAGCTTCTTTGTGGCTCATTTTCCTCATGTCTACAATGAGCCAAATGGTCTCTTAAGTTCCCTGCAGTTGTAAGGACACTGAGTATTCGCCAGGACCTCTCTCAGTTGCTTCTCAGTCTGGAACTCACTTTCCTTCCCTTCCCCCACCAGTGGCCCAACTCAGGCTCAGGCTCAGCCCCAAGGGGCTTCCTGACACCCCCTTGCCCCCAAAGCCAGCTCAGGCAGTCAGCGCAGCCCTTGGCACACATTATTCTCTAGAACCAGTAAGCACTTATCTGACCACATCTAAGGGGGCTTGCTTTCCAGCCCGCTGCCAAGCTGGGCAGCAACCAGGCCTCCAGGACGCTTCCCGGAATAGAAAGGAACGTTGTTCCAGTCGGTCAGGTCTTGGCATTTCTCTGAGTGTCAGTTTCAATATTAAAACCAAACCAAAACAACAACAAAAAAGGAATTGCAGGAGATAGTGTGGTGAACAGTGCAGAATAAAGTGCTTCGTCCCCATGAACTCAGCTCACCCCACAACCAACACCGTGAAGTGGGTCATGCTCCTTTCACGGATCAGGGAAGACACAGACCCCCCAGGGGTCGCGCGGGTCGTGGGCACCAGAGAGGTTAAGTAACTCGACGAAGGTCGACAGCTGGTGAGTGGACAGCGGGGTGTAAAGCCAGGATTCCTACTCCGTGCAGGAGCTGTGCTCACTCGCTGCGGGCCGGTGGCTGCTCGGCGGAGAGGTGCCAACGTTTCGGAGCGTTGTCCCTTCCCGTCTCCGGGTCGTGGGCTCCCGCATGGACGCTCGCGCACGCCCTTCCTGCTCCGACACCCGGGTCTGACTCCACCCCCCTCGGCCCGTGGCTCAGACCCGCGCCCCTCCGGCTGCTCGCTGCCCAGCCCCGGCCGTGACCAGGCGAGGACCCGCGCCGCTGAGCCCGGGCGCCCCCGGCGGGAGCGCGGGGAGGACCCGCGGGACTGCACCGCGGCCCTGCGCCCCGGGCCGGGCGGGCGAGGGGACTCGGTGCGGGCGGCAGGGGCGCGGGGCGGAGCGCGGCGGGGGCGCCTCGGAGGGCAGCGCCGAGGGGCGCGGGCGCTGCCGGAAGCCGGGGCGGGGCGCCCGGGCGGGATGCGGTGAAGGGCGCGCGGCGCGGCCGCCGCGATGAGTGCCTCTGCGGCCACGGGGGTCTTCGTGCTGTCCCTCTCGGCCATCCCGGTCACCTACGTCTTCAACCACCTGGCGGCCCAGCACGAGTGAGTGAGCGCGCGGGGGTCGCGCCCAGGGCGCGCGGGCAACTTTTGGGATGAGGCTCGAGCCGCGCCGGGGTTGACGGTTCGCGCCCCGGGGGCCCCGCGCCGGCCAGGGCGGGGGAGGCGCCCCAGGGGTCGCGCAGGGAGCGGGTGCCAGCCCGGGCCGGCGCGGTCGGGGATCTGGTGCGCGCCATGCGGGGCACCCGGGTCACAGAGGGTAACACAGCCGTGCCCCTGCCCTGGGGGAGCTCCGGGCGGGGTGGGGGTGGGAGCGGACCAAACAAGGAAATTGCAGCCTGGCCACCTTATCTCGGGCGTGCTCCTTTGGCGTCTCACGGGAACGTTTCCATGTATGGACTTTCGCATACTTATCATTTCTTATTAATTTTAGAAACTGTTGTGAATGACTAGCAGAAATAGACCTGAACCGACAGGCCAGGACGTGGGTTCTAGGCCTGGTGGTGTAGCCTGGCCTCAGTTTTCGCTGTGTCAGGTGGACTGTGCGCCCACTCTATAGCGACGATCCAAGGGGACCGGACTGTGAAGGGGTGCTGTGAATGGAGAAGTGCTTCCACGTCTCGGCGGTGGCGTAGGGTGGGACCCAGAGGCAGAACGGTTCCATGCTAAGGAAATGGGTGGGGTGAAGGAGGCCACAGGGCTTGGGTTCCCAGTCCTGCAGGGCCACTGGCTAGGGGACCGCACCTGGCAGCTGGAGGCCGAGAGGGCGGTGGGGAAGTGCCTGCCTCTGTGCCTGCTGTCTGGGGTGAGGAGGAAGTAACCCATTATGTTTCTTAGCAGTTGGTGCTAAGGAAATTACATCAGTCCCACACTGCAAACCCCCTTCAGACGTTCAGGCTGCAGAGCAGCCTCTGTGTGCAGTGGTGACTTCCTCCTTTCTCCCTGCTGTAGCCACTTTATACCAACAGCGCCTACACCAAGTTGCCAGCCCCGGGCAGTGTCTGCCTTTGGTCTGACCCAGCCTCTGGCTGCATCTCACGGAAGCGGCAGCTCTGGGCAGCTGAGTATTATGCGCCTGTCAGTCAACACAATGCAGGGGCAACCCCGTGCCCCTAAAATGGCATTATGGACAGTTTGGTGACTATATATTGAGTGCCCACTGTGTGCTTGGCACTGTTTCAAGGGTTGGGGACATAGCTCTGAATAAGCCAGAAAAGGCTGGGGAGACATGTGTTGAGACAGACATCAACAAATGCACAAACTGATAGCCACCTGCTACACAGACAGTAAAATAGGGTGACTGGGAAGGCGGCTGGTGGCCATGGAAGGCTTCTTGGAGGAGGTAACACTTGAGCTTGGGAAGATCTGGGGACAGCCTTTTAGGCAGGGGAACAGGAAGCTGTGCAGGGGCAGGAAGCCGACGTGTGCTGTGGGAGCGCAGATGGGCTTACTGAAGGGTTGCATGGCAGCAAAGAGGGTTTGAGGATGACGCCTAGGTTGCGGCCTCAGCCATTGGGAAGACGGTGATGGCGTTTACCGAATACAGACTGAATTATGTATTGCTGTGCATTATTGAGCGCATTGCTATAATGTTTTGAATAATTAGTTCCAACCCTTCTTCTTACCCTCCTGCAGGTTAAAATCCCAATGGCCTTTGACTTCTCTCTCTCCTTTCTCCACTCCCTTCCTCCTACTGTCCCTTCCCTGCAAGTCTCAGGGCTAGTCCAGTATCTATTCCCTCCTCTCAGTTCTCCTTGGCACTGGCCCTCTGACCTGTGGCAAAGGCTCCCGCCTGAGCCCCCTGCCCCAGGCCTGGCCACAGCCTGCCCCCCCCCACACACACTAATGCTTCAGTGACCCCAGACTGCCTTTGCCCCTGGAACACTCCTGTACACTCCTGCCTCCTTGCTGTGCTCACGCTGCTCCCTCTGGCTGGGGTGCTGCCTCCTCCCCGTCGCTGACTGTTGAAGCCACACCTGGACTTTATGGGCCAGAGAAAAATGCCACTTTTTCGTTTTGAAGACCCTCCCCCTATCCTCCCCCTCCTTTGAGCCCCCTCAGCCCCTTGATTGGAGTTTTCTGTGGTCAGAACTTAGCTGGCCAGGCTACGGCTCACCTTGGTAGTGTCCTGCGCAGCCCGGTGCCTTGTGCATTCGGTTGTTTGACTTTGTTAAATTGAGCTTCCTTCCCACCAGACCTATTATGAAAGTCTGAAAAACAGAAAAGCAAATTAGGTTGAGGGTCAGGAAAGGGTCAGGGTCTCTCTCTCTTTCTGCTCATACTCTTCCATACACGTCCCCTCTCAGTAGGTGTCTGTTCATAGACGGGCATAACTAGCCCTTCCCACGAGGGTCAGGAAAGGGTCAGGGTCTCTCTCTCTTTCTGCTCATACTCTTCCATACACGTCCCCTCTCAGTAGGTGTCTGTTCATAGACGGGCATAACTAGCCCTTCCCACTCCCTCAGACTAACCACCTTTCATCCCTCAGTTAGCCTCAGTCCTTCTCATCCCCGAGTCTCCGCTGGGCGTGTTTCTCCCTGTTTTGAGCAGCCCCTGCACTAGGCTGTTGTAGGTACGTCTCTGGGGACCACACCAGGAGACAGAGATGATCTGCTGACCCAGTTTCACTTCATTCTTCCCTTCTCTCTAGGGGTGGAGAGCATGAGAGGACACCCTGAACCAGTTTACACTGCTCTCTCGTACTCCAGACATGCACGGCCGGTGACTGTGCTGGCTGTGAGCTCAGGCCCTTGGTAGGAGCAGGGATGGATGTGTCTCCTGACCACCACCTGCGGCTGTCAGCCTACCCGGCACACTGCACTGCTGCCCTCCTCACGGATGTTTCCGCACAGCATCTCGCTCTTGACCCACTTTAGCTTCCTCCTTCGGCTCATCCCATAGGAGGAGCCTGGAGCATCCACTCATGTGCACCACCAGAAACCAATTTTTAGTTTCTCACCTGGACACTGACATTGCATCTCATTCTTATCATAGAACTAATGTATTTCTCCCTACATCTGTCATCCATCCATCCATCAGCCCATCCATCCATCATCCATCAGTCCATCCATCATCAATCAGTTCATCTATGTATCTATCATCCACCCATCCATCATCTATCAGTCCATCTGTGTATCTATCATCCTTCTGTCCATCCATCTATCAGTCCATCTATGTATCTATCATCCTTCTGTCCATCCATCATCCATCTGTCCATCCACCATCCATATTCCATTCATCCATCATTCATCTATCATCCATCCATCCATCATCCATCTATCCATCTATTTATCATCTATTTGTGCCCTGCTCCTCACCTTCCCTCCTTTTATCCTTCTCTTTCTCTCTCCCAGGGACATATGGCTAAGGCTCTCTAGAGGGCCCATTGTTGGTTGTGGCGGTGTGGAGGGGTCTCAGCTGAGGAGTGGTGCTTGTGGCAGTCCTAAGGGGTTGTGAGGAGGTTCTAGTATAGCAGGCCATTGGAGTGGGCCAGATGGTTCTTTGTCTAGAATTGGAAGCCCTGTTGGTGCTGGAGGTGTGAGAGGGAGAGGATCTCTCCTGGACTGGAGGTGACTCAAGTTCGGAGAAGAACTCAAGTTCGGAGTTCACTGATAGGTCTCTCCCTGTAGACAGGGACCTTTCTTATTCATCTAGTCTTCTTAGGTCCTGTAACAGTGCCTGCCACATAGGGGTGTGCAAAATGTTTTTTCTTCAATGTTCTTCAATTAATTAATAAACAGATGAATGCAATGTGTGACTAAGGTCACATAGTTAGCAGCAGTAGAGTGGGTACTAGGAACCAGGTCTCTTGACTGCCAACTCTACTGAGTCTCATGCCCCAGGGCTGCCCCATTGAATAGGGGCCTTGGCCCCTGGTCTCCTTGGTGCAATTCCCCTTCCCCAGAAGGACTAGGGGATGTGCCCAGCCAAGCCTTACCTTGGTTTCTCTGGCTAGTGGGGTTGGATGCTGGCCTGTTGGCCTGGATGTGGGTGTCTGGCTGTCTTCATTCTGGCCTCAGGTCTAGCCTAGACTCTTCTCCTCCTTGGATTCCCTGGCCTCATTCTCTGGCCCATTTGCTTCTGCACATGATGTATGGCCCCTTCTTCCTTGTCCCCTTGGAAAGTGTGTGAGGCTGTGATGCCTGTGTGTTCCTTGGAGCTTGGTCTGAGGGTCTCTGACTGGCCCTGAGGGAGGTGGCAGATCAGTGGTCAGGCCTGTCAGCCGCTGGGAATGGGGCTTAGAGGAGTGGGTAGGTAGAGGCAGCAGGGCAGCGGCCATCTCAGGGGCAGGTGGGGAGGCGGAAAAGGGAGTTCCAGACACACTGTCTGTGTGCATGAGGCAGGTGGGCAGGGTAAGAGGAGAGTGAGGGAGAGGAGAGTGATGGCTCTGGTCCCTGGAATTCAGGGGCTGTGGCCCAGATGGGCCAAAGTGCTGCAGATACACTTCACGAACTCCATCTATGGTGCCATGCGCTGCAGGCAGAGGCAGAATTATGTACGAATTACACAGTGCTGGGAGAGAGTGTGTTCAATAGGCAGGAAATTCCAGGCACCAGTGTGTTTGTTAGTGACCACCTCCCTGTTCTGCTTGCTGCAGTTCCTGGACCACTGTAGGGGTTGCTGCCCTCATCCTGCTCCTGGTAGCCCTGCTGGCTCGTGTCCTCGTCAAAAGAAAACCACCCCGGGACCCGCTGTTCTATGGTAGGTCTTCCTGGAGGGAAATCATTTGAGTCTACTTCATAATGTAATACTCCAGCCTCAGTCACATGTGTTGGTTGTGAATGCTGAGCCCACTGGTCACAGTGGCTGGAGGTGCAGGTGCTGCAGGACCACATGGCCCTCACCTCCAAGCTGTCACCTCTCCGGGGTCTGGACCCCCCTTTCTCCCCAGGTGGGGTCCTGCTGGAGGGTTCTTGCCAGGGCCAGGCAGAGCACCCCTCCATTCTTTGCTCCCAAATCCCCAGCATGCTTTGACCTCTGACCTCTGTACCAGCCTCATCCTGGGCTTTTTGCCTTCAGCCTGCTACTTGCAGTCCCCCCCACCTCGTGCTGAACTCAGCGGTACCTTGCCTCTCCTGTTCATTTCCATAAAGAGGAAAATAAATAGTACCTGCCATGGAGAGTTGATACGTTAAATAAGATAATATTTGTCAAGTATTTAGAACAGTGCCTGGCAAATATACATGTATGTTAAATAAATAACAATGCCTCTGAGTGTGCCTTGTACGGCTCTGAGCACTTTAGTGGCATCGCTCTATTTAATCCTCACATTCCCTCTGCTGGAAAATGAAGACACTGGCTCAGAGATGCTACGAAATGTGGTCACGGTCACGTGGTCAGTGAGAATAGCATTGGTCCCCAAAGCCCATGCCCTTTCATTGTGCCTAAAGCAAAGCTGTTACTGGCCTCTCAGCACTTCCTGTGCCCGACACTTTGCTGGACATTTAAATTTCTGCGTCAGTGATGCTGCGTGTCAAATCCTACAGCCACAGACATTATTTTTCTTGCTCTCGGGTTTGTGCGTTGGCTGCGGCCGCTCTGCTTCAGGCTGTGGGTTGGATTCAGGCTGTTCCATGTGTCTCTGTGTTCTTGGAGCAACAGCTCCCCAGGCCGTGCCCTTCTCGTGGCAGGTACAGAGCACAGAGGGGCTGGTGGCCTTGGTTTGGAGCTGTCCCGTCATTGCCACTCACATTTCAGTGGCTGAAGCGTCACAGGGCCGAGCCCATCATCAATGGTGTAGGGAGCATTCTCTGCCCACAGTGGACCTTGGCAAAGGTGGGCTGAGAAAGAATAATTGTGAGTAATTAGCTTCTCCCAATCCACATATAAAAAAGTGAAGCCTGGAGAAATGATGTAACTTGCCCAAGGTTTTGCAGCCGTCCGCAGATGAGCTGGGCCCTCTGGCTGCCAGGCCCGTCTGCCCTTCCACACTGGTCTCCGGTGCTGTCTGGCCCCCTTCTCCCTGCCCACTCGACGGAGTCCACGCTAACTGTCCTGATGACTCTTCGAGGCCGGATGCCCACTCTCCTACAGCCTCAGTCCCCTGTCCTGGCCGCTGTTATAGCTTTGATCACGCTGCAGCCTCAGGGCCAGGGCCCAGGCCAGACTCCTCGCCCCCTAGAAAGCAGAGACCCCGCCCCAGCGGTCACTGGTAGATGACGTGCGGAGCACTTCCGTCCCTGGGAGACGGATGATGGCTAATCACCCAGGAGGCTTCTGTAAAATGAGTGTCAAAAAGTGATGCTGTCGGTGAGGACTGGGCTGAAGGCGTCCCTGGAGACACGGGTTAGGCGCGTCTGCAGGACGGCGCACCAGCGGGCCTCGCGCTCCTGGCAAGGCAGATGTGAATGCTGGCACGCGGCCGCAGGCTCTGGGCAAGGCTGGCTTCTCTCCTCCGAGTCCACCTTCTCCTCTCTCCTCTCCATTTCTTCTTTCACAGCCTTTATTATATTCACTGTCAGATTTTTCTGCTGTCCATGCCCATCCCATAGTCTGAGACGCAGATTTATGACAACTTGGAAATGCAGCTTTGACAAACTGATGTGCACTAAATTTCATCACCTGCTGTTTAAAAATTGTTCCGCAGCTGTTTGCTGCTAGTAGTTTTAAGCCCATTTAGGAGATGCCCACAACTCCAGTAAGATTCTCTATGATGCTACAGCTTTTCTTTTTTGGTATTCAGTTGTACCATCTTGTATTCATTTTTTAAAATCACTGGCTTTTTTTCTTTTCCACTGTCACTTGTACATCAGCGTCCTGCCTGTCTTCAGGAGCTCCAGTATGGAGCAGGGCAGACGCAGCGCACTGTGAGTAGCTGCTTGGTCATCATTGGGATGAATCACCTCATCTGCATCATTTTAAACCTGGTGGTCACCTCTCTGCTCCCTTGGCCACTTGGTTACTGCTTTTGTACCCACTGCCCAGGTGGGATGTGGGCATGTAGGGAGGGGAGTATGGGTAGGGTGACCTGTAGGATCTTCTGGGACAGACTTAGCAGTGACTTTGTTATTCTTGTTCCTGGGTGAGAACACTGGGCAGGGCTGGGGAGGTCCATGAGCACAGACAGAGATCCTGCCGGATGTGCAGAAGGTCTGTTCTATGTTGGTGATGTCCACAGTGTCTTCTGGAAAACATTAAAAACATTCCATTATTATCAGCTAATGCCAAACGCTTAGTAATTGTCCCTCCTGAGCTGCTGCTTTTTAAACGGCTGCTTTCTTTGCTCTAGTGTTTGCAGTTTTTGGATTTACCAGCGTGGTGAACCTCATCATAGGACTGGAACAAGATGGGATCATCGACGGGTTCATGACGTACTATTTGAGAGAGGTATGGGACTGCTTAGTGACGACGAGGCTTAAACCAAAGGGCCAGCAGCCCAGACCACGGGCCCAGAGACAGAAATTCTCTCATTTAGTGTACGCGGGTCCGGTACGTGGCGCTGCGTGTCCTGTAACAGACTCAGGCTGCTTATTCCCAGGGAAAGTGAAGCAGAAAGGCGAGATCAGACCGTGGGAGGCAATTCTCCCCAACAGTCAGTTCTCACGGCTCCTCTCACTCAAGACCCACATGTTGACATGACCTACTTCTCCCCTTTATTTGTATTTAATATAAATGAGGTACGCTAAATGAATTTAGTATTTGTGTGTCTGTGTTACTACATTAGTATCTCAGAAAGCCCAAGTCAGTCTTCAGCTGGTGAAGTACCAGACACTGAGGCACTTAAAAAAGCCATTTGACTGTGATGATGGACACTCCCCCTGCCCTACCCGAATCATAGCATTACAGAGCTCCCTGACACCTAAGAGAGCTCGTCCTATTTTCTTATTTTAGGGTGGGCTGAATCCAGCCCCAGAGAGGTTAAGTGGCTTACTCAGGTCACACAGGAAATAAAGAGCAGAGCTGAAAGCATACATAGTCTTCACCTGTGTTTCAAGTAACGGGGAGCTTTGTATGTAAGCTAACAGAGGTAGGGAGACCATTTGGGAAGGTAGCAGTGGTCCAGTGAGGGATGCTGAGGGCTTAACTGAGGCCATGATGAAGGGGGGGTGACATTACAGAAATAAAATTGATAGGATTTTCCAAAGACTGCACAGGAGAATGAGGAATAAAAGAAAAATGACCCGGTGGTTTTGACCTTGGTAAGTTGAGTGGCATGGCCCCTAATGCAGAGAGGCCAGGCGGGGGCTGGTTGAGGGGAGACGCTGATGAATTAAAGGCGTTCAGGTGAGTTCGAAGGGCCTAGGGACCACCCAATTAGATGTCAATCAAGCCACCAGGAGGGGACAGCTCTGGCTCTGAGAGCCAGGTGTGCAGGCAGGAAAGATTGAAACCATCACATTGGACGTATTCTTCAGCCAGAGCATGTCAGAGAGGGGCGATGTGGGCCAGGCTTGGGTATAGAAGTACAACTTCAGTTCTGTTTCCCCCTCCTCTGTGATTTTAATTTGATTTGATTTGTGGGGAGAGATGACAGAACAGTCCTTGCCCCAGGGGAGCACGAAGCTTCAGTGAATGCCTGCGTGGCTGGCTGATTGACGGGCTGGCTGATCCACACTCTTCCCTGCTGTAGAAAGGACTTGGGGCAGGGCAGGGAGACAGCGACACAGCCAGGAGGGCACAGACACGGGAGAGAGAAGAAAGGAAAACAGGTGGAGTCAGAACAACAGTAAAACCCATGAAAATTTGATAGCGATTGTCTAGGAGCCGCCTGCAAATGGAACCACCTGCAAAAGGGAAATGTAGTTCATTATATAGTCTTGTTTTCCTAAAGTTAAAAATTTCCCAGGAGAGGTATGGCTTTTCGTGGTAGTACAGTCTCCACTAGACATTAGCTACAAGGCCTTAGTCGTGTTCCCTCTAGGAGCCTCTATTTCCTCATCTGTGAAATGCAGTCAATCCTATCCATCCCATGGGGTTGCTGGGAGGGTCAAATGAGGGGTTGGGTGTGAGGCTCTGAGCTCAGTGCCTGCCTGTGTGTAGGTGTGTGGGCAATGAGCGCTGTCCCCATGCCCAGCCCAGTAAGCCATGGGATCAGCACGAATTATTAAGGTCAGCCAGTGGCTTTGGTGGGCAGGGTCTTTCCTGGTCACCCCTCTGGCCATAGCCAAGCACCTTTTGTCCCAGATTTGGCTTGGCCTCAGTGAGTTTGCCATGACGCCAGGATGGCCTGTACCACCATGTACCTTCGTATCACAGCGCAGACCTGTGTTGATGCATCACAGGCCATTGGCCAGGCCCTCTCTAGTTCCAGCCTCTGTGGCCACACCCTCATTTTGGCAGCTCTGGGGTAAAGTTATTGTTTCACATTTCTAACAGTTTTGTAGCGAGGTAGGAATAGTTTCATCCTAGCAGACTAACACAAATTTGTTCTGCTGTTTTATTTTTCTTGCAATACAGGCCTGGTGTTCTGCATCGAAATGTCTGAGTCTTATTTAAAGTGGACTTCTTTCTAATGCTCTCCTCAGGGTGAACCGTATCTGAACACTGCATATGGGCACATGATCTGCTACTGGGATGGCTCCGCGCATTATCTGATGTACCTGGTGATGGTGGCGGCCATAGCATGGGAGTAAGTCAGTTCACCGGTGTGTGCCCTTGCCACCTTAGCGACTGATAAGCGGTATGTAAGGAATTGTTACGCATAGAGGCAGATGCGCAAACAGGTACACCCCTACGTGAATGGAAGCTCCAGGGGTACAAGGCAGACATGGCTAGGTTCTCCTCGTACCACTGCCTTTTGAACACGTGCCTTGGGCTGCTCTGCAACAGCTCGGGCAGACCTTGGCTTTCTGAGTATGTTCTCTTAGAAGAACAGTCTCATTTTCAAAAATTAAAGCCAAGCACATTCCAAACTTTAATCTAAATTTCAAAACTTCAGTCTCATTTTAGTTCAAGACTTCTGTCTTTCCCCCAGTTCACGTGTAGCTCTGAGGCTTGGGGATGTGGTCCTTTCGTCCTCTCTCACCTCACCCTGCGGCTGGCTCTGGGAGTGTGTGTGAACATGGGATTGGAGACGCTGAAAGTGGCTGTTCTTTGGTTACTGGCACCCTCTGTCTGTCGTGAAATACTGACTTAGTCCTGTGAGGCACACGTGTGGGTTCTTTGGTGACCCCTGCCACAGGAACCTTTGCCTGGCACCAGTCTCTGGGTGAACAGTGCTCTCTCTGCTGAATTCCTGTGTCTTGCCTGCCCGTGATGGGACACCCACAGCTTCTTGCTGCTGGGGTCCCTGTAACCCAGGAGGTCTACCCTTTGGGGAGGAATCTTTCATGATGTCTCAAGACCAACTACCTTCCCAGCCTCCGTTTGTTTCCAGGTTAGAGAAAGCCATGCATTTCTGCCCTATTCAAGGCTGCAGTTTGACACCCACCCCCCTGCATGATGTACTCAAGGACAGTGCCAGCTAATTCTTGTCTGTCCTCCCTGTGACAATCCCAGTCATTGTGAATGGGACCCTTAGGGTTTGGTTGTATTTGGCTTGAGGGCTGGGGTGGGACAGGAAGCACACAGTATTCTTCATTTCTGTTTCCCTTCAGAGAGTCTTCCTTTTGAATTTTTCTCATAGCCTATTACATAGTATGGAGTTGGGTTATTGGGGTTATTAGTTGAAGGAACTTTTTCTCAACATTGACAATTAGGGGTGTATGTCTAGCAGCTCCTTTATAGCATGGGGTACATGTCATTTATTATCTTCACCTTTGGGGCTTTGGCCAGGATTCTGTGACCCAGGGTAAGTCCATTTAACATCCTATGACTCAGGCTGGGTGTGGTGGCTCACGCCTATAATCCTAGCACTCTGGGAGGCCAAGGCGGGCAGATTGCTCGAGGTCAGGAGTTCAAAACCAGCCTGAGCGAGACCCCGTCTCTACTAAAAATAGAAAGAAATTAATTCACCAACTAAAAATATATATACAAAAAATTAGCCGGGCATGGTGGCGCATGCCTGTAGTCCCAGCTACTCGGGAGGCTGAGGCTGAAGGATTGCTTGAGCCCAGGAGTTTGAGGTTGCTGTGAGCTAGGCTGATGCCACGGCCCTCACTCTAGCCTGGGCAACAAAGTGAGACTCTGTCTCAAAAAAACAAAACAAAACAAAACAAAAATATCCTATGACTCATACTTATGATGTTTTGAAATAGGAATCCAATTTCCTTTCTTCTTCGAACTTTTTCTTTTCATGCTGTGGGTTTCATACATAATATGGAAATCCAGGAGTCCTTTGGCAGTGATGACCATGTTGCAGTTTAACAGAAGATCAGTGTAGGCAGCATAATTTCCTATTTAAAATGACACAATAAAGGCTATACAGTATATCACACATGGAAATGAAGTTTGATTAGCAGGGCTCCTTGTGTTTGATTTATTTTGTTCCATGTGCTTAACTAGTTTGAATAAAAATAATATTGAGGGTCATCTTTTGCTCATAGTGCACTAAGACAAATGCACTAAGTCAAGCTTCTTTTGTTGTTACAGAGAAAGTTATAGAACCATTGGCCTATATTGGGTTGGATCTATTATTATGAGCATTGTTGTTTTTGTGCCAGGAAACATTGTAGGTAAGAAACTTTATCTTAAAATTCATTTTCCTTTTCTGAAACAATGGGGCTTATTTTTAAACAGAGAAGCTATTTTGGTGATAATAGAACCTAGAGATTCCACGCTTACCAAAAATCTGTTTTGCACATTCATTCTTTTTTCCCTCCTTAATCATATCTTTTGAGCAATTTTCAGAAGTGTGCATTGAACAATGAGAGAGTCAAGTATCAGGGATTCCTGACTTTTTAGAAGGATGTAGAGGGGGCGAGTATGGTGTTTATGGCTACATTTAGTGTGAAAATATTTCTTAAAACTCTTTGTATTAGATATAACTCCAGACACAATGAGAGCTCCAAAAATGTACTTGCAAATTAAGATTCTTGAAGGCTGAAGTAAAAGAGCTTATTTATGCATGTAGGAAATCAGGATATTATATTAAATATGCTTTTAAAATACTATAGATAGGACATGTCTGTTAATACTAAACATGTAATAGTTTTAAACTGATCCCCTTTTTTGGGGGGGTCTCATTAAAAATATTGTATGGCCTGTAACAAAATTTTAGATGACTTGAGATGGGGAGGTATTCTAAATGTTACTTGTGTTAGATGTGCTTTTGGTAAACTTTTGACTTTCTCTTTCTTTCTCTCTTTTAAATAGGAAAGTATGGAACACGAATTTGCCCTGCTTTTTTCTTAAGCATACCATATACTTGTCTTCCTGTCTGGGCTGGTTTCAGAATCTATAATCAGCCATCAGAAAATTATAATTATCCCTCAAAGGTGATTTTATAAAGTTTTGATGTAATCCGTTCTCAAACTCATAGGGCTCATTCACATCCACTGACCACTGAACTGAACTATGACTCTGTGGACTGGGGCATTCAATCAGTGTGACTGTTTTGATTATGTGGCATTAGTTTATATCTTAGTTAATGCAGCCATTACGGTCTGTTTCTGTCTGAATACGTGTGTATCTATTGACAAGGCCATACTTTTGGGAACTTCTCGTGCCCATGGCCACACTGGCTCTTAGGCATCAGATTGTGCATTTGTGTACTAGATGAAGTCCACAGTGTGTGGTCTGGCTGGGGCTGTTAATGGCCTGGCTTTTGAGCACTTGGGCACCTCTTTCTGTGATACCTATATATTTGCTGAAAGGATGCTGGAGAGAAACTGCTGTTCAAGTTACTCCACGTAGCCACAGGGTCTGATTTCCAGGAGATCCAGGCCCATGGAGACGTCTTCTGAGACATCTCTCTTCCATCCACATCCAAAGTGGTCAAGGTGAAACGATACTGGTCTGGCAGGCACTCTGTTAAGGTCTTCATTTCATAGCTAGTTTATCTTTCTAAGTTTCTTCCTTTTATAGGTATTAGATCATGTAGTAAGATCCTTTAAGCTAAATTGATATATGAAAATATGAATTATTAGAGATAATCAGAACATGATTATTCATTTTACAAAGAGATTTACAACAGAATTCATTAAAATACATTAAAATTTACAGACACTTCATGTGCAAACATTCAGACACCTGCTGTATAAACCCTGGCTGGCACACCGACAATCGGGACCCCTTTCCATCCCTTTGAGGAAGGAGGTAGCTGTTAAAAAGAAAAAATAGTAACCTTACCCGTAGTCTTGGCTCCACTGCTTTTGGAGGTTGCATATCAGCAGAGTATTTATGTCATGAGGCACGTAGAACTATTTGTTATTTTTAATGCTAAAACACAGTGATGGCCAGGACCGAACGGGCAGTGTCATACAGTGCTGACAGGAACATAAATTTAGAAGTACTCTGCAAAGCAATTTGGCAATGTTACCAATCTTAACAAATGTAACCCTTCAACCTCATAATTCCACTTGTAGGACCCTACCTTCAGAAAATCATCAGGGAGATGCTGCCAAAGATTTATGTACAAAGTTTTCATTATCACATTAAGAGTAACAGTGAAAAATGCCTAAATGTCCAAAGATGGGAGAACTGCTAAAGACTGATGCTTCTATATGGTATTAGTTTTAGAAGCATTTTTAATAATGTATGAAAGTGCTTATAATATAGGTAGATATTGAGGGCAAAAAGAATACAGAATTATTTATATACAAAGTCCTAATTTTGTGAATACAGATTATGCAGATTATATGTGTATGTATGTGTGTATATATGTAATATATTCATTTATATATATTACTGGAAAAGTATACCAACTATTAATAGTGGAATGGTGGGCTTATGGTTTACATTTCTATTTTTCAACTGAGTGTGTGTTTATAATTATGAAAATGTCATTGTAAGAAAAATATGGACTCATAGAGCTAGAGGGCCCCTTCAAGAACATCTGGCCCAGTCTCTTCATTTCACAGATGAGGAAACTGAGATGTGACAGAGGGAATGATTTTCCTAAAGTTGCATGGCCAGCACTTTATTATATCAACTATGAATCTTCTAAATTCTCTTGTCATCCCTTGTCATAGCATTTCGTGTTTCAGATTTCAGATTCTCGTTTGGCACTTGGGGCCTGCTCTTTAGTTACAAACTCTATTTTAGGTTGTTCAAGAAGCCCAAGCGAAGGACCTGCTGAGAAGACCCTTTGATTTAATGTTGGTCGTGTGCCTCCTCCTGGCAACTGGATTTTGCCTGCTCAGAGGCTTGGTAAGCATAACAGACCGAAGTAACATAACATTACTATACTACTAATACTTCCAAATGGGAAAAACCTGAAAATATGTTTTTGTTTTTTTATCAGACTTCTTAGCAAATTATCACACTATTCTTCTCATGAGAGCCTGGAGCTGTGGACTGGGGCTGTTTTCTACCCCCTCCCTCTGGTCCTTAGATAAAGCTCCACTCAAAGTATCTTCCTTCCCTTATTTTAGGGCCCCTGAAAAATGAGCCATTAGAGTCCCATGCTTTTGAGTCGTTTGACGTTTCTGATTTAGATGTAATTATCTTTGGTAAGGGTGATACCCGATACAACCATGGCACAGAACATCCCTGTGTTTTCAGAAGCAGGGTTGGTGGGGTTGAGGAAGGGGCACTCGATCAACAGTTCACACCCATGTAGGGTCATGTGACTTTCTCCCTGGTAAGAGTAGCGTGGACTAAATTATGCCCAGCTTTGGAGTCTTTATATTGATGTGACTGAAATACATGAAGGGAATGTGGGAATTTCATTTTTTTGTATTTTTCCTTTACCACTTTTATTGTGTAGAGGTTAAGAAAAAGACCCACAGGCCTTGGAGTTGGAATCCTGGCCATTTACTAGCTGTGTGGCCTTGGAAAAATTACTTATCCTCTTTGATCCCCCGTTTTCTCCTTTGTAAAATAATAGTACCTACCTTATAGTATTGTTTTGAAGATTAAATAATATGCATCAAACACTTGGTAGAGGACCTAAAACATAGTAAGTGCTTAATATATGACTGCTGTTACTATTTTTATTGATCAGTGATCCTTCACAATGCTATAGTTTCATGATTCATTCGTGGTAGAAATGAATTTGAGGAGCTCAGAATTATATGGTTAATTATATTCACCTTCAGTGACAATTACTAACTACTGTGAGCCTGTGGAGTTGCACTGCACAGCACCTGGGGAATAGAGTGAAAAGTGGAAGCTGATGTATCTAACTTATGGTTTTGGGGTCCTCGGGTTGTATCTAAGGATCCTATGCAGCTAGCTGGATTCGGGGCAAAAAGCTGTTTTAAGAGTTGTCCTTTGGGGCCCATTTTTACCAACTCAACCACTGGCCCACGTTCATACATTATCTGGGTGGGACATTTATGGCCAAGGACACGAGGAATGGTGCCTGAGGGAGAAGGTGACTCAGAGGGGACCTAGCAATGTGCCAAAGGGACAATTGTCTATTTGTGGCCTACAGTCCACACCACCATGACTAAATCTGCTCTGCTCTCTTTCAAAGTGGACATTGGAGGTGGCTTCAGAGAGAGGACCCTGCTTTCAAATCATTATCCTTTACTGCCCCCAAAGGCCATATACTGTGAGGCACTGGAGAGAGGAGGATGCTATTTTTGAATCTTACAAAGCATAGTAAGATAAATTTGGTGTAGAAATATACTTTTTTTCCGGTAGGGAATCGTTGGCTAGTTATTTCCAGGAAAAATGAAACTGGGAATCTAAAGCAAGCTGTGCTTTGGCTAGCCAAACCTAGATACTTAAAACTCTGAATATTCGAAAGGTATCCAAGAATAGAGCATTAGTTTCCATTTCCTGCTCTGTGATTAACCTCTGCTTAATCTCTTTGGAGTCAATCTGCAGAATATTTATTTCCTTTCTTTCCCTTTCATTGATGAGCCTCTACAATGCATAGTTTTTGTTAAATGGCAAAGCAGCTTGTGACTAAACCTGACATGTTTAGTCTTATGAGCAAACCTAAGAACCAGATGTAACTGTATTTTTACAATGACTTTATTTTGTCCCTAGATTGCTTTGGATTGCCCGTCTGAGCTCTGCCGATTATATACACAACTCCAAGAGCCCTACCTGAAGGATCCTGCTGCTTATCCTAAAATTCAGGTCAAGTATTAATAGTTGTAAAGACTACGATTTTTCTAAAGTTAATTTTCTCTATTTAAAAATGGGAAGGGGCTGGGCGTGGTAGCTCACACCTGTCATCCTAGCACTCTGGGAGGCCGAGACGGGCAGGGCAGATTGCTCAAGGTCAGGAGTTTGAAACCAGCCTGAGCAAGAGCAAGACGCCGTCTCTACTATAAATAGAAAGAAATTCATCGGTCAACTAATATATATAGACAAACTTAGCTGGGCATGGTGGTACATGCCTGTAGTCCCAGCTACTCGGGAGGCTGAGGCAGTAGGATCGCTTGAGCCCAGGAGTTGGAGGTTGCTGTGAGCTAGGCTGACGCCATGGCACTCTAGCCTGAGCAACACAGTGAGACTCTGTCTCAAAAAAATAAAAAGGGGAAGGTATGGTCCCATATAGGAAATAGAAATTAACATTTTCAAAGATGAAAATGTTGATTTTTTTTTTTGTACTTGTTAGGCCATTAACTGCTAATTTGCTGATGATGTGATTTCTCTGTTCAATACAGATGCTGGCATATATGTTCTATTCTGTCCCTTACTTTGTGATTGCGCTTTATGGCTTAGTGGTTCCTGGATGTTCCTGGATGCCTGACGTCACACTGATACATGCTGGAGGTCTAGCTCAGGTACTAAGAATATCCTCTGTTGAGGAAGTTTACTTGTCATCTAACTGTCATTGTTGAATATATGAAGAGCATGTTTGCTCAGTGTTTTAGATGAGATAGTTGTCACCTTTTGTTTATGTTCCTTAGGAGACATTTCTGCACATACATTTTATTTAAATCTCACAATAACTATCTGGTAGGTTTGTGACCCACTGAGGTTAAATGATTTGCCCAAGGTCACATACCCAGCAAGTGATGCTGCTGTGTATAGGACTGTTTCCTTATCACTGAACATCATGGCTACTAAAAAATGATTGAGAACTGTTATCTTTGAGATGTTTATCTAAATTTAAGATTTTAGAAGTCCATTATACTATGCTATACAGAACCAGCGAAACTGGTTTTAAAACAATTCTATTCCTGAAAAGCAGAGCCTATCACTTGATCCCCCCTGGCACCTAGCCAAGTCCCTGGCCTACTTTAGGTATTCAGCGAAAGCTTACTACATTGAACATGAAATTATCTATGGAAAACTTCACACATAACACAAAGCACACTTTTAAATAACAATTAGCAAAACAAATTGATCTTCTGAACAAGGAAGAAAATTAAGTAATTTTACCTTTTTTTCTCATTAGAAATAAAAAACAGTTGAACTCATCTTTAAAAACATTATCTTTGTCTTGGTCTTTTCAAGCAGGCCTAAGAATGAGGTTCATCCAGAAATTCTAGGCATACACAGTCAATTACACTCATGGTATAGTAACCATGATGTCAAAAAGACGTAACTAGAATTTACAGAGTTGAAAAACAGTTATAGTATTTAAATGTTAAATCCTTCCAGTTTGAGGTACTTCTTAATCATAAAATTAGAATATTAGTATGTAACACAGTTGATGCAGCATCCAGAAGTAATGGTTCGTATCCTTTCCTTGAGTGACTAGAGAGAAGAGAAATTTCTCTCCCTTCACTGGCTGCTCTTCCTTGGCAGATTTCTAAATACCTAATTCCTCGGGCCTCAGTTTGGGGTCTTTAATTCCATATCTTTCAGTACCAAGTATAGGCTGATGACTTCCAGTTTCTACCTTCAGCCCAAACTGCTCCCAGACTCCTATATCTAATTCCAAACTCTATCTTTTTAATTGGCTGTCTCAGTAGCATCTTAGATTTAATGTGAAAAATAGAACTTGATATTCCTCACAACTTCTCTTCCAGTTTTTCATTATCTTTGTAAATGGCCCAATTGCATCCAGCAGCACAAACCGAAATGGTGGAGTAATTCCGTTTTTTGGAGACAAAGTTTTGCTCTGTCACTCCAGCTAGAGTGCAGTGGTGTTATCGTAGCTCACTGCAACCTCAAACTCCTGGGCTCAAGCAATCCCCCTGCCTCAGCCTCCTGCATAGCTGGGACTATAGGCACACACCACCATGCCTGGGTAATTTTTCTATTTTTTTGTAGAGATAGGGTGTTGCTCTTACTCAGGCTGGTCTTGAACTCCTGAACTCAAGTGATCCTCCTCCCTAGGCCTCCCAGAGTGCTGGGATTACAGGAGTGAGCCACTGTGCTGGGCCAGAAAGGTAGAGTTCTTTTACACCCCCCATTCTCTCGCCCTCTACATCTAGACCATCACTGGGTCTGGTTAGTTCTGACTCAGGAGTAATTCTCAAACACATTTTTTTCCCAGCTCCACTGCCACCAGATTAGTCCAAGCTCTTAATACCTAACTTTATGCCAGGCAAACCAGGTTAAATCGTTTACTTACCTATTTTTGCAAGGATAGGCTATGTGCTCTGCTGCAGTAACAAATACTCAAATGGCTTAACACAATAAAATTATAGTTTTTGCTTGTGCAAAGATGATGTGGGATATTTTCAAGGGCCAGGCCTGGCACCAACTCAGCTGCGAGGGAGGCTGGTAAATGTGGTCTTCCTGTGTGCCTCCAAAGAATAAACAGCATGATGAACACATAGTATTATCTTTGCCAGTTTTATAAAAAAGTCTCCATTTAAAGATGAGGAAGCTGAGGCTCAGGACATCTTCAGTTACTTACCTAAGATCGCAGTTACTAACTAGCAGAATAGGGACGTGAAATCCTGTCTGATTACAAAGCCCATATTCTTCTCCTGTTACTAATATTTTCTCCCACCCCATGAAAGCAATTAGCTGTGGCACAGAGTCCTACAGCCCAAAGATAGACTTCACATGGTACTGAGGAGTTGGAGAACCTTTGGGGGTAGGAGGCAGTGACATCTGAGCTGGATTCTGAGGGCCGAGCGGGGCTTGATTAGGCTGAGGCTCTCCAGGGAGCAACGCAAGGCAGCACTTAGGCATGAGTGTGCAGCAGGGCTGGGGGCAGAGTGCGCCTCAGCTTTTGTTTTCTTGACCTGGTTCCCCTGCCTTATTCTCCTGTATCTTCCAGGACAGAGGGCCTCCCACCCACTTCACTCTTGCCAGCCCTTTCTTCAGGGAATTAGATTGCTCAGAGTTTGACAGCTATTCATTACCTGTGTGCTTTGCTTGTACAATCAGGCCTTCTCTGTCTGCCATGCGCCCTGGTCTGCATAGTACCAGTCCTCAGTGCAGGAAAGCTAGGTGTCATCAGCTAGGAGGCTAAAGAGACCAGATGCTGGACCTGGTCAAATTGCAGGAGATGACTGGGGAACTAGGCAGGTAACTGAGGCAAAGGCCTAAGAATGTGGACAGAGTCAACAGTCAGAAAACTTAGGAAGTAATTGTTTTGGGAAAAAATGGGTGTGTGACCCTGTAGCAGTAAGACTAAGCCCAGGCTAACCTGTTGGTGAGATTAAGCTTGCAGATGGGCACTTGTGACTCTAGCTGGGTGGTTTTGGGAAGGGCAATGTGGACTGTAGAGCAATTGGCAATAGCAGGGGCAGCTTTAGCCAGACCTCAGGCCTTGCAGGAACCCTTGGGTTCATCCATCACTGCCCAGTTTACAAGGTAGGCTGAAGCCCGTCTTATTGGTGAGTGCCAAGACTCACAGCCTGAGGCTAAGGACCACATCTTCTAAATGTCAGAAGAATGTTTCTCCCAACCTAGCAGGTAAAAGGGTGGCATAATTCAAGAATTATGTGTCTGACATTCCCATAGCTCTTGGCTGGACTTTAATATCTACCTACTTGTTATGTGTAGGGTAAGGAAAAGTTAGAAATCATGCCGCAACTAAACAATGCATACTATTGGAATGATGAGTTACAGTTATGTGATTTGGTTTATACTTAGCAAATACTTGGTTATGAAATGGATTCTCACCTCAGGGGGATACCTGATATATTCCTCATAAAAAGCACTCTCTGTAGTCTTGATCAGCACCCTTGCTTGCTGAAAATGCCATTCCTAATTCAGAAGCCTTATGCATTCACAATCCCAACTAATTTACTAAAACCTGCTTTTATTTAAAGATTAGTGAACTCCTAAGTCTATGCAATTTAACAACAACAAAACAACAAAAAACCAACCTTTGAAAAGTTCTATATCAGTACAGATCAATGCTGGATAGTTACTGGGTCCTTGATTTCAGACCATGTAGGAATCTGCCAAATCTGCTGCCTTCAGAAATCAAAAAGATCAATTCAAAAGTAAAAGAAAACTGAATAAAATAAAACCATTTTAGACCAAAGAGTTCCTTTGGGGACTTATTTATAACCCAACAGTCTTTTCATGTAAAATGGTTACCACAGGATTAAAGCTGCAAGTTTAATTTGAAAAGCATATAGGCTGCTTAGATCTTTACATATTAGCATTTTCTATCAATTGGTATTTTCTATACTAAAATATCACTGAAAATGAAAAAAAAAATCAGAGCCAGTATAGTTAATATGGTTAAGAGCATACGGTCTGGAGGCAGACTGGTTCCGATGTGAGCCTGTCACTGATTAGCACAGCGACCTGGTTACTTTACCTCCCTGATCCTGTTTCCTCTTCTGTGATGTGAGGATAGTACCTTTCTCATGGAGGTGCTGTGAGAGTTAAATGAGGTAATGCACAGGATAGCTTAGAACAGTGCTTGGCACATAATAGCGGTGTAACTCTGTTGCTGTTATCATTATTGATAGAAGATTCCCAGTGAGAATCTGGAAAAATGCCTTATGTTGCTCAATCTGTAGACAGATTAGCTAAGCTATGTGTACAATTGCCAAAAAACCCAAAGAAACTGGGAGAAAGCTTTGGGACAGACTCAGAAAGGGTTTGGCAGGGAGCCTCTGAAGCAGGATCCGTTCCACTGCAGTGAGGTGGTACCCCTTCCCACTGGCTGCCCTCAGACTTTCTAACTCCCTGCCTCTGCAGGGCTATGGTCTGGAGGCTTACATGTGGATAATCTGGTTGTAAAGAGTTGACTCTACTGGAAGTAAATTTCCTAAGTTTTATTTCCTTTATGAAGACCTTTAAAATATATCTGAGTGTAAAGGTTTAGGAAAAACCTGGATAATTGGGATCCTAATGCAAATCCCATTCTACTCATTTGCTTCTGGCGTGATTCATTACTAAAACATCTTTATTTAGTATTACAATTAGACTTTGGGTTCAGGATCTTTAAGTACTTATCCTTTTGTGGAGACATTGACAGTCAAATGGTCAAGAAGGGTGTCTAAAAACAAAGATCCCAGGTTTTTTACATCGTAGAGCACCAGATCATGAATAGGTGTTTCAGTTGAGTTTTGTATTTGTGTCGGAATAGCCCTAAGTGCTTGGCACTAAGAATATCACAAATTGAACCTTCACAACAACCTATGAGGTAGGTTCCATTATGAGGATGCCAGAGGGTTATAGCTCTTGCCCAAGGCCACACTGCTGGTGTGCGGTGGAGATGGGGTTTGACTCTGGTGATCTGGTTCCACAGTCCATGTTCTGAACCACTATACTATGCTGCTCAGAAAACCCTAGGAAAAGATAGCACAGTTCTGGATAAGCAACTCACACTGTATTGACCAAATAGCCTATCCTAGCTGTTGTCCCAATGGTCACATTAGTTTTGGCTTATAACATTAACACTAGCACATAAACTCTTTCAGTTCTTCCTTCTGGAGCTAGGATTATGATTTTTAGTCATCTTTTCCAGATTGTTTCTGTAAATAAAAGAAAACAGAACTATTAAAATTTAAGCTTTGTTCACTTTTATTGTCTTATTTTTCATTCCAATCATCCATTCTAAAAAAATCAGAGTATATATATATATCTTAATTACTTCTGTAAGGGGAAAGATGATTTAGAATGTAATAGAAGAAAAATTATTAGGAACTCAACCTCACATCACTAAATTTTGGAGATTTCTGGCATCCACATGTTAATTCAGCAGCACTGAATTTGTGGAGCGAGCTGACTCCAGAATAATGTGCAGGCTGAGCTCTTCAGGTCCTTCTCAGGGGCTCTCCTGCTGTTAGAAACATCACCCAGCAGACAATTGTGCGGCCCTTTATCAGCTGTGTGCTTAGGAAGGGAACCCTTCTCAGGTGAGACTGAGGTTTTTTTAAAACTTCAGAACCCTGAACATTTAATAACACATGCCTTGGGAGGAAACTATGGCTGGAGGTATGGCAATCATTACACCTGTTAGAACTATGAGCAGTACTGGGTGCTGCAGACAACTGGCCTCAGAGTTCTTCTCTCATATACAAACACCTCTTTGGATTAGGAATGTAATAATCTTTGTCTTTGTCAAATAATTCCGAATAAAAAGGCCTACAAAACAGGTACAAAAATAGAGAAATACTTTGTAGACTTTTTTTTTTTTGAGACAGGGTCTTGCTCTGTTGCCCTGGATAGAGTATAGCGGCATCATCGTAGCTCACAGCAACCTCAAATTCCTAGGCTCAAGTGATCCTCCTGCCTCAGTCTCCTGAGTAGCTTGGTGCTACAGGCGTGCACCACTATGTCTGGGTAATTTTTCTTTTTCTTTGTAGATTTTTTTTGTAGAGACAGGGTCTCACTCTTGCTCAGGCTGGTCTCAAACTTTTGAGCTCAATCGATCCTCCCACCTCGGCCTCCCAGAGTGCCAGGATTACAGGCTTGAGCCACCACACCTGGCCTTGTAGACCCTTTTTGTATTTTGACAGTCACAAGACCACTGTTGTTGAACGTTTATTGAGCTCTAACAATGCGACAAGTGTCACACAGAACATTAGACACAGTACCTGCCCAGTGGGCTTACAATCTAATCTAAGGACATGAATCATTTTTAACTGTTGTCATGACTTTGCTGTTCATGAGAATGAGGTATTAACTGCACTGTTAGTGCAGAAAAAGAGCCCATGGAATCACTGACTTTTGATGCAGGCTTCCCTATGCAAGTAGGCACAACCGCTCCTATTTCTTATTCTCTTAAAGTATGGTTGGCATATTCCCAAATTTTGTGATTTCTTGATGTCTACAAGTGTCCATAAAGGTAGAGCCATCAAACATTTCTGAAAACCAGGGTTCAAATTTAGCTTTTAGTCCAGAAGAAAAGTTTGGCTATATATGTAAAAAAACACTATCATTCAAAATAGGCCCTAAGGAAAAATAGTGAGGGGGGCCAATCTCTTGTTCAGAGTTCCTAGAATTTCCACAGTAGCAGCTCCTCAGGGCACCCTGGCAAATGCCTTTGACTCTCAAGGTCTTTTGTCTTCAGAGCCCAGAGATGCACACACGTTTGCTGGGTTGTGATTGGCATCTGCCTAGGGGAGGTGTGTCCGAGGGCAGAGCCCTCTCAGCGTCTCATGGATCACAGTGCAGACAATTCACATGTTGGTCCTTGGCAACAAACCACACTAATTTTTATCTCCAGAGAGTAGCAAAAACATACCAGAGTGTATCTCCAGAATATATCAGCGATTTGTAAAAATGCAGCCCATTAAAATATCTGCCACTGATAAAAATTCATAATGATGCTGCTTATAAAAGCTTGTCCTTTTCTTGTCATGGGTAAAGTGAAGTGGTAACACTTTTATCTGTTAACCACTTAGCAGAATAAATTGATTTCAAATGGAAGGAAATATAAAATAACTTATGTATTTAAAGGAAATTATTTAGTTCTTCATTCTTGTTACTTCCGTGCCTTCTCTAGATTGCAGTATCTTCTGTCTCTTCACTTTGATCCTGATAAACTAGTAATTTACTAAGAATCACGTTTGGATTCCCAATCCTATTGTCATCTATACCTTGAATTTCAGCAAGAAATGAAAATGCAGACTCTGGGGCTGCATTTTGTAATGATACAAGGATTTCCTGAGGAAATCCTCTCAAAGGAGCTTTTAATCCTGCTGTGGCCTATATGACCCTTTCTAATAGTTTTCCTCTATGCTTATGAAAAGTATAAAAAAAGACCAATGGGCACATTCTGATTGTGTGTTCTGAACAAGTAAGTATACAAGCATAGAGGGAGGCTGTTTAGCAAAACTCAGATTTTGCTGGCAAGTCCTACTTCTAAGTAAATTATAATTTGATTTGAAAAGTTTGCCTGCGTGTATATTTGCCATTTTATAATGAGCAACTATACTCCTACCTCCACACAAGTTGGCAACAGCCTTATCTTAAAAACAATGTGTTGTATTTTTTAAGTTGCATAAAAAACAAATAAAAAATATACAACAAAAAGGCTTTGAGTTCTTGTTCCAAGGAGTAGATGAAAGACTGATAAACAAAGCTGAGATTCCCAGTGCTTCTCTTATGCTAAAAATATTTTAGCTTTCTTAAACTCTGTACTTCCTTCATTTTTACTAGACATAATTTGTGAGCCATAACTGAGTTTCTATGTAGGATTCTCCAGAATGCAAATCAGAACAAAACTGAGATTTTACTCAGACTTTTCTGTTAGATTGAGCCATTAATGTTTGGTAAGGAACACTGGATGGGTTAAAAGACAAAACTAGCATGACGAACCACACTAAAGAATGTATACTTTATTTGAACAGTTATATCAAGAATGGCCCTAAATTTAACGAAAGAGTACATTTAATGAAAGACTATCATATTAAAGACCATCATTTGATGGTATTCTGTCTGCAGGTAAGACTGGTTTTGAGGGCACAGAAACATAGTCTGAATGAACCATTCAGAACTCATCGTGCATCCAGCTAAACACAAATTTCATGCTTACCAATTTTTTTTTTTTTTTAATGCAACAGGCTCAGTTTTCTCACATTGGTGCTTCTCTTCATGCTAGAACTGCTTATGTCTACAGAGTCCCTGAAGAAGCGAAAATCCTTTTTTTAGCATTAAACATAGCATATGGAGTTCTTCCTCAACTCTTGGCCTATCGTTGTATCTACAAACCAGAGTTCTTCGTAAAAACAAAAGCAGATGAAAAGGTGGAATAAAAACATTACTTCATGTTCTTCCTCTCTAGATTTGTGACTCTTGTTATACTGGTACTGATATTTTGTCCCATTTATCCTCTTCCCATATACGAATACTTAAGAATACATAAATTCTTGCTCTGCACTAATATGTGTGAGGTACACTGTATTGTGTGGGTAAATTTTCTTTTTTTGAAGGAAAACTGAAGTTGTTGAGAAAGTTTGTTTAAAGAAATCTATTTGAAATTATTTGCAAATAAACCTTACCATTTATCTCAATATTCTGTTTGACATATTAAATAAATGTGTGAAAAATTACAATTTAGTGCCTACAGTAGTGAGCTTAGAAATCAAAGTATTCAAAAATGAATTATCATCTGTGCATATTAAAAATTCAAAATAGTGAACATAGGTTGGAAAAATAACTCTTGCATATAAGATGTATATGCTTCATTATCAACCTCAATATAAAAGGCAAGTCATCAGAATATTTTAAAATGTTTGAAAAGTGTTTTCCCAAAGAAAGTATATTATTTGCTGTTGTTTTAAAAATTGGTTTTACTAAAATTTTTTGTGTGAATCTAAATAGCTAAGGAAGGATGATAACTTTATCTTTGCTCTTAATGAACACTTATCTTATTGGTGGCTATAAATATTTTTCTTGTATTTCTGTTATATTTTTAATAAAATTATTTTTGGCCTTTATGAAGACAATTTTGTTAACTTTGAAACATTTTATATATGCATATAAAATGGCTTTTTCTTTAAGAAAATCTGTTATATGTTCCAATTCAAAATGTCATCTACATTCTCCTTATGTTTTTAGTATGAGCAATGAAGAGGACTTTTGATGAATTAATTAAACTTCATTAATTATATAATAAAATGTTCAAAATTAAAAAGTACCTTTTAAGAAAAAAGAAGAACTGGATTGGTATCCTTCCTATCTTTTTATGAACGTTTCCTATCTGGAATCGTGTGAGTATACTACTAGAGAGAAACAAACCAAAACTATAGCTGCCTCCGTAGTGTGCTGTGGAGTGGTGAGTAGATTGGTGCTTTCACATCCTTGGCTGACGTCCTCACTGTCGTCGTCATTAATGGCCCTAGGCTTTTAGATCTGCTCACATTTTTCTCTTCATGTTATTTATTAGCTCTTCACAATAAGAAAACCAAAAGAAAATGGGATACAAATCAATGCATGGATAATACCAAGGACGTCAATCTAGGGTCCACAGGGCTGGTAGATATGCATGTGCAAGCAAATCATGTAGTCATTTTCCCCAACTCCCCTGCCCCCCAGTGTTTTCAAATAACCTAAAACCCAGAGAGAGAGAGAGAGTGCTTAAAAAAAAAGTAATAAAGAAAAAGAAAACCCTCACCTGCACTTGATTCTATTGTCAACTTGCTGTTAACAGTTTTTGCTTTAATATATGAATTACATTAATACCTCACGTTACATATATGAAGCCAAATTACACTAACTTAGTTGTTTACAACCTCAAACCTTACTCCCAGTACACATTCCAATAAATTTATTCTGTAAAAACAATACATTTTTTTGTTTTTGATTTTTTTACAGTAAACTTTTCAACTACAAACCTCGAATACGCGAAAGATGTTCCAAAGACAAGCATAACAGGATTGATAAAACTCAAGCTGACTAAATGTGTTCTCACAATATAAGCTGGCATAAAAATAAATAAAATTCTCTATTATCACAATAGCAACAATAATGTACATATAATAATGGTTTGTGGATGAATAGTAACTATTCTAATTCTAGTTCCAAAAGAAAACAGTTCATTTTAAAAGTCTATATTTAAAAGTCAATGCTTTGTCTGTTTTCCCATAGGGCTGCTGTTGAGTCCAGCTTTAAAATGTAAAGTGTCCACCTTGAGTGATTAGCTCAAATTGTATTGGCATTGGGAAAAAAATAAATCACTGCTTTTATTCTGGAGTAACACAAAAAGACTCACTAACTTCACATATAGAAACTTAGTTTGTGTACATAACAACATGAATTTTGAGAAGTATAAGCTGTCAACTAGCTATTTCTAATATGGAATAGATATTTTACAGTATGGTTAAACTTTACACATGGCCTCAAAACTGAAAGACAATTTTAATTTTATCTTCAATATACCAACATTAATGTATTTAGGAATTAGTTCCTGGGTTCTGTCACAAAGAATAAACTCCATCCTTAAGAATTGTGTTGAGTGGTCATTTAAAAAATGCTAATTTATATTTAACTGAGTGTTTGGTGATGGTGGGGTAAAGGCAGGAAAATGATGAACACAACTGCCTTGATCAAAGGATCCTAGACATTTGTAAGTCTGTGCAGAAATCTTGATAATCCTTAGTGGTTAAGGGCAACTTCATGCAACCAAATAATATGAAATTAAATCAGTAACTTTAAAAAAGGCTAAAATGTCTTCTTTTCCCAAACACAACAGAGAGGAATGTGAATAATGTACATACAAACTGGGGTTCTGTCAATGACAACAAGGACTATGTGTTGGTTCATATCAAATCCAAGAATATTAGACAACCAAACATATAACCTTCTTGTGGTTTCTCTTAATACGCAGCATTCAATAGGGTAGTTAGGTCTGTAAAAAAAAGAAAGAAAACAAGCCTTTAGAGGATTTAGGATACTAACAATGGGAGCTATCCACACCTACATAATATATAACTAATTTTCTGAGGTTTTAATATGTACTGCAACATTAACAATACTTACTCTGCAAGAACAGCTTGAGGCTTTGCTTTATACCGATCAGTACAAAAAGTTAAAGGGCAATACTAGGGCATTTTTAGTGCTACATTAAAAAAAAAAAAAAAAAACAGGAAAAAAAGAATAAACTTTGTCTACTGTCTTTTAGGGCAGTACAACTCCAAAGCTATGTTCATTGCTGGATACGTAAAGTCAATGGAGAAACTGATAAAATCTATCTTTGTGAGGATTGTGATGTCAGAAAAGCTATGTAAAATTTAAAAAGCATTTAAGAGTATGCAGAAATTAATCTTCAAAATATTTACAACTTAATCACTTATGACATGGCTCAAAGAAATATAAGAGTTAACAAAATCAAGATGTTCAAAGTCTTTGACTTTTTGCTTTTGAAAAAAATATAAAGGATGAAAAAAAGGAAGCCTAGATTTCTTTTAAAATTTAGATGGCATCCATGTGACAAATATAAACTATTTGTTTCATAAAAGAGATAGGTTTCAATTTGGATTCCACTTTAAATGGTGTCAGGTTATATTTCCCAAAAAGGATGCTGTTTTTGTTTTCTTCATTATTAACCCAAATATATTAAACCTCTTAGTAAAGCTCTTATAGGATAAATGAAAGAAGGAACTCAGGCCCCAAATATTTTTTCTAAAAACAGCCTACTTCAGCTCTTTATTTCACTAAATGAATGAATGTATTTGTAAGCACACATGTACACACTCATAGGTATGTTCTCAGCCAAAATTTATACAATATTTTTATAAATGATTCCAGGACCTTCATAGGAGGAAAAATTACCAAACCTACCATCCCCTCAATATGGCAGAAATGTGTTTCTGCTTTGAGTCTCGCTTTGTTGCCCAGGCTAGAGTGAGTGCCATGGCATCACCCTAGCTCACAGTAACCTCAAACTCCTGGGCTCAACCAATCCTCCTGCCTCAGCCTCCCAAGTAGCTGGGACTACAGGCATGTGCCACCATGCCCGGCTAATCTTTTGTATATATATTAGTTGGCCAATTAATTTGTTTCTATTTATAGTAGAGACGGGGTCTCACTCTTGCTCAGGCTGGTTTCGAACTCCTGACCTTGAGCTATCCGGCCGCCTCGGCCTCCCAGAGTGCTAGGATTATAGGCGTGAGCCACTGCGCCCGGAGGCAGTCAATCTTAAATACAAAACATTTAAAATCTGTGAACTTGCAAAATGCAATGCCCAGTGACTCCTAATTATTTATTAATAAATAAAAACACTAGATATAAGATTATACTCACAGATACTTTAGAGGAGCTTCCTCCCTTGTGAAGGAAGACATCCATTAGAATAATGAAAAATGGTTAGTCAACCAAAGAAATCTTTAACGATGTCTTATTATTAATGTGAAAGGCAATAAACTCAGTGTTTACCTTGGTAGAAAATTCACAGTAACAACTATTAATCCACATCAAAGAATATTTTTGGAACAGATGGTTCCATAGCAGCCTCAGAGTATTACTAATACCTCAAACAAAGTGAAGGTGGCCAGAGTGTGACCACAACTTTAAGCAAATGCTTATTTTTATCTTTAAACAAGGTACTGTCAAATGGGTGCTTTGTAAAAGCAAATTATAAAATCTGAGTTTTTTTTAAACTTCTCATACCATAGTCATTCTCTTTGTATTTATGTATTAAAAAATATATCTTATTAATTCACAATGGTATATAATCTGGACATGGTACTCTGAGTGTCTGCCAGACCTAAAGTCTCTTCTTAGTAGCCAGAAATGGTTCCTTATGCACTGGTTGTCATGCACCCCTACACTGGATAATGGCTGGGGAATCCAATCAGATTCTCTCTTGAGGTACCTGAATGTGAGGCATATTGAGAGGCTGTAGGGTGGCAGTGAAACTGGAAGGTACTCAGAACACAGTCAGCAGAAGCTGTGCGTCAGTAGAAGTCATAAGGATCTTTTCATGGAGCACCATTTTTATTTTTTTTTTATTTTATTTTATTTTTTTTTTTTTGAGACAGAGTCTCGCTTGTTGCCCAGGCTAAAGTGAGTGCCATGGCGTCAGCCTAGCTCACAGCAACCTCAAACTCCTGGGCTCAAGCAATCCTGCTGCCTCAGCCTCCCAAGTAGCTGGGACTACAGGCATGCGCCACCATGCCCGGCTAATTTTATATATATATTAGTTGGCCAATTAATTTCTTTCTATTTATAGTAGAGACGGGGTCTCGCTCTTGCTCAGGCTGGTTTCGAACTCCTGACCTTGAGCAATCCGCCCGCCTCAGCCTCCCAGAGTGCTAGGATTACAGGCGTGAGCCACCGCGCCCGGCAGAGCACCATTTTTATGTCAGGCATATTTAATATGCCTATTTGAATGTGGCAATTTGGCACTTTGTAAAAAACAAAGTGACTTATTACTGGAAGAGAAACAACTGACAGTATTTGTTGCCAATCATAAAATTTGAGCATTTAAGTGAAAAATCAGAATTTTGAATCCTCCATCATTGGCAGCTTCTCAATACTTAAAGACTTTTCTGATGAGGTAGGTAGTGATATTAAAATATTTTATAATGAAATGGGTCAGTATTTGGAAGGCCCAAACTAATGGGAGCCAATATTTTCCAAATGGGTGAAAATTATTCAAAGTGCCGGGTAGTCCAATGGGTTTTAATGTAACAGAATAGGAAAAGTTAAGATTCCACATTGTAACTAATCTTTAAGAAACTACCTCTTATAGAATTAGTATAATATCAAACAAGAATATCCACAATTAGTTGGCAAGACTATTAAAATATTCATATCTCCATTTTCTAATTGCATATCTACGTAAAGCCAGATTTTCTTCATATACTTCAACAAAAATTACATACTGCAACAGACAGAATGTAGAAGCAGGTAAGAATCCAGCTGTCCTCTATTAAACCAGACATTAAAAAGATTTGCAAAAATGTAAAACAATGTCATTATTCTCAAAGCATTTTTGTGAAAATAACTATATTTTCCATAAATATGCTATTTATATGAAGTTATGGGTTTATTATTATTAAATGAATTAAGTATTTTTAATTCTGTTTTTATTTCTAACTAAGTAAATATCAATAGCTATAACATATATAAACAAAGCTCTCTGGGACCCTCAATAACTTTTAAGAGTATTAAAGAGGTCCTGAGACCAAGAATAAATGAGAGTAAATGGTGAGAGATGAGATTGGAAAGATAAATGTGGTCAGACATGAAGGGAATTATATGATAGAATTAAGAGTTTGGATTTGATGTGTGGGCAGCGGGGACAGGTCCAGGGTCAGAAGAATAAAGGCATGGACACTGGGAAATAGCTACAGTGAACTGCAGGTGTCCTCCCAACATTTATTCTATCTTCTGCCCCTTCCCCCAACTGTGGGGTAGCCTTGTGATTTAGGACTTGATCCCAGCTCCACGGCTGAGTAGAACCTGACAAGTGCGAGCCTTTGCAGGGATTAGATCAGCAGCTGGATCAGGGATGGACAGCTTTCTGACATGGTCTCCTATGATCCCTGCCTCCTGGTATTCACACCCGTGTGTAATCCCTTCCCCTCGAATGTGGCCTGGACTGAGTGGCTTCCTTCTAACAAACAGAATGAAGCAAAAGTGATGGGATGTCACTTCTGAGATTTGGTTACACAAGGCTGATTTCTGTCTTGCCAGCTCTCTCTTGCTGACACTTTATTGCTTGCTCTGATGAAGCCAGCTGCCATGTTGTGAGCTGCCTCATAGAGCAATCCAGGTGGCAAGGAACCAAGGGAGGTCCCTGGCCAACAGCCTGTGAGGAACTGAGGTCCTCAGACCAACACCTGCGAGGAGCTGAATCCTGCCAACAATTACTTGAGTGAACTTAGAAAAGGATCCATCCCCAGTTGAGCCTTAAGATGATTTGAGTCCCAGCTGACCTAGACTGCAGCCTTGTGAGAGACCCAGAGACAGAGGATTCAGCAAGTTGCACCTGACTGGATTCCTGATACACAGAAAAGATGAGATCATAAATGCTGCTTTAAGTCACTAGGTTTTGGGGTAATTTGTTACGTGACAATAGATAACTCAGCAGGCCTAAAGCAAGCAGTGCATGGTATCCTCCTGGCCAGAGATTAGTCACCTCCCTTCCCATCTACGTGAACCAAGCGGAGCCAAGTGTTTGGATAAGAGAGGCTGCTCCTTTCTGCCTCCAGCTTCCACTGGCAGGAGTAAGCAGGTAGTCAGAGAGCCTTCGGGAATAAAGAGGGACCCCTTGTAAGAATCTCTTCTCTCCTTCTCCTACCAATGCTCATTACTTCAACCCAACATCTGCATTGAGACCATCAGGCTTTTTATCCTTGTGCCCTTTATCCTTGCTTGCTTCAAGATGGGCTCTGGACTCACATTCCCAGGCAGCTTTGTACACGTCCTTTAATGACCTCAATTCTTAACAACCTCCATGCCCCCAATTCCTTAATCTCTTCTACTGGGCTCTCTGGAAGTCGCATTCAGCCATTAGCAAACCTCCTATATTCCCAACTGGAATTTCCAAGATCCTCTACTCGCCAACTTTTTCTAACTGAAACCTGCTTTCTCACAAGGGCAGTGCTGTTCTTCCCCTGCAAACTCCTCAAATGTTAGCTCTTTCCTCTCCCATAGCCCTTATACTTCTACTGGCCCTGGAGTGGGGAAGGTGTCCTACTTGCTCTTCACTACTATGGATAAGCTGTTCTTCCTCTCTGCTGTGCCCCCATCCTCTGAGAAGAAAATCTTCCCAGCTTTGAATCTCAGTACTGTAAGCCACTTACTGCAGCCATCCACAGACTCCCTGGATTATTCCCCTAATTCCTTAAAGACTTTAGCTCTGGCCCACTGTCATTCAGTATCTTAATTCCTGCGATTTCAATATCCATGTAGATTATCATTCTAACATTCTGGTATCTCAGTTTCTTGGCATCTTCTCTGCCAAAGATCCTGTTCTCTGCCAAAGATCCTGTCCTCTGCCCTATCTTAGTCATTCAGTCCCATGGTTATTTCTTAATTTCTTAAGTGATTTGTAACCACTGGAGTATTATTTGTAAATACTGTTTTAAGCCACTGTTTTAGGAGTAAAATTATGGGGGAATTTTAGGTTGTTATAAGTTAGGGGTTCTACTGGTATTTAAAAGACAGGAGCCAATGGTGCTAAGTGTCCTATGATGTGGATGGTATGCATACAATGAAGCATTATCCCACTCAAAATACCAATAACACCTGCACTGCCATCAGCAACTACTGCAACACTTCCACAATTCAACTCAAATATCTCACTCTATCACCACCTATATTTCTAGCTCACTCCCTCTATTTGATATTCCATCTCCAATAATTCTTTGATATGCAAAATCTGTCAATCATACCTTTTCTGCGTGTACATCTCTCCCTCTTAACATATTTTGAATTCCATGGCACATTGTTATAATCACTCCCTTGCACACACCCTCCATTCCCTGGTCTTCAATCTCCTTTACCCTACTCACTGGGCAAACCCCAATTCTAGTTAAATTCAATTTTCTGCTCTGTGACTGGGCAGTTGAATATGCCTAGAGAAAAAATACACAACCATTCTGTGTGCTCTTACTTCAAATTCATGACCACCAGCCTCAAGTGGGCCCTTACTGCTACCTGGCAACTCAACTTCATTTTCCAGGTTCATTCACTCTCCTATTCTTCTAAATGACAACTTTATATATTTTCCTCTCTCTTGAAGCTCCCAACACTTCTTCCTGTTCTCATTCTCAAATGCCAACTTTATTTCTTAAGAAAATAGAAGCAATCGGATGAAAACCTTTTTTTGAGACAGAGTCTTGCTCTGTTTCCTGAACTAGAGTGAGTGCCGTGGCATCAGCCTAGCTCACAGCAACCTCAAACTCCTGGGCTCAAGCAATCCTCTTATCTCAGCCTCCCGGAGTAGCTGGGACTACAGGATGTGCCACCATGCCTGGCTAATTTTTTCTATATATTTTTAGTTGGCCAATTAATTTCTTTCTATTTTTAGTAGCGACGGGGGTCTCGCTCTTGCCCAGGTAGGTTTCGAACTCCTAACCTCAATCTATCCTCCCGCCTTGGCCTCACAGAGTGCTAGGATTACAGGTGTGAGCCACAGCGCCCGGCCCAGATGAGAAATTTTATGAGCTCTCACCCCAATTATCTACTTACCAGCATCTGTGCCCAAAAACTCTGCCTTCCCTTCTGTTTCGATGGATGAACAAAGGTGACCCCTTCTAGATGTGCACCAGATCTTATGCCTTTTTTAAAGGATACTGCTTCAGCAATTCTTTCTTACATTATTATTCTGTGATCATTCCTCACTGGGGTCATTCTTACCAGCATCTATGCTATAAATTCTCTCATCAGGAAAAAAAGCCCCTCCTTGACCTTCTATCCCAGACCATGACAATTAAGTACTTGAAAAGAAGTTTAAGATTAAGCTGCTACCCTTAACAAGATTTCAGGACTCATTAGAAAGCTACTATAATCAAGAGTGTGTAGTATTGACCAAACAAACAGAATAGAGAACCCAGAGAGAGACTCATGGATATACAACAGATAGCACTGCAGATCAGAGAGAAAAGGAAGGACTGCTTAATAAATGGTGCTGAAAATGCTAGCCATAAAAAGAAAATCTGATATAGCTGACTACAATAAAATTATAAGTCTGTTCACTAAAAGTATCAGAAAGAAATTGAATGGATAAGTGATAAACTTGGAGAAGATACTTACAAGGCACATGACCATGCATGTTAGAATCCAGAACATGTAAAGAAGCTCTACAAATCAATAAGAAAAATTATCCCATAGGAAAATAAGCAAAAACCCAAACCAAGCAATGCACAGAGGAGGAAACATGGGTGGTCAATAAAAATGAAAAGAAGCTCAATCTTATCATTAATCAGGGAATTGTAAATTAATACTATAATAGAACATTTTTGTCTATTATGTTGGCAAAAACTAAAAAGCCTGATTATGCCAAGTCAATCACAGAGGATTCTTATACACTGTTGGTAGGAGTGTAAATTGGTCCAACTACTAGAAAAATAAGTTTGCAATATCCTGTAAAGTTAAAAACCATAAACCATGACTCAGTATTTTCAATTCTAGTTACATGATTCCAGTATACATACACCAGAAGACAAGTATGACAATGCTCACAGAGACACAGCTCATAATTGCAAACTTCTGGAAATAACTCAAATGCCCATCAATAGGAGACTGGATAAAATAAGTTGTAGTACACTCACAAAACTGAGTATTATATCGTAGTGAAAAAGGAATAAAATCACTGCTACACATAACCACATGAAGGAATCTTGGAAACATAGTGGTGAGTAAATGTCATGATTTTTTTAAAAAGTTCAAAATTAAGCAAAATTACACAATATATTACTCATCTACCTGTATGTTAGATACGGGCTAGGATTTTAAAATGAAAGAAAATAATAAATACCACATTGGTGCTCCTCTCTGGGTAGGAAGATGGGACTAGATACAAACATGTAAATAGATACAAGTTAATTGTTATGTTCTAGTTTTTAGGTTGAGTAGTAGGGTCACTGCTATCCATTATGACATAAGGCCTTCATAACTTTATACTACCGTGTTTCCCCAAAAGTAAGATAGGGTCTTATATTTATTTTTCCTCAAAAAGACACCGTAGGGCTTATTTTCAGGGAATGTGTTATTTTTTTTTAAGTACGGTACAACAATCTACATTTATTCAAATATAGTTAAGTCGTCTTCTTCTGGAACATCATCATAATTCTCCAAACTCCGAATTCCATTCTGAATTTCTTACCACTCTATTTCCTTTAGAACCACTGGCCCCAATCTCTCATGTCTAGCAAGAGCTCTCATGGGGCAGATGAGAAGGGCTGCTCGTCTTCTTTACTACCCCGCGACGAAATGCATGGGTTGTGCAGATACACTGTGTAGCCACGCCCATCACTAGGTCTTATTTTTGGGGGTAGGGCTTATATTGCGCAAATGCTTAGAAATCCTGCTAGGGCTTATTTTATGGATAGGTCTTATTTTGGGGGAAACATGGTATATGTAGATAGTTCTCTATATAGAAAAGATAATTCTTTTGTATATAACAAAGATATTATTAAAAATATGTTAAAAATAAAAAGACCTCAGGTTCTGGCTTCCCACTCTGACTCTTAATAGCTGTGTGACCCTGCACCAATTCTTTCAGCCTCAGTTGCCCCAGCAAACAAATGGAGATAATACTTACACCTACCTCCTAGGGCTTACATAAGGATTAAATGACATAATGCATGCACAGCATTTAACAATGTGTGGCACATAGACTACTGTTGCTACCTACTAGCAATTACTATTTTCTATGGTACTTTCTACTATTCAAGTAGAAATGGTTTTATTAGCAATAGAAAAATGAATCTGCAATGCAGGAGATACAGAGTGGAAAGTCATCAGTAATATATAGTAGTTGAAACCATGTGAGTAGATAAGAAGGACATAAGTTTTCAGAGCAGAAGTGTGTCAAGTCCTATTGAAGAAAAAGGAGCTCTCGAAAGAGACTGAGAAGGAATAGAGAGGGGAAGCAGAAAAGATTGTGACCTAGAGGAAAAGTCAGGAAGAGAAAGTGTCTAATGGTATTAAATGTTGCAGAAGTAAAAACGAAGATCAAAGGAGACACTGGATTTGGCAATGAGAGGATCCCTAGGTACCTTAACAGGAGTAGTTTTAATGAATTGGTCAAAGAAAGAACAAGAGTGCAGTGGGTTAAGTCATGAGTAGGAGATAGGGAAATGGAGACTAGAAGAAAAGATAAGTCTTGTTAAGAAGTTTAGAGATGAAGAGAATGGTGAAAAGGGTAGAACATAAGATCCTTCAAGAATAAGGGAGATCATGCAGGCAGAGGGGAAGGAGCCAGAAGAAGACATCAGTATAGGAGAGAAAGGAGACAACTGTTGGGTGTGCCTTGGAGAAAGTAGGAGGAGATAATGTTTTGGACCCTGGTAATAGAGGCATAGATTAGTGCTCCTCAAACTTTAATGTGCATATGAATGACTTGGGGGTTTAGTTAAAATGCAGATTCTGATTCAGAATCCGTGGTCTGGGGTGGCCTTGAGATTCTGCATTTCTAACAAGCTCCCAGGTGATGTTGATGCTACTTGATCACAGACCACACTCTTGAGTAGTAAAGATATAGAACAACTAACTCTTCCTCTGTCACAAGAAGTGTATCTAGAAATAGGTTCAGTAGTAAAGGAAAGAAATTTTGGAAGCGTTTGCTATTTGCATACTGAAGCCACCTAAGATATACGTAGCATATCTATTGAGTGAGCAAGTATTCAAGCCCTCAGGGGTTATTGGCAGGTATATGCCCCTGGGAATGCTGCAAGCAAAGGTAATGACAGAGCACTACTTATTGGAGAAAAGTCAAGAGAAGGAAGGTGGACAGAGGATAGAGTAAAGCTGAGCTGGATGAGAAGAATAAGAGAACAATTAGAATCAAAATACTTTGGGTATAATTATAGATAAATGGGATGAAGGAGGAAAGAATTGAGACGTAAACAGGACTAACATGACTAGGCAAGAACTCAGCTGAAACTAGATAATAATATATCTCATAGGTCATTATTTTAAAATGATTTGACACTAACTAGTCTTCATAGAGAAAGACTCATGGAAAATGCCTAGGGACAAAACTGGCCTTAGCTAACACTTTTACAAAGGTAGACTTACCTGTGACTTTGAAGTTAATAGAGGTTAACAAGAGTTAAGAGTCAAAGTGGACATATTTGTCCCTATGGGTACTTTAAATATCAACATTCAAATACTGCTTGAATATTTGAATATTTAAAGTCCCCATGGGTACATTAATTGCATTCCACTTCTGGGAAAGAAGCAGCAGTATATAATACTCTATTTTGAATATACCATTGATTCTATGATAAAAAAAATACAACTGTCAAATTTTGAGGTGGCATTTATAATTTCAATATTTCATACCATACTTTAAAAAGACTCTAAAGTAAGTTTAAAAAAGAATAAACCTGTTCACAGAGTTCCAAACTGACAGGAAGGTATAATTCCCATTTGGCTCTCTTTTTGTTTTTAGACTCTAAGCATTCAATTACTTATTAAGGAGCTGTAAGTGAACGCAAATAACAGAGAATACTTTTATTCATTTACTAACAGAATGTTTACTAATGCTGAGATATGGACGCTGAATCTGAAGCAAAATGTCCTCTAGGTTAGTAGAAGGTAAGAAAAATTACATGCATATCCTTACCCCTTCACTGGTTTTCTGCAAGTCTGAAGTTGTGTTTCTTGTGTCATTGCCGGCATCTCCACCCTCAGAGCTGCTTTTGTTTTCTTCTTCTTTGCAGTCTTTGTCATCTTCATCTCCTGGAGATTTCCGGGACTGTTTAGAGGATTTCTAAATGTTTAGACAAGTTAAATATTATAGTCAAAAGCAGAAATCCAAATGCACAAGCACAAGTAAGAGATGCAGAAGCAACTGACTTATACCTTTTTGGGTTTGGCTTTTGTGGGTTGATACAGATGATAAAGATGCAACATGCAGTGTGCCACACTGAGCTAGGTGACATTGGACAAGCCATTTCACCTCACTGGGCCTCAGTTTAACTAGCTGGAAAGGAAACAGAAGTGGACTAGATGCCCTCTTAGTTCTTTCCAGCAATGTGGTATTAAAAGCAGAAAATGAAGATTCATGTACCCAGAACCCTGTCAATGAATATACACAGCTGGATAGATACCAGCTTAAGAAACCTACAGAACTAGAAGGCATCCTAAAGGTTATCTTGTTCTTCCTCATCATTTTACAAATGGAGGTCCAGAGAAGTAAGGTGAATTATCCAGATAATATATGAATTCATGTTGGAATACTTTTGTTGAAGCTATTTGGCTAGTCGTATATACAGAATCATCTTGACAAAACTTTTGTATCACTGTGTGATATATAATTTTAATTTTTTAAATTATGGACTAGTTATTTAAGAGCCCAAAGCTATCCTGGTAAACTAGTCCTTTTTCCGATCATCTTGCATTTGAAATCAAGATGAACTCTGGAGAAAGATGAAAATACAATTATAGTTTGCAGTAAGAACTGCTTAGCAGAATAGCATTAAAATGTTAAAAAGTTGGCCCCAATTATAAACCTTTAAGGAAGTAAAATGTTGCATTTTTCTATATTTCTACATTTCTTACAATTCTTCTTTTAGAAACTTTAAGAATCTTCAAGCACACTGCAAATAAGAGGTAAGGCAGGCCAGGTGAGGTGGCTCACGCCTGTAATCCTAGCACTCTAGGAGGCCAAAGAGGTTGGATTGCTCAAGGTCAGGAGTTTGAAACCAGCCTGAGCAAGGGCAAGACCCCGTCTCTACTATAAATAGAAAGAAATTAATTGGCCAACTAATATATACAGAAAAAATTAGCCGGGCATGGTGGCACATGCCTGTAGTCCTAGCTACTCAGGAGGCTGAGGCAGTAGTATCACTTGACCCCAGGAGTTTGAGGTTGCTGTGAGCTAGGCTGACGCCATGGCACTCACTCTAGCCTGGGCAATAAAGTGAGACTCTATCTCAAAAAAAAAAAAAAAAAAAAAGAGGTAAGGCAAAACTGATTTAGCCAAGTTACTTGCAGTCTTACAGAAATGAATTTGTAAACTGAAGCTTCTTCAGAAAATCAGTTTTTAAAAATGTACCTTCCAAAGAGACAACATTTTCTAGCTATGTGATAGAATATATAATTGTTTTTATTTTACTTAACAGAAACTATCAACCAAACCCAAAATGTCAGGTTAAAATGCTGTGAGTTTTACTTTTTTTTTTTTTTGAGACAGAGTCTCGCTTGTTGACCAAGCTAGAGTGAGTGCCGTGGCGTCAGCCTAGCTCACAGCAACCTCAAACTCCTGGGCTCAAGCAATCCTGCCTCAGCCTCCCGAGTAGCTGGGACTACAGGCATGCACCACCATGCCTGGCTAATTTTCTATATATATTAGTTGGCCAATTAATTTCTTTCTATTTATAGTAGAGACGGGGTCTCGCTCTTGCTCAGGCTGGTTTCAAACTCCTGACCTCGAGCAATCCGCCCACCTCAGCCTCCCAGAGAGCTAGGATTACAGGTGTGAGCCACCGCGCCCAGCGAGTTTTACTTTTTACATGAAGAGAAAACGGGACTTAATATTCCAAATGTGGAGTGTCTAAAGTTAAGATTAAGAATGGCAATAGTAAAATATTTTTTGTTCTCCTAATAAATGTACAATTATTAGTAGTAATTGCTTTATATAGAAAATCTAAAATAATAGTCCTTGATCTGCAGTTTCTATAGATAATAATGTACAACTCCCTAAAATTTATAATGCTTATAAAGTATATTTATGAGTAACCTTATAAGTGAGTTTATAAGTATTATAATTTGCTACATATTTGGTATACACAGACTAGAATTAGGGCATTACTAGAGTTTTACTAACGAGCCACAAAATTCAGTATTCTACTACAGAATATGGCTGCCAAGCTGTATTCCGTAACCTTGCAAAGCTCTTCAGATCACTGGAATTCCTGTAATTTGGGGGAAGGGCCTTCATCTATTTTATCAGTGTGGTCTTAAATTGGTTGTGTGCCCAAATATTGCTATCTTTGTTTTTTAACTAAAATTACTGATGGTTTATCATCAGTCTAGTTTGCTGTGAGGCTCTGATTAGCCCTACTATATATAGTAAATAATTTGTATGCAAAATATTTTTGACCTATAATTTTCCAGTATGTGTTACGACTCAAAACAGGAATCATCCATACCCTTACTGCTAAAGAGGAAGATATATAATCCCCCTCAAGTCTGCTATACTGTGACTTTTCATTATGATTATTATGCTCTTTTTCCACAGAAAAGTGAAATTAGGTGAGGTAGAGGAGATAGATGTGGGACATTCCCCTCTACCTAACAGGGATGTAGTAAGAAAAGTTTGTGAAGCACTATTTTTCAGTGCAAAGGAAGACAACTCAACTTTAAGAAATAGATCAGAAGAAAGACCACCATATTCAACAAAAAGGAAACATTTCAGAAGCCAAAGAGAATAAGGTTATGCTAGGTAAGTGGTTCTCTAAATGTAGGTCCCAGATCAGCATTATCAGCCTTACCTGGAAATTTGATTCCTGTACCCCATCCTAGACCTTATAAAATAGAAATTCTGGGGGTAAAGCTCAATAATATTGTCTTAGCAAGCTTTCCATGTGATTCTGATGTATGCAACAGTTTGAGAACCATTGTACTAGGTTACTTCATTGATATTAAAAAGAAAAAGTAATTCTTAAGTGATCATGAAAGCTGTGATCCTGAAGGAAAACCAAGGAAATAATTCTTTTATTCAAAATAAATAATTCTAAATAAACTAAGTATGTCTTTACCCCTTTCACTGCTTAAAACTGTAAGTACACTCCCAGGTATGAGCCCCATTACTTCCAGTCTCTGCAGCAAGCAATGAAATAACGCATTTAAAAGCCAATTTCCACACTATTAACTGTCTAGGCAACATGAGGTAGTTTAGATAATTTAGAGTTGCACAACATATTACATGGAAGTTCAGCAAGCAACCACAAACTAAATAAGATCAATTCAAGTGGGTGCTTAAATGAAGTCCAAAATGCTAAAAGAAATTCAGCTTAAAAAAATAATTGCAACGGAAGATACAGTCTGACAAGGAAAGTGCTAATTTGTTGTGATTTGCAAACTTTATCCCCATCCACAGCAATTATGTGTTTTTCATTAGGTGCACGGGACATAATGCTGCATTCACACAATTGTACTTGTATGCCAGTTGGGTAGATTTTATAAACTGCCGAAATAAACTGCTGATAGTCTGATAAACTTTTGGTTCTTGTTTTTAAGGCATTTCCTAGTGTATCTAGCCACTAAATACCAGAATCTAAATGAAAGTAATTTATCCAGCTATTCAGTCATGTGACAGACCAATTATAGTGAAAATCTATACCACTTTTTGGTATATCAAGTATCCGCTTATCTTGTTTTCGGTTTCTAAAGGTAAGTTTTGCAATCTCATTGTTTTTTCAATTGCATTTCTGAAGTATCTAGACTTCCAATTGTAAATCTAGGATCATGTCACTCCTCTGTTTAAAACCTTCAATTATTGTTACATTTGTAATAAAATCCAAATTCCATAATACGGCCTACAAGTCTGCATTATTTGGCCTTTGCCTGCCTCTCCCCTTGTTCGTGATTCTCTAGCCACACCTTCTTTCAATTCAGAAGCACAGAGCTTTGCTGCTATGTTCCTTTCCCTCTGTCACATATGGCTTCTCCTCCCAAACCTTCTTTCAGGTCTCAGCATAAACCTCACCTTTTCAGAAAGGCCTGGTCACCCAACCTAAAGTAGGTTCCCCATCTCTGTCATTCCCTATTCCCATTCATTTCCTTCATAGCCCTTTCCCAATTTATGTATGTTTATTATCTACTTGATTACTGTGTGCTACCCCCCCATCCCCTACTATACTATAATTCATGTAGGGGCAGGAATGGAGCTGAATTTGCTCACCACTGTATACCCAGTCTAGTGTTTGGCATATACTAGGTGATTAGGAAACACAAGAACTAAATGAAGAGGCAAAGAACATTCTTTCAAGCAGAACGACAAGTAGGAATATCTTTATACAGTCACGTGCCACATAATGACATTTTGGCAGAGATAGACTGCATATACAATGGTGGCTATGCCATATAGCCAAGATATATAGCAGGCTATACCATCTAGGTTTGTGTAAGTACACTTTATGATGTTTGCACAACGATGAAATTGCCTAATGATGAATTTGTTTCTCAGAACATATTCCTGTGTTAAGTGACACGTGACTGTTTTTATATTTACAGTACACAGACACAGTCTTGAATCATATTTATCTCTCATATCCCTAAATTCTTCAGAGCTTGTCTGAAAGTTATTGTAGGAGGCACTCACATGTCCTTAATAAAGAACAGTCCTCCTCCAACTAAGAAAGTGCTATTTCCAGGGCCAAATCAGCCATAAAGAGTTAATAGCCAGATTCTCCAAACATTTACAGTTACTTGTATTATTCCCTCTGCTATATGATTATCCCTAAAGGCAGAGGCTCCACAGAATCTAGTATATTTCTGTATGCTCAATAAACACATTGAAAATAACCTAAAAACTTTTAATGATTATGCTTGTAACATTAATAACAATGGGAAGTTTCTCAGTAACCTTTGAAGTGTATGACTTTTTCCGTTTTGAGCCTGCTTTTTCATTCTTTCTTTTGCCTTTTCCATCTTCTTCTACTCTATCACCTTCTTCTTCACTGCTTGCATCTGCAGTATTTCCACCTTCTCCCTCTGTTTCTGAAGAGCTCTGTTGCTGAATTGCCTAAGACATAATAAAATATTAACTAATTACATTTTTGAAAAAAATAGCATTGAACATAGACTATGAAAAGAACCTATGTTAATTTTAAAGGGTTCAGTTTATTCTTAAGATTTTCAAAATAAAGGGTTGTCAAATTCAATTTTCCAGTGGCCACTGGATTTGAACCCTACTGGGTAAGTTATATTTAACCCAAAATGCTACTGGAATCAAAAAGAATTCTGACTCCAAGGTAACTATTAGTAGGAAGGATGTATAAGAAAGATCTCAAAAAGATTTAAAACCAAAGAAATGAGATTTAGCAAGTGACAATGAACTAAACCATTACCTGGTATCCAGTAAACTTTACTCCTGGGTTATTTTCTATTTCCCATAATCCTTCATTAAATCCTTTCCGTTTATTTGACTTTCCAAACTTGTCTTTGTATTCCTTATATGGAAAAAGGTCTTTGGGACCTAGAAATGCACTGCAGAGATATATTAGGAGAACTGACATGGTGATCTTCAAATGTAAGTTATTTTAAATATCAGTCTCAAATAAGATGTCAAAGCATATTATAGTAAACAAATTTAAAGTACATTTAAACTCTCTGAGTTAGGCACATATTACAAGTTATTTTAGATACATATTTCAAGGCAGAAAAAATGGATAGCTCAGCATACAAGCCAGCAACCCTGGATTGCTGGTGCTACTTTGATTTTACTTTTAAATTATCAATATTTTTGTTTTGAAACTAATTTTTAGTTACACAAGTAGAATTGTGGATGTCTACTTAGACCGCTTAAGTCATCATCTTAAACTAAGATTTATCAACGTAAATCTTACCATGGGTAAGAGTTCTGTAAGATTCACAGTAAAAATGTAAATTCTGGAATAAAAAAATATTTTAATTCTATATATAGTTGTGCCCCCTTATCCATGGTTTCACTGTTGTTTTGTTACCTGCGGTCAACTGTGGTCTGAAAATATTCAATAGAAAATCCCAGAAATAAACAATTCATAACTTTTAAATCTCCTGCTGTTCTGAGTAGCATGATGAAATCTCGTGCCATCCCACTTGGGACGTGAGTCATCCTTTTGTCCAGCATATCCATGTTCTTTACACTACCTGCTCATACTTAGCAGTGGCTTCTGTTATCAGATGGAAAAACAGTAATATGCGGTTCAGTACTATTTGTGGTTTCAGGCATCCACTGTGCGTCCTGGAACATATTCCCTACAGAGAAGGGGGACTACTGTGCCACATTTGTATATTTATTCACTATATTTCTATAAATTGAAAAATCATTAGTGTTTAATGATGCACTAAGCAAAAAAAGAAAAAATAATGAGAGAAGTGGCAAAACAGAATCTTATCCAATTTAAACCTTATCCCTAAATTAATCATAACCAAGAAAAAATAAGTTAGAATAAATACTGGGGGTGGTTAATAGATCTGAGCATTCAAACCAGAGTATTTAGCAATATTATCTATGATATTAACCTGGTAAATAAGACTGTGGAGGCCCAAATTCTGGCTGACATCCTGAAGCTAACACTTCAAACTAAGATTAATTTATTCATTGCTTCAATAAATATTGATTGAACATTCATAATGTTGTAGGGCTAAGGATTCTGCAGGGAACAAAGAGACAAACATCTGTGCCCTCTTGGAGCACACATTCTAGTATTAGAGGTGGGAGTGTGGACAATAAAAAAGATAAAGAGTATAGTATAAATATATAGTATGTGTGCTAAAAAAATAAAATACAAAGCAGAGAAGAAGGATGGGAAGAACTTGCGGTGGATTTTATAATTTTAGATACATAGATCACGGAAGGCCTCACCTAAAAGGGAACATATAAGTAAAGAACTAAAGGAGGTGAAGGAACAACTCATGCAGTTACCCAGGGAAGAAAAGAACAAAAAGAACAGGCTGAAGGAAGAACAAGCACAAAAGCCCTGAGGTGGGACAATGCCTAGTATGCCTGGGGAACAGAAGAGACTAGTGTGGGTAGAGTAAAATGAGTGAAGGAAGACACAGGAGATGAGGTCAGACAGGTAACAGAGCAGGGGCACAGATTATGTTGAGCTTTGGAGGCCACTATAAAGGCTGAGCAGGAAGGGAAGCCACTAAAGGTTTTGAGAAGAGAAGTGACAATTTATGTGTTAACAGGATCACTTTGGTTGCTATGCTGAAAATAGAGTGAAGGGTTAGATACTATGGTGGAAGCAGGGGGACTAATTAGAAGGCTAATGAAGTAATGATGGTGACTTAGACCAGGTTGTAAGCAGTACAACTGGTATGAAGCAGTTAAGATCCCAATTTCATTGTCAAGAAAGAGCTGGTGATGGCTGTATATGGCATGTGAGAGGGTGGAGTTGAGGATATCTCCAAGGTTTTAGACTGAGATATAAGAAGAACAGAGTTGATATTTATTGAAATGCAAAGGTTTTTAGGAAGATAAGATTTGGGGTTAAAAAGCTCAGTTTTAAATGTTTAAGTTTAAAATCCTAGTTAGATATCCAAGTGAAGATGTCAAGTAGGCAGCTGGAGAGAGAATTCTGGAGTTCAGGGGAAAGATCTAAGCTGGAGATATAAATTTGGAAATTATCAGCGAAGAGAAGATATTAAAAGCTTTCAGGCAATACATTAACAGTTTACTGTTGATTTTTGTAAATTCCATTTTCTGACTGGGTCTCAGTGTTGATCCCTCATATGGTCCAGCTGATCAAAAACTTCAAGTTGATAAAAACACCCAGGGAAACTTTTTGACCCCAGAGCTGTTTAGGAATCAACAAACCTTTCCTTATTGCTCACCTTTAACTGCTCTGCATGATTCCATCTCATTGAAACCAGAAATAATTCATTAGGGTTACTCAACATATTAATAACAAACATGTCAAAGTCTTGCCTGGCAAATTGAACATAAGAAAGAAATGCATGTATGGCAATTTCACTTTTAGAGAAATTTGTCATCAACTAAGACTCAGGCTTTTGACCTTCTCCAGCCTTTGACTCTATGCATAGCAAATAATTGTGAGATAAGCTGCCTGATCCTGACATCAGCTACTGATGCTAACCAGAGCTTGCCTGTACTTTAATAATGCCTCAACATCAGGGTTAATGGTTATTATTTTTGGATGAAAGAGTTAATAAATTCTGGCCTTCCTTATTTTTATCTTGTCTCAATTTTGAATACCACTTTTGGACATATGAGATACATGTCTTCCTGTTACAGAGAACAGAAAGCATCCTCTTATGAATAAATGATATGTTTTTACTATCATTCCCCAGGAACGGATTTATTTATTTATTTTTTTGTTTTTTTCTTTATAACATGTGCTAGAGGATGATCCCAGGGATGACCTTAACTGACAACTGGAAAATTTAGTTGTTGCTAGAAAGAGAGGCTCCAAATGCACTATTCTAAAGTAAGTTATTTTTTTTTTTTTTTTTTTTGAGACAGAGTCTCGCTTGTTGCCCAGGCTAGAGTGAGTGCCGTGGCGTCAGCCTAGCTCACAGCGACCTCAAACTCCTGGGCTCAAGCAATCCTGCTGCCTCAGCCTCCCGAGTAGCTGGGACTACAGGCATGCGCCACCATGCCCGGCTAATTTTATATATATATTAGTTGGCCAATTAATTTCTTTCTATTTATAGTAGAGACGGGGTCTCGCTCTTGCTCAGGCTGGTTTCGAACTCCTGACCTCGAGCAATCCGCCCGCCTCAGCCTCCCAGAGTGCTAGGATTACAGGCGTGAGCCACCGCGCCCGGCTGAAGTAAGTTATTTTTGATAGACAATTCTATTTTTTTTCTGGATTATAGATAATTTTATAAATCAAATCCCCTCTCAATTGGTTAACTTTGCTGTATGTTTTACAAATATTAAAGGGTATGAAAGAAAATAAAATTGCTAAAAGCTACATGTACTAATAAGGATGATGTTTTTCCTGGTCAAGAATTCCTTGAAAATTGTCCAACCTAAAACTAGTGGGGTTATGTTATATGGAGCAGAAGAATTTGGGGCTCCAGTACTATCTCCCTGAGAATTAGAACAGATTCAAAGCCATGTTTTGAGGAAAATACTGGTCCCACATGGAGTACTCCTTTAGCTGAACTCAATACAGCCTTTTTGTTAAGTTCATCACCTTCCACATACTCTTCCTCATCTTCATTTCTTTCATTTAATTACTTTTAATTTAATCAATAGCTCTTTTTAAAATACCTACCATGGGCCAGGCACTATAAGCTCTGTGTGTATATATAGGATTAAGCAACACTGACAGGATCTCCGTCCTTCACAGAGAGTAAACATTAGTACTTGCCAGGGCAAGTATAATCTCAGGTTCAGAGACACTGAATATTTAGTAAAAGTTCAGCAGAACCAATGTTATGGCAGGTTTTTAGAAGTTCATTTTCCTCTAGTTACTTTGAAATCTACCCCTAGATGACTGAATCAGCAAAAAAAAAAAAAAAAAAAATCACACATGGACTACAGTACAACCAGTGAAGAGATCACTTGGAGCTAAGTTCTAAAGAAAAAGCAAACAATAGTATACACAAAAAAATAGGTGCAGCAATGAAAACATAAAATATGTATCATAAAGTCCTAAGCATTAACATAGTTAAAACATTTGTTTCTAAGCTTTCTAGCAACCTCTCTAAGGAAGACAACATGATTAGTTGCATAGTACACAATGTCTATTACATAAAAATAATACAAAGGAACATAAAACTAACTTCTTGAAAGAAACACACCTATTTCTCACATGAAGAAATAAATCTGTCTTGAGAGCCCTCCTCTGGCTCTCTTTCAAGACAAGAATGAGGAAGATGTCAGAGTGGCAGAGACAGCAAGTTAAGAAAGAGTTCATGCCAGGCTTTACTAACATTCAGATGAATATAAGGGATAACAATGAATTTGAAGACTTACAAAATTTTGTGATAGTTTTTAGCTTTTACTCACATTTGCAATTTCTATTTTATTTGTTTCCTTGTTATAAGTAATAATATACATTCTTAGTGTGTCAAAGACTAACTGTCCCCTAGTATATCCATTCTCTTCTTGATTTCTTCCATTAATGGATTATTCCTCCCAATATTTAAAGGAAGATACAGAGTTGCCCAGCCAGAGACTATTGTTTACTAGCGCATGTAGCTCGATGTGGTCACATGACCGAGTTCTGGCCACTGGAATAAATGCAAGTGTAAACAATATACAGAAGTCCTCTAAACCTATTGATAGGCTTTTGGAAATTGTGACTTTAAGCAAAATGACATTGAATGAATGATGTTATTTAAAGACCTGCTGTCTGTGGTTTTCCTCAAAGTTAGTTTCCAAGAACTTATTGACATTAGTGAGGAATTACTGTATGCAACTTCCTTGTCATTTCCTCACAAGGAATTAGTGTTCTTCACCTTACTCTTTCCTCCTTCCCTCTGTCTGGAAAATGCACATGCGCTGCTGAGCCAGTTTTTTTGTTTTAATAAGCAGACAAAGGCAACATCCCAGGGAATGACAGGACAAGACAGAAGAAACTTGGGTCCTTAGAGGAATCTACCCACCCTGACCTATCTGCCTACTTCTGGATTATTTCAAAAGAAAGAAAGAAACTTCTATATTATTTGAGACACTGCATTTGTAGATTCCTTTAGTATAGCTGTTTAGCCTGTATGCTAACCAATAGAGTTAGAAACCCTTAAAAAGGTGGCATGTTTCCTTTAGGGTCTCACAAAGTGAAAAAGTCTAAGAAAACATAACTTTCTTTTGTGAAATATGAATAGAAAAAATTTCTCTAGAAGGGCAATACACAAGAGCTACAGAAGAAATTACAGGGAGTGGTAAAAGAACTACCCAAGGACTTAAAAGTATCCTAAAGGAGAATTCTGGGTGAAGACTAACATTTATTTAAAAAGAAGTGGAAATGATATTCAAGAGCAAAGATATGCTTTTAGTTATAAAGATGTCTATGATGAAAAATATTTACATTAAGAAAAATATATTATTAAGCTTGGTAATTTTATATACTTAATTATAATGATTTTTAACAACATAAGATTGTCATAAACAATGTAATCTAGCAGAATCAAGTTAGAGCTGTTGAAACTTTTCTTTGTTAACTTACGTTTCATGGGTGCCAAAAAAGAAGATGGGATACTTGTTTGCTGGAGGCTTCACAGCTCCCTCTGGGAGTTCATCAATCTATTAAAGATAAATTTAGTTATTAAGTAGTTATCATAAACATAAGATTATTGTTCTGATAATTTATTGCTAATTTCAAAATAAGATTAATCAAAATCCTAATAATTTTTCTTTTCTTGAACCTTACAAAATGATTCTAAAGGTTATATTTGGTCCACCACATGGAAGTTAACACAATGAATTGATTATAGCTATTATGATAATTCATACCCAGGAGCCCAAACTACTCACTTCCTTTGATCCAACAGAGTACTCATGGGAATCTGACCTAATGAAAAATTTTAAAGAGTAATAGACAAACAAAAAAGTAACAAAAAGATGTACTTTTTTTGGAGTAATAGAGAACATATATATATCCCTAGAATTTTGTTCTTCTTACAGATGTGCAAAATTACCTGCTGCCTGCCCTAGAAACATAAACATTTCAAGATAGGAGAATTATAAAAAATTAGCTTGATGAAATATTATATAGACATTAAAAAACATCATCTCTTGCCTCGACTACAAGTCTCTCTTGTCACTCTTTTAAACTGGAATTTTCTTTTAAAATGCACATTTAATTATGTCATTTCCTTACTTCAAATCTTTCTAAGCTTCTCACTGTTTACAGCATTCCTAGCTGTGCATAAGGATTACTTCAGTAGCTATTTTTTTTTTTTTTTTTGAGACAGAGTCTCACTTTGTTGCCCAGGCTAGAGTGAGTGCTGTGGTGTCAGCCTAGCTCACAGCAACCTCAAACTCCTGGGCTCAAGCGATCCTCTTGCTTCAGCCTCCCAAGTAGCTGGGACTACAGGCATGAGCCACCATGCCCGGCTAATTTTTTTTGTATATATGTCTTAGTTAGCCAATTAATTTCTTTGTATTTACAGTAGAGACGGGGTCTCACTCTTGCTCAGGCTGGTTTCGAACTCCTGACCTTGAGCAATCCGCCCGCCTCGGCCTCCCAGAGTGCTAGGATTACAGGCGTGAGCCATCGCGCCCAGGCCTACTTCAATAGCTTTTAAAAAATAAGGATATTTCAGCCTTTCCCCAGATCTACCAATTCTTATTGACAACTGAGGTTGAGAATCTCTGATAGGATAAAGCTCAAATTCCTTAGACTATAATAGTTACATATACATTATTCCTTAGAATATTTCAAGAAATAGTCCTTGACCATCTAAACTCCTGTCACTTTCCTCTTCTCATGCCATGATTCAGCAATATGAAACTACATAGAGTTGTTTATAATCATGGTATTTTTTTATGTAGTCTTCTCTGATGGTTGAATTTTCCCTTATCTTTCAGAGACACATAAGAAAATAAACCACAATGGGTGGGGGGAGGAAGAGAAAAAAAGACAAAAAAAGAAAATAAAATAAACCACAAGAAAATTGTAAGCACTTTTCTTCTGCGACCGCTTTAGGCAAGTTCCCAGAAATGCTCAGATAAAAACGCTTTCTGGTTATAACAGCTTCCCCTTTCCACCCCAAACACTGAAATTCCCAGCACTCAGAGGGATCCAGCAAGTAAGGAACCCTGAATTTTAAGTTTCATTAGCTTCATGGTAAATCAAGTAGCTATGATGGCCATGTCACTCTTTGGAAGCCAGACGAGAGGATAAGTCCTGACTCTGTCACTTACTGGCTATATAACCTTGGGCCAGTCACACAACTGCAGTTTATTTATCTCTTCACATGTAGCTAACAACACCCATCCTATAAGGTTGATGTGATCATCAAATGAGGGGTGGTTTAGAATCCCTGGCACATACCAGGTACTCAATAAATGATAGATAGTTTGTTTCTGTTATTAGCTATCAGAGCCCCTACAGAAAGAGCTTTTCCTCATGTGGCTTACGAAGCCCTACTGCCCAAGTCCTATTGACTGATTTCTGACTTTCCCCTACTGTTCCTGCCTGTCCTGTGGCATGGCTGTGTTTAGACACATTTTTAAAATCACTGCTTTTGTGAAGCCTTACCAGACTACCCATGCAGAACTCCTTGTTCCACTGCCATAACTGCTGAATGCTATACATGCTTCTAGTTGCACTTTTTACCTACCTAGTACTACTCTGTTTTTTTTTTTTTTTATTTTATTTTTTTATATTTTTTTAACAAAGCTAGTCAAGCGTGGTTGTGGGGGGAGACAATGTTAAATCAGCTTAACAATAACCTACTACTCTGTTTTCATATAAAAAATGGTCAAATGGGAGGGCACAGTGGCCCATGCCTGTAAGCTTAGCATTTGGGAGGCCAACATGGGAGGATGAGTTGAGGCCAGGAGTTTGAGTCCAGCCTGAGCACCCTGTCTCTACAAAAAATAGAAAAATTAGTTGGGCAGGGTGGCATATGCCTATGGTCCCAGCTACTTGGGAGGCGGAGGCAGGAGGATCAATTAAGCCGAGGAGTTTGAGGCTGCAGTGAGCTATGATAAGTCCATTGCATTCTAGCGCCAGGCAACAGAGTGAGACCCTATCTCAAAACAATAAAAAACCCAACCCTGTCTCAAAAAAAAAAAAAAAAAAGATAAATGATCTGAACAGACATTTCACAAAAGAATACACACAAATGGCCAAGAAGTATATGAAAAAATACTCAACATCACTAATCATCAGAGAAATGCAAATCAAAACCACAATGAAATATCTCACATCAGTTAAAATGGCTATCATCAAAAGACAAGAAATAACAAGTACTGGAGAGGTTGTGGAGAAAGGGGAACTCACTAGTACACAGCTGGTGGGAATGGTAATTAGTATTGCCACTATGAAGAGCTGTGGAGGTTTCTCAAAAAACTAAAAATAGATACACTATATGATCTAGTAATCTCACTGCTGGATATACATCTAAATGACAGAAAATCAGTATAATGAAGAGATATCTGCACTCCCATGTTTATTGCAGCACTATTTACAATAGCAAAGATATGGAAGCAATCTAAGTGTATATGAATGGATGAATGGGTAAAAGAAAAAAGAAAATATGGAATATATACACAATGGAATATTACTCTGCCATAATAAAGAATGAAATTCTGTCATTTGCAGCAACACAGATGGAACTGGAGGACATTAGGTTAAGTGAAATAAGCCAGGCACAGAAAGACAATTATTGCACGTTCTCACTCATTATATGGGAACTAAAAAAGTTGATCTCACAAAGGTACAGAGTAGAACGATGGTTACCAGAGGTGGAGAGGATTGGGATGGGGGTGGGGTGAAGAGAGGTTGGTTAATGGGTACAAAAATACAGTTAGATAGAAAGAATAAGTTCTAGAGTTTGATAGCACTGCAGAGTGACTGCAGTTAACAATAATTTGTTGTATATTTCAAAATAGCTTAGAAGGGAAGATATGGAATGCACCCACTACAAAGAAACAATGGATGTTTGAAGTAATGGATATCATAGCTACTCTGATTTGATCACTGCAGATTTTATGACTGTATCAAAATATCACATGTATCTCATAAATATGAACAATTATTATGTATCCAAAAGAAAACTTAAGAACATAACAAAAAATGAGCAGGAACTAAAACCATTTTCAGGTAAACAGAAGCTCACAGAATTTGTTATGAACAGACCTGCACTAAAAGAAACATTCTTCAGAATGAGGGAAAAGATACCATGTGGAAAATCTGGATGCAAAGATAAGCATTAGTAATAGTGAATAATAGGTAAATATAAACGATTATGCCTTTTTCCTCTCATAATTTCCTTAAAAGACAAGTGACCATTTAAAGTAAAAAATAACAACATTACAAGGTAGAAATATGTAGAAGATATGACAGCATAAAAGATGGGAGTGTGAGTAAATGAAATTATACTGTTGTAAGGTTAATTGATCAGGATGCTGGCATAGCTGGTATTTGGTGAGGGCCGCCTTCTGGGTTGTGGCCTGTTGCCATCTTGCAGTGTCCTCACATAATGGAAGGGGCAGACAAGCTCCCTTGGGCATCTTTTATAAGGGCATTCATCCCATTTATGAGGGCTCCACCTCATGACCTAGTCACCTCCCAAAGTCCCCACTTATTAATAATATCACATTGGGGATGCAGTTTCAACACAAACATTCAACACAACATTCAACACAAACATTCAGACTATAGCAATTGTGAAGTTGGAAATGTAAAGTAGGAAGCATTAGGTAAACAGTAAATGGGAAGTATGAAGGATTAGGTATGAAGTATAAAACGGTAAAATACTCTTTCTAAATAGGCACTGATACATTAAGGACACACTGTTAGTCCTCAAGCAACTACTAAAAAAATGGATAGCAAAAAATATGTATCAGAAGATACATGTATTAAAACAAATATAAATAATCTGATTTGGGATGGCTAAATTAATTGTTCTTCAAAATGTTAAAGTCCTACATAAAATAATAACAAAGGGTTATGAAAACTTTTCTCTAACGAGTTATTTTATAGTATTTTAAAGATTCATTAAGTGTAAGCAAAATCTCACTAATCTGCAACTGAGAGAGGAAAATGATTAGTATGTTACAGTAAATATGAACTACAATATGGAGAATTTAAAAAGAAGTTTTATTACAATATGCCAACTATAGGCTTTAAATATACACAGAGTCATGCACTGCTTAACAACGGGGACATGTTCTAAGAAATGTGTCCTTAGGCAATTTCATCATGTGAACATCACAGACCTAGATGGTACAGCCTACTATACATACACCTAGGATACAAACTAGTATAGCATGTTACTATACTGACTATTGCAGACAACTGCAACACAATGATAAGTATTTCTTTATACAAACATAGAAAAGGTACAGTAAAAATATGGAATAAGAGATAAAAAATGGTACACCTACATGGGACACTTACCATGAATAAGACTGTAGGACTGAAAGTTGAGTGCACAAGTGAGTAGTGAGTGAATGTAAAGGCTTACAACATTACTGTACACTACTATACACTTTATAAGCACTGTGCACTTAGGCTATACTAAATTTATAAAATAATGTTTCTTCAATAATGAAATAACCTAAGTTTACTATAATTTTTTTACTTCATAATTAAAAAAATTTAACTGTTGACTCTTTTGTAATGACGCTTAGCTTAAAACATAAACACATTGTACAGCTCTATAAAAATATTTTCTTTATATCCTTATTCTGTAAGCTTTCTTCTATTTTTAAAAACTTAGTTTTTTACTTTCAAACTTTTTTGTTCAAAACTAAGACACAACACCTACACTAGCCTAGACCTATAAAGAGTCGGAATCATCAATATACTGTCTTCCACCACCACATTTTGTCCCACTGAAAGGTTTTTAGGGGCAGTAACATGCATGGAGCTGTCATCTCCTATGATAACAATGCCTCCTTCTGGAATACCTCCTGAAGGACTTGCTTGAGGCTATTTTACAGTTAATTTTTTTTCTTTTTAAAAAAGAGGTGGGGTCTTGCTATGTTGCCCAGGCTGGACTCAAATTCCTAGGCTCAAGTGATACTCTTGCCTCAGCTTCCCAAGTAGCTGGGCCTAGAGGCATGCACCACTGTACTCAGCCCTTTTTTTTTTTTAATAAGTAGAAAGGGTACACTCTAAAATTATAATTAAAAGTATAGTACAGTAAATACTAGATGACAGGAATTCTTCAATTCCACTATAATCTTATGAGACCACTGTCATATGCAATCTATCGTTGACTGAAATGTCATTATGTGGTATATGACTGTATTTGCTAATCATCTACATAATATTAACACAAAATTAAAGTGAAAAAATGTTACCCAAAGGAGGTTTGGTTGCTTCGAAGTATTTGCTGAGAGGATGGTTAAAAAAATGTAAAAGTAAAATGTTTTTACCTTTTCATCCCCCAAATCTTCCCTTGCCTTTGTCTCCATATCAAACTACTCTTTCTCTTCACTATCCAAATTTCTTTTAAAAAAAAAATGGTATACAAACACGGTGGTTTCTAGTTTTTACCTTCCATTTTCTCCTCATCCATGGCAATATAACTCTATCACCAAAATACCAAAGTAATTCTATCAAAGGTCACCAGTAACATTCCCCTTTCCAGTTTATATCCTCTTGCCCTTTCTATGGCTCTGCTGTGGTTTGAATGTGCCCCCTCCAAAATTCAGGTGTTGCCAATGTGATGGTATTAAGAAGCAGGGGCCTTTGGGAAGTGATTAGGTCATGAGGGCTCTGCCCTTGTGAATGGAATTAAGGGCTTGTATAAAAGGCTTGAAGGAGGGCACTGGTTCTCTCTTGACCTTTTGCCGTCCACATGAAGACACACCAAGAAGCCCCTCACCAGATGCTGACGCTTTGATACTGGACTTCTTAACATCCAGAACTGTGAGGAAATAAATTTCTGTTCTTCATAAATTTCAGTTGACCCTTGAACACCACAGGGGTTAGGAGCATTGACCCTTTGTGTAGTAGAAAATCCACAAAAAAATCCAAAAATACAACTTCTGACTTTCCCAAAACTTTACTACCAACAGCCTACTATTGACTGGAAGCCTTGGCAATAATATAAACAGCCAATTAATACATATTTTATATGTTAGATGTATTACATACTGTATTCTTACAATGAAATAAGCTAGAGGAAGAAATGTTATTAAGTAAATAATAAGAGAAAATATATTCACTATTTATTAAGGGGAAGTGGATCATCATAAAGGTCTTCATTCTCATAGTCTTCACACTGAGTAGTCTGAGGAAGAGGAAGAGAAGGGGTTGGTCTTGCTGTCTCAGGGGTGGCAGAAGCAGAAGCAAATTCACATATAATGGACCTGGACTGTTCAAATCTGTGTTGTTCAAATGTCAACTACATTCAGTCTCAGGTATTTCAGTGTAGCAGCACAAAACAGACTAAGACATGCCCTTATCATTCTTAATAACCTCCTTAAAACTCTCTTCCCTTGGTTTCCACATCACTACAGACAGTCCCCATCTTATGATGATTTGACTTACAATTTTTTGATTTTATGACAAGGATAAACTGATATGCATTCAGTAGAAACCATACTTCGAGTACCCATGTAACCATTCTGTTTTTCACTTTCGGCACAGTATTCAATGAATTACATAAGCTATTTAATACTGTATTATAAAATAGGTTTGGGCTAGATGATTTTGCCCAACTTTAAGTTAATGTAAGTGTTCTGAACACATTTAGGGTAGGTAGGCTAACTGTGATGCTTGGTTAGGTGTATTAAAAGCATTTTTGACTTACGGTATTTTCAACTTACAATGGGTTCATCAGGATGTAACCCCATCACACACTGAGGAGCATCTGTACTATTGTCTGATTTTCTTTTCTAACTACTTTTAGTAATCTGTTTCTCTGGTGATTTTGGATGTTTCTCTAGGTTTCATTCCAGGATCTCATCTACTCTCAAACGATGTTTTCTTTCCAAGTAATCCCGTCTATTTAAATGAATTCAAATTTTGCCATTATTTTTATGGACTCACAATTCTCCATCTCTAGCTCTAACCTTTCCTTGAACTCCAGGTATGAAATTACAAATGTATACAAACCACTACAGGTCCTATAAGCAGCTTAAATCCAAGAAAAGACTACAAATAGTAAAAGAGGCACATTTGTAGCTTAGAGGGCAATAAAAAGGGACTCTCCAGAAATGCTAATTCTCAGACCAAGACCTACTAACTCAGACACTTTGGGAGGTAGGCCAAAGAATCAGTGTTTTTAGGAGCCCTCAGGTGATTTTAATGCAAATTATAAGACATTTCATCTGATTTTAATGCAATTATAAGACATTTCTTCTTGCTGTGGTGTCTATGGATGGATTGCCTGTGTTTCCTGTGATTAACATGTATCTGCTCTAAATCAGGATTTTTGTACTGAGATGGTAAAAATGCATCAGTGCAAGTTTGTTTTCTTAATACTTAAAAAAATCTTTAAATGTCAAATTTTCCATTTTTAATTAAACAAGTACTATATCATATTAAATGTGATGGCCTTTTAAGAAAAAACCCTCCTCACAGAAGCTGCCAGCTCAGAAGCATTTCTACACTAATTACATTCTTAAACTTCTTATATAGGTCTACTGTTAAGTGACTGTTACTTTTGTATAATGTTTAAGATTAAGGAAACTGCCGGGCGTGGTGGCTCACGCCTGTAATCCTAGCACTTTGGGAGGCCGAGGCGGGCGGATTGCTCAAGGTCAGGAGTTCGAAACCAGCCTGAGCGAGACCCTGTCTCTACCAAAAATAGAAATAAATTAATTGACCAACTAAAAATATATATACAAAAAATTAGCCGGGCATGGTGGTGCATGCTTGTAGTCCCAGCTACTCGGGAGGCTGAGGCAGTAGGATCGCTGAGCCCCGGAGATTGAGGTTCTGTGAGCCAGGCTGACGCCACAGCACTCACTCTAGCCTGGGCAACAAAGTGAGACTCTGTCTCAAAAAAAAAAAAAAAAAAAAAAAAGATTAAGGAAACTATAAACCTGAATTACAATTCTCACAAACTTTATTTCAACAGTAATTATGTTCTATAGTGTGATAGATTAAACAATTTCTAACATTCCTGGTTAATTTGAAGACCCTGAAATAACGTTAAATAAAGTTAATTAATGGATAATCTTTGCATACTTGAATAATTTCTAAGATAGAAATATGAAAACATTGGTTGCCAAGTACAGTTTATATACATATATAGATATATATCTTTGATTTTTATATGTTATGTAGTGGCTATTTTTGCCACTTTAAAAAGGTATAGAAAGGATATGTGTATATGTGTGTCCATGAACTTTTCTGGTTTGCTGAATATTTACATGACAGAATTTCTCAATTAGTTACTTTGGTTGTTATAATTAATAGGAGATGGAGATAATACTAAAAACAATAATGCATAGAAGTAAAATTGTGTATGTAAGATAATAAATGTGTTTTTGTTTACCAATGGGGAAAAGATTCGTCTTATCTGTAAATATCCGTGTTTTTCCAAAATGTGAAAGACTGTAATGAAGGACAAAACCTGGATGAATACTGAAAGCTATAGGAGATTTGTTGAAAGGGAAATTTATTTGTCTTGAACTATAATAACTGCAAATAACAGCCTGAAAACGCATAATAAAATATTAAAATTTTGCCAAAGCTGGCTTAGTTTTGATGAGTTTCCTCATAAGATTAAAAAGGAAAAACTCATGAATCCATTAATGTCAAATATTTTTTAATATAAAACTGGAATGCGGTTTTCTGTGTTAAATTGGTCTTGGAGTATTGTGTCTGCTCTCAAAAAGATGTAATAAAAGATTATTCTTCAACTTCTGAATGATCTGTGTAAGTAGCAGATATGACATATTTCACTAGTATCACCTCCTAGACTTTGTGCTGACTCGCTTATATCCTTAAATTTGTTTTTAAACAAACAATAAAAATCTCTTGCTTCTGACAAAACTAAGGTTCTTTAAAAAAAATTTGGTCACCATCTTTCATGTTTATTTTAAAATTATATTGTCAATTTGATTAATTCATTATTCTCAGGTGTCTATGCTCCTAACTTAAATGATCAAATCTCTGAAAACTCTTCTGATGTTGCTGAGTTCAGAGTATTCCCTGGGAAATGAATCTGGTCTAGATTGTGGCATAAGACCTAAAGCTCTATGTTAGGTGCTGCCTTGTCAGGAGGGCCTCAAATGGTCTCTCTGCAAGTTCTCCCTACTCTGCTCCTGTGGCTAAGGTCCTCTAGCCAAAAGCCCTCCTTCCCAACAGGACGAGGCAGTTCCTGCTTATCCTTGAGTAGCAGGCTTCAGTTCCCTGCCAGCCTACATAATTATTCAAAGAAGCCAATCACATGCTCCTGTGGGAAGCAGGTGGTACTTCACCCTCTTGATACTACAAAGCCTGCCTCCCACCACCTGTTTGTTCATTCTGTTTCTGAGTGCACCCCCCATGTGGCCCTGTGTAGCATGCAGTGTCCTCCTCCCCTGGGCTTTAAGTATATGTAACTAGTAAATTGTTACCTGTCTTATCTGTCCAGTGTTGGATATTGTGTGTTCAGCCATCCCCATAACCATAAGGTGAAACTGTCTCCCTTTAAATAGGAGGTGATTAAAACACAGATAGGCACCAACATCAGGATAATCTATAAATACAATGATTTAAAATTCATGATCCGAAACCACAACTACTTTTGCACCAGTCTAATAACTGGGATACAGAGGCAAGGGATTTCACATGGTGGCTCAAACTTGTTTAACCATGTTGTAGCTTAGTGGTTTCATTCATTGCAGGAGTCCAAACGACAGCTGGGGTATGTGGTGTGGAGGGTGAGAGGTCTGAAGGCCAGAGTGCTCGGTGTGGATACCAAGGTTTTCCCTAGGCAAAGTCTCTTCTCTCAGAAGTGCTCATGGCCCACTCCCTTATTTCATTCAAATCTCTGCTCAAGTATCACCCCATCAGAGAAACTTCCTTTACAATCTAACTTAAAATAGCACCTCTTTCCCAATCATTCTCTATTCCCTCATTCTGCTTTTATTTTTAACATTTTCCTGACACTCAGTATATGTTTGTCTCTTTAACATTAGAATAATTTCCATGAGGGGGACACCATAGAAACACCATGTTTTGTTCACCACTGTGGCCTGACTGCATAATGCAGTACCTGACATATGGTAGGTGTATAATAAATATTCCCTGAATGTACGAAGTCATAAGCCTAGTCCTATGGACCGAGCCAACTCTTGTGTGTGTGTGTATGGCAGGGGTGGAGGAGTGATGGGAAAGGGTGAAGGGGAGAAAGTGGTGATGAGTGAAATATAAGGATTTTCATGAGGTGGGGTGGGGGGTGGATGCTAAATATAGCATCAGAAATTTATTTCGGGCTTCAACAGTAGGACAGAAAAAAGAAAATAACAGGGAGCTAAGGTTGAGGATCACCTGAGGCCAAGAGTTTGAGACCAGCCTGGCAACATGAGACCTTGTCTCTACCTACCCCTGCTCCCCAAAAAGTAAGGAAGACCAAAGTTTTGTGATTGATTCACGATCTGAAGATGCGCACATAAAGCGAATTAGTGACCCCCTGCTATGATGGGGAAGAGAAAAGAGTTGTGGAATACTTTCAATAACAAATTACTAAGAAAAACTATTATGAGGTTATACAATAAAGGAGTCTCTATGCATAAGAAAAGAATATGAGAAGGACAAGCAAACTTGTCTCTGAACATGTCAATGAGAAGGATTTTTTGGGCTAGGTGCCAAAGAATGTAGAGCAAAAAAACATTTTGGCTATAAAAAAGTTTATGAGGTGTGATAAATTATTATAGAAGAGGTGGAAAACTCCAAAATTCTAATCTTATTATAAAAATGGACTTAGATAAAGAGAAGTCTGCAAATAAGTTAACAAATTTACTGTAGGGACAGAAGGGGAAAGCACATTATGGAAAAAGTAAGTGTGTATAAAAGAAAGTGGAAACATTTTTTTAAAAATGTGAGTATATTTGGTTTAACAAACAGGTAACTGAGCAATTTAATATTTGAGAAGAACCCTGTTAACAGAATCACAAGCATGATGACATGAAAACACCTTCCAAAATATTAGTTTGAAAAAATGTCTACAGTTATCAGTCCCTAGTTATCTTCAAGTATATAAAAACTGTCATCTGTTAATAAAATTTATAATTAAAGACATTTTGTTTTTAACTGTATAAAACTTTTATTTGTATGTTTACAAGAATTATAAATAATTTTGAGAGGTCACGAAATACTTAGAACTCAGCACTTTTAACTTACTGTAGGCTTTATGTAGGAGATAGACCACATGACTTACTGAGGTCCCTCATTAGTATGTTTACACTGCTGATTATGGAGGAGGAATATGTGGGGGCATTAACTCATCCTCATGGTATACCTGGAGAGATCACTTCTGACAATTGGAAAACTCAGGTTGAACAGTTAAAAGTGAGGGATTTTGGTTTGTGATCTTCCTATAAGACCTTCATTTAACCTCTATGGTTTATCCTTTTTTTTTTTAATTCTAGCAGTCACATTTTAAATTAAGTTGTCCAAAATTTTGGCATATTCCCCTAACTCCTCCTAGAGTCCCTTCAAGTCTTCTGAACAATTGTCCACACAGATTCAATTTTGAACATACATAAAATATATTTGCTTTTAGAGTTTATTTTCATTTTTGTTGAGGTAAAATTTATATATAGTAAAATACACCAATCTTGAATGTATATTTTATGACAATTTGATAATATAATAAATGGATTTACCTTTATAACCAACACTTAAGTACCATAACATTTATATCATCTCATGAAGTCCTTGTACTCCCTACCAGGTATTTCCTATTCCCCATAGGTAACCAATTTTCTAAGTTCTTGCTCTTAAAATATAATGAATCATACAGTAAAAAGTCTTTGGTTACTAGCTTCTTTTGCTCTACAAGCCTTTGGGATAAATCCATATTATATTAGTATTTCATTCTTTTATACTGTCAAGTAGTTCTTTGCTGCATCCATTCTACTGATGGGCATTGTCATTGTTTCCAGTTTTTGACTATTGTAAAGGAAATGACTATAGGCATTCTTGTATGTTTCTTTCTGTGGATATATGCTTGCATTTCTCTTGGGGAAATACCTAGGAGCAGATTACTGAGTAACAGTGTAGGTGTATATTTAACTTTGTAAGAAACTGTCAGACTTTTTCCCAAAATGGGCCATTTTACACTCTCTCTCTCTCGAGAGTTCCAGTTGCTCTACATCCTAACCAACAATTATTATGGACAATTTTTTAAATTTTAGTCATCCTAGCAGGGGTGAAGTGGTATCTATTGTGTTTATCTTTTAACAAACCAACTTCTTACAATGCTCTATGTATTTACCTCCCAAAGTAAAAGCATATGTCCACACAAAAATTTATATAAGGATGTTCACAGCAGCTCCATTAACATGAGAAAGGCTAAACCAACTGTGGCATACAAGGGAATACTATTCAGTAACAAAAAAGAAAGAGATACTAATATATACAATAATAGGAATGAATCTCAAAAACATTAAGCTAAAAGAAAGAAGTCTTACACAAAAGAGTACATATTACATGATTCCATTTATATGAAGTTCTAGAAAAGGAAAAGCTCATCTATGGTAAAAAAATTTGATTAGTGATTACCTCTGGGGGAAGGTGGAGGTGGTGATTGGGAAGGGCATGAGACAATTTTCTGGGGTGATGGTAATATTTTATATCTTGATAGGGTTTTCCGTAAAGTGGGCATAAATATTTGTCAGAACTCATGGAACAGAACACTTAAGATCTGGACATTCACTATATGTAAATTTTATCTCAAAAATGTAAATAAATGTTAAACTCTAGTTAGTGATATGCTTACTGAAGTGTTTAGGGATGAAATATACTAATGTCTGCAACTTATACTTTAAAAAATATGAAAAATAAGATGAATTGATGAATGGAGATTGTTAGATGGATAGAAATGTAATAAAATAAATTGAGCAAAATATTAATTATAGAATTTAGATGGTGGGCATATTGGTGCTCACTTTAATAATCAACTTTTCTGTATGTTTAAAAGTTTTCATAATAATACATTGGTAAAAACAGGTCAAAAGAAAGGGAAGAGAAGATGAGGGTAGTATAACAAGTTGGTCATATCCTTGTCTCTTAAGATAAAATGTCAACAGATTATTATTTACTCAAAAAATTGAGATTAAATAGGAGACTATTATGCTTCATTATAAGTTGAGAGTGATTTTAAAAACCATACACTTACAACACTTCAGTTAAAAAAATTTCAAAAGGCCGGGTGCGGTGGCTCACACCTGTAATCCTAGCACTCTGGGAGGCCAAGGTGGGAGGATCACTCAAGGTCAAGAGTTCGAAACCAGCTTGAGCAAGAGTGAGACCCCGTCTCTACTATAAATAGAAAGAAATTAATTGGCCAACTAATATTTATAGAAACAATTAGCCGGGTATGGTGGCGCATGCCTGTAGTCTCAACTACTCGGGAGGCTGAGGCAGGAGGATTGCTTGAGCCCAGGAGTTTGAGGTTGTTGTGAGCTAGGCTGATGCCATGGCACTCACTCTAGCCTGGGCAACAAAGTGAGACTCTGTCTCAAAAAAAAAAAAAAAAAAAAAAAAAAAAATCACAAAAGAATGCTTTAAAACTGCCAAATTCCCAATTACAGGGATTGTACCAATTAACTCCCACCAATAACATGAGTCCCTATCTCCCTATAGCTTCACGCACAATGAGTATTATCAATTTTTAACCTTATCTTAATTTACTATGTGAAAAACATTTTGTTTTAATTTTCACTTTCTTAATTATAGACGATGTTGAACATCTTTTCATAAATTAGCAAGTTATTTGTATTATATTATTTATAAACTCCTTTTTTACATCCAATGTTCATTTTTCTACTGGGTTGTGGTCTTGTTATTGATCTGTAAAAGCTTATTTTATATACATACATACATATATATAGCTCAGCCATTTTCTATGTAACATATGTTTTTTTCCTCATTTATCATTTGTCTGGACTTCATTTATAATATTTTTGCCAGCAGAAGTTTTTTATATAGTAAAGCTATTATAGTAATTTTTTTCCTTTGTGGCTATGAGTTTGTATTCTGTTTAAAAGACCTTTCCTATTCCAAGATTACCAAAAATTTTTCTCATACCTTTCCCAGTATTACTGTTGTGTTTTTAATGAATTATTTTCTTAAGCAAGAATTGTCCTTAACAGTGGGTGTAGGGAAATGGGCACACACATTAATGATTACTGGTGTAAACTTGTCACAAATATTTAAGAAGTTGATATGACTGCATATATTATAAAATTTAAAACATATACACCACATGGCCTAACGATTCTACTTCTAGGAAACAATCTATCCTGCAGAAATAAGAGCATGAGTACATAAAGATAAACAAATCAAGATATGCATTGAAGCTCTCTTGCCAAAAGAAGAAATAATTAAAGGGCCATCAGTGTAGGAATGGTTAACTAAATTATGGTGCATACTATGGCACATCACATGGCCAACATCTGTATGTACTGACTTGAAAAACTAGTCAAGCACAAGAGAAAAGAGCAACCTACAGAATAAAAAATGATTAATTCCATCAAACTGTGTGTGTGTATGTAAGCCTGGAAAAACATTAGGAAGGGCACACACCAAACAATTAATACTAGTTGCCTCAGTGGAGAGGAATGCTAGTGTTACAAAACTACATTTTCTTCTGATATTAAAAACAAAAGTATAAATTATTTTTTTAAAACTAAACCAATAAAAACATAAATGAATAGGGTTTGCTTCAGAAAAAGTATAATTAAAAAATTATAGAATGGAATTCTTATTAAAGAACTGCACAATTTATCATACCTTACTGTCTACATCTGTTGAAGGTGGCTCTTCCTTTAAACAGTCAGGCCCTTTAAGAACAGAACCAACGAGAACCTCTCTGATTAGATATAAAGAGCACTTTTTGCCATTGCAAAGGAAGTTGGGTAGGGGGTCTCCATTCTAAAACCGGTTTGAATTTCTAGGAACCTTTATTTGCAGGACTATTTGTTTTTTGTTGTTGTTGCTGTTTGACACAGGGTTTTGCTCTGTTGCCCAGGCTAGAGTGCAGTGGCATCATCAGAGCTCACTGCAACCTCAAATTCCTGGGCTCAAGTGATTCTCCTGCCTCAGCCTCCTGAGAAGCTAGGACTACAGGCATGTGCCTGGCTAATTATTTGCAGGACTTTAACCTTCCCTTTCTCATCTCAGTAGGGATTCTTAGCTGGCCCATCTCCAGAAAAATTTCCCTAATTATATGCAAGATTTTATATAGTACGTTTTAATGGAAAGAGAATTCACTGCTTTTTACTCAGACTTTCCAAGCCTTGCCTCCCTTACCAAAAAATTTAAAGAAATACAATCATGTACATAAGCTAAATTTGGATTACTTGTGAATCCAGTTCACAAGACTTGTGCCAATTTTGGCACATCTTTTATTTCTGGTGTCAATTTCAGAGGGTTTTAAGTTGTTAACATAAAATTATATGCAACATCTGCTCTTTTCCCTTAAATTCTATTTTGTCTAACATAAATGTTGCCATCTCTGTTTATTTTACTCAACTATGATAAATTGATCTTTCCAATTTGGGGATAATTTTTGCCTTCTATTATTTGTGTTAGGTCAGTCTAAGCATTATATTGTTGGATTTTATTTATCAGTCCAAATCAAGACCATTTATGCTTGTAATATGATATTCTGGCTTTTTATGCCTGTTTTCTCTCTCCATGTATACCTTTATTCTATGAATTATAACTCAAATACCTCATTTTTAATTCTACAAGGACTCCAAATATTTCAAAGACACTTTAAAACCAACATTTACATAATATTATAATATTAATGATATAATTAATATTATACACTATTTATCCTAATCTGAAATAAGATATTTCTTTCCTCTTCCTTTACCTTTCTCATTCTTTTTTACCTTTCTCATTCTTTATTAATCTTTCCTCAATAACATGATGTCAATATGGAATTACTCGAGTGTTTCAGCCAAAGAGCCAATACAACAGATAATACATTCCAATAAGAGGTGAGTAACCACCATGCCAGACTTGCAAAGAACATGGTCAAGATCCTTGTAAACTTTAGCTCTAGCATAACAACAACAACAAAAAGGTTGGAGATGGCCAAGAGAAGAGTTGGCAGTTATAGACAGAGAATTTTTAGAAAAAGCAATGTATATGTTATGGGTCTCAGCTCCTCTTTCCCCAGGGACCTCAACCTGTGGAAAAAAGCTTCAACAAGACTACCTGGACAGCTTAACATATGTCTTCTAGAGCTTGGGAGTCATAGAAGGCTAGTGTTTGACTCAAGCCTGAGAAATCTTGAAAGAACACAAGACTTTCTGGTGAGTTTCTTTGACGGCAGGGTAAAATGGGTGGTGACTGCACTGGGATGGGCTTGTACTTCCGGAGTTTCTTGTGGGAAAGACTACAAATCTTCATGGACAACTAGCTAGTGTGGGGCTGTCTTAAATCCTGTCAAAGAGGCCACCTGTAGGTAAGGGGATCATAGCAGAAAAAAGCTGAAAATGTGCCATGAGGTATCCTGGAAAAAGGGAGTTAAAAAGTGACCACTAAGAGAGAGATGCATTTGCCTGAATCAAGGAAAGTGAAGATGAGATAACCCCAGGAATGCTGGTGGTGGGAGTGGTAAGCTGTTTCTAAAACAGCTCCCAGTGCCCCCCATTCCTGGTGTTCATGGCCTTGTGTAAAATCCCCTCTCCCTGAGTGTGGGCTGCACCTAGTTATTTACTTCTACTGAGTGGAACATGGCAAAGTGATTGTATGTCACTTCTAAGGGTAGGTTATAAAGAACTATTACCTTCTCTCTTGCTGACTCTTCTCTCTCACTTGTGTGCTCTGAGGAAGCCAGTTGCATTGCCATGTTATGAGTTATTCTATGAAGCCCACATGGCACTGAGGGCAGGCTCTGGCCAACACCCCATGATGAAATGGGGCCCTTGGGCTAACAACCATGAGGAGCTGGATCCTGCCAACAACTACTTAAATAAACTTGAAGGTGGATCCGTCCTCTAGTTAAGTCTTAAGATGACTGTGCCTTTGTGAGATCTGGAGCCAGAAGATCCAGGTAAACCATGACTGGATTCCAGAACCACAGAAAATGTGAAATAATAAATGTGGTGTTGTTCTAAGCCATTATATTTTAGAGCAATTTTTTATATAGCAAAATATAATTAATATGGGCTAGCTCTGAAGAAACTATAAAAAGAGTTCACGAGCAAAAGAATCAGCTCTAAACAGTTGCCAAGTCCAGATAGCATCAACACTAGCCCACAACAATTATTACTCAAGTAAGAACTTTCCTGCCACTTCTCCACTTCAACCCTAGAGGGCTGAAGAATGTGGTTAGAAGAATGTTGGAAGAGGGATCAACATGTTAAGTAGGGTCAGAAAAATTAGTTGACTCCTCTTCCCTGCTGTCAGCAGTCAGTCAGGTGAGGTCAGCATTCAGAAGGTATATGCTTCTTTGGAAGGAAGAAACTCTTGCTTTAGATAAAGTTTGAAGTTTTTAATCACTACACAGAATTTATCATATTAATTATGAACTTAGTCTGCTTTTGTGACTAGAACTGATTTGAGGACTTTTTTTTTAAAGCAGAGTGTGACCAGAATAGAGAACTTTATCCAAGGAAGCAGGAGCAAAGCTAGAGTCACAGAATGGGTTTGAACAAAGAGTAGAGGCAAAATAAAGCTTTAATAGAGTAAAATGAGGAAAGAAAGCACAGGAGCTAAATTATAGGGAGAAGAACAAAGGTAGGGACAGGTCAAGATGAGCACCAAGTCATGCATCAGACAAGACTGTGGAGAAAATCAGTGAGGCTAGACCTAACATTCTATAAATAGTAGTTAACAAACCCACAGGTTCCCAAGGTGCTCTGAGAAGCTCAAATCATTAACGATAGTCATGATGTATACTTCCATTTCAATTTAAAAACCAATAAATACAATAATTTAAATACTTTCTCTGTAAAACTGAACAGCATGAGAGCCTCTTGGTGCCTACTAAACAATTATGTGTAGCAATATAGATAACAGATAAGTGGGCTCATGATTCAGAAATTCAGTTAGGTTTACCACTCAACTGAACACTGCTAGCTGCTTGTGGATTTGACCATTAACCTGTTCTAATTTTTATTCCTAATCTCATATTATTTAGTTTATACTCAAAACTATTGGTTAAAGAGCAAATGCTAAAATAGCAAAAGAACATGCATGCTGAAACAGGAGTTAATGAAGACATAAAATGATAATAATCCTGTAAATTTATTTCAAAATCATCATTATTCTATATGTAAAATGAATTTATCTGATCAATATCAAGATTCTCTATCTAAATCAGCATTGAAAGAAAAAAATGCTGACCAGTATATCTGAAATTAGCATTTTACTTTATTTATTATTTTTTGGAGACAAGAGTCTTGCTCTGTTGCCTAAGGTAGAGTGCAGTGGTGTGATCATAGCTCACTGCAGCCTCGAACTCCTGGGTTCAAATGATCCTGCCACCTCGGCCTTCCAAAGTGCTAGGATTACAGGTGTGAGCCACCATGTCCAGGCTCCATTTAGTATTTTATTTCAAAAATTAATTATATGTTAGGATTATTATTTTGGTGACTATTTTTTTCATTTTATATATATATGTATATATGCACATATATTTTATATAAATGGGATATGTCACAGAAACTGTTATCATAAATATCCTTTTTCTTCTTAAATAGAAAATACCTCCATATCCTCCCTTCCCAGACTTACTCATCCCCAGGTAATCAATATTTATAACAAAGTATGCTTTTCTCCCTGCCCATATAATCATATACAAATCATACAGAGGTTTTTTGGGGGAGGGAGGGAACGTGTCTCTCTCTTTTTTATACATGCACACACCCCTCTCTCTGTCTCTCACTCACACATGCACACACACGGAATCATGAAAAGTCCTTGAAGTCAAGGCACAGATCGAATTAATTTGTTTTTTTAATGGCTACATTATAATAGTGATTGGCTAACCTGTAATTTAACCTTTTCCTGAGGGATAGGCATTTACCTTGTTCTCAGTATTTTTGCCCTTAACAAAAAGGCTGCAGTAAATGTACTTACATTTTTATGCACTGCTGCCTCTATTTCTATGAGATAGATTTCTAGGAGTGAGACTGCTGGATCATAGACTAACAGTAGTTTTCACTTTAATAGATTATTGCCAGGCTGCGTTCAGAAAAGGCTGTAATAATTCACATTTCTACCAAGGTATAAAAATGACCACCCTTCCAATCTTTGGCAGAAATGTGTATTATTTCTCTTTTAAATTTGCATTTCCATTATTAATGGTGAGGTTAAGCATATTTTCATAGGTTTACTGGCCATTAGGATTTGCCTTTCAGTGAACTGCCTATTCATATCATTTTTGCATTTCTCTACAGAGCTGTCTTTTTGTTATTCATTTGTACCATATTAATCAGATATGTATAATTTCCATTGCATATATATTTTTCTATTATATCTTATGTCCATTGAAACATTTCTTCTCTTGAGTTCCAGACACTATAGTCTCCTGGTGGTTTTTTTCCCCCTATCTTATCATCACTTCTGGTGACTCTCCTTTCACAGCTCCTCCTCTCTACCTATACTTAATCCCTTGGTGATATCATCCAATTCTACAGTTTTAAATGCCATCTTATGTTGGTGAGTCTTATATTGCTACCTCCAAATTCCAGACCTCTTTCTGAGCTTCAGACTCACATACTGGGGTGTCTCATCGGCATTTAAAATTTAAGAGTTCTCAAAACAAACCCTTAATTTGATGGCCTAACTTGCTTATCCTTCAGGACTCTCCTGTGAGTAAATGGCATCACCATCCATCCAGCTGCTTCTACCCGAAACCTGGAAGTCATTATTGATTTATACCTCTCCCTTACAGACATATCCCCATCATTAAGTCATTTCAATTATACTCTCAAAACGTATCACTACTACACTAACCACTTCTTTCTTCATCCACTGCAAATACCTTCTACTGCCCCACCCGACCCCTTTCTATTCCACTGTCATCTGATGACTAAACTTCTCTAAAAGCCACCCAACTGGGCCCTTTGAATGTACTTCCCCCTGCCTCTGTCCCTAACAATCAATTTTTCAGTCCCTAAACATAAAACAGATCATGTCATTCCTCTGCTCAAAACTCTCCAATGACTTTCCATCATACTTTAAAAACTCTAAACTTATTACTAAAACTGTCAGGCCCTAAATGATATGGTTTTTGCCTATCTCCTTGGACTCATCTCCAGCCCCTCTCCCCAGTCCTAGTTCATTCTCCGTGAGCCTCACTTGCCTTCTTTCTCTTCTCTTGAACATGCCAAGCTCATTTCCACTTTTCCCTCAGATAGTTGTACAGCTCCTTTCCACAGAACACTCAGTTCTGCTGAAATGTCACCTTTTCAGAAAGGGCTTCCTTGGCTGTGTAGAAACACACACACACACACACACACACACAATCACATCATGTGCTATTCTCTTACTTTGCTTCATTGTTTTTCCACAGCTCTTATGCCTACACTAAACTGCATATTATTTTTGGTACTTACATTACTTATTCATCTCTTCCCCTTTCAACATAAAATGAATGCTTCATGAGGCCAGAGAACTTGTCTATCTTGTTCACTCTTAAATCCCTAGCACTTGGAACAGTGTCTGGCACAAACAGTGTTATCAGGAATTCAGTAAAGTTTTTTTTAAAAGAATGAATAAATGCTGCTTTATTATTTTTTGATGCTGATGACTGCAAAACTGCCTGATTAACTACATTGAAAGCAACCAATGTATAACAGTAGTTCATTCACTTTTAATAAGTATAATATCCTGTTATGTCAATATACCACAATTTAATTTTCCATACTCTATCAACAAACTTGGGTTATTTTCAAGTTTTTTTATCATTTTGATTTCTGTGAACATTCTTGTATACATCTTCTAGTAGATGGGTAAGTTTCTCTAGAGATGCTGAGTCAGAAAGTTTGTAAAATTCAACTTCACCACAAAAAGTTAAATTGTTTTCCAAGTAGCTGGAGCAATATATACTGCGCATCAGTAGCGTGTAAGAGTTTCTGCCGATCCATATCCTCTTCAACTTACGATACTGGCAAAACTCTTAATTTTGGCAGGCTCACAGTGACACTAATTTGCATTTTCTTGGTTACTTATAAGATTGAACATCTTTTCATATATTTATGGGCCTTATGTATTTTTTGTATGAAATGGTTGTTCATGTCTTTTTGCCCATTTTTCCACTGGGCTGTTTGTCTTTTTCTTATTGATTCATTCTGTATGCTAAAGCTTTATTGGTTCTACGTGTGTGGCAAGCATCTTCTCCCAGTTTGTGCCTTTTAAATTTCATTATAGAATTTTTTATTGAACAGAAGCACTTGGTTTTAATGTACTCGGTCTTTCCTTTCATGCCTAGTCCTTTCAGTGTCTTATCAGGTAATTCCTCCATGATGTTCCCATATGCCCTAAAAGCTTTTCATACTATGCAAAAATGATTTGTATATGATATTAAATAGTGATCTAATTTGAGAGGGGAATTGATAGTTAACCCATATGGAATTTAATCCATACGGCTAACTAATCATGCCAGTATTATTTTAAAATAGTTTCTCCCCTCCTACCCCCGATCTGTAATGCCATCCATGTTACATACTATGGGTTCCATGTATCTGTGGGCCAGTTTCTAAGTCCATGTTCTGCTGTACTGGTTAAGATCTCTTTCTCTGAGCCAAACACTGTCTTAACTTACTATTAATTACTCTTTGAACAATTCTGTTTTGATATCTGGTAGGACATGTTCTACCACCTTATTTTTCTTGTTCAAAAATGTCTTGTTTTGGCTGTCTGCTCTTCTATACACATTTTAAAGAACAGAAACAAAAAGAAAACATAATTACACACCTAATTATAACACTGGCAAAAAGTATGATACCTCAGAATACATCTAAAAATAGATGTACAGAAAATTATAAAACAATTTTAAAACATTTAAGAAGGCGTAAATGGAGAAATAAACCACATTCGTGGATTACAAGTGTCAGTATTATAAGATGTCAATTCTTCCCATACTAATCCCATAGATATAATTCAAATCCAATCAAAATACTAATGCAGTTCACTGTGAATTTCAACAAGCTAATATTGTTTATCCTGATTCTTGATTGGAAACATACAGAATTCTAAGTTTTAGACTTTAACCAAAATATGGCTTGGGATCTAATATGTGATAAGCCTTACCTATCTCCAACCTTAGGTCTTTCTTTTATTAAAGTCTAGAACATTTTTTTCGATTATACCTCTGATAATTTTGAACTGTCTGTCCTGTCTTCTTCTAGAATTCAGTTATTAGCAGGCTGACTCTGTCTGAAAGATAACTGATTTTAATTATCCTCTCTTCCCTTATATTTGTCTCTAGCAATTTCTTTTGCTTTCTGGATATGTTCCTTAAAGTCTATTTTTTAGTTAGCTAATTTATTTTCAGTAACATTGATTGTGTTTGTTATACTACGGCGTATGCCCTAGACTGATACCAGACAAAACGCAAAGATCACTGAACAAAGCACAAGTACAATAATCCAACAAATGCTTCAAAAATTTAACTTTAGTAGTATTAATAACATTCTAAGGATTTAGAACCATCTGTTATCTGTTAAATGCATCTTATTGTAATTTATCTCTTTTTGAGTATGAAGATGTGTAAGATAATTTTGTCTTTTTGCAGAAACTGCCAATTCATAATTAACAAAAGAAAAAAACAAAGCCAAAAAACTTTGATAGACAAGTGTTCCTGACAGGGTTGCTAAACAAATATTTAATAATGGAAAGTAAACACCAATATATGCCAGAGTTAAGAGAGCAGACAATGGTGAGTACACTGATTAGGAAACTAATGTTATTTTTTGATGGGAAGAAAAAAAGCACAATGAGCTGATTGTAGTACTTCTGTAAGTAGAGGTTAAGACTTGGTTCTTGGAACAAAAATGTTCATAAAAGACAGCACTTTTTGGATAATTTTCTCAGAAATTGTAACCTTTAGTTTGTCTCAGAGATGAAATTCATCACATGAAAATTTGAAAAATTCGAGGCATAAAACAAAGTATTAAGTTTTGAGCTATGCCTATTTTGAGTCTTAACCTATGCTTGCTTTTTTTTTTTTTTTTCTTCTTCCCAAGAAAAGGCAGTGAGATATGCTTGCTTTTGACAAATAAAGGTAGCAGCTCAGCCAATCCATCTTGTCCGCCTTATATGTACAACAACTGATTTAGTCATCTAAATAATCACTCATAGGCGTTTCCTGAACACTCTCTTGTTTTCCTTGTTCTCGAGCTTACCCAATTGCCTAATTTAAGGCTAGGCCTGGGCAAACTTGTGAAGTTCATCTGATGTTTTCATCTTTCAGTAACTTCCTCTCTTATTCCATTCCATGTATCTGGTAACATCACAATGTCCCTACACAACCTCATTTCATTGCTCCTGCCTTCCCCACATAGAGACTTTCATAAAAACTCATTGTTCTGGGACACCTCTTCAGAGTCCTGTTCTTTGCTTATTTAAATAAATTACAATGAGCACAACAATCAACAAAGTAAAAAGTGAACCCAGGCAACAGGAGAAAATTATTTGTGAATCATGCAAGGAGTTAATATCCAGAATATATAAATAACTTCTGCAACTCCACAATAACAAAAACCAAACAAACCAGTTAAAAAACGGGGCCAGGTGCAGTGGCTCACATCTATAATCCTAGTACTCTGGGAGGCTAAGGTGGGAGGATTGTTTGAGATCAGCCTGGGCAACACACCAAGATCCCATCTCTAAAAGAAATAAAATTGGCCAGGTGAGGTGGTCCGTGCCTACAGTCCTAGCCACTCAGGAGGCTGATCCAGGAGGATTGCTTGAGCCCAGTAGTTTGAGGATACAGTGAGGGAATGGGGAGGGGGAGGGAAAGGAGAGGGAGAGGAGGGAGAGGGAGAGGGGAAGAGAAGGGAAGAGAAGAGAAGAGAAGAGAAGAGAAGAGAAGAGAAGAGAAGAGAAGAGAAGAGAAGAGAAGAGAAGAGAAAAAAGACAAAGGACTTAAATACACATTGTTCTAAAGAAGATATACAGATGGCCAACAAGCATGTGAATAGATGCTCAACATCTCAACTTTGGTAGCAGAGGTCCTCAAACTTTTTAAACAGGGGGCCAGTACACTGTCCCTCAGACCATTGGAGGGCCGTTGGAGAGTGAGGTGCATATTCACACATGCACTCTGTGGGCTCCGGAAAAGTTGGCTGCTAAGCAAGACAGGCAGCAGCGACAAAAACACCTGGTGGGCCAGATAAATTTCCTCGGCAGGCCACATGTGGCCTGCGGGCTGTAGTTTGAGGATGCCTGCTTTAGGGTAATGAGTTTAGGGAAACACGAATCAAAACCACAATGAGATATTGCCTCATACCCATTAGGATAGCTACTAGCAAAAAAACAAAATAACAAGTGTTGGTGAGAAAGTAGAGAAATTGGAATACTTAATATTTTTGGTGGGAACGTAAAATGATGCAATACCATTGGGAAACAGTATAATGTTTCCTCAAAATATATTAAAAACAGAATTACCATATGAAACATCAATTCCACTTCTGGCTACATACTCCAAAGAATCAAAAGCAGGTTTTCAAAGAGGTATTTGTACTCTAGTGTTCATAAAAACATCATTCACAGTGACCAAAAGGGGGAAAAAACTCAGGTGTTCATCAATGGATGGATAAATAAAATGTGGTATATACATACAATGGAATATTATTCAGTTAAAAAGGAAATTCTGGCCGGGCGCGGTGGCTCACGCCTGTAATCCTAGCTCTTGGGAGGCCGAGGCGGGCGGATTGCTCAAGGTCAGGAGTTCAAAACCAGCCTGAGCAAGAGCGAGACCCCGTCTCTACTATAAATAGAAAGAAACTAATTGGCCAACTGATATATATATATAAAAAAAAAAAAAAAAAATAAAAAGGAAATTCTGACACATGCTACAACATGGATGAACCTGGAAGACATTATGTTGCGTCAAATAAGCCAAACACAAAAGGACATATACTATGTAATTCCATTTATATGAGGTACCTAGAGTAGCCAAATTCATAGAAACAAAAGGTAGAATGGTAGCTGCCAGAGACTGGGGGTTGTGGGGGGAGTGGAAGGGAGGAGAGTTGGGAATGGAGAGTTATTATTTAATGGGTACAGAATTTCAGTTTTAAAAGATGAAAAGTGTTCTGGCAGTGATGATGGTTACAAAACAATGTATTTAATATTATTAAATTATAAACTTAAAAATTGTTAAGATAGTAAATTTGGTTATGTGTATTTTACCACAATTAAAAAATTTTAACTCTATATGAAATTATAACTGACAGACTTGAAGGTAGCATAGACAATTCAAGAATCATAGGTAGAGATTTCAACATCTCATTTTCAATAATATATAGAACAGTTAGAAGACTAAAAAGGAAACAGAAAATAGACAACACTATAACCAACTAGACCTAACAGACTTCTATAGAAGACTTCCACCCAACAGCAAAATACACAATCTTCCGAGGTACACATAAAATGTTCTCCAGGATAGACCTTATGTTAGGTCATAAAACATGGTTCAATAAATTTAAAGTATGTTCTCTGACCACAAGAGAATGAAATTAGAAATCAATAACAGAAATTTGAGAAAGTCATAAATATGTAGAAATTAAACAGCATACTCCTAAATAACTATATGGCAAAGAAGAAATCACAAGGGAAATTAGAAAATACCTAGATATATTTTAGATATTTCATCCATACATACATAGATGGATGAAAACCTAAACACAACATACCAAAATTTAGGGATACAGTGAAAGCAGTGCTTAAAGGGACATTTATAGCTGTAAACATCCATATCAAAAAAGAAAATAGACACAAAAACCCCTAAACTTCTACCTTAAGAAACAACAAAGAGTATTAAACTATTTACAACAAATAGAAGGAAGGAAAGAATAGAGTTTAGAATGGAAATAAATAAAATAGAGAATAGAAAAATAGAGGAATCAATGAAACCAAAAGTTAGTTCTTTGAAAAGATCAAGAAAATTGACAAATTATGAGCTGGACTGACCCCCCAAAAAAGAGAAGATTCAAATTACTAAAATCAGGAATTAAAGAGGGAAACACTACTAACTTAACAGAAATAACAAAGATGACAAGGGAATACTGTGAACAGTTGCCAACAAATTAGATCACCTAGATGAAATGAACAAATTCCTAGAAAGGCACAAACTACTGAAACTGACTGAAGAAGAAATAGAAAATCCAAGTAGAACTATAACAAGTGACTAAATTAGCAAACAAAAAACCACCACAAGTAATCCAAAAACTACCCACAAAGAAAAGCCCAGGATCAGATGGCTTCACCGGTGAATTATATCAAACATTTAAAGAATAATTAAGACCAATCCTTCACAAAACCCTTAAAAAAATATTAGATAAGGGAATACTCTTCAACTCATTTTTTGAGGCCAGTATTATCCTGATACTAAAACCAGATAAAGACATAGCAAGAAAAAATATATAGACCAATATCCATTATGACTACAGATCTGAAAATCTTTAACAAAAATCTAAATAAACCAAATCCAGCAACTTATAAAAAGGATTATAAACCCACCAAGACCAAGAGGCTCTATCTCAGGAATATAAGGTTGGTTTAACATGTGAAAATCAATCAATGCAATACACCGTATTAATAGAACCAAGGAAAAAACCACATGTAGGAAAAGGATTTAACAAAATCCAACATCCTTTTGTGATTTAAAAACTCAACAAACTAGGAATAGAAGAAAACATCTTCAACCTAATAAAAGACATCTATGAAAAACCCACAGCTAACATCATATTTAATTGTAAAAGACTGAAAGTTTTTCCTTAAGATCAGGAACAAGACAAGGATGTCTACTCTTATTACTTCTATTCAAAATTGTACTAGAGGTTGTAGCCAGGGCAATTAGGCTGTTGGGAACATAAAATGGTATAGCTGCTTTGGAAAACAGTCTGGCAATTCTAAAAAAATAAAATAAAAAGAAAGAAAGAAAATCAAAGAGAAGCAGCATCAGCTGCTCCAGACGGCAAGGAAATCAGCAAAAGAACTCCAGAAGTATAAAGAATCAAAGCAAAAGGACACCCCAAAATGAACACCAGCTCTCTAGCAATGGAGAACAACCAAAATCAGAACATTAAAATGACAAATGAAGAATTTCAAACATGGATTGTAAGGAAACTCAATGAAATGCAAGATACAATGGAAACCCAACACAAAGAAACCACCCCAAAATCCAGGAAATGAATAAAAAATTCACTAAAGAAACTGAAATATTAAAGAAAAATCAAACAGAACATCTAGAAATGAAAAATTCATTCATGGAATTACAAAACGCAGTGGAAAGCCTTAAGAATAGGTTAGATCAGGCCGGGCGCGGTGGCTCACGCCTGTAATCCTAGCTCTCTGGGAGGCCGAGGCGGGCGGATTGCTCGAGCTCAGGAGTTCGAAACCAGCCTGAGCAAGAGCGAGACCCCGTCTCTACTATAAATAGAAAGAAATTAATTGGCCAACTAACATATATATACAAAAAATTAGCCGGGCATGGTGGCGAATGCCTGTAGTCCCAGCTACTTGGGAGGCTGAGGCAGGAGGATTGCTTGAGCCAGGAGTTTGAGGTTGCTGTGAGCTAGGCTGATGCCATGGCACTCACTCTAGCCTGGGCAACAAAGCGAGACTCTGTCTCAAAAAAAAAAAAAAAAAAAGAATAGGTTAGATCAAACAGAAGAAAGAATGTCAGGGCTTGAAGACAATACCTTATAATTCAACAAGTCAGTCACAGAGATAGAGCAGAGAAGTAACAGAAAAGAGCAAAGCCTACAAGAAAAATGAGATTATGTGAAGAATCACAGGCATTGCTGAGGGTGAAGAAGAAAATACACAAGGGTTGGATAATCTTTTAGAGGGAATAATTGAGGAAAATTTCCCTGGCTTTGCTACAAATCTGGATATCCAGGTACAAGAAGCTCAAAGGACTCCTGGGAGATTAACTGCAAACAGGAAAAATACCACGACACATAGTCATCAGACTGGTCAAAATAAACATGAAGGTAGCCCTCCTACCAGCTGTAAAGCAAAAGCAGCAGGTAACTTACAAAGTAAAACCAATCAGACTAACTGCAGACTTCTCCATGGAGACCTTACCAGCTAGACAGGACTGGGACCCCATTCTCAGTCTTGTCAAACAGAATAATGCCCAGCTTAGAATTTTGTATCCCATAAAATTAAGCTTCATATATGAGGGGGAAATAAAGTCTTTTTCAGACAAGAAAACACTAAGGGAATCTGTCAAAACACAACCTGCCCTGCAAGAAGTACTCAGAACTGTGACACATGAATCAGCACAACAGACACGCAACAGTGTAAAATCATCCAAAAGCTAAAGGTCAAACACCAGAATACCACAACGGCTCAAGACACAAAACAAAGCAACAAAGTTCTATTCAACAGGATGAACAGAAATCCACTCCACTTAACAATTCTTTCAATAAATGTGAATGGCTTAAACTACCCACTGAAGAGACACAGCCTGGTGGAATGGATAAATATACGCAAGCCAAGTATCTGCTGTCTTCAGGAAACACATCTAATCCACAAGGATGCATTCAGACTCAAGGGAGAGGAATGAAAAATGATATTCCATGCAAAGAAAAGCCAAAAGAAAGATGATGTAGCAGTTCTCATATCAGATAACTTAAGTCTTCAAATCAACAAAAGCAATGAAAGAGAAAAATGGTCATTATATAATGGTAAAGGGAAACAACTCAACAAGAAGACATACAATTCTAAATATTTACACACCCAACACAGGTGTGCCCAGATTCATAAAGCAAATCCTACTTGACCTAAACAAAATGATAAACAACAGCACTATAATAGCTGAGGATTCAACACCCCACTGCCAGAACAGGATAGATCTTCCAAACAGAAACAAACAATGGACTTAGAACTCTAGATCAAATGGGCCTAACAGATATTTACAGAACTTTCTACCCTGAAACCACTGAATATACATTCTTCTTAACAGCTCATGAGACAGTCTCTAAGACTGACCACATCCTAGGCCACAAAACAGGTCTTAACAAATTAACCCCGCCCACACACAAATTATACCATGCATCTTCTTAGACCACAGTGGAGTAAAATTAGAAATAAATTCCAACAGAAACACTCATCTCTACACAAAGTTATGGAAACTAAACAACCTACTGCTGAATGATCATTGGGTGAAAGAGGAAATTAAGATGGAAATCAAAAGATTCTTTGAACTAAATGATAAAGGGAACACAAGTTATCAAAATCTGTGGGAGACAACTAAAGCAGTCCTGAGAGGAAAATTAATAACCTTAAATGCCTACATCCAAAAGATAGAAGGATCATAAATCAACAATCTAATGAATTGACTCAAAGAACTAGAAAAAGAAAAGCAAACCAATCCCAAACCCAGCAGAGGTAAAGAAATAACCAAGATCAGAGCAGAAATAAATGAAACTGATAACAAAAGAACTATTCAAAAGATTAATGAAACAAAAACCTGGTTCTTTGAAAAGATAAACAAAATTGACACACCTCTTGATAAGATTAATCAGGAACAGGAAAGAAAGGACTCTAATAAACTCAGGAATGAAAAAGGAGAAATTACAACTGATAGTTTGGAATACAAATATCATCTATGAATACTATAAAAATCTCTAGGCACATAAACTTGAAAATGTGGAGGAAATGGACAAATTCTTAGAAACACACAGCCTCCCTAGGCTCAGTCAGGAAGAAACAGAACTCCTAAACAGACCAATATCAAGTAACAGAATTGAAACAGCAATAAAAAACCTTCCTAAATAAAAAAAGTCCCGGACCAGATGGTTTCACATCTGAATTACAAAGAAGAACTTGTGCCTATCCTACAGAAATTATTCCACAACATCTAGAAGGAAGCAATCCTCCCTGACATGTTTTATGAAGCCAACATCACCCTAATACCAAAACTGGGAAAGGACTCAACAAAAAAAAGAAAACTACAGATCAATATTCTTTATGAATACAGATCCAAAAATCCTCAGTAAAATCCTAGCAAATGAAATTCAGCTGTTCATCAAAAAAATAATCTATCATGACCAAGTGGGCTTCATCCCAAAGATGCAGGGATGGTTCAACATACGCAAATCTATAAATGTAATTCACAACATAAACAGAAGCAAAAATGAAGACCATATGATCCTCTCAATATATACAGAAAAAGCATTTGACAAAATTCAGCACCCTTTTATGGTAAGAACTCTTAACAAAATAGGCATAGATGGGACTTACCTCAAAATGATAAAAGCCATATATGACAAACCCACAGGCAACATCATACTGTACAAGGGAAAAATTGAAAGCATCCCAGTTTAGAACTGGAACCAGACAAGGTTGCCCTCTATCATGACTTCTATTCAACATAGTACTGAAAGTCCTAGCCACACCAATCAGGGAAGAGAAGGAAATCAAGGGTATCCAAATAGGGGCAGAATAGGTCAAACTATTTATCTTTGCTGATGATATAATCTTAAATCTAGAAAACCCCAAAGATTCTGGAAAAAGACTACTGGAATTGATAAATAAGTTCAGCAAAGTCTCAGGTTACAAAATCAATGTACACAAATCAGTAGTGTTCATATAAGCCAACAACAGTGAAACTGAGAACCAAATCAAAGATCAGTACCTTTCACAATAGTAACAAAGACAATAAAATACCTAGGAATATATTTAAGGAGGTGAAAGACCTCTACAGGTAGAATTACAAAACACCGAGAAAGGAAATAGCAGAGGACGTAAACAGATGGAAAACCATATCATGCTCATGGACTGGCAGAATCAACATTGTTAAAATGTCTACACTACGCAAAGTGATCTACAGATTTAATGTAATCCCTATTAAGATGCCAACATCATTTTTCATAGATCTAGAAAAAATAATTCTATGCTTCATATGGAACAGACCCTGAACAAATAAAGCAACCTTAAGCAAAAAGAACAAATTGGGAGACATCAATTTACCAGACTTCAAGCTATACTACAAGGCTGTGGTAACTGTAATAACATAGTACTGGCACAAGAACAGAGACACAGACCAGTGGAATAGGACTGGGAACCTAGATACAAAACCATCCTCATATAGCCATCTGATGTTTTGACAAAGCAGATAAAAACATACACTGGGGAAAAGAATCCCTATTCAATAAATGGTGCTAAGAAAATTGGATAGCCCCATGTAGAAGACTGAAACAGGATCTGCACCTCTCACAAATATCAACTCATAATGGATAACACAGTTCAACCTAAAACATGAAACTATAAGAATTCTAAAAGAAAACATGGGAAAAACTCTTACAGACATCAGCCTAGGCAAAGAATTTATGAAGAAGACTCCAAAAGCAATCATAGAAACAACAAAAATAAATAAATGGGACCTGATCAAATTAAAAAGCTTCTGCACAGCCAAAGAAACTATCATTAGAGCGAACAGACAACCTACAGAATAGGAGAAAATATTTGCATGCTATACACCTGATAAAGGGCTGATAAGTAGAATCTACATAGAACTCAGGAAAATCATCAAGAAAAAAAATCAAACAACCCCATTAAAAAGTGGGCAAAAGATATGAACAGAAACTTTTCAAATGAAGACAGGCCAACAAACATATGAAAAAATGTTCAACATCTCTTATCATCAGGGATGCAAATCAAGACCACAATGACATATCACTTAACACCAGTGAGAATGGCTTTTACCAAAAAGTCCCCCAAAAAACAAATGTTAATGTAGATGTGTAGAGATAGGAACACTCATACTCTGCTGGAAGGACTACAAACAAGTACAACCTCTATGGAAAGTAATATGGAGATACTTCAAAGAACTAAAAGTAGAACTACCATTTGATCCAGCAATTCCACTACTGGGCATCTACCCTAAGGAAAAAAGACATTATATAAAAAAGACATCTGTATTCGAATATTTATAGCAACACAATTCACAGTTGCAAAGACATGGAAACAACCTAAGTGCCCATCAATACATAAGTGGATTAATAAAATGTGGTATATGTATACCATGGAGTACTTCTCAGCCACAAAAAACAATGGTGAACTAATACCTCTTGTATTATCCTGAATGGAGCTGGAGCCCATTCTCTGAAGTATCACCAGAATGGAAAAACAAGCTCCACATATACTCAGCATCCAATTGGTAATGATTGGTTAACACTTACGTGTACATATGGAAGTAACATTCATGAAGTGTCAGGTGGGAGGAGGAAGGAGGGGATGAGAATATTCACACCTAATGGTTACGGTCTGCACTGCCTGCGGGATAGGCACATGTGTAGTTCTGACTTGGGTGGTACAAGGGCAACATATGTAACCTAAACATGTGTACCCTGTAATATTCTGAAATTAAAAAAAAACAATTTAATAAAATTCTAAATATTCATAAGAAAAAAAGAGCCTGGCAATTCCTCAAATGGTTAAACACAGAATTAGCATAACCCAGCAATTCTATTCCTATGCATATACCCAAGACAACTGAAAACCTAAGTCCACTTATAAACTTGTTTAGGAATGTTTACTGCAGCATTATTCATAACAACCCAAAGTAGCAATACCCATCAAGGATTGATGAAAGGATAAATAAGATATGGTATGGAAATATGCAGGTCCTATAGGTTTTGAAATATGCACAAATATACCAATAAGTATAAAGTCCTCTTGTTAATGTACTGTTAGAACCACATACTATAAAACCAAGATAGAATCTAAATATTAAATAGAAATAAAATTGATACCAATAAAATTCCAATATTAATTTCATTTCATACTATTCTGCTGAAATTATTAATATATCCTGTTTACAACATAAATATTCCTCACATTCGAGTTTAGCATCCTTACATTGCCCTGAGCTTCATGATAAATCAAATCTCATACCACTTTTCTCTATCAGAACTATTAATACCAACAGGCCCCCATTTGTACAGCCCATCATGACATCATAAGGTACTCAATAAGATATGGGAGATAAAGTAAAAACAGCATCTAAGATGACTGGAGGTCTTAGTATTTTGGGGTGACTCGTTGGATAGTAAGCCTTTAAGAGAGGAATATTTTGGTGGGGTAGGACAGCTAGATTAGTTTTGACAATAAATTTGTGGTATCTGAGGGATAGCTAGATGGAGCTATCTAGTAGGTAAATGAATTTTTGGATTTGAAGCTCACAATAGTGAATCTGGGCCTGAAATAGAGGTTTGGAAGATATATCATCTTGAAGAATTGTGGCTGAAGCCAAAGAACAACCTGCAAAGGCACTGTCAGAGAAGTGGAAGAAATTTTCAAAAAAAGAAACACATGTGGGAAGCCAAGGGAAGATAAGTTTTTAAATGCAGTATTAAATTCCAGAGGCAAAAGTGTGGAATGTGTTCTTTGGCTTGGCAGGTCATGGTGATCAGTGGGAGAGGGGAGAGAATGACATCACGGCCCAGTTCTTCATGAAGCTTGGCTACCAGAGAAACAGAGAGAGCAATACCTGAAAGGTAAAAGAGATTATTATTTCGTTTGAAGAAAAACAGCTAGTTATGGGTACAAGGCTTAAATTATGTGAGAAAAAAGACTCTGGATCACTTCTCTACCCCTAGTACCTACCCCAGCACTCTAATGCCTGGAACATAGCAAACATTAGAAAAATATGCACTGAACGTTGAATGAAAGGAGGAAAAGGATGGGGTCAAATAAGAGGAAGAGGGTCTCAGTAAGAAGGACAGGAAAGGGGTGAAGGGGAGGAAAACTAACATTTTCTGATCATTTGTTAAACTTCAGGTTCTTTTACATTCATAATTCTTGAAAAGATCCTGAAAGGAAAGCATTATTGTCTCCATTTTACAGATGAGTCCACAGAAGCTAAAAGATTAGGTAAACTGCCCAAGGTCATTCATCTGCTGAGGGACAGAGGCAATATACAGAACCAGTTTCATCTGCACACAAAGCTTTTGCTCTTCTACCTTACTGCCTCCCAGAGAAAAGAAAACACTATATAATTGGGTAGTTAGAAAACATATGGAGCTTATTACTCTTAAGAAGGTATACATATGTATGTATGTGTGTATGTGTGTGTGTATATATATATATATATATATATAAAGTATAATTAGTTTCGAGATAGTTGTGGATACATTTGAAGTTCAAAGATTAGAAGGAAGATGAAAATAGAAAATGTTTGATATGTATACCTAACCTTTTGAGATCAGGGAAATACTGGCCAGGATAAACAACCTAATACAATATCACTTTAATTTCTTACGTTTATGTGACCTTCTGGTAAGACTGTGGCTATGGCAGAATAAAAAACTCATGACTGTTAACAAATCACCATCATAAAAATCCAACTTCTGTTCCACATAAACACATACAACTCATATAGTTCCCTTTGGCCTAAAAGATCATACCAATGCTTTTCAAACTGTAGGTAGTAAAAATGATTTAGTAGGTTGCTACCTGATTTTATACAGAATATAAAAATATCAGAATGTATCACATATAGTGAGTATGATTTGGTAAAAAAAAATTTCTGGTGTTCCTGTTTTGTACAGCTGTAACAGAATACCTATGGCTGTGAAAAGGAAAAGAGGTTTATCTAGCTCATGGTTCTGCAGGCTGGAAACCATGAGAAGCATGACACCAGTATCTGCTTGGCTTCTGATGAGGGCCACATGCTAGGTCAAAACATGGTGGAGAAGGTAAGAGAGGAAGCGGTCATGTTGCAAAGGAGCAAACAGAAGGAACCTTGCTTTATAGCAACCCACTCTTGAAGGAACTAATCTACTCCCAGAGAATCAATCCAGTCTCTAATGAATGACAACTTACTACCACAAGGATAGCACCAACCTATTCATAAGAGATCTGCCCTCATGACCCAATACCTCTTACTAGGCCCCATCTCCCAACACCGCCACATTGGGGATCAAACTTCAACATGAGTTTTGGTAGGGACAAACTATATTCAAACCATAGCTGTGTGTGTATGTATGTGGGTATGTATGCCCATGCACTTGTACAATAAAACGGGAATTAATGTTTATTTCTTCCTGTGGATTATAGTCCAAAAAACCTGAAAACCAGTAGACTGCAACAGAATCAGTCAGCAACAATTACTCATTTCGAAGGTATAAATATTTTCGCAAAATTATTTACTTAATCCTCATGTAGCAGTCCAGTGAAGGAGGTTAATAAAAGTTGTATTTTGTTTTAAAACAGTTGGTCCCATTTTGAAAGCCAAATAGAGGTCTAGAGGGAATTTTCAATTCATTCAACTATGCTAACGCTAAAAAAATTAACAAAGAATTTATAATACTCCCTCTGAATATCCATTTCCTCCCAAAATTAAAGATGTTATTAGTAATAAAGCTCTACTTCAATGTCAAAGAAGGAAATAGACATCTAAAGCTATAAGTTTATTTTCTGACATGCCTGTCTACATAAAAATTCTTTAATCTTCTGTAAAACTCATTTTTATATGTGCTAACCACTACTGAACCTATCACTTGTAACAACTCTAATTCTAAACAAATTTTGCAAATAGAAACTGAGAAGTTACTTGTATGTTATCAAGAATTGAGTTCCCATAGACGCTACCTTGCTGCTACCACTGACTCTTCTACACTGACACCTCCACTTCTGGGTAGCCTTACAGACTTAGAGAAACTGCTCAGAGCATGAATCTCAGTGATCAAATGGGAAGAGTAATTTATTCATATATTCTTTTTATATGCCAGCATGGTCCAGTCTATCTTGCCCCCAAATCCTGAACTCTATGGAAACTCCAGAAATGGCCCATCACATTCAGGAATCTGAAGGAGGGATAACAATGAGAAGTCCCCACAATTCCCAGTGTCTAGAGCCAACTTACTATTATAAAGCCACAAAGAAACTGCTGAAAAACACAACTGCCAAGCCACAGAAGCATTTACTGAGACTTTACTAGGTATCTTGCATTATTTCTGTTCCTGGAAGGTAATTATTTAGCAACTTAATCAGAACTTAATTAGGAAACAAGTTCTTTCATGTATACTTTAACATTTGATTCCTAGGAAAAAGAAGAGAAAGAGAATAAGAATTATCATCCTCCCTATTTTATAAAGAGGTTGTAAAAGATGCCTAACCTAACAAAGCAAGACAGTCGTGGAATTAGGTACTTGTCTTTTAATTCCTGGTCTAGTTTTTCTTTCCCTACATTACAGGGCTTCCTTAGAAATCTGGAGGATGTCATTCTGAAAGCTTGAGCTCACCAATCATTAGATTACTTTATTCTTTTTTTTTTTTTTTTTTTTTACTGCTGTGTGGCTCTCTGTGACCATATGGATGGTTATTTACCAGACTAATTGCAGTAAATTCTTATGTAGGCAAGAAGAAGATATTAATAGAAAAATTCATTTACTACCTCTATCCTCTATTTTAATCAGGCTGACAGATTATCTATATGAATGGCAGTAAATTAACATAGGAAAATGTTGTTATTGGGATTGAGAATGCAGTAAACTGGCAGAAATCTACATAGGCTAATAAGTCATTTTTATGACTTGGCTTCTGGCTCCCTACTGAACCAGTAACTCTCATATAAGTACCCTACTTGATGTTCAAAGTATATGTGTTCTCACACACAAAGTTTTAGAACCTATATCTGACACTATGCTATTCATTCAGAATTGATTTGTAATTGTTCTCTGCTTTCTCCATATGTATAACTAATGTCTCATTTGTTTATATACTCCCTGGGTCAAAGGCCTTTCGAATAGATATAGACTAGAGAAAGATAATATAATCTACTATAATAAATATTCTCTGATTTAAGACGGCCCACTTCACAGCTACTTGTGGGTTCCACATATAGTATATATGGTCTTCTTACATGCTGCCAAATGCTTCTTCAGTCCTTTTACCTAATTTAATGTCACATTTCTTATGTTCTTGTGGCATTCTTAATGGTCTGGGATTATTAACTGCATGACACTGGGTGAATTTCTTAAGCTGAGTTTTGGGGATAATATCTAATAGCAATGTTATCATATATATTTACCCTAACTTGTAATAAAGACACATATATGATTTGATATATATCCTGATATATATATATATTCAGCCTAACTTGTAACTAAAGAAATTAATTATTTGTGTTTATTAAATTGACAAAGATTTTTTTAATGTGATTCATTTACTTTTAATGAATATGTGAGAATACAGGTATTCTCTTATTCTAACAGGTATGTAAGATAGTCAAAACCTTTCTGGACAGTAATCTGGCAATACAAATCCAAAACTCTAAAATGTGTACATGCCTCTTGACTCAGAAATGTAGTTTCTAGAAACTTGTCCTAAGGAAATAACTAATGATTTAGCTAAACAAATGTGTCTGAGTCTTGTTTTATAGTTAAAAAGTAAAAAACTCTAAATATTCTGTAATAGGAAGTGGGTATAATATACAATAAATAGGTTCACACTATAAATTATCAGATAGCTATTACAAATGATGTTATAGAAATATATTCATTGCCGTTCAAAGTCATTTTTAAGATACAGTGTTTAAGTGAGGGAAAAGGTTGTGAAACTGTATATATTATAAAAATTATTTACCTACATATACAGGTGCATATTCATGATGCTTATAACTAGATATAGAGATATTAACATTTCTACAATGAACATTATTACTTGTATAATAAAAATTTTTTGCTATAAATAAATCTTTTTTGTAATAATATAAATTAATGTTTATAAGATGAAGGTCAATTCATTCCTTCTTTTACATAGTTGACACAGTTTAAATAGTTTATAGTATAAGCAAATTGTTTTAGGTATGAGGACCACTACTGATCTAAGTTCTTTATAGTCAGCACTTCTACTCTACCTGTGGTGAAGAACCAGTTTTGTTTTAAATTTCTACTTTGTTACAGAATGACTTTATAAAATAAAAATGAATTTTTTATTAGAAAAATAAAAAGGCATATAAAATGAAGCCTCAATTGTTTTTATTAGATTCACAAACACAAGGCTATTACATCAAATTATTTTAAAGCTTCTATATTCTTACTCTCAATTTCTGTACCTATTTTGCCACCGACAGGTAACAGGACACTGTCCATGCTTTCAGCAGCACTGTTTGAAGTGATAAGGACAACATTTTGCTGTGGGCTAATAACTCCATCAAGTGGATTGGACTCTGACCTAACATCTGGAGACTTTCACAATACAGAACTTTCTTTATTAATAAGTAAAAATATTTGGGCTCTTCACCTATTATGTTTACTGTATTTACTAGCCTACCATGCTTTTCTAATGCTGAGAGGCATTTTTAAAAAAGTCATTATTTTCCAAAGAATCGAACAACCTTTTATAGTAGAAACCTGACTTCAGAGAATTAATAATATTTTTCAAATCATAGGGGAACAAAATTCATTAGGGCATTCCAAAGGGAATTGCCAGAACACAGATTCATCTGGTTGAAATGGGAGCACTGGAAAATGAATATACAGGTATTATAAGAGTTTAAGTTGCCTATCTGCTCCCAGATTAAGCAGAAGAAAATGAGACAATGTGCCAATTCCCTGGCAAAGTGAATGTAGTCCCTAGGGAAAAGGCTGAGTGAATCTGTGTTATCCTACCTGAGGACTGAATCACTGGACTTCGTTGGACTAAGGCCAAAGTAATGAAGATTATAAACATCTCATTTACATTGAGATTAAAAAGAATTTAAGTCCCAGAGTGACTCCCTGAAAACAAACTATGTAGCATGGTCTCCAGAAATAAAATCTCATATCCTAGTAGTTTATTGTCAAATGCAAATAAACCCTGAAAGAGCTATGGATTGAAAAGTGAGGATTCTCAACAAATATTTTATTAATAAAGGATAAGGAAACAATTTATAATCATGTATTAAAACTGCCACGAATTTAATCTGTTGGTAGAAAAATGATAAAAACTACACTTCTGTACTTTACATAGAGTAGGTACTCAACAAAAGCTCACTAAGAGTTCAGCTCTTTCAATCTGCATAATAAAATGGTATGGTCAAATGCTTTATTCTTAAGTTTTACCAAGTGAGAGGCAGATAAAAAACGTGATGAGCAGTGATTTAGTATGAAAGGAAGAGAAAACTCTAATGCAGGTAAACAAACAAGACAGGTTGAAACCAGAGCTAAGTAGAATGCTCTAAAGTAGTAAATGAAGTTTCTAAAATAGTCAAAAGGGAATATGGGAGATGCAATTGGGTAGGACTGAGAAAAAAACTCATAGAAAGCTTAAAAAAATGTGAAATTCAAACCATGTAGAAGCATGACAGATTTTTCTACTCCTTACCTCATATAAAATGTTTTTAAAACTGAGGTATAACTTTCATATTATATAGTATACAAATCTTAAATGTACAATTTAATAAATTTTTACATACATACATGCCCATGTAACCATCATCTGGATGAAGATATGGAACATCTTCAGTGCCTTCTCCCAGTCAGTAATTCCCCTCTGCGAACTGATTGCAATTGATCAGTTTTGTTTGTGAATGTCATACAAAGGGAATCATACAGAATAGACTCTCTTGCTTCTGGCTTTTTCCACTCAACCTTATATTTCTAAGATTCATCCATGTTTTTGTGGGCATCAGTAATTTGTTCCTCTTTATTGTCAAGTAGTACTCCATTGTATGAATATCCTATAAACTTGTTTATTCATTCTCCTGTTGATAGACAGTTGGGTTGTTTCCAGTCTTCTATTATGAATAAAGCTGCTATGTTTGAGTACTCTTGTACAAGTCTTTTGGTGAACATAAACATTCATTTCTCTTGGGTATATGCCTAGAACAGACTTCTAGGTCACAGGTAGACATGTATTTAATTTTAGTAGATCAATTTACTCTCCTAGCAATACTTGAAAATTCTCACATAAAGTTTTTAAATTTAAAAAAGCCCTTTGGTTGAAGCATAAGAGTTTTGAGGCTTTCTGTTTGTATGGTTTTTTCATCTTTTAGAGCAGGGGTAATATAAGCAGAGCATTCATATCTCAAGGAATACACAAGATAATTTTTGGAGGTATGAGAAGAAAACAGTACAGTTTCTATTTTAGTTTCTTATTCTTTTAGTTAAAAGGTAAATTATACTAATATATACTATATAAATTGACACTAGTACCTTTATTCAGACAGTTATAGTTATTCACTTTGGGTATATTGTGATTTACTGCCATTTGCATGTGCCTAATTGAACAGAATTATGGAATATCTATTTCTAACTGAACTAGCTCTCAACCAAATAAACAAGTGGCTTAAAAATAAAAGGGAGTCCCACACAAAGATAATACTAATATAAGAGCAAGCAAACAACAAGGAAATGGCTGAGCTGACATTTCTATTCCAGAAAATCTCTTTAAAAGATAAAAACTATGACCATGTATCTAGTCAGATCTCACAAAGAAGCAGGCAAAAGATATTCTAAAAATTAAGACTTTTAAAAACATGGAGTTAATCTATTACTGTTAATAATATTTTGCCAACAAAAATTTTAAAACAAAATATTTATATCATCATTCCTTTTAGTTTCTTTTTGTGTTTATTTTATAATATATGTATGTAGCAGTACAAAGTACATGTATATATAATTTTAAAGTAAATCTACATATATTAGGAATGCATGCTCAATTGTTTTTACCAATATGGTAAACAATCAAAAGAATTCATAGATTCTTATTTTAGTATATTTTAGTATTAAGCTAGATCATCTATAGGCATAGATGAACTTCTCATTTTTAAAGCCATACACAGCTAGGTATACTCCATTACAAATAGCCAGCTACTATTTAATGTTAAAATAACACATCTGAATAGTGAGGGAGAAGGAAGGAGGACAGGAATCTACTAGAAAGAGGCATGAGAGAACTTTGCTGGGTACTGTTCTATACTTTGTTAGGTTTTTGTATTATACCAGTGTCTACGTTTGTTAAACTCACTAAATAGTACAGTCAAGGTAAATGTGTTTTACTCTTTGAAGTAAATTTTACCTCAAAACAAAAAAATAGAGTTCATAAAAAATATTTACCTCTAGTTAATGGTATGCATGCTGGAGTGTCTAGGAGTAAATAATAGTGATATCAGCAACTTAATTTGAAATCCATTAAAATAAGATGGACTTCTGTATGGACAGAGAGATGAATATATGAATACATACGTAATTGAGCAAGTAAGGAATTTAATTGTAGAATCTGGATGGTAGAAATATGGGTATTCATTGTACAATTCTTTCAACTTTTCTATATATTTGAAATTTTTCATGATAAAATGTTGGAAAAAATAACCAGTCTACTCAAGAACTGAAGGTTGACAGATAATTAAAAATGGTGTAGTGATACAAGGGAAAGTTAGAAATTAAAAAAGGAAAAAGGAATATTCAAGCACCATTGCTTGGTGCTTTTAGATAACTCTATATACGTGGGTTAAGAATTACCCCTGTTTTACAAACTAGTAAACTAAACTTAGAAAGATTACAGATCATACACAAGGCAACAGTGTAAAGCTCAGCCAAGAGCTGAATCCAACCTGTCCAAATTCTGATCCTCTTGACCTACATTCCTCACAAGAGGCTGCCTAGCACCAAAGAAGTTGGTGCAGAGAAGTTGCTTCTCCATTCCTGCATGGACCAGCTCTGTCTCCCCAGGTTTTTCCTCCTAGGTTTTATCTCAATCCTCCCATGACTGGCCTTCATATCAAGTGACAGTATTTGAAATTTGAATAAACAGAACTTTTTTCCAGTTAGTATTTTATAACATTTTCATCTACAAAGCTATAACTAGGTAGAAAGTGGGAAAAATGCCTCATAGAATTGAGATGAAAATAAAATGAGAACATATGTGAAGCACATAGCACTGTAATCAAGAGTAGGGACTCAAATTATCCTTTTCTTCTTTTTCTAACTTACCTTTCCTTAGAAATTACAACATGTTACTCAAAATAATGCTTTTGTTTTTTTAAAGAGATTTAGGTTCTTTCTTTGATGACCTCATGTTAAATGTGAATAGACATAGATTTTTCTTCTTGTATCTATTTTTTAAAATCTAAAAATCGAATTTTGTTTCCTCATTTTACTTTCCATTTTGCCTTGGTTTGGAACTATAACTTCCAGGAATTTTATATACAATTAGATGTACAACTAGGACCATTTGCATAGCACTTTCCTGTTCCACAAATTACTACAGGTGGCCAACCTGTGAAAGCAACATGTTAATGCAATTAATGAAATTTTAAGTCTATTTTCTTTTTGACTCCCAGAAGACATTTTTCAAAGGTAAGATTTTTAAAAGCCATTAAATTACAAGGAAATGACCAATCAGTGATGGTAACTTTTAATTCACTTTCAACTGTGCATATACATAATGCCCTAAAGCTATTTATTTCTTATTTGACAAATACATTCAGGGATTCCCTAAAGGACTCCTAAAGTCACGTATCTTGCCCTTTTAAGCAATACTGTACTACAGCATAAAAAATAAAGTTATTCTTCCTTGAAAACTTTGCCTTATTTAAGGACAACCTACAGTTCTAAAGTGGAGAAGTTCTTTTCACAGCCTAATGGAACAAGAATAAGACTGTTTTTTCCTTTTGATATCTGAGGTTGTTAGTGTTGGAAGGGATCCTAGAGATGATTATTTTATAGTTGCAGAAATGGATATGCAGACAGTTGAAATGATTAGTCCCTGAACCAGACACCAGGTCCCCCAATTCCTGGCCTAGTGTTCTTTCCATTTTACAATTGTGCCAAACCAAACACAAAATAAGTGATTATGTCCATCCATTACCTCAAGTTCACTAAATTTCAGTCTGGCGACCCATGATGTCACTTCCTTTTGTGAATGGGTGTATTTTTTTTTTTCTTGGTGTTGCTATCTTCACTTGGCTATAATACAACATCTTAAGAGTTCCCACTATATGCCAATTTTCCCCCTGCCTATTTCTATTTCTTAAGGAGACTATCAATGTAGTTTCCAAGATACCTTGACCCTCCTTTTCACTATATTTCTTATTTCAAGCAATCTACTGTCAACTATCACAAAATTTTAAAAGGGGATTTATTTTTAAAACACAAAGCACACACGGCAGTGTTGTGTGTCTTCCTCAAAGGGCTTCATAAAAATCTTTAATGCTGTGTATTACATGCAGACGCTTTCCAGAGAAAAAGCCCGCTATGTAGGAAGCGAGAGCTATTGTGGACTGTGGTGGGAGGCCAAGAATAAGGTTTGGGATTCAATCTAAAACAAATATGGAGGTGAAAAGGCACGAGGAGCTTGCTGGACCCACCAGCCAGTGCTCGGCGGCAGGCTCTCGGCCACCCGGTGTCGGTTTGAAAGAACGATGGGCAGCAGGGAGGCACGTAGCCCGGACAATGATGGGGCAGGCGGGGCACCGGAATCGCGCGCAGGGAAAACTCAACAAGTCTGGAAGGCGAAGAGCCGGGTGAATGACTGCCAAGAGGCTCCCGCTGGCCTCTGCATGACCACGACCCCTTTCCAGGATTTGCCGCCGCCGGCACCTCCGGGTCGCCGACAGCCATTTGCTCCCCGCTCCCCTACCTGCCCCGACGTCCCCGGCGCCCAGGCCATCCACCGACCCGGCCCGAGCCGAAGTGCCAGCCCAGGCCCGCTTCCCGCGGCCGGCTTCCCGGCCCCCGCCGGCTTTCCAGGAGGAAGGCAGCGCCGGCCTGCGGGGGCCGGACCCGCCTTCGAAAGTGGGCGGAAGGATGGCCGCCCTGGCGGGCACGGGCGCGGGCGCGGCCGGGAGCCCTCGCCGCCAGCCCGGCTCCGTCTTCCCCGCGCGGCGCTGCCGGCGCCGCAGCCCTGACCGCCGCCGGCCGCGGGCTGGGGCTGAGGCGATGGGGAAGGGGGCGGGCGCGCCATCATGAAGGGAAAATGGTGGGCGGGCGGGCCCGCGCGCGGCCGCCGTACTCACCCGGGCCGGCCAGTGCGGGTAGCCCTTCATCTTGGCGAAGACCAGGTCGCCCGCTTTGTACTCGCGGGGCCGCGGACGCGCCATCCCGGCTGCTCCCCTTCCTGGTCGTCCTTGGTCGCCGCGAAGATGCCGGGAGGCCGCCCCCCGCGGGCCGACGGGCTGCGCCGCGCTCCCCGCGGGCCTCGAGCCGGGCGGACGAGCGGCCGCTCCGACGAGGGGAAGCGGCGAGGCGGCGGCCGAGGCGAGGGTGGGCGGGGGGCGCACTGGCCCGGCAAATCACGGCCCGGCCGCGGGGGAGGGGCGCCCAGGCCGCTTGGTGCTCGCCCGCGTCCGGCCGCGCCGAGGTCCCCGCCGCCGCCGCCGCCGCCGCGCGTCGCTCACAGGCGCCGCGTCGCCTGCCTCATGCCGCCGCCGGCGGCCTCCCTCCCGGGCTCCCGGGCGCGGCGCGAGCGCCGGGCCTCGCGTCTGCTCCGAATTCCTCCTCGGGCAGCGACCGCAAACACGATCTTATTATTGTTCTCGCGCGCGCTCAGCATCCCCCCGCCCCGCTCCCCGCTCCCCGCCCCTCCGCGCCGGCCGGTTAATTCCTAGGTACACGGCCGGCTTTCGCGGAGAAACCGAGCGCGCCAGCCCGGCTGTCGGCGGGCGGGCGGGCGGTGGGTGCGTCCTCCCCCAGCACCGAAGCCCGCGCCGGGCGGGCGGGAGCGCCTACTCCGCGGACGCCGGCAGCCCGCTCCCTTTTGTTCTTGGCTCGGAGCTGCCTGCCGCAGCCCAGCCAATCACCACCGGCCGCCCGGATCCCGCCGGGCCGCGCCACCCGGGGGGCGCTCCCACTCTCGCCCCTGGTCCCACGCCCGCCTCCCGCGGGCTCGACCCCTGCCCGCTGCCCCCCGCCGGCCGCCTCCGCGGGTGCTCTCCGGTAAGTGGGGGACAAAGGCGCGCCAGGCCCGGGGGAGGGCTGCGCGAGGGACCCGCCGCCTGGCCCCAGGCTGCCGAGAGAGCGCGCCCCGGCGCCAGCCACCCCGTTGGGTTCTTGCCCCCGGCCTGCCCTGAAGCCCGGAACAGTGCAGCGTGACCCACCTGGGGCAAGCTGTTTGACCGGAGTCATGGGGGCTTTCTCATTTGCTGAAGGGCACAGCCGGGATTCGAACATGGATCCGCAGGCGTCCAACGTCCATAAGCGGTTATGCTTCTTTCTGTGTGGGTTTCATAGGCCTGCAGTGTTTGTGGAAAGCATGTACCCTGGCAGGTCACTCGTTTCGGATCTTGGCAGCCTTTTGGACGGCGTTTTCGAAATTGGCATCCGGTTCAGGTGATTTATGGGGGTGTACAGGTCATTAGGTCTAGAACAACATGTGCGTTTTACCAGGATTTTACTCTGAATACTTAGCTGGCTGCTTTCAAAGACATTTTGGGGGTGAGAATCTTCCTAACACCCCCCTTTAATTTGAGATTAAATAAAACAATGCAAGGCGTCATTTTGGGTCTGTCCAGTGGAGGAACACTGCTGCTTTCGTCATCCTGAAGCCCACCTCCTTCAAGGGGTCAGCAGGCACAGCTCCACAGCTCCTCAGCTGAGTTTTGTGGCCATCACCTTGTCACAAGGACAGTTCTCATTTGTGGCTGTACCCTCTTCTAGGCTTCCCTGCCCTCTCTTCCTTTTATGGAAGCTGCAGTTTTCCAGGCATCTGCCTTGCTTACTTGCCCCGTGGAATGGTGTGGGTGTGTTTTAACCCCTGCTCTTGTTCCCTGGTGCCAGGCTTCCAATAATGGGGCTTTAAAGTCTCCAGACTTCCTGTGGCTTGTTTACTTTGTTAATAGTGTGTTGGCATTACTTTACTAATGCATTTCCTTACTACTTGCATCTCAGGACTTTCTTTCTTTTTAAGTTATTTACCCTTACTTGTCTACAGGTTCACTTTTTCATCTTTTCTCACTATGGAAGACTAGTCTAGGTGTTTTTGCCTCAGTTTAAATAATCTGCTACTGTCTTTCACTTCTAGAACCTGCTGTGTGCAGCTGTCTTTATGTCACGTGCTGCTGTAGAATGATTCCTATATCCTCTTATGCCAAACTAAATCCGTCTGACTAGCTGCCAAAGCCCTGTCATCCGCTTGCCGGTACGGGCCAACCTTCCTGTGGGCGCAAGGTAAGATCCGCGGAAGAGGAGAGAAATGAGAGGGAAAAGCGGTCAGTTGGAGGGCCACAATGGTAGGACATTAATCAAGGGAGGGATGTTATCATAGTTTGGGTTTAGATAGGATTACTCTGCTGGTCAGTGTACAGGTAGATTTGGGAGTGAGAGGCTGGGCAGGACCTCAGTTGAGAGGCTCTCAGCAGGAGAGAGAAGACAAGGATTGAGATCAAGCTTGCTGACTTGTTGGGGGGCAGGTGCATAGGAAGAAGGAGGAGTCAAAAATGATTACGTGGTTTCTGGCTTAAGCAACAGGTTGATTAATTTTGACACTCACGAAGGTGAGGGAATCCATTAAGGATGGGCAGGTTTGGAGATTAGATCATGAGTGGTTTGGGATGTGTTGGTTTCCATGGGGCATCCAGAGAGATGTTTAGTGGGCAGCTGAATGTACAGCTTAGAGAAAGTAGTCAAGGCATAATGTAGAGATTTGAGTGATATTGGTATACAAATGGTCATTGAAACCATGACAGACCCAGGAGACTCTGTAACACCAACATCTAAGGGTCAGCCAGAAAAAGAAGAATGTAGTAACCTAGGAGCCAAGGAGCCAAAGAATTTCTAGAAGAAAGATGATGTCCACATAGCTGCCACAGGGAGGCCAAGTATGGTACAGAAGGAGGTGGGTCCATCATATCTGGTGATTGAGAAGTCATTGGTGACCTTGCTGGGAACTGTTCCACTGAATGGTAGTGGGAAGAAAGCAGAGAGCAGTGGCTTCAGATGTGAGTGAGAGGTGAAAATGTGGAGGCAGGAAGTGTAGACAACTCATTCCCAGCAGTGGTGAAGGGGTAGCAAGAAAGCATAAAGGGAGAGTTGTTCTGTTGTGCCTGTTTGGCTGGTTTGTAAAAATAGGAGAAATTTAAGTTTGTGGTGAGGAAAAGCAGCCAGTAGAGTGGTTGAAGACAGAGACCAAAGAGGGGATAATTGATGGGGTTTGGTTATTTTGAGAAGGTGGAAATTTCTCCCAGTCTAGGCTTTGGTTTCAGGTTTGCAGTTGAGCCTGGTCTGATTGTTCAGCACAGGTCATTTGTGCAACTATCATGCCTTAACCAAGCCTGACTTACTAATATGCCCACAGGGGCTCTCTGGTTGGTCATCAGGAATCTCCAGATGAACCTGGCTAAGAGCCCATCTGTCAGGCTGGATGCAGACCACCTTGTCAACACATTGGTACTGGGGATGAAGCATTGCCCTGTGGCTTTCACTGCAGACAGAGCTTTCAGACTGGTTCCTCCACTTTAGGCAAAGGACCCAGCTGTGGCTATTCCAGAACAATGCTCTATTCAAATATTTAACAGATAATATGTAACCCTTTAGAGATATCACTAGGACCATTAAAAGAGTCTGATGTATTTTATTTCAGTCAATGTTGCCCCTGGAGCTGGTCTATTTGTTTTATCAAAATAGAACATATTAATTTTACTTCTGGAACTTGGAAGGAAATATATTCACAAATGGTGATAATATCAATTTTCTTTGCTCACTTTTGATTTTAGCATCCTCAAATCCTTGTAGGCTAATAGTTCTCCCTGCCCTTGGCTCCTTGATCTATTTTGCCATCCTCTTCTCACTCATATGCATCCACATACTTTGTTGACTTGATCCTGTTTCCATCTTCTCCTTTCGTATCTTGACTCAGCTTCCTAGTAAAACTCTAACTGTTCCCTCAAATCTTGCCCCCACATTCACGTTCTGTGTCGCTTCAATTGCCTAAAATCTATTTCTCTGCCCCAAATTATGTAGGCTACATACAAAGCACTTAGAACAGTGCCTAGGACATAGTGAGTGCTCATTAAATGTTAGTCAATGTTGTTATCTTTGTTGTTGTTAACATGGTATGAACAAAATTGTGGAAAGAGTCAGGAACAATTGATGTTAATCTCTCTCTCTCTCTCTCTTTCTTTCTTTCTTTCTCTCTCTCTCACACACACACAAAATCAACATGTCATAAGAGAGCTCTCTGGACCTTGAATCAGTCAGTTTCCATACTTTGCCAGTAGAGGTATCTCTCAAATGTCTTCTGATACAGTCTCAGGGAAAAGAGACTCACATTCCTTGAAAGAGAAGGGGCTGGCTGGGCGCGGTGGCTCACGCCTGTAATCCTAGCACTCTGGGAGGCCGAGGCGGGCGGATTGCTCGAAGTCAGGAGTTTGAAACCAGTCTGAGCAAGGGCGAGACCCCGTCTCTACTATAAATAGAAAGAAATTAATTGGCCAACTAATATATATAGAAAAAATTAGCTGGGCATGGTGGCGCATGCCTGTAGTCCCAGCTACTCAGGAGGCTGAGGCAGCAGGATTGCTTGAGCCCAGGAGTTTGAGGTTGCTGTGAGCTAGGCTGATGCCACGACATTCACTCTAGCCTGGGCAATGAAAGCAAGACTCTGTCTCAAAAAAAAAAAAAAAAAAGAAAGAAAGAGAAGGGGCTATAAGATATTGACACCCTCGTGGGAGTAAAAAAAAAAAAAGAACTGTAATATACTACTTGTGGTGAGAGAAAAATCCCACTTCAGTGTGAGTGTCAAAGGCAGTCCTATGTTGGCCAAAGGCACCATTAAATCAATATGGGCCACGATAGGAGGTGGGGGTCAAAGGCAGGGGTCAGCCAGCATTGCCACAGTGGGGCTAGGTAGTGGCAGCAGCTGCACTCAGGCCACCAAGTGGAGAAGCAGAGAGCACCCCAGTAGTAACCTCAGAACATGTTAATAGTTTTGAAAGATGCTGCTTGAGCTACCTAGGATCTTATCTGGGGAAGGAATAGGAGGATTTTTTTCAGGTCCTCAGACTTTCAACCCAAAGGCTGTTTCCATTGAGATTATTCTGAATATCACCCCTTCGCTGTCCTGTCCCAGGCCCAGGAACAAACTGCTTAATTTTACTGAGTTACTAGTTATTTGGCGAGAGAAGGTTCAAGATGTAGACGATATTAAAGGCTTGAAGAATTTGCAAATTTGCCTACCATGTTTGCTAGTATTGTCCCAATATTAGGGTATATGCTGCTGAAGGTAGCATTAGCTCAATGGTTAGCATTCATTTGTTCATTCATTTATTTAATAAATATTCCATTGAGTATTGCTATGCATGTCATTGTTCTAGGTCTAGGATCCATGGAGAACAAGGAGAATGGTGAAGGAATCAAAACCATGACAGACGAAGTAATGTTGCAGAATGCCTGGGAGGCTAGCATATATAACCATGTGAAGTATCTGGAAGAAATTGTGCTTGGCTAGTTCTAGGCCTAGGCATGAAGAGGCCTACCAGGTTTTGTTTTCTTCACTCTTTTGGAGTCCTGACCCACCATGTAAAGAATTACAAATACCCTACTAGTGTGGAGGGAGAGTGGGAGAGAGAGAAGTCTTGGAGAATGAAAGACTAGAGAGAGAGACAGAGACAGAGGGGTGGGGAAAGAGGCCTCGCTAGTCCCCCCACATGTCTGAGGTGCCAGACATGTGAATGAAGCCACCTTGGACCCTCCAACTCCAGTTAAGCTATCCTTGCCAACACCACATGGCACAGAGACAAGCTGTCCCCGCTGAGCCTTACCCAAGTCACGGAATCATGAGCAAATAATAGTGGCAGTTGTTTCAAGCTACAAAATTTGGGGCTGGGTTTGTTACCTTGTGGTAGATCACCGAAGCAGGGTTTAATAGCAGATTAGATACAGCTGAAGAGAGCTAGCGACCTGGAAGATAGATCAGAAGGAAAAGACCGAAGCCCGGAGAGGAAAAAGGAAGAAACAGAAAAGGACATAGTATACTCAACCAGCTTTCCGTTAGTTAGTATTCATAAGCTACTCTTTTTCTGTCTGTGAGGTATGTTGAAAAAGTCTAATGTGGAGTCCCAAATAACGATGATGAGAGAGAGAATGGAGGAGTGTAGGAAACTACAGGTCAGACCCCTTGAGGCAAAAGCCATGAGAGCGTCTTTGACGTCAGCACTGCACACAGTACCTGCTGAAAACAGCAACTGAAGTGGATACAATCATCAGCAAAGGTTTGCTAGCAGAACAAAACAACATCTTACGCCTCCCATGTTCCTTCTTTCTGTTATTAACCTCTCGGTAACTTCCTCCCATTTCTTCATTCCCGGCTTCTCACCTACTGTTGTGCTTCAGTAAATATCCGTGAGGACTGTGGTCATGGTCACTGCCTTAAGCCTCTTCCAGAGGTGCAGGTGGTGTCTCCCCCTCTCGGTCCCTTGGTGCATTTCATCTGGTCTCCGAGCAGTCATTGTCAGCGCAACAGGGTAGAAGCAGTATTTGAGCAATGATGGTCAAAAATTTCCTAAAACTGATGAAAGATATTGCTAAGAATTGAATGTTTATGTCCCTCGAAGCCAAATTCATATGTTGAAACCCTAATCCCCAGTGTGGTGGTATGTGGAGATGGGAGCTTTGGGAAGTAATTAGGTCAGTGAGTGGAGCCCTCATGATGGGATTAGTGCCTTTATAAGAAGAGATACAAAAGAGCTTGCTTCCCCTCTCTCTCTGTGTCTCTCTCTTTCCCTCTGTGTATGAAGATACAGCGAGAAGATGGCCATCTGCAAACTAGGAAAAGAGCCCTCATCAGACACCAGATCTGCTGATGCATTGATCTTGGACTTCCCAGCCTCCTGAACGGTGAAAGGTAAATAATATTGTTTAAGCCACCCCATCTATCATATTTTTTATAGCAGCCAAAATTAACTGAGACACATATCAAACCATGGATTAAAAAGTATTTTGAGCATCAATCATGATAAATACAAAGAAGCCAATCCTAAGATCATAATAGTGAATTGTTGAAACCTGTAGGCAAAGAGAATATATGAAAAGAAGACAAAGGCAAAAACACAGTATCTTCAGAGGTGCCGCAAAAAGATTGATAGTTGATTTATCAACACAAAGAAAATAATTAGCAATCCAAAATTCTAAACCAAGCAAACTATTTCAAACAAAAGAGAAATAAAGGTAATTTTAAGACAAATATAAAGCTAGAGAATTCAGCAGCAACAGAGCTGCACTAAATGAAACACTAATGGGAGCTAGTCAGGCAGAAAGAAAACAAGCTCAGATGTAAACGGTGACATACAGGAAGAAGTGAAGAACAATGGAAAGAATAAATATTTGAGTAAATCTAAATAAAAGTTGACCATGTAAAATTAAGTAATGGTCACTTACTTGGGTTATATATATGGAGAATTAAAAATTCACAAGAAATGGGATTGAGGTAAATTGAATTAAGAATAATTCAGAAAGTGATGGAGCTTTCGGGCGGCTGAACACGTGGGGGTTCCTGGAGGGTGGTGCCCCAGAGAGGGCAGGGAGGCTCTGCACCCCTTCTCCCCCACCTTGCTCTGTGCAGCTCTTCATCTGTGTCCTTTGCAGTGCTGTCACTGAATGTGAAGTTGGGAAGCGACTCACAGAATCATCTCCCATGAGCAGACAGCATGTAATGAAGAATAAGGAGAAGAAATAGAGAAGCAGCCAATGCCCACTCTTCACCTCCACAGTCTGGGAAACCTAAAGGAGACCTAAGCTGGTGGGGTAGAGTTTTAAAATGAATGTTCTATTACCAGTCCAATGGCCACATAAGTAATAGTGCCAGAGCCTGCAGATTGACTAACCTGTGCTATTGTAATCGCTAGACAAGTCTGTAAACTGAGTCAGCTGCAGGTCTGCTGACGCCACGCTGAGTGTCCATGAGAAGACTCTTGCTCAGATGTTTACACGTGGTAGACACATCTTGTTTTCATTGGTTAACATTCCCCCTGGAAATCCAACGGGGGTAGCAAAGGATTGTAGAGGGACAGGTCAGGCCTAAGCAGTAGTACAGGGTAGTGTTCGCCTCTGGAAGAACCCAAACTAAGGCAACTCACCCCAGCACAATACTTGGAGAAGAGGAAGACACTTTATATCAGAAGACAGAAAATGGCAGTGTTTCCTTCTTTCTCTCCAAAAAGACCACCAATGGAAGGTAAGCTCCATGAAGAAAAAGATCTTGCTTGATATGATCATTAATGTATCCCCGGCACCTGGGACAGCACCTGGTATGTGAGGTTTGAAGAGCTGTGCCTCCTTTTTGGCTAATACATTAACTCCTAGTACAAAGGAAGAGCAAATTCTATGAGTACTCTTAATTGTTTAGGCACTTTATAAGCCACCATCAGCAAAACCACCCAAAAAGGCCTGTGCTTTAAGATACGCTACAGTAGGGGGCATCATGGCAAGAAGCTAAAACTAGTGGGACTGTTGTTTTGTTTTATTAAAAATGTCATATTGGCCAGGTATGTTGGCTAATGCCTGTAATCCTAACACTCTGGGAGGCCAAGTTGGGAGGATCGCTTGAGCTCAGAAGTTCAAGACCAGCTTGAATAAGAGGGAGACCATGTCTCTACTAAAAACAGAAAAAATTAGCCCGGCATGGTGGTGCGTGCCTGTAGTCCCAGCTACTTGTGAAGCAGAGGCAGGAGGATCACTTGAGCCCAGGAGTTTGAGGTTGCTGTGAGCTAGGCTGATGCCAGGGCACTCTAGCCCAGGTGACAGAGTAAGACTCTGTCTCAAAAAAATAAAAAAAATCATTATCTACGATGCTATGAATGATTAGCTACTTCATCCAGACTTCTCTGAAAGAAGATGATATTTTTATTTTCTGTATTTCCTTTTCATTCTCCTTCTTGCTTGTATTTGGGTATGGTATTTGTTTCTTCTATATTTGGAATTGTTTGAAGAAGGACTTATAAAATAAAAAGTAATAGTCCAACAAAAAATACAGAAAGTGGCAAAAGTATTAACATATACATTTTTTTTTTTTTTTGAGACAGAGTTTCGCTTTGTTGCCCAGGCTAGAGTGAGTGCCGTGGCGTCAGCCTAGCTCACAGCAACCTCAAACTCCTGGGCTTAAGCAATCCTACTGCCTCAGCCTCCCCAGTAGCTGGGACTACAGGCACGCACCACCATGCCCAGCTAATTTTATATATATATATATTAGTTGGCCAATTAATTTCTTTCTATTTTTATAGTAGAGACAGGGTCTCACTCAGGCTGGTTTTGAACTCCTGACCTTGAGCAATCCGCCCGTCTCGGGCTCCCAGAGTGCTAGGATTACAAGCGTGAGCCACCACACCCGGCCAACATATACATTTTAATAAGTTAAAGATATATGTTGAGATTTCTAGGATAACTAGTAAAAGCATAATAAAAGAATGTTCAGCTAATGGAGGGATAACAAAATAAAATAATAAATACTCCAAAATGGCAAGAAAGGAGAGAAAAAAGAACATAGAATAATTAAATATGAAATAAATAATCACATCGCAGAGTTAAACCCAAATATATCAGTGACCACATTAAAGGTAAAACAAACATGTACTCCAATTATAATTAAAAGAACATGAGACCGTTTTAAAAGACAATCAACTTTATACTGCTTACAAGAGACATGTTGAGTAAGGATATTGAAAAGTTGAAAATAAAATGATAGAAAAAAAAACCTTTTCAAATACCAACAGAAAATGGCTCTACTGATATCAGACAAAATTGACTTTAAGGTACAAAACATAACTATACATCTGTGATTCTCAACCAGGAATGATTTTGTTCCCCAGTGGACATTTGACATTGTCTAGAGATATTTTTGATTGTCATGACTGGGGGTGAGGATGCTATTACCATCTAGAGGGTTGAGGATAAGATTGCTGTTAAACATCTTACAGTGCAAAAGTCAGCACCTCCCACCCAACAAAGAATTACCTGCCCAGAATGTCAATAGTGCGCAGTTGAGAAATGCTGCTATAGATAAAAGAGATGTTAAATAAAAGGGTCAACTCAACAGAAAAAAATAAAATGCCTAATTTGTGTATACTAATAATATAGCCTCAAAATATAGAAAGTAAAAAATTGATAGAACTAAAAGGAAAACAGAAAAATTCATAATTATGGTGGGAAATTTCAATACCATTCTCTCAGGAAATGATAGAACAAGTCAAAATCAGTAAGAATAGAGATGACTCAAATAACACAAGTAATAAACATAACCTTATTGATATATTTAGAACACAATACTAAAACATCTGTAGAATATACATTATTGTCAAATATGTATGGAACATTATCAAAATTGATCATATGCTAGGTCACCAAGTAAGTCTCAACAGCTTCCAGAGAATCAAAATTAGGCATGGTATATTCTCTGACCATAATGGAATTAAACTAGAAATCAACAAAAAGAAAACTAGGAAATTGTAAAATATTTAGAAATTAAACAATATTTTTATTGCCTAATTTTAAATAACCTATGAATCAAGGAAGAAATAACAATGAAAATGAAAATATATTTTGAGTTGAAATATTGGGAATGCAATCTATATAAACTTATGGGATGGAACTAAAGCTGTTTGGAAAGCCTTAAATGCAAATATTAATACTAGAAAAAGAAGGACAAAAGGCAATGATCTGTGTATCCATCTCAAGAAGTTCCAAAAAGAACAAAAATAAACCCCAAAAAAGGAGAAGGAAGGAAATAACAAAGAGCAGAAATTAATAAACTATGGAAATATAGACAGATAAAGCCAAAAGTTGATTTTTAAAAAGACTAATAAAATGGAAAAGCCTCTGTTAAGACTGATCAGAAGAAATAGAGAAAGTACAAATAACAAATATAAAGGATGAAAAGGGGACACCATTTCAAATCCTACAGATACTTAAAATAATGAAAAGAACATTGTGCACAACTTATGCCACTAGGAATACACATGTTACTAAAATCGACACAAGAAGAAAGAGAAAGGTGAATAGTCCTAAATCTACTGAAGAAACCAATTTTATCTGTAATTTAAAAATCTTTTCCCAAATTAAATTCCAAGACAAAGATATCTGCTATCACCTCCTCTGTTCAAGATTATACCAGAGTTCTTAGCCTGTGGAATAAGGTAAGAAACGAAAGTACTAGGATTGGAAAATAGTAGGTACACTGTTACTTGCAGATGACATAATTATGTATGTTGTGAGTCTAAAAGTATCTATAGATAAGCTATTAGAATTAATAAGTGAATTCAGCAAGGTCACTGTATAAAAGGTCAATATAGAAAAAAAAATCAATTGTATTTCTGTATACCAGCAACAAACAATTAGAAAGTGAAATTTTAGAAATGTTACCATTATAATAGCATCAAAAACCATCAACTACATAGGAATAAATCTAATGATAGATTGTAAGAACTTTACACAGAAAACCATAAAATATTATTTGGAGAAATTAAAAATGTCCTAAATAAAGGAGAGATAGATTGGAAGATTCAATGTTATAAATATATTATTCCTCCACACACTGATGTATGGATTCCAATTAAACCAAATTAAAATCTCAATAACTTTTTTGGGGATGTGTGGAAATTGACCAGCTGATTCTAAAACTTACATGAAATACAAAGAGCAAAGAATAGCCACAATAATATTAAAGAAGAACAAAATTGGAGGACTTACTCTACCAGATATCAATGTTGGCCGGGTGCGGTGGCTCACACCTGTAATCCTAGCACTCTGGGAGGGCATTAATCTATCCATGAGGGATCTGCCCCCATGACCCAAACACCTCCCATTAGGCCCCACCTCCAACATTGGGATCAAATTTCAACATGAAGTTTGGGAGGACAAACATCCAAACTGTAGCAGAAGGCAAATAAGTTTCACTATCTGTGCCAGCTCCAAATGGTCAGTATGGCTACCCGTGACATTGTGTAGAATGCATTCTGAAGCTGCATCCAGATCAGTGGGAAGGATTCTGTGATCAGTTAGCAATGTCTGCCGTGGGTACCAAAGACAACATGGTGGCAGATGCAACTATACTGGCCATCTAGGGCTTAAAGATTTTACAACCCTGGGATTTGGCTGATGATGTGGAACGCTGAATTAAGAGCATTGTTTTCCCAGACACTCACCATAGGACCAAAAGAATTTTAATCTAATTATGGATGATATGACAGAAAAGGCAGTGAGTCAATCTGTATAATTACTGTGGAAGTCAGGTTTGATGGAAAGAAAAATAATATTAAGGATGTTGGCAGCAAGTCAATGTGAAATGGAAAGAGAATCGGAAACAGTACTTACAACTTCCAATGTGTACACATCAACTTTTCCCAAACAGATGTTCCATGGAAAACTCCTCAGGACATTTATAAGCAGGCCTGCTCGAGACAGTTGCAAGACCTAGGTCAAGAATATAAATTGAAGCTACCTTTCATATAGAAATATTTAAAAGTTATAGATCAAGCTAATATACTATTAAATAAAATGTGTTCTGCCCACCTACTTTGACAAACATATCTTCAAAATAACTTAAGAAATACTATATGGAGCTAGATATTCCTTTAGGAAATTGTTTTTTAAATGATATAAATATTATATATAATAAAATATTTTGTAATACATTCTGTGATAATGGTCATTCATATATGTAAATTCAGTGTAATGATACGTAAAATTCCTAGTTTGTTTCCAAATCTAGGAATTGCTTTGAGAATATTATCAGCAAGTACAGTTGTAACTGCCCCAGCAGAGCACATTTCTCCAAATGGCAATTATCTTTTAAAACCATTCAAGAACTATGTTAATGTATTATAGACATTAGATATATCTAATCTGATATTGTCAATAAAATGCATGTTATATAAATCTTGATTTTAATGAAATGAAAGTAAAGAAGTAAATGTTAGGCCGGGCGCTGTGGCTCACGCCTGTAATCCTAGCTCTTGGGAGGCCGAGGCGGGCGGATTGCTCAAGGTCAGGAGTTCAAAACCAGCCTGAGCAAGAGCGAGACCCCGTCTCTACTATAAATAGAAAGAAATTAATTGGCCAACTGATATATATATATATAAAAAAGTAGCCGGGCATGGTGGCGCATGCCTGTAGTCCCAGCTACTCGGGAGGCTGAGGCAGGAGGATCGCTTGAGCCCAGGAGATTGAGGTTGCTGTGAGCTAGGCTGACGCCACGGCACTCACTCTAGCCTGGACAACAAAGTGAGACTCTGTCTCAAAAAAAAAAAAAAAAAAAAGAAGTAAATGTTATGGAATAAAAATAAAATAATTAAATAAATATGCTTTTATTACTCATCCACACATCACTGGACCATCAACAGAATGGCCAGACATGCACAATAATAAATAAATTCATCATCTTTGATTTTTGCCATCTTTCAATCACTTAGACCATAACTGCTTACAAATTTTTCAATTTTATCATTTTAAAGATATACACATTTAAGACCAGTTTTAATTGTTCAGTATTGTAAAATGTTCTTCGGCTACTTTGTGCAACTGTTGGCAGATAGCTTGCCAGTTCACACCCGGACCATGAACTGGAATACAAAGAAAAGGAAAAAAAGGAAGCTAGGTCCTATCAGGAAAAGGAATTTTGTTATGCCAAAATGTATTGTCTTCACACTATCTGAGAAGAAGGATTTTGACATGTTAATTTTTCTTTTCTCCTACCTGAGCACGTCTCCCACTCAGATCTCCAGACGCCCCGCCTGCCTTGGTGGTCCCCACCCACAACAGAGCCACCCACACACCTCCCTTGTGTGTCGACACAGTCACCTTTGGTTTGGGATGTAGGGAAGGTGACACAAAGCGGCTTTCCTCTGGGTCTGGAACAGTGTTTGTTACTTGTGGGGCCCAGGGCAGGGATCCCTCTTGCCTTGGTCTGTGACTGGTGCAGTAATAAATGTAGGGAAAACCAAAGTTCGTGCTGAGCTTTCCCTGTGCTACCAGCGCAAGGGGTAAGAGCACTGGGCGGTCACGGAAGGACACCGGATCACTCGCCCTGCTTCCCAGGAGCCAAAACACGTGGAAGAGAGATCCCTCGTATACCCCAGGGCCCAGGGGTTGCCACAGGGAGCAGATGACAGAAGGGAGCCCAGTTTTGCAGGGACCACCACAATGGGGAACAAAGAGGAACAGACATCTGAGGAATGCAACCTGATGCCATCAGCATGAGCATGAGCCTGTGGCCAAGTCTGACGGCGCCACCGCTGGCCCCTCACCAACAGGCGGGTGGAACCACCATTGTCCACAAGGAGCCAACAGACACATCAGCAGGAAGAGGGGGTGCAGAGCAGATCTGTCCTGCTGCTTCCACTCTGTGACTATACTCTAGCCAGGGGGTGTAAGGTAGAGAGGGAACTTTAAGTCACATTTGCAATTGATGCATTAAAGTGAACTGGACTGAATCTTTTTGCTCCCCTTTTTTAAATTTCAAAATATCATGGCGGGGGGGGGGCTACAAATGTTTTCGGTTACATGTATCGATTTTGTTAGGCTGGAGTCAGGGTTATAAGTGTGCCCATCACCCAGCGGTGTTCATCGTACCCATTAGGTAGGTTTTCACCCATCCCCTCCTCCCCCTCCCCCTGCTTGATTTCCACTGAGTTTTACTTCCCGCTGTGCACACGTGTGCTCATCGGTTAGTGCTGTGCACACGTGTGCTCATCGGTTAGTTCCAGTTTAATAAGTGCTGAATCTTAAATTTAAAAAGGTGATGGCACTTAGGGAAGTAGTCTGAGAAGTTAAGAGAACCAGTAGGAAAGGGATCTCTCCAGAGAAGAAGAAATAAATACGACTATTTCTTAGTGATGGTTAAAAGTGTAGATTTTTGAGGAAGAGTACCTGCATTGAAATCTTGGTGTCTCTTCTTATTAGTTGAGTGACCTCTGATATGTTGCTTCATTTCTCTGGGTTTCAGTTACCTCATCTGTAAAATGGGGACAATAAGAGTATTAGTTCCTTATAGATATTCATAGCACATAGATAAATATATAAAGTAAAATCCCCACCTCCCACTCTACCCCACCAGTCCTGACCTAATCTCCCACTCCAACGACAACCGCTATTATAATAATACCTCCTATTTATAAAAAATCACAAACAGCATCTTACTAAACATACTAATCTACAACTTTCTAGTTTCAGTTAGCAATCTACTGTAGATATCTTTCCATATCAGGCTATAAAGATGGAAATCTTTATGTTTCCAAATTTTTACTACTCTCCATTGTATTGTTTCCAGTTTTTACAGCTACTAACAATGCTGCAGAGAACATCTGTGTATGTATACTTTTGCACTATTGTGGGAATGCTTTTGAACAAGATTCCTATACATTCATTTGCTGGATTACAAAGTTGCTACATTTTTCACCAATATTTCCTCCAGACATTTACCAATGGACCCTCCCAATTGTAATACACCTGTTTTCCAACGTCTTCTTCAACACTTTAACTCTGCCAACTGTAGAGGTGATAAATGAACCAACTGATGTCTGTGGTTAGCCAGGCTCCAAGACGGCCTGCAATGAGCCCAGCCTCCTGGTGCACACACCCCACGAGTCTTCTCTCACATTGAATCTGAGCTGGTCTGTGTGACCATGGCTGGCTACATAAGTTGCAGGACTTAGTGTAAAAGCAGGAAAAAGTGCTAATAAAGTTACAGTGAATAAAGATTTTTCCTTTCTTCTAGTCTCTCTCTAAACTTGTCATGGTGTTTTTTTTTATTTGCTATCTAGCGTCATCCCAGGTAAAGAAATGTTAAAATTTTAGCACATATTTTACCTTTCATTTTTATACTGTGCAATGCTAGTTTTAAATGCAAATATAAGAACATTTAAACTCACATGGAATGACCAGAATCACACAATTTTTATTTTTTTGTAGCTTGTACGTGCGTATGCCTTTTATTCTTACTAGCTCAAAATTAACTTTTAAAATTTCACTTCTTGATACACGCACATTCTGTCTACACTCTGTGGAAGCCGGTAGCTGTCAAAACACGCATACCCCGTCTTTGAGCCTCACTGAACTTCCACCAGGATTCTGTGTGTTGCTAATGGTATACGGAAACAAGGCGGTGGGGAAACAGTGGTGGACACACATATTGTGTACATCTCCTCTGTTCACCCATGTACCCCGTGGCTCCACTGGATTCACTTACAAAACAGAAGTTCAAAGATAAAGTGGTAAAGAATGTCAATATTTTCCAAAGTGTTGAGTGCAGTTCAGGGAAGCTTCCCTGTTCTGTTAATTAAACTTTGGGACATTGACATGGGCTAGGGGAGATGACTGGATAGAAAGCACTATTCTATTCATTTACCTCTTAGTCCTACAAAAATGGAAAAAAAAAAAAAAAAAAGAATGTCAATATGGCAATCGCAGAGCTTTAAACCAAGCACAGGCTCTTCTGCGTGCAGGGCCCCGTGTGACCGCACAGGGTGCCTGCCCAGAAAGCTGGCCTGTGTGACTGATGGCGTGTGGTGGAAGTGGTTGTCATGTATGACTGCCAAGGCTAGATTGTAAAGTCGTGGTAGCTTCTGCCTTGCTCTTTTGGACTGCTTGCTGAGAGGAAGCCAGTCGCCATGTTGTCAGGATGCTCAACCAGCCCTGTGGAAAGGCCCACTTGGGGAGGAACTGAAGCCTTTTGCCAACGGCCAGCACCAATTTGCCCAGTTGTGTGAGAGAATGACCTTGGAAATGGATCCTCTAGCCCCTGTCGAGCTTTCAGATGACTGCAGACCCAGCCGAAATCTTGACTGCAACCTCATGAAAGACCCTAAGCTGGAACTGCCCAGCTTAGCAACTCCTGAATTCCCAACCTGCACTGCCTGACAGAGATAATAAATATTCATTGTGGTTTTAAGACACTAAGCTTTGGAATGATTCATCACTCAGCAATAGAAAGCAAAAATAATGCTTTAATTTACATTTGCTTTAATTTTAATAAGATACGGCATTCTTTTTTTTGCATGCTTCATGGTTATTTATGGCTCTTTTTTCTTTGACTTGCTCATTTATTTTGTCCATTTTTGTTGGGTCATTTATCTGTATCTTACTGATACTTAAAGAGCTCTTTGCAAATCAAGGAAATTAGACTTCCGTTGGCTATATGTATCAAACATATTTTTCACAGTTTATACTTTTTGATTATTTTTGATTATAGAAGTTTAAACTTTTTACTATGGTTAGGTTAACTAGTCTGTCCCATCATACACTTTAGATTTTGCCCCAGACTTACTAAAGGCTTTTCTCATTCCATAGTTACAAAAATGTTTGTCCATGCTTTGTTTTATACTTTGATGGCTTCAATTTTTATATTAAAAATTTTTATTTCTTTAGAATTTCTTGTGGTGGTGGTGGGGGGGTACAACTCCTCAACTTTCTTTCTTTCTTTCTTTTTTTTGAGACAGAGTCTCGCTTTGTTGCCCAAGCTGGAATGAGTGCCGTGGCATCAGCCTTAGCTCACAGCAACCTCAAACTCCTGGGCTCAAGCAATCCTCCTGCCTCAGCCTCCCGAGTAGCTGGGACTACAAGTATGCACCACCATGCCCGGCTAATTTTTTCTATATATATTAGTTGGCCAATTAATTTCTTTCTATTTATAGTAGAGACGGGGTCTTGCTCTTGATCAGGCTGGTTTCGAACTCCTGACCTCAAGCAATCTGCCCACCTCGGCCTCCCAGAGTGCTAGGATTACAGGCGTGAGCCATCGGGCCTGGCCAACTCCTCAACTTTCTAATAGCTAGGCCATTGTATGATTTCAATTATTAAATCATCCTCTCCCCATGGATCTGAAATACCTTCTTTATCACATCCCAGACTCCTGCCTATTGTTGGGTTTATTTATGTCTCTAGATTCTCTTCCATTGATTTGTCTATTCTTGTGCCACATTTACTCTTCTATTTATGAGTATCCTGGATATGGTCATGTGTTTAATTTTCCTAGAATAATTTTGGAATCATTGTCGACTTCAAATAAGTGAATCAATATCCCTTAATATTTTTATTGCACCAAATTTACGAAATTGTCCCTATTGGAGAGTAAAGTCTGTCTTTGTATCAGTTCATGTCTGTTTTATGTTGTTTTTTGATAAGCTTTAATTTAGGCCCTATATATTTCATAGTAACTTTATTCCTAGGTTTTTAAAGACTTAGGTATAATTGACATATAATACACTGCACATATATAAGATATCCGATTTGATAAGTTTGGGCAAATGTATATAACTATGAAAGCATCAACACAGTCAAGATGACAGACATATTCACAACCCCTAGAAGCTTCCTCTTGCCCCTCTGTAATCACCATCTCCCGAGGCAACCACTGATCTGCTTTCTATCACTACAGATTACTTTTCATTTTTCAGAATTTCATATAAATGGAATCATACACTATGGACTCTTTTTTTTGGTGTGATCTCTTTTACTCAACATAATTATTCTGAGATTCATTCATGTTGTTCTATGTACCCATAATTAATTTTTTTCCATTTCTGAGTAGTATTCCATTGTATGAATGCGTCACAATTTGTTTATCCATTCAGCTGCTGAAGGACATTAGGATGGTATCCAGTTTTTGGCTATTACAAACAGAGCTGCTAGAATATTATGTATAAGTCTTTGTATAGACATGTGCTTTCTTTTCTCTTTGGTAAGTACCTAAGAGTGAAATGTTTGGGCCACGTGACAGATATATGCTTACTGTATGTAGAACTGCTAAACTATTAATATATTGCACAGTGGCTGTATCATTTTACATTCCCACCAGCAATGCACATAAGATTGTTTTGTGTCCTAGTTTCTAGTCATACTGCACTGGTAGAATAGAATGGGGTCTGATTTTATTCTTCTTTTTGGAATTTACATAGGTTTTCTTTATGGCCCTACAAAAGGTTGATTTTTATAAATGTGGTATTGGTACTTGAAAGTGTTCACTGTGCTCTGGATATAGAATTCAACTTTATTGATTAGATAATTCAGAGCCTTTATAGGCCTCTTACTTTTTGTCTATTGTATCTGTCATGTGCTAAGAGAAATGACTTTCAGTCTCTTACTGCTATTATGTTTTTGCCAATTTTTTCTTATTTTCTGCAGTTTTGCCCTATGAATTTTATTTATTGCAAAAAGATTCATGACTGCTATAATTTCATTGTGGATTGTCTGCCTTAACATAAGGTCTCTTTCTTTGTTTTTTAAACTACTTCTTAATTTAGTTTGATCTTACCCAATTTTAACATTTACCAGCCTTATATTCTTTTGGCTAAATCTTTGAAGCATTCAATTATGGAAATTTTCAAACATGTGCAAAAGTATGAAAAAAACAGTATAATAAACCCACATTATATCTAGTATCCAGTTTCAATAATTATCAACTGTTGGCTAATCATGTTTGTACTCTGAACACTTCCTGTATACTTGGATTATTCTGAAGCAAATCCCTGATATAATTTCATCTGTAAATATTTCAGTGTACATCTCTAAAAGACAAAGTCCCTTAAAATAACCACAATACCACTGTCACCCTTAAAATTGACAATAATTCCTTAGTATCACCCCATATCATAGTCAGCATTCAAATTCACCTAATTATTTTATAAGTTTTATGGTCTGTTCAAATCAAATCAAATCATAATCTAGATAAAGCCCATACGTAGTAACTGTGTCTTTTAAACCATAGGTTTTCTGTTCCATCTCTTTCTTTTCCATGAGATGTACTTGTCAATTCATTTCTCTGTAGTTTCTGTGCACAGCCTTGATTTTTAAGAGTCATCCTCCTCGTTCTCCTTAATGTGTTCCCCAGTCCCTTGTATTTTCTGTGAACTGGTATTTACATCTAGAGGCTTGATCAGATTCAGATTTAACATTTTGGCAAGACAACTTCATATGCGGTATTATGTACTCACATAAATCAGCATATGTTTGCTTATATAATTTTTAATGTTTAATCTCATTTTTAATAGATACATTAATTCATGCAGGTTGAAAAATGGTATACTATTATATCTTATAATTACTTCTTCATTTGTAAACTGGAATACTTCCATAACAGGTATTTGGTTACCATTGTAGAATGTCAAGACAACTATTTGGCTACCCTAAGGTGCTGTTTATATAGGAACGTCAGGATAAATGGTTCATTTTTTCCATTTACTTAGAATTTCCAAATAGATGAGTTGAGTCTCTAGTATTCACTTAAGGTAACCTATTAATTTGCCCCTTTCTCTTTTCTTTTTGTAGTGTTATTCTGAACTTACCAATTTAAAATATCTGTTATGTTTCAATCCATTGAAATTATTATTTTTTAATTGATACTCAAATTGTCCTTTTGGCCTTTGGGTGCTCTTTAAGTTACATCACAAGTCCTTTTGACATGATGATCATAGTAGTCTTTGGTACATTCCTTACTTTCTGGTACAACAAGATGTTCCAGATCCACCTTTTAATTTTCTTGTACCAGATTTGGAATCAGTCATTTCTCCAAGAAGCCCTGATTCTTTTTGTGGGTATATAGAGAGCACAGTGGTACTAAGGATTGAATTCTTTATGTAGTTATTTGCCTGCAATGTGTATGCCCATATGCTGACTTTCAACCTTTCAGAGTCATTTTATTTTAAACACATGAGTTGTGTTTTGTTCAACAAAACAGTCTGAGATTAATAAAACAAACTGGGTTTTTCCACAGTTCTTGAATGTGTAATTGGAATAGACACATTCAGCAACTATACTATTCAGCTCTAAGAAACAATGGTGATATAGCACACCTTATATTTTCCTGGTTAGAGCTGGAACCCATACTACTAAGTGAAGTATCCCAAGAATGGAAAAACAAGCACCAGATATATTCTCCAGCAAACTGGTATTAACTGAGTAGCACCTAAGTGGACACATAGGTGCTACAGTAATAGGGTATTGGGCAGGCGGGAGGGGGGAGGGGGGCGGGTATATACATACATAGTGAGTGAGATGTGCACCATCTGGGGGATGGTCATGATGGAGACTCAGACTTTTGGGGGGAGGGGGGGAAATGGGCATTTATTGAAACCTTAAAATCTGTACCCCCATAATATACCAAAATAAAAAAAATAATTAAAAAAAAAAAAAAAAGAATCCCTACATTGGCTTCCTATATGACCCACCCTTTAGAGTGTTATCTTCCAACTTATACTGTAACTCTCTTCAGTAAGCTCTTTAACTCTTCTTTCAAGCCAGTGTTTTTTGGGTGTTTGCGCATGTGGCAAGACCAGTTAACGACATGGACATGAGCCCACTGTGACTCTTCTATTTCTGTGAAATGAATTGTTTGGTCAGAAGTGATGTATGAAATACTCTGATGCTGAATAAAGCATTTCACAAATCTAAGGAGGATGGAACTGTCAGAGGCAGTCGTATGAGTCTAAGCCAATTGCTCATCTAATTTATTTGAACCTTCAGGATTTGCTTAACTTTGACCTCTATTATACAATTTCTATTTAATTACTAATTGCTGCTGTGACTGCTCAACCTTGATGCTTAATGAATCAGGTAACACTTAGTTCATAATGGGGAACTCAGATCACATGGCCACTGGATTTCTCATAGATAAACATTCTAGCTCTACAAGAACCCAGTAAGGGACTCGTTATGGACTGGAGAATGGGAGCGTGACATTGCTCTCAAATCCTGGAGACCTGCACTGTTACTCTCCTTTGGGGCTTTCCAGAGGCTCCATTCAACATTTCTTTGTGCTGTGAACCTTCCAAGTCCATCGGAGACAGAAGGCCCAAAGCAAAGCAGCTCTCACTTCAGCTTGGACCTTCTGCACAGCCTTTTCCTGTTTGGAGCCCCCTCCCAAACTGGCAGAGTGCTCTGTAAATGAGCTGGTACGCACTGAAAGGTAGCCTGTGTTGCCTCCCAGAGGCAAATCAAGCACTTTACCTCTTTTTTTTTTTTTTTTTTTGAGACAGAGTCTCACTTGTTGCCCAGGCTAGAGTGAGTGCCGTGGCGTCAGCCTGGCTCACAGCAACCTCAATCTCCTGGGCTCAGCGATCCTCCTGCCTCAGCCTCCCGAGTAGCTGGGACTACAGGCATGCGCCACCATGCCCGGCTAATTTTTTGTATATATATTTTTAGTTGGTCAATTAATTTCTTTCTATTTTTGGTAGAGACAGGGTCTCGCTCAGGCTGGTTTCGAACTCCTGACCTTGAGCAATCCGCCCTCCTCGGCCTCCCAAAGTGCTAGGATTACAGGCGTGAGCCACCGCGCCCGGCCACTTTACCTCTTTTTAATGGTAGAAATTGCAATTAGAGTAATGTGTCAGTCTCTTTGGAAGAGATATTCCAACATGCTTGAGATCCATAGCCTTCCAAAAACCTGAGGTTAGCCCCTGGAATTTTGGTGGTTTTTATCTCCCAACTTCTGGCACACGTGTGTGTTGACATCTAAGATACTTGCTGCTTCCTACTCATCAGAGCCAGTCATCATGGTATCATCGATGTAGTGGACTGTTTTGATTTTCTGTGGAATGTCAAGACAACCGAGACTGTACTGGTTCGATGACGGTGGAGAGCAGGAGAGCGGAGGAGGCCCTGAAGCAAGTGCAGGTTTACTATTATCCCCGCCAGGTGAGCACAGGCTGCTTCAGGAGACCTTGCAAACGGACGTAGAAGAAAAACATCAGTACCTGGGTACTAAGTATAAAACTCTGGGTTGATTTGCTCCAGGAAAGACATTACATCTGCAACAGCGCCTGCAGTTGGCATCTTCACCTGAACAAGTGCGTGCTAATCAAGCGTCACGCTCTAACACCCAAACACTTCCTCTGCAGGCTGGACAGGCGAGGTAAACGGGGACGCAAGAGATCCATATCCTTGTGTCTTTAAGGCTGTGCTGGTGGCACTGCCCACTGGAATTCCTCCAGAGATGCTTCTGGTTTCCATCCTCGTAGGGAAGGAAGGACAATTCCAAGGTCTTTCATTTGGCTCTTCCTATCGTAATAGTCCTCACTCAATATATACAGGATGTGTGGGGATTTTTTTGTTTTTTTTTTTTTTACCCAGTGATTAATATATATGCTGTTTTTTCCACAGCCAGAACATTCAGGTCTGGGAGTGAAGGTGTAGCAGTGGGAGCATCTCCTAATAACCTACTTACAGAATTGTGGCTGCCTGTCTTTGGTTAGGTTCTGCTGGCTTAGCTGTCTTAGTTCTCAAGGGAGGAGGAATGCTTCCACCAGGGAACATAGTTGATTGATGCCCTTGATTTGTAAGTTGAGACTACCACTGGCCAATTTGGACTTTGTGTGTTACTCAGCTAACAGGCAAAGAAGGTTATTGTGTTGGCTGGGGTGATCCCAATTCCATAGGGGACTTAAGTTGCTAAGACAGAATGGAACTCGGTGGATTTTCTATGGTACCTCTTAGTATAATACTTCCATGTCCAGTAGGAAAGAAAGCTAATGGACAACTAAATGAAGACCAAAAGGGATCAGACCTTTCAGGGATGAAGGTTTGGTTCCCTCAGAGAACAGATTCTGGATCAGCTGAGATACTGGCTAAGGATGAAGGGAACTGGAAGGTATAGTGAGATAAGAAGCTATAACAAGCTACTGCTTGAGTACCAGTTACAGAAATGGGGTAACTGTAAAAACACATACAGACTGTAAAATAAATGGATGGGAACAGATATTCCATGCAAATGGGAACCAAAAAAGAGAATGAGTTGCGATACTTATATCAGACAAAACAGACTTTAAGTCAAAATCAGTAAAAAGAGACAAAGAAGGTCAATATGTAATGAAAAAGGAATCGATTCAGCAAGAGGATATAACAATTCTAAAAATACATGTACCCAACACTGGAGCACCCAGATATATAAAGCAAATATAAGAGCTAAAGGGAGAGACAGACTCCACTACAGTAATAGTTGGAGACGTCAACACTCCATTCTAAGCATTAGACAGATTACCTAGACAGAAAATTAACAAAGAAACATTGGATTTAAACTGTACTTTAGGCTGAGGGTGGTGGCTCAGACCTGTAATTTCAGCACTTTGGGAGGCCAAGGTGAGAGGATCACTTGAGACCAGGTGTTCAAGATTAGGATGGGCAACATAGCGAGATCCCATCTCTACAAAAAAAATAAAAAAATTAGCCAGGCATGGTGGTGTACTCCTGTAGTTCTAGCTACTCTGGAGGCTGAGGTGGGTGGATAGCTTGAGCCTTAATACACTATTGGTAGGAATGTAAATTAGTGCAGCCACTATGGAAAATTGTATGGGGTTTCCTCAAAAAGTAAAAATAGAATTACCATATGATCCAACAATCCCGCTTCTGGGTATTTAACCAAGAGATTTGAAATCAGTTTGTCAAAGAGATGTCTGCACTCCCATGTTTACTGCAGCACTATTCACAATAGCCAAGTTATGGAATCAACCAAAACCCCAAGTATTGGGGTTAGGGGTAAGGGGGACCTGAAGGTCATAGGGTACAAAATCCCAGACAGTAGGAATAAGATTTTTTGAGATCTATTGCACAGTGTCATGACTATAGTTAATAATAGCATATCATACATTTCAAAATTGCTAAGAGTAAAATTTAAATGTTCTCACCATAAAAACTTATAAGTGTTTGAGGTGAAGGATATGCTAATTATCTTGATTTAATTACTCCACATTGTATTCATAAATCAAAATATCATTTCATTCCCCATAAATATATATAACTATACATTGTCAATTTATAAGAAAATTTTTTTAATAAAAGTTGAGAGTGGCTGCTTCTGGAGAATAGGACTGGGAGGAGGCAGTGGGAGTCAGGGATTTCCAAATCATAAAACTTTTTTTTTTTTTTTAGAAACAGGGTCTCACTCTGTTGGCCAGGGCAGGAGTGCAGTGGCATCATCATAGCTCACTGCAGCCTCGAACTCCTGGGCCCAAGCCATCCTCCTACCCTGGCCTTGCAATATAAAAGCTTTTTAGTGCTAGTTGACTTTGAAAATTATGTACATATATCACTTATATAAAAATGAAAAGATTAAACACTTTTAACAAAAGAAAGAAAAAAGATGGAAAGATGTTGGCAGGGTGGTAGCATTATGTGATCTTTTCTCTATCTTCATCTTTTTCTGTGTTTCCATCTACCTCTCCCCACCCCCACCTCCAATGAGCTTGTGTTATCATACTTTTGCATTTAGAAAAAAACCTCAAGATTTAGGAAAAGTTAACACTTTATCCTATCCTCAGATCTCTACTCTGGTAGCTTGGATCTTAGGTGAGAGAGGCTCCTTCTTTCTTCAACAAAAACCATGCTGTCCCATGTATTTAGTTATTTTTTTTACCCCAGCGTTGTGTGACACCTTCCCCCCCTCCCAGCCTCAGCAAGCTGTGCAAGCACACCCCACTGTGGCCCTGGCCTTAGGCTGTTCCCGTCAGCGGCTAGCAGAGCCTTCACCTGAGAAGGGCCGTCTGAGCTGAGTGCAATGCAAGTGGACCTGAGTGAGGGCACCTGGCTGAGCTAGACGCCCATGCCTGGCCGAGGAGGACTGCTGACCCGGACACTCACGTGAGCCTCGACGTGTTGGTCCCATTGACCCAAGTCAGAAGGAGGGAGGGTTGAGAGCGAAAGAACGGAGACAGCAGGGACAGGCTCTGGGATCTTGGAGAGCGGATGGCTGAGAGCTCTCACCTCTTGTGCCCTTCCCTCTGAGGCCAGAGGTCACGTGGGATAGTGGCAGAACACTGGACCTGGGAGCTGGCCCAGCTCTGTCCCTCTGTGACCCCATAGCCTTGTGCAAGTCTTTACCTGTAAAACAGAGCTGCTGCTGCAGGGCTGATGTGATCTGCAAACTCTATGGCACTTTTAAAAAATACAAGGAATTACTAACCAATATAGTTTATCCCCGTTAGTAATGAAACCGTGGGCTTTGCTTGGTTTATCCCTGAACTCTTTGCCTGGGAGCCTCTTAGATATTTAACACTGAGCTTTGGGTCTTTCATGATTAAGATAATCAGATTTTCCCCAGCAGCTACTATTGATGCAATTAAAGGATTTCAGTAGGCATAGAGAAACTTTAAAACAAGTTATTCGTTTATAAACCCAACAGACTTAAATCCCCATTTTTTATAATAGGAAGACAATAGGTAATGTCCAGAAGGAAAGATTAAGCAACAGCAAGCACAGTTGACCCTTGAATAACATGGGGGTTAGGGGCACTGACCCCTCGTGCAGTTGGAAATTGTGTATAACTTTTGATTCTCCCAAAACTTAACTATTAATAGCAGCCTGCTGTTGACTGGAAACCTTACCAATGACATAAATATTTCGTTAACACATATTTTGTATGTTACAGGCATTATATACTGTATTCTTACAATAAACTAAGCTAGACAAAAATGCAATTAAGAAAATCATAAGGATGAGAAAATACATCTACTATTCATTATGTGGAAGTGGGTCATTATAAAGGTCTTTATCCTCATTGTTTTCCCGTTGAGGAGGCTGAAGAGGAGGGGTCGGTCTTGCAGTCTCAGGGGTGGCAGAGACGGAAGAAAATCCACACGGAAGTGGACCCGTGCAGTTCAAACCCGTCTTGTTCAAGGGCCAGTTGCATAAGTGTGACTTAGAACTGTAGAGATAAAGGCATACATACCTTTGTAGGGGTGTAAACCAAATTTCACGGTGTGTCTAGTGCTCAGAGCCGGCCACTGTATCAGGCTTACATTTTAAATGCAACACTGTGGGAAATGTCCGTGCAACCGCGTGGGCCGGCCTTCCCAAGGAGGTTCCAGTCCCCAAGACTTACCTAAGGCCAACGCCAGTGAGGTTGTATTTGAACTGGACCAAACAGGATTTCTTCTTAGAGGAGGCAGAATAACTCTGGAGTCTGTAACAAGTTACTGAGCCCGTTAGAAAGTTGATTTTGTGAAACAGCAACTCAAAGTAAAAAAAAAAAAAAAAAAAAAAAAAAAAGAAAGTTGATTTTGGAGGGAGCCGTTGTTGTCACACATACTGAGTGTCTTACTTTGGGTGGGATGCGCTTCAGGGAGAAGACCAAGGATGCCTAGCTGGAAAAGCAGGGCAGGGTGGTGCGGGTTAGAGTGACTTAACACACGGACACACTTCCTCAGTAGGGCAGGAATCAGAAAGTGCTAGAAGGACTTTCGAGATCATCTACGGCATGATTTTCAAAAGGAAAGTCTTTCTGCTTCTTTTCTTAGTAGCAGAACACACACACAAGATATTACAACTTGCATAACACCAGATAGAAGGGGAGTGAACTCATGTGGTGGCTGGCAGCTGCCCACCTGGCTAGTCCTGACACCCCCCTCACTGTCCCTGCAGAACCACCTCACAGCGTGGCCTGAAACCTCCATTTCACAGATGCAGAAATGGGGTCCCCAGCGTTAGAGATGTTCGGGGGCCGCACAGCTAGGGATGTGCAGAGGCGGCCGCTGAAGCCAGGACCCTGTGGTCCCAAAGCGTGTCCTTTCCCCCACTTTTCAGTCCTGCACGGGCGGCTGGCTGGAGACTTGGAGGGGCTTTGGGTTCGGCTCCTGTTCCGGGAAGGCAAATGCAAAACTGGGGACCTGCAGGGGGAGCTTGTGTGACATCTGCCCTGCGCCAGGGTCCTAGGCTGGGGCACCCAACTCCTGGCGGCAGGCTTAAGGCCGTTCAGGAAGCACGCGCTCTGCTCTGCGGGCCTTGCAACTGGAAGACGGGGTGGGGGGACGATCCAAACGCTCTCAGGAGCGCACAGCGGCTGTTGCAATGACCACGGCCTTCCAGCAGAGGGCGCTGCCCCCCAACAATCTGAAACGCTCACCTGCGGCGAAGATGGGAACGCCAGCGAGCGCCTTTAAAAACATTGTTCCAATGTGTGTCTGCCTTACCAAACCCACACCTCAGTGGTTCAAAAACCTTGTTGAATTGTTGAAACAAAAGTGAAAGCAAATAAAGTTATATAAACAAATAACTTTTACAATCTTTTTGAGTTGTCTAAATTATGCTTTTCCACTTTAGATCATAGATAGCGATAAACAATACACAGAAATCCACAAAACATATGATTGTTAAAATAATTATACGATTTTGTTTTGCGTAAGTTGTTGCTTGAATTAAATGAAACCGTCTGTTTGAAAAAAAAAATAAAGTAAAAAATAAAAACGTTTGTTTTTTTTCCTCAGTAGTCCTAGCCCTCTGCAAAGAGCATAGAGCGTAGCAAATCAGTCCAATTATCAACAGATTTCTAGGGTGTAGCTTCAAAAGCATCAGGTGGCCAAGAGACAGTCTGATCTTCAGACAGTTTACCTGCAGCCAGCTTGAACGTTCCTGGACCGAACTGGTTTTAATGAATGGCAGGTCCGCCTTGCAGAGGAGGAGTGTGGGTCAGGACTGCGCTACCCACTCCGGACTACTCGGCTGGTGTCCAGAGACTCGGTCAGATGCTTCTTTGCTAGCCCTGCCATTGCCGGGGAGCTGGGGACAGGCTCTCACTTCCTCCGACGAGGAACTTCTGGCCCAAGGGGGTTGCTGCAGGGGCTTCATCAAAGAGACCACTGACCATTCACTGGTTCTGGACGGTTGACAGAGATTGTGCACAGACTTTTCTTGTGTCTTGAAAGAACTTTTGATGTGTACGGCCTAATTGTAATGTATTCAAATGGAAAGCCTCTGCCCCAAAATGAACGTGGGACACGGGTAGCATGTGCCTTTGCTTCTAACACCTGTGTGCACCCTCATGCATATTCATAGCCCCTCCCACAACCTGGTGAATGTGTATACTCGGCCAGCCTGTCTGGCATAAATCCCTGTTCCACCCACCACTCCCTCAAAGTGCCTGCCTTTTGGCCTCTGCTGGAGGCTACACTTCCCAGCCTGTTGGGATGGCTACACTGCAGGCTGTAACTCTTAATAAGAAATAAACTCTCCTTCTCCAAATGTATGAAGACCGTGGGTTATTTTTCAGTCGACATTACACATGTAAATTCTTGGGCTCTGACTCAGACCCATCAAATCAGAGAAGCTCTAGGAGAAACCTGTGTTTTAATGAATTTTTCAAATGATCTAATGCATGCTCAAGTATGAGAACTGCTTGTCTAGGGACTATACTGCTTGAGATTGGTAGTCTAAGATAGTAATCTGCTCACAGTCACTGCAAAATTGTTAAAATGCAGGGTTTGGTTTAGTAATAGTTAGAATTTGCATTTCTTACAGGCCTCAGGTGATGCTGCCGATACCGGTCTGGGCCCGCACCTGGAGAAGCCGGGCCTCAGATAGTGACTGCTTTCAAATTTGCCAGATCATAAAATACACCTGAAGTGTCTGCTGAAATTTCAGATCCCCAGGCTCTCCCTGAGACCCACTAAGTAGGACATCTCCAGAGGAAGGGCCTAAGGAAATGTATGGTTGGTAAGTGCTCCAGAAAATTCTCATGACCCAGCAGATCTGAAAACACGGACTTCAGAGGCCAGGTTCAGGCGTTATTGATTAATGATGTCTCCTCTGGGTTTTCTTTAAAGGTCTCAGTCCAGGCTGCGGAGAAGCACCTGGGGAGCTTCGACACGCCCCTGCCCAGGCCACAGAGCAGAGCGGTTACAGCAGCGCCTCTGAGGGTGGGACCTGGGAAACGGCGCGTTTAAAAAGCTGCCCAGGTTGGCCGGGCGCTGTGGCTCACGCCTGTAATCCTAGCTCTTGGGAGGCCGAGGCGGGCGGATTGCTCAAGGTCAGGAGTTCAAAACCAGCCTGAGCAAGAGCGAGACCCCGTCTCTACTATAAATAGAAAGAAATCAATTGGCCAACTGATATATATATAAAAAATTAGCCGGGCATGGTGGCGCATGCCTGTAGTCCCAGCTACCAGGGAGGCTGAGGCAGAATGATCGCTCGAGCCCAGGAGTTTGAGGTTGCTGTGAGCTAGGCTGACGCCACGGCACTCACTCTAGCCTGGGCAACAAAGCGAGACTCTGTCTCAAAAAAAAAAAAAAAAAAAAAAAAAAAAAAAAAAAAAAAGCTGCCCAGGTGATTCCAATGTGCAGCTGTGGTTAAGAATCAGTGACCTTAGAAAACAGTCTGGCAATTTCTCAGAAAGTCAAACATACAGTTGCCACATGACCCAGCCGTCCCACTCCACGGCATACACCCAGATGAATTGCATGCACGTGTCCATACAAAACCTCGTACACGCATGTTCATAGCGGCACTATTCATGATGGCTAAAATGGAAACAACTCCATGTCCATCGGCTGATGAATGGATAAACAAATTAAAATGGATGTGTTAGAGCCACACGATGGAATATTATTCAGGGATAAGAAGGAATGATATATGTTACAACGTGGAGGAGCCTTGAAAACATTATGCTAACAGAAAGCAGCCAGATGGAAAAGGCCACACATTGTATGATTCCATCTGTAGGAAATCTCAGGAACAAGCAGATCCACAGAGGCACAAAGTAGATTGGTGGCAAGGGGGGTGGTAGCAAGGGGGAAACTGCCTGATGGGTGTAGGGTTTTATTTTACGGTGATGAAAATGTTTTTGAACTAGAGATATGGTTGCACAACATTGTGAATGTACTAGATACCATCAAATTGTACACTTGAAAATAGTTAAAATAGTAAATTTTATGTTATACAAATTTTATCTCAAAGCCAAAAAAAAAAAAGGATCCGTGTTCTATAAACTTTCCTAATAGAGATAGATTTTAAGAAATCAGGCAAAATCTGCGAGTGGATTGGCTCACTCAGGAAGCAAACACTCTGAAATAGACAACATGCCGTATCTGTGCCTCCACAGTGTTGGACTCTTGACGGGGTAGGGAGTAAATGGTTTTCCAGTTTGACTGGAGTAGTAGATAGGATCAGAACCCTGTGATTAAGGGCAAAGAAGCTTGTTTCCATCTGTCCGATGAAATTCTATTGATTGGAAAGTTTGCCCCCAGAATCCAGGAGGTTTAGCTCTTCTGACACTCAGAGACTTATGGAGAAAGTGATTGCTGAGACAAATTTTCTTAAAGTGTGGGGTGGAGGCTCAGGTTATTTAATTTGAATATAAGCAGAAGGGCAACCCTAGAAGCTAGCGGTATAGGGACCATGCTGGCAGTTGGCAACTGAGTAACCTTTACGTAGCCTGGGAGGGGAGACGGAGACTTGAGGAGCAAGGTCAGGAGGCTGTCATGACCCCATGCCCTCGTCATTTGCAAGTGGGCCTGGCAGGGAGGGATGTGATGCTGTCAAGAGAAGCTGAAAATAGATCTCTCTCCTGGAAATTCAGTTTGTATAATTTATCTTTTTTGTTGTTTAATATTTGCCTCCCTTGCTGGACTCTAAATTCCGAAAGGGTAGGGGCCGTGCCTGTTATATTTACCACCGTATGTTCAGCAGTGCTTGGCACACCGTGGTGGGCTCTCAGTCCATCTCTGTTGATTGACAACTGGAGGCCACAGGTAAGGCCCCTTGGTGAGAGCTGAAGGCCCCAGCAGGGCTGCCAGACAGGGCGGTGGGGTGAGGTGAGTCTGTGAGCAAACCTTGGCAACATGGTACCATGGGGGTGAGAACGGGCTCACTCAGCACTCTGGGAGAAGGACTGTAATCAAAAGAGGCTTCCTTGAAGTGGTGACACCTGAGCTGAGTCTCAAGGTAGGACCAAGGGTCAGTGGGTCGGAGACTGGACATGCAGTTCCTGCAGAGCAAGCCACACGTGCAGGGCCGCAGGCAGCTGACCAGCCCTGCGACTGTGGGGCAGCCGCTAGGGGGAGCCTGGCTGAGGCCGGACCTTGTTGGGATTCTACCCTGAAGGCCAGGAAAGCAACTGGAGGAGGGGGGGACATAGTCGGGTCTGTTACCGTGGAACCCGCTGCGGCTGCTCTCTGACGTGGATGTGAGGGTAAGGAAGGTAGGAGGCTGCAGAAACAGTTTTAGAGCAGGAAGAGAAAGGAGGAGAGGGCTGCCTTGTGGAACTACAAGGATTATGTGCATGAAAAAGAGGGGAATGATTTGAGAGCGTTTTTGGTGGGTGGATTTGTTGGGACTTGGTGACTTACGGCTGGCTACTGGGAAGGAGACAAAAGGGGCAGCCTAGGGTTGTGACAATGGCGATAGTGACAATGCTCATAGCTAACAGGTGGTGGGTGCCGATGCTCCAGGGACTGTGCTAAATGCCTCACACACACCGTGTCACCTGAGCCTCATCACGACCCACTGACGTAGGGACTGTTTTTGTCCTGGTTATATGGATGAGGAAATTGAGACCCGGAGAAGCTATGACTTGGCCAAGCCCACCCAGTTAGCATGCAGAGTAGCCACGGTTTACCTCGGCAGATGGACTAGGGTCTTGTCCCCAGGTTTTAGTTGGGGTGGCTGGGTGGGTGATGGCCCCACCCCTCAGTCTAAAGGAGCAGGAGGAGGAGAATGGTGGACTGGTGGTGAAATGACAAATTGTGTTTGGGACCAGGTGAGCTGGAGGTGCTGTGGATTATTCCATGATACCCCACAGGCATTTGCGAGTCAAGAGGACAGCTCTGGGAGGACCCTGTTAGAGGGGGAGACTTAGGAGGCAGTAGCCTACAGACGGTAGTTGAAGTCCTGGGAAAGAGACAACCTCATGCTCTAGGAGACAGCATGAGAGTGAGGAGAGAAAAGGTCAAGAAGGGGACCAGGGGACACCAAAGAACCAAACGTCCTTTGGATACGCCCATCAGGAAGTCCCTGGGAACCAGGGTGAGAGTGGCGCCTCACTTAGGGTAAGGGAAGAAACAAGGGTGCAGTGATTAGAAGCAAAATCTGCTCTGTTAAGGTTGCAGTAGAAGAAGAGAATGTCACTAGAAGGCATTAGGGGTGTAGAGGACTATTTTTCTCTTTTGATTATTAAGATGAGAGAGATTTGCAAACGTTACAGGCTAGAGAGATGGAGTAAGTGGAAAGGGTGAGTTTGATAATGGGAGGGAAGAGAAGCGATAGAGGGATGCTCCTGAGGCAGTGGAGGGGTGAGGTGAGGGCATCGGCCTTCAGAAAGGACAGGAACACTTCCTTTAAGTCCAGAGAGAAGGACAGTATAGGTTTGAACCCACCGTGAGCAGGACACAGGGGCTTTAGAAAGGTGAGAGTGGGCCAAGGGCTCCAGCTACGGATGCATTGCTGCGTTTGCACTGAGGCACCCTTTCCACAGGCTGCGCAAAGCCAAGACTAAGCGTGGCAGGGACACGATTCCCAGGGAACCGTTTTCCGGGAGACGTGGCGCTGCTGTTATGGTCGACCTTGGCTCAAGGACACCCCGGTGGCCTTGCTGAACTTCCGGAACTGCGCAGCAGCCTTGGATACTTTCACCTAATGCCCCTCCCTCTCTCCTTCACTGGGGTCTGTCCGCTCTCCCAGCTTTCCCTGGCTCCCTTTCCATTTATCCCACTTAGTCCTGTTGGCATCTGTGTTGCGGGGGACCCAGGCTGACATGGCCACCTGTACACAGGCACAAGTGGATGAAACCAGAAAGGTCGAGCAAATTCAGATCACTCGATGATCGATGCTGAGCCCAGGGAGACGATGACAGATCTGAATGTGACAGCAAACGGGTGGTGGCGGGACCCCGGGTGCTTTCTCCTAGAGGTTTGCCACTCACCGTGGCTGCCCACAGGTGTGAGGGGGATTCTCGGGAGGTCCAGGCAGGCATGTCCATGAGGATGGGTGTGATGAGGGGTGGTGGGAAGTGGGGGAGAAGCTGAAGGGGCTCCCACCTGGTCATCTGAGAGTAGGAAATGAGGTCGTCCACTGTGCACATGGAGTCAGTGGGGTGGGGTCTCATACAGTGGAGTTCTGGACGATTACTGTGGGGAAAGGAAGAGAAAACTGACAACAGATGTAATGAAAGGAGACTAGTGGGAAGAGGATGAAGTAGCAGGGGTAGCCTTGTAGGTCTGGAGATGCTCTTTGGATTTTACACTAACCGTGAAGGGGAAGCCATTGGGGGGTTTGGGGCTGGGGTCCCACATGATCTGGTTTGCATCTCAGAAGGACCATCTTGGCCACTGTCGGATGTAAGAATGGAAACAAGAGACCAGTTGGGAGGCTACTGCAGTCATCCAGAAAAGAGATGACATGGCTTGGAGTAGGGTGGGAACAGTCCAGGCGCTGGTAGACGGTACATTCCCCTCTGATGACGTCTCTCCCAGTGAAACATGAAGCAAGGGCATCCGCCGAGAGGGGGGCTGGGTGGGACATGGGACCATATTTTTATCTATATATTGGAAGGATAGAAAACAAAGGTGACAAAATTAAAAGTTAAAAAATTTATTTTAAACCCTGTGCTTTTAAGAAAAGGTTTAAATATTTTATGGCATTCTATTTTAAGCATTGGCTGTAAGACTTATCTTCAGGGCAGGCACGGTGGCTCACACCTGTAATCTTAGCACTTAGGGAGCCTAAGGTGGGAGGATCTTGAGGCCAGGAGTTCAAGACCAGCCTGGGCTGCATATCGAGATACCATCTTTACAAAAAATAAAAAATTTAGCAGGACATGTTGGCGTTTGCCTGTAGTCCCAGATACTGTGGAGGCTGAGGCAAGAGGCTCACTTGAGCCCAGGAGTTCGAGGCTGCATTAAGCTATGACACCACCTCTTCACTCTAACATGGGTGACAGAGTGAGACCCTGTCTCAAAAAAAAAAAAAAAAAAAAAAAAAAAGAGGCTGGGCGCAGTGGCTCACACCTGTAATCCTAGCACTCTGGGAGGCCGAGGTAGGCAGATTGCTCGAGGTCAGGAGTTTGAAACCAGCCTGAGCAAGAGCAAGGCCCTGTCTCTACTATAAATAGAAAGAAATTAATTGGCCAACTAGTATATATAGAAAAAAATTAGCCGGGGATGCCTGTAGTGGGTGCCGGGTGGTGCATGCCTGTGGTCCCAGCTACTCAGGAGGCTGAGGCAGCAGGATTACTTGAGCCCAGGAGTTTGAAGTTGCTGTGAGCTAGGCTGATGCCATGGCACTCACTCTAGCCTGGGCAACAAAGTGAGACTCTCTCAAAAAAAAAAAAAAAAAGACTTATTTTTGATAAAATATCTTATATTTTCCTTCATAAAAGACCAGTACCCAGCTCCTCCTCCCAATGAAATAACCACTTCATTTCTTATTGAACTCAGTAATTTCTGCAATATCTGTGGGTTTTTTTAAAGTTTTTTGATTTTTAGAGTTAAGAGTCTGCTTTGTCGCCCAGGCTGGAGTGTAGTGGCACCATCATAGCTCACTGTAACCTCAACTCCTGGGCTTCAGTGGTTCTCGTACTGCAGCATCCCAAATAGCTGGGACAACAGGCATACAACACCACGTCTGGCTTGTGATTCATGTTTTGATATGCACCAGTTACTGACACTATTCCATGGACACCAGGCCCCTCCTCTGGGTTTTCAGCTCTGTCAAACTCATAGAATGTGTGTGTGTGCATGAGCACATGTACAAAAGGCAGTCCATGTGATGCAACCGTTTTTACAAATGTTTGCCTTTATGAACAAAACGTATGCCATTTAACTTTATTAAATCATAGAAAACATTTGTATACAAATTTTTCCACTTTGGGGAAACTGGAATATTAAACAGCTGGGTAACAAAACAGTTGAAAGATACATCTTGCTTTAAACAGAGACAAGTTTTAAGTCATCACATTTATTTAAACATAAAAAAAAACTTGAAATAATTAGTAGGTCGTTGGCTTTTTTCATCTTTAGGACAGAGGAATAATATCTCTTATAACCCTCAGTTTTCTTTAACAATATTTTTTACTTAAATCAACAATGAGTTTTAGATGGTTAACTTGAACTCTGAATACAAAATCAATTTCTTTATACCTATGCAGGCTTTTGGAATGCTGTAAATGCTGAATTTTAGGAGATGGTCTAGTTCCACAGGGCTGATTACACTTTGGGTCTTACTATAATGGCAAATGTGTATAACAGTGTGGAATATATTTCAGAATAAGTTAAATATTAAGAAATACAGTATGACAATAATATCCTACTTTTCTTCCTACAAAGTAAATCTGAAAGTTCATCTTAATCTTACACATTTATAAAAGGGGGAAGACTGAGGGATCCAGTGATACTGAAAATACATAACCACCATCAGAACCACATTCTCCAAACGCTTTGGCATAATATATACAAATGGTTCTGCCAGATTCATGCTTGCATTAATTCCACAGGGGATCATAATGAACAGACTTCAAAGCTCACCAAATGAGAACGAGCAGTGTTTTTGTAGTTTAAGTCATCACTTGTTCTGCTTCAGAGCAGAGATCCAGAGGTGACACTGTGACATGTCTACACTCACACCAAATAATCACATTGGCACAAATTATTTTCAAAATCAGTTTAAATTAAATTGAAGACCGCTATTTTTAAGTGCAGGAGATATTTTCCCCCAGCTTCCTGAACAAGTGTTATCAGACAAGAATTAACAAGGAATGTGTCAGAGGCCAACCATCTCCTCTGAGAACTCCCTGGGGTAACATACGAGACCTTTGGCCAGAGAGGGAGGGGAAGACAATTACCCACCTCAAATGGAAGGATTGTATAAAGTCACTTTCCCAAACTCAAGCCTGGATTTTGCCGAGTCATTAGAGAAGGACTGAAAATGAAATCTTTGGACTGGCATCTTGCCTGTGGTGACAGTCTTCTTCCCTAGGACACTTCTTCCCCAAGACCCTTAACATTGCAAGCCTCATGTGAAGCTGTCCCCCAGGTCCTGCCCCCCCCCCCATGATCTGCTCTCTCAGGGAACATGTAAACAAATCTGGGAAAAACCACATTTCTGCAAGTTTTCCTTATGTCAGTGAAAAACCTCTTGGGCTAAGAAAAATAATAATAGGAATGGCAGCCCAAGTGTCAACTTCCTGCAAGGCTTGTCTTCTGCTTATCCTGCTGTAGAAAACTATAAAGCCAAATCAAACACTTTTTGCCTGGCTTGCCCCAAACAGTACTAGTCAGAAACATCGCTTTGGACTGCCTTATTCCTGAATCATGACACAGGCTGATCAGAGCATACTTGGTCTGCCATCTTGTTACTGGGGGTGAGCGGGAGACAAGACCAGGCTTTTGTGCAGGTTGGGATTCTGGCTGTGTCTGTTTCGACTGCGAACAGATGAAAACATGGTGTTGCAGCCCGGCACTTTGCATTTGTGGAGCTGGCGGAGGTGCACTGTTTTGTAGTGGGCCCTAAAGGTCCCTTTGTTACTGTATGTCTTTCGGCAGAGGTGACAGGTTATGGGCAAGCCAGAGTGCAGGCTGGCGAGGCTCTGGTCGGCCTTCTCCATCAGCACACAGATGGGGTACTCGTCCTCCCCAGGGACAAGGCTCGGCCCTTCACAGTTCCCATCGCTGTCATCCATGAGCACGGTGCCCTCCTCACTAGCCCCGTCAGAGTCCCAGGAGGAATGGCTGCTGCTCTCCGACTTCATGCTCGAGGTAGTGCTCAAATCCAGGATGGTTCCCTCACTCAGGGGGCCAGAGCTGTAGTTCTCCAGGCTGGCACCGTGGACCTGGGTTATTGGGTAAACCAGACTGCCCATTCGACTCGTTCCCTTGAAGATGACAGATGTCTGGGAGGCTTGCTGTGTGAAAGCCACATCCTGATAGGCCTCCTTAGCCACATCTTTCAGAAGGTAAGCTGCACGGAAATGGTCTCCACTGCTCTCCAGTGCCTCTTGGGTCAAAGCTTTTTGGTGGAGGTTTAGGTTTGAACTATGTCTGCAAGAGTAAAAAGACAGTTAGCAATGGGTTGGGCTGTTATTTTAGGAAGAATCATCACTCTGATGATTCGGAGTGGAAGGACTCGGTAGATACCAGGAATTACTTGGGGCATGGGAGAAGCAATGGTAAAGGGTAAGGCTCCTGGGGATGTCATTCATGTTTAGTGGGCCCTGGCCCACTGTCATCAGAAGTCATCATTCACTAGGAGAGCCAACCGTCTGGAAACTGGGAGTATGTAGTTCTCTTCAATTTCTACCATCTGACTGACATGTGACTTCCTGTTCCTCGTCTTTAGAGAATGGCTAGATTACTTCAATTAGGCCAGTTTAACTGGGACACTGGAACTAGGCAATCCCAGGAGAAAACTGGTCACAAACTATAAGAAACTATGCAGAGAACTTTATTTCAATGAAACCAGGAAATAATAACTTTTGAGCTGCACTGTTCAGTATGATAGCCACTAGCCATATGTATACACTGAGCACCCAAAATGTGGCCAGTGTCATATATTGAAATAATAATATTTTGGATATGCTGAATTAAAACTTATTTCATGTTTTTTACTTTTTAATGTAGCTATTAGAAGATTTAAAATTTCCTATGTGGCATGCATTATATTTCTTTTGGATAGTGTTGGTCTAGAGCATTTGCATACACTTCACCTCGCAAGTTCTGCAAGTATGGGTGAGAATCTGACTGGTGAGAATTGTGTGTTTGTGTAGTTTAGGTCACATCTACAGCATTTCACCATACTATACCAGACACTAGTTTTGCAAATGCAGCAGTATAAGCATACCACCAATCTTCTACCCAATGATTATTCCTGAAGGGCAGATAATGAGTATCTATTATGACACATGCCTTTTACTCATATGTTATCATTTGGATGTAACTTGTAAATCAATGTTGTTCTTGCTCAGAGATTCCCTGCTAACTTCTGACAAGCAAAAACAGCCTTTGCTAAGGGATACAATGTAAAAGGTGACAGGAGAATGATTCCAAACAGAGAAAATACTTCCCTCAATACAGATCAGAGTATATGGCGGGGAAAGTAGGGAAAAGCAGCCTCACCAAAATAACTAAGAATTGAATTTTCTCTTCTAAATCCCCAAAAATGTGTGTGTGTGTGTGTGTGTGTGTGTGTGTGAGGCTCAATAATATTTCATTAAATTCACAAAATGTACTATTCAACTTCTCTCTTCTATCTCCTGATGCACTTTTTTTCCTGGACATAATGAGAATTACACTCCCAGATCACCCACTTTGCAAGTAGCTCTTCTTAACTGCAACTCTGCCCTGTGATTATGTCAGCATTCTGGTCGAAGGGGCTGGTATGTGTCGGCAGAAAACCAGACACGAGATTGACGTATAGGTTCCAGTATATACAAGTGGTTTAAAAAAAAGTCAAACACATTTACTGGAACCATGTACAGAAAGGTCCCTACTGCAACAAAGCAAACCTCTGGGCCTCATGCCCCACTCCTGAGTAGCCCGTGAATACCAAGAGCTAACATGGAGGTGCCTCTCAAGTCTCGGAAGGTTAGATGCATTTCCCAAGGTGCCACATCCCGAGACCAGTAATGACCACAACTGCAAAAACCGTGTGCCAGGCTTTCTGTTTCACTTTGCTAACGCTGTGCTCACTGTTGCCCATGTCTGTATCTCTTTCCTTCAATCTCTGTCTCTCCCTCCAACTCTTCCATCCTCGCCTCTGACAATTTTGATTAGTTAAGGCCAGTGGTTCTCAAGGTGTCCCTGAGACCCTTTCAGGAGGTTTCTGAAGTCACAACTTCATAATGATACTAAGATATTCTTTGCATTTTTCAGTGTCATTCTTTCACAAGTGTAGAGTTTTCCAGGGGATATGTCATGTAGATTATTACAACAGATTGAGTGCAGAAGCAGACATGAGAACCTAGCTGTCTTCCACTAAGCCAGACATTAAAGAGATGTGCAAAAATATAAAACAAAGCCATTCATTTCATTAAATTTTGAAAAATGTAGTTATTTTTCATTAAAATGTTATAATGTGTTTATTATATTTAAGTGATATTTTTTCATTTTTAATTTCTATAATAATATGACAAATATTGATAGATATAACCCAAATGAGAATACCTCTTAGGGTTCTTAGGTTTTAAGTGTTTGTAAAGGAGTTATGAGACCAAAATGTTTGAGAGCTGCTGGTCTAGACACACACCGTCTTCCAGGAAGCCTTCCTTATGTTCTCAAGAGTCTGGTTAGGTGCTGGCTCATATGCCCACGGCAGCCTGTATTTCCCCCATGTTAAGCCATCACATTCAGCTGTAACTGTCTATTTACTGGTCTGTCTCCCCCACTACACTGAAGGCCTTTGTGGACAGGAATTGTGTCCTCAGCACCTAACACAGAAAGTTCTTGATAAATATTCTTTGGTGAATAAGCATCCGGGATGCTGTCCCAGTCCCTTCCTGGGGGTCCTAGTACCTGCTGCTGGCAGTAGCAGTGGCTCAAGGATGGGAAGCTAACTGTCCCTACAGCAACGTGATTCTGATCTCTGACTCAGAGAAATGGTGATGAGTCTGGGCCTGCCTATAAAGTCCTATTTAAAATGGTGTCATTTTAATCATACATTCCAAATTCTAGACTATGGGAATTAGTCATTTTCATTTAGAATTCAAGATGCTTTCCTATTGTGGTGGTGGTGGGGTGCTCAGATCTACAAATAGGTTAGAACATAAGACAATATTAAATATATGAAAAAATAAATATCAAAGGACAATGTATCTTGAATCCAATATGCCTTCTAATTTAGTAGCTATTTTAGGCTAGAATAGTACCATAAATGTCAAGGATAATCTGACCAATAGGACAATCTCTTCTTCATAACAACGGCTTATTCATGAACAAACGCTCCTCCTCTTGAAGGATGAATGAGAAGGACTGGTTCGCTAATTAGAGTACCCGGGTGGTGTGGTTCAACATCCTAGCAACAGAAACAGGAATTCTAACTAGTATCTCCTATGCTCTATCTTCTTTGCTAGAAGACAATGAGTATGTTCTTATGAGCCTTGTCCAGGAATGTGTGTGGGAGTCTGTACATTTTCACCCTCTTAACAAATTAGGCATTACAATTTGGATTAAATGCTGGTGTTGAATTGCTTCAAGTCAAGCTTGTTTCAGCAAATGCAGCATTTTAATATTCTGTGAGCCATTCAGCACTTATTATATTGCACTTTATCAGACGGCTGATCTTTTCCTTAAGTCTCCTGGGGTCATCTTTCGGTCTGCTTGTTCTTACGTTTATAGGCTGGGGAGGAAGGTGACCTGAAGAGTGGTTAAATGATTCAAATTCATGAAGAAAAGCACAAGCAAGATGGTAAAGCCCATGCTGTGTCCCCAGAGTGATGATATGTGCTCTGTAGGGGGGCACTTTGTAAATAGTTTGACTGTATGTGTGTCATAAAAACTCATGATCTTTTAACCACACATCACAGCCTCTGAAACAACCTGCCAATAGCCTTTATTCTTTGATACCTTAATATTTTTAAAAATCTTCAAATAAATAGTTAATTCTTCCTCTTTCTTTTTTTCTTTTTTAGAGACAGGGTCTCACTGTTGTCCAGGCTGGAGTGCAGTTGTGCGATCACAGCTCACTGTAACCTTGAAATCCTGGGCTCAAGCGATCCTCCCACCTTAGCCTCCTGAGTAGGTAGGAAAATAGGCATGTACTACCACACCTGGTTAATTTAAAAAGAAAGTTTTTTTTGGTAGAGACAAGATCTCACTATGTTGCCATAGCTGGTCTCAAACTCCTGGCCTTAAGCCTCCCAAAGTGGTGAGATCACAGGCATGAGCGAGCCACTATGCCTCGCTAATTCGTACTTTCAAATGTAGCTGGTTAAATAGAAATCAAGGAAAGTGTTTCATTTGATAGACTTCATATTATAAAATGAAAATCAGACAAATTTTGGGAAGCTACCGTGGTAATTTAAAGAGCTCCCTCCTTACTCTTCAAATAGTTACTTATCTTTATCCAAGCTGCTAATGTGAGAACTAGTTCATGATTCCTTATCCCATACCCTTGGGGCTAGATGTGTTCCTGAATTCAGAATTTGTCACACAGAAAGGCAGAATTATGCATATACTGAAATATTATGTTATTTTGTACTAAACATATTACCACTCTGTACTGAACATATATAAAAAATCCACACAAAGAGGGATTAAAAAAAGATTATAAATAACCTCACCATCATTTCAAGTCAGGTTTTGCAGGCAAGTGAGTTTAGATTTTTGGAAGTGAAAATTCATGAATGTGGAAATATGAAAATTAGAACAGTGTTTCTCAAACTGATCCCTGGAACAGTAACATCAGCATCACCTGGGAACTTGTTAGAAATGCAAACTCTCAGGCCTCATCCCAGACTCAGTGAAGCAGAAATTCTAGGGATGAGAAGAAGTCTGTGTTTTAACAATACTACAGGTGATCATGATGCATATTAAAGTTTAAGTACCACTGCATTAGACGTTAGAAGAAATGATTGCCAACAAATGCCTTACCTGTCTCTGCTCCTGCGGGAAGGGAAGGTGGCATTGCAGCCCTCCACCGTGCATGCGTGCGTTTCTTTGGCATGTATATTCTTGTGGTGCATTTTCACACTGCAAGCATTTTTAAAGGTCTTCTTGCAGATGTCACACTGGAAGTGATTTTCTTCCTTCTGCCTCATTAATGCATGCTGACCCATGTGCTCCAGTTCTTTAGACTCTTCGAGACAAGGAAAAGCCATTCCCCTGTTGGACAAAGCACCGAAGAGTCCTCCAGCCAGCAGGCGTTGCTGCAGTTCCATGTAGTCAGAAAAAGGAACTCGGGGCTCTATCCCAGGTGAAAAGTGATGTTCAAGGCCACCATCCTCCACCTCTCTTGGCACCATGATCAATGCCGGCATCTGTTCAGTCCCTCTCTCTGAGTTGTGTGTGGTCTGCTCAGGGGTTCGGCTGATGGCTCTACTGGACTCAATCACTGATTCAAGATGGCAGGGCCTCTCTTCTTCAGGAAGAGGCTTCCCTAAGTTTCCTGACTGCATGTGCTGCTCCTCAAATGCTCTGTCTGACTGAGGGCTGCAGGCCTCCGGCTCATCTTCACTGACCACCTGCAGGGGCAGGTCTTCATCTGAGCTGAGGCTGTGCCTCTTCTCAGCTATTTCCACAGCTTCCTTCTCTATTTTGATAGGCATACTGGACTTCCGGGATTTCTTCTTGGGAAGGGCATCGAATGTCATTTCGTTTGAAACCAGCTGTTCTGGGATTGAAGAGGACAACAGAGGAAGAGAAGGCAGCATCCCAGGTGTGTTTGCCAGCTCAGCGGGCGTGGCTGGACTGCGGTAGAAAGGAAGGACTGGCTGGACTGTCTTCAGGTTGGGAAAGAGCACACCATTCTGGACAATGTTTGGGAAAGCAGGCTGGCTTCTGGAATCCTCCCCTGACCCAGGGTAGCTGGGAAGAGGCCTACAGTCCGGTGATGTCACCGTGAAACCTGGGCGCTTGTAGTTCTCAGAGCTTGCCAGGTTCAGGCTGTTCCTGAGATCTTTGTCTCGGTTATTTCTGTTCATTGGCATGTGCAGCCGAGGGTTGGGGTTGGCACTGTGGCGGTTCCGGCTCCTTAGGGAGCTGAACACCATGTTACACCCTTCGATGGTGCACTTATGCTTGATCTTCAGGTGGACAGCGTTGTAGTGGATCTTGAGGGTGCCTTTGTCATAGAAGGTCTTCTCACATGCAGTGCAGAACACCCGGCCCTTCTTTGTGCTGAGGCTATTCCTCTCAGGCTTCACCTTGGCCTCAGGGGACAACCGTGTCCTTTCAAGCTTAGCCACAATGTTGTATGAGCTGGAGTCACTTAAATGGGTATTGTCTTCTTTTTTAGTAACAGCATCTGGGCAGTTTAAACACTGATCTTTGTCAACCTGAAATGGTGTGGAAGTTAAGAAACTGCTATCAGGGAAGGGCCCATGGATTTCCTGTTTGGGGTCCTGACTTTGGTCCTGACCCTGCTCCAGCATATATTGATCAGGCAGTGACCCTATCAGTGGAGGCAGAGGGTTGAAGAACTGGAAAGGCAGCATGAAAGTCATGTTGCTTATGAAGTTCTCAAAGGGGTGTATACTGCTGGGGTTTCCTTTGTCCACAGGAGTGGGGAGACTAGAACTCCTGTGGGTGCAGCTCTCGATGAAAGCCCTGATATCTACATTTGTTGTAGAAGGTGGTATGATGATGGATTGCTCTTCTTTCTCTTGAATTGCCATGAGTTCAACTATGGACTTGGTCTCTCCAAAACGAAGAAACTGTTGCAAGGTGGCCACTTCCTCCTCAGTGGTCATGATGCTCCAGTGATCCAGCACTTTTCCTGATGCATCCTAAACCCAAACCCAGAATTTAGAAGTGTGATCAATTTACAACACCTTGTTCTTTTCTCTAAGAAAGAAGCTATTTGGTGAGGGCCTCTACTAGTCTTTAAGGTATCAGAAAAAGATACACCCTCCCCCCCCACCATGAGCACAGGGTTTGGGGAGTTGAGTCCCTGCTCACCCTACAGTCCCAGGCCAGAAGCTTTATGCAGAACCTAAACTGCACAAATGTGAGCAGTGATCCTACAACTGGTTTACAAGAGTGAAATAATATATTACTCAAGGTGAAGCCAGAGAAACTTGGTGATTATTTTTTACCTTATTTTAGACCAATTTGTTTTCTTGCATTAGGCATAATAATTTTCCCCACTAAAATTAAAATATGTATCATTTGAACAATAGTAACTTCTTTACCTAAAGAGTACAGATGGAGCAATCAGGCCTAGATATAGCCCAAACATTCATTTGCTGAAAGTTTAATAATCTTCCTAAGCAACTAACATCAGAAAACAAATGAACCTGTATTGATCTATTGCTCATGTTCACAAAGCAGAGCTGTAATTATACTAGAGTGTTGGAGATCTTTCAAACTCTAGCAAGGCCTAACTTTTCCCAAAACTACAATAAATATTTTATCACAGAACATGTATTTGATGGCCTACTGAGATTTTTCACAGTGCATGTAAGAGTTTTGAAGATGATGAGGAATGTTACATCATAAATTTTTCATGCACTAGAGGTTCAAGGTAATTGATTCCATATTTTTAATCCTAACACTAGAAAGCAAGATTATTAGGATCATTAAATATTGATCGATGTCATAATGTAAGATCATAATGCTACTCTACATAAACGGTTGTTTCTAGCCTGCTAGGGGTCCTGCACTAGAGGTGAGTAAATGTGTTTCCAGGGAAAGATTATGGGGTTTTGAGTTAGAAAGAAGTGGCATCAAATTCTGGGTCTGCCACATACTAGTGAAATGACTTTCAGCAAGATTTTGAAGCAACTATGAGCCCTTGGTTTTTTGACTAGAAAATGGGGATAATATACCTACCTTGTAGGATTACTGGAAGAGGGCCTAGGTCAATAAAGGGTTGTTATTCAGGTTCATTTTAATGATATGGCCTACCTGAGTAAGGCTGAAGTCTATGTTGGTCTTGGAAATACATTCATCCCCCATTGCACTGAAATTTTTACCAAAGTTAGTTGATATTTTCTAGTGTAGTAGGAAGAGAAAAATGCTGTAGCTGTTTCATATCTCAAAGGAATGATATACTTCATCTCAGGAAACATGTTCTTTGCTTGTAAAAACACCTTGATGGCCTCTTTAGATATGAAATAGGAGGCCTACGCCCAAAGCATGGTCTGGGAAGAGAAGTAAACTACTCTGCAAAATAAAGAGGAGAAAAGGGATGAAGGACATGGGAACACTAGAGAAAATAAGAGAAAATTTGAGGAGGCCAAAAGAGAATTGGAGAGAGAGAGAAAGAATGAGCAAGTGCAGGAGCACAGAAATATCACAAGAAATGGAGCTGAAGGAGGAAAATTAGCAGTGGATGGCAGAGGGCTATAAGAACAGGAGGGTGTGGCATGAAATTGTAAGTTCCCTTTTAACCTCCAAACTCTCAGTAAAATCTCATACAGATAGCATCTTGTGTCAGTAGGTAGTTTGGGGCAGAAACTAAACGAAATGGAGGCAGCATCCAAGATGGGACAATGCAGTTTGCTATGGAAGAGGGGGCTCAGCGAAGGCAAAATCAGAGAATATGTAATGTGTCCACATCCTAAGTCTCACAGACATCTTGGGGAAAGTACTGGACTTCTCCCAGAACATGAGATTGGGCCTTAAACCATTCCAAAAAAATATTAAAGAGAAGGATGATCACTAAAGCTGTAGCACTGGGAGGCAACTGGGTTACATCAGTTACATGGGCACAAATTTCAGAAAACACTTGGGGAGATCAGTGGCCGTGAACACTGTACCTGTAGCACATATCCACGGATGTAATCCTGAAGGGTCCAGTCCAAGGCATGGAGGATCTGGAGAACCTCATCTTGCTTCAATACACTGAAGAGTCGGTCAAGTAGGATTTTCAGGCGAACAGGGATGGCCTGGGTCCCATAGAGCATGAGGCTGCTAATATCAAACACCACATTGGACTGGACAATCTCTACCTGGCTTGTTGGATACACAGCAGGGATCCTCAGCTTACTTAGAGCTGAAAAATCAAATTGAAGAAATATCATTTTGAAAAGTTCTAATTTTAAGAGAAACACTACACAGAAAGTAGGATAGGGCTAATTCTCAGTTATCTGTTCCAACAGAAAAAAACATGGATATGCAAACAATTAACAACCTTAATAGTAATCTGGCTTCAAGTTATCCACAGGAACAGAAGTTATCCACAGGAACTTCTAAAACAAAATTGACTGGCCTGAGACTTTTCTGTCTTTCTTGTGGCTTCTCTAAGGAGTGAAATAGTCACAAACACAAAGGAACAAGGAAAAAAGGGAAAAATAAAGGTGGCAAGTGCATAATCAAGAAGATGGATAATCAGGAAGCATAAAGTCTGGAGGGAAAGAACCTGAGCTTGGGAATCTGAGAGATCTGGATTTGAGCCTTAGTCCGCCACTTTCTAGTTGTGGGATTTAGCAAATTACACCACCTAAAGCTAAGCTGTCCAATGCCATCGTTGCCAGCCACATATCACTGTTTAAGTTTATATTTAAATAAATTAAAATTAAATAAAACTAGAAATTCCATTCTTCAGCACACTAGTTATACTTCAAGTACTCAGTAGCCAAGTGGTTCCTGTAGGGGGTCATATTTGGCAAATAAAAAAACAGGATGCCCAGTTAAATCTGAGTATAAAATTCAGATAAACAATGAATGGGTGCAATATACTAAAAATATTTATTGGGGCATACCTAGGCTAAAAAATTATTCATTGTTTATCTGAAATTCAAATTTAACTGGGCAGTCTGTATTTTATCTGGCAACCCTAGGCCAGAGCTACCATGTTAGACAGCACAGAACATTTCCATCATAGCAAAATGATAGCACTAAAGCACTAATTTCTACATCTTTAGAACAAGGTTAATAAGACACTTACCAAATAGAGTTGTTAAGATTCAAAGAAATAACATAGATAAAGCTCTTCTTATCTTAGCCTGTTACCTGGCACATACTAGTAACTTACTAGTTAGCTTACCAGTTAGCTGTCATTCTTAAACATTAACCAGTTCCTGAATAATTGTAAGTTATTTAGGGGGAACACTACAGGCCAAGAGAGAGGGAAAAATAAAGTTACCATGGGCTACCCATCCATGTTTGCACTGCTCACACTGACGGTGGTTTATTTTCCCAGGTTTGAAACTTTGGCAACTACAGTCCAGAGTACAGCCAATAGCCTGCAAAAGAGGAAAACACAGGTATAGATAGCATGTAAATGATGTGTGGAATACAGATTGCATTTACCAAACAAAACCTATTCCTCCGTCCAGAATTTTTGAGCAGTGAGTGCTCACGTTGTGCCAGGCCCAGAGGTGTATATCTTACCCTGGAAAGACAAGTAGCCGACATAGCACCTGGAGACTGTAAACACATTACACAGACATTCCACATGTGAGAACAGGATAAAAAGCATCAGAACTTTTTATAAGAAAAGGGTATGGGTTGGAAAGAACTATCCTGCTCTGTCATTAAGCTCCTAGAAAGGGTGAATAGACACATTTTCACCAAATCTCTGAGTTGACCAGAGCAGCAACCCTTAAAGGTGCACAGAGGCTGTCTTGGAACAAGTAAAAGGGAGAACAATCTGAACCGAGAGCAATCCATGGATCGTATTTCCCCCAACCCCACCAGAGGCTGAAAATATAAATAGATTTGAGAACATGTAATGGCTGACTACACTGAGAACGATTCTACTAACTGGACCACGTGACTGTTGGAGACATATGCAGGCTGGACAAGCCCTGCACAGATGCCCCAGGTGCATGTTATGGTGCCGTCTTCGGTGTGGGGGCGTGGAGTGTACAAAAATACAGCTCAAATACAAAGTAGAGATGTACGTATGCAACAAAGTTCTAATATTAAGAACAAAACTTCACATACATTTTAAAGGTGAGTTTCTCAAAAAGAGATAGAGGCCTGAAGAATATAATCTATTATTGAAAAGAAAAGGCCCTCAATGGAGCTCTGTCATTGACGTTCGCGAGAAGAGCCGCTGGGTGGAATCTGTGTGATTCACGAGAGCCTTGAAACTGGCGAGTGTGTGTGTGTTTGGAGGAGGGATGAAAAGCCCTACAATTATGGGTTTAAACCTCTAATCTGCCAATAGAGAGACTATGTGGCCTTGCATGGGAGACAGGGAAGGGAGAATCTGGCTGAGGACTTGGGAAACTCAGTTTAAAGAGTATATAACCAGTCTTTACTTAAAAATCAGTTGCTGATGGGAATGTAAAATGATACAGCCCCTTTGGGAGATATTCTGACAATTCCTCAAAAAGTTAAACGTATAGTTACTATATGACCCAGAAATTCCAGTCCTAGGCATATACCTGAAAACGTATGTTCACACAAAACCTTGTACATGAATGTTCATACCAGCCTTATTTGCAATAGCCAAAACATAGACACAACGCCAACATCTATCAACTGATGGATAAACAAAACATGGTAAAATCCATACAATGGAATATTATTTGGCAATAAAAAGGAATGAAATACTAATACATGCTACAACATGGATGAACCTTGAAAACATGCTAAGCAAATGAAGTTAGGTACAAAAAGTCACAGATTGTGTGATTCCATTTACATGAAATGTCAAGAATAGGCCAATCGACAGAGGCAGAGAGTAGATTAGTGGTTATCAGGGGCTGCAGGGAGTGGGGAAGGGATGGGGAGTGACTGCTAATGGGTGCTGGTGGTGGGGAGAGTATTCTTTGTTTTCATCTCTTTAAGAACAGCTTTACTGAGATATGATTCACATATCATATAAACCACCCATCATATAATCCACTCATTTAAAGTGAATGGATTATACTAAAAATTCAATGATTTTTAGTATACTTACAGAGTTGTGCAACCATCATTGCAATCTAATTTTAAAACATTTTCATATTCCCCCAAAGGAACCTGTGTACAAGTTTATGGTGGACATATGTTTTCATTTCTCTTGGGTATAGTCTTAGGAGTAGAACTGCTGGATCATACGGTAACTCTATGTTTAACTTTCTGAGGAACTACCAAACTGTTTTCCAAAGCAGCTGCACCATTTTACATTCCCACCAGCAGTGTAAGAGGGGTCCAATTTCTCCACATCCTCGTCAACACTTGTTGTCGACTGTCTTTTTTATTATAGCCGTCCTAGTGGGAGTGAGTGATATCTCATGGTTTTGATTGACATTTCCCTGCTGGGTAATGATGTTCAGTATCTTTTCATGTGTTTATTGGCCATTTGTATATCTTCTTTGGAGACATGTCTATTTAGACCCTTTGCCCATTTTAAAACTGGGTTGTCTTTTTAGTATTGAGTTGTAAGAATTATTTACGTATTCTAGGTACAAGCCCATTACCAGTATATGATTTGCAAATATTTTCTCCTATCCTTAGATTATCTTTTCACTTTCTTGATGGTGCCGTTTGAAGCACATAAATTTTAAATTTTGACCAGTTTCTTTTTGAAGTGATGAAAAGGTTCTAAATTAGATAGTACTGATGGTTGCCTAACTTTATGAATACACTAAAAGCCACTCAATTGTACACTTTATAAGGGTGAATTTTATGGTCCGTGACTTACATGTCAATAAAAATATTACTAAAAAATTGTTATTTATATCACCCTGCCTAGATATAGGTTAAAATGTCTATGATTTGACTTTCGTCTATGATTTCTTAGGATTAGGATGGACTTGAACACAGCTGCAACTAGAGATTTTCAGGTAAAGGAACAGGGCTGGTTCATAACTGAGGTATATGGCAAATAGCAAGAGCATTGCCTAATGTGTTCAAGAGGCTACCACAAAACAGGAGACGTGGTAGAAAAGGTTTTGCTCTTTGTAAAGTTGTAAAATACAATACAAAGAAATCCATGTGATCACAATGTCTTGCTTTAACAATGTATGCATTCTCAAGGGGGGTTATATCATCCGCAAAGGAGTAAAAATTTGTTCTTAGGGAGTGAAAAATTACTTTTTATGTATAAACCACAGAGATACATTCATACATAAACAGATATATAGTACTATATGGTATGATATTAAAATTTCACTGGGGAAACAAATTAGGAAAAAATTTCTAAAATCTCCTTAGATATGAGGGGTAATAAAAAAAAGATTGAGAAACACTATTCTAATGCCAGAAATTACTTTACTTTTTGGTTACAGAGTTTCTACTTGTATATACATATACAAATGTATTAAATACATAAACATATACATCTATATAACTATACCTATAAACATAATTATATAGTTATCTTGAATGTAAGTTAAAGGATACAAGTGAGTGATGGTTTACTTTATATTACATACTGTCAAAACAAAAATTTTAAAAAGGCAACATTAGCTTAGTTGTGGCACACCTAATATGTTGTCCGGCATCTCAAACTTGGCTGCAACCCTCTGAACATCAGATGAACCAATCATCTGCATATTCTCCGTACCTAACAGCACACTCAATTCTAAATCTCTAAAATATTTCACAATCTAGATTCTATAAATATGAATATTTTCAAGAAAAAATTTTTTAAAGGGAGAAAACTTATTTTGGATCATATCCCTCAAGACATCATTCACTCTTTAAAAACAAGATGTTGGAATTATACAAGTAAACTCGCATTTCATTTATTAGAAGAATTAGACATGCTTTCACCAGAGATAGAGATGTCCTGGAACAAATGCTTCCTCCACTCCTGAGGACTCTACTCAAAAGACTCACACTCATGCAAACTCCCAGGAAACTCTGGGTGACTCTGTCTCAGGCTCAGTACAGCAAAACCATACAGGGAGCAATTGCAGGCACATCTCAAGGCCTAAGACTGAAACTTATCTTCTGCATCTCTTGTCCTCTGACTCAGGTTTTCTCAACTTTGGCACAATAGATATTTTGGGCTAGATAATTCTTTGTGGTGTGGGGCTGTCCTGTGCATTGTATAATGTCTGATAGCATTTCTGACCTCTACCCACCAGAGGCCACTTATACCCCACTCCTCCAGTGGGACAGCCAAAAATGTCTCCAGACATTACCAAATGCCCTTAAGATCTATACCACCCCAATCGAGACCACTGACCTAAACTAACCATTCAGTTTTAGCAGCTTTTAGTTTGGGGACAGAATTTTAAACAATTTTATCTATAATCTCAATGCTTGAATGTTGCTTTGTAAGAAACATTCATGTGGCTCTACATGAATCCATTTGAATAAGGCTTAAATAAAGCTCATTAAACATCTATGGAAATAAATCTCAGAGGAATTATTTATGAACTAAAAAAGCTAATTACAATGTCTAAGAAAACTTCCAATCTAAAGGCCCTTGGGTTTTTCCGCCCATCTCAGAACTTCATGATATAGTAAAATTATAACACCATTATCTGAAGATAAATTAAAACTTCTAAAATGAAATTAAACCCCAAAATTCTAATTACAGGACAAAAAGTACTCATGTAAATCAAAATGGAAAACTCTTTAAATTTACATACTTTCCTTTGGAATCCTAATACTTGTTCCATTTTTCAGAAACATAAAGCAGATGTTTACAACATTCTGAACTCATCAAGACATGATTATTGCTTTTTACGCACTCATCTTAATCAGACTATTTCCGGAATTGTTATTAGTCACTTTGATGTGTTACAAATCAACATATAAAATTCTGGTTTGATTTTTTGTAACTACCATTTGCTTATTTATTCATCCAAAAACTACTGACACACCTAGTATGTGATGGATGATTTGGGTTTGCAGTCTTGGGATGGAAGTTATAATCTAGCTTTTAGGTAGGCTCAGGGGACCCACTTCCTTTTCCACACACCCCTGCTCTACCTTCAGAGTGGGGGGATGATACCCCAGGCCTCTTGTCAGGAGATACTGCGTTGAATTCCTGGAAGTGGCTAGCCAAGGCACACGATGGGGTAGATACACACACATCCCGTGCCCGACAGTGTAGGCCTCTGATGGGATTTGAATTATTGAGTTCAAGAATAAACTGTTTACTTCAAAGCTGTTTTTATCTCTCTTACATGCAGATACTTTCACATTACTGAAGATAAATTCAGGGAGATGGTCTTGGGGGACTAGATGGAAAGGTGGAGAAGGGAAAATAGAAGATCCTTGGGGTTCCCAGATTCACAGCATTAGCCCTTTGAGGGAAGTCATTTGTAATATAGCTTCAGCACAGTGCTGAATTATGCAGTAGCCAGGCAGCTTTGTAGGTTCAGGTTACTTAGTCTGCACTGTCCAGTACGGTAGCCACTGGCCACATGTAGCTATTTATATTTAAATTAAAATCAATAAAATGTAAAGCTCATTCCCTTTCACACTAGCCACATTTTAAGCACACAGTAGCCACATGTAGGCATTGGACAGTGGAGATACAGAACATTTCCATCATCACAGAAAGTTCTATTGGGCAGTGCTGAGTTCAATGGTGAGACTAGGTATCCTTCCAGCATCTGCTCTTTGACATGGTAGTTTGTGTTTGATAAGTGATATCATTTAATCCTCACTATATTGTTGTGAGAAAAGAATCATTCTCAGGAAACTTAAATTTATGGAAGATTTGTAACTTGCCCAAGGTCACACAGTTGATGAGCTTTATTGAGCATTTATTATGTGCAAGACACTGTACTAAGTAGTGTACATGTATTACTTCATTTCTTTCTCACAACTACCCAGGGAGGTAGGTCATTACTATCCCCATTTTACAGATGAAAGGCTGAGGAATTTACAGGCTATCAGGGTGGTCTAAAATCTGGATACTGGGGGTAGTTTTTTGTCTTGAAATATTAATATCTGGTGTTAACTACTTAGTTACTGGTGTAACTAAGTTACATTTATGGTTTCATTTAATCCCTACAACCACTTTCAGAGTTAGGTATTATCACACAGTTGTACAGATAAGGACATTAAAGTTCCATATAGCAAAGAAACTTCATCCATTGAATAAATATTTACTAGCTGGGCATTGTTCTAAAATCTAGAGGTTAAAGTGTTGAAGACTGATGAAGTCCCTGCCCTAAAGAAACTTAACATTCTAGAAGAGAGAGACAGAAAATGAACAAGTAAACAAATCAAATCATTTCAGAATAAGCCAAGTGTTATGAAAGAACTAAACAGAAAGATATGCTGGTGATTTAACAGGGTGGCATGGAGAGGGAGGTATAGGAACAAGAATCTTTTTTTTTTTTTTTTTGAGACAGAGTCTCACTTTGTTGCCCAGGCTAGAGTGAGTGCCGTGGCATCAGCCTGGCTCACAGCAACCCTAATCTCCTGGGCTCAAGCGATCCTCCTGCCTCAGCCTCCCGAGTAGCTGGGACTACAGGCATGCGTCACCATGCCCGGCTAATTTTTTGTATATATATTTTTAGTTGGTCAATTAATTTGTTTCTATTTTTTTGGTAGAGACGGGGTCTCGCTCAGGCTGGTTTCGAACTCCTGACCTTGGGCAATCTGCCCGCCTCAGCCTCCCAAAGTGCTAGGATTACAGGCGTGAGCCACCGCGCCCGGCAGGAACAAGAATCTTTTAGACAGGGTCATCACCAAGGGCTGTGAGGAGGTGACATCTTGCCAGGGGATGGCAAGGAGCTAGCTAGTTATGTGAAGACCTGGAGAGGGAAGGAGTGTTTAAGGCAGAAGGCGCAGCAAATGCAAAGGCCATGAGGCACAGAGGAGGCTGAGTTGTTCAGGGAACAGCTAAAGAGCCAGTGTATTTGGAGTGGAGTCAGAGAGGTGACAGAGTACGCTCTGCACAGGACCTTGTGGGGCAGGTGAAGGAGTCTGGATTTTGTTCTAACAGCATGCCTTTTTAAAAAGGTGTGAAATAAATATAAAAAGATACCTCTTATAAAGATACTTCTGCTTGTAGAGCTGGGAAGCCCGAGTTTCCCCTTCACCTCACTGGGCATCTTTCACCGAGAGGTAGTAAAACTTAGGACTGGCCTCAACTTATGTTTTACTTCTAGTGAAGCCATATAACCTTCAGCTCCATGCCTTGACACCTTTGACTATAAAACAGCTGGACACCTGCTCCTGCCTATCTCAGAGGCCTGCTAGCCATATTAATAAGGATACACAGATAGAGAGCTGAAGATCCAATCTGTACGGTGTCATTACTACTGTGCTAGATTTTCAAGGGTAAGAATTATAAGTTCCTGACTTGAAATTAAAGGATCTAATCTGCTAAAAACCACATGTCACGTCACTTTTCTTTCTTTTCTTTTTTTTTTTGACAGAGTCTTGCTCTGTTGCCTTGGGTAGAGTACAGAGGCATCATCATAGCTCACTGCAACCTCAAACTCCTGGGTTCAAGCGATCAATCCTCCTGCCTCAGCTTCCCAAGTAGCTGGGACTATAGGTGTGCAAGACTGCGCCTGGCTAATTTTTTCTATTTTTGGTAGAGACGGGGGTCTCACTCTTGCTCAGGCTGGTCTCAAACTCCTGACCTCAAGCAATACTCCTGCCTTGGCCTCCCAGAGTGCTAGGATTACAGGCATGAGACACCATGCCCAGCCCATAAGTCACTTTTTAAAAGCCACCAAGCTTTAGAATAAAAATGCTTCAGGTTTTTCCAAGTTGTATTTTACAATATTAAATATAGATCATTACTGCTAATATGATTGAATCCTGGAAAACATATCAAAAATGCCAACCAGGAAACATACTACGAGACAGTTTTTAAAGCAGCCAGCCACCCTTAGCTTGTAGGGAGAGAGCTTCGTTTCTCTTCACCTGCTGTGAAACTATCATTCTCATTTTCTCTGTGGCTGCAGAGCTAGCCTTTCTGATTCAGAAAACTCAATTATGCAAGGGTGAGAGTTCTCTACCCCACTGTTCTTTGGAGCTGTTTTGCCTGTATACTTCTCACTTTTCTTACTAGAAGTGGATTTTTCCTTTTGCTCCCTACCTTCCTTCCTCTTACTTTTCACCAATTTCTTTCACTTTTTAAAGTTTTCCACTGTTTTTCTCACATATGCAAACCCACAGAAGTACAACTAGGATTCTGAATATATTATAATTATTTGCTGGATGGGCAACAAGGACAACTGGGAAGAAGAGAGAAGAAAACTCACGAGGTCCTTTCACGTGAGGCAGCTTATCTGCAGCTGAGGGCACTGAACTAAAGCCCACCTGGAGAAGCATACACAGACCAGATGTTCATCTTAATGCATCATGCCATCATCTTCCATTAAAAGTTTAACAAAATGATAACCCTTTATTTAACGAGTTGTTTTTAGTTTGTTTTAAAAGCATTTACCATGTACTGGTAACCATGAGAGTCTCGTGGAGATACAAAGATGAGTAACTCTCAGTGTTTGGCACTAGGGGAGCACATGGATTCATTGGGAAGAAAAGTCACACAACTGGGTCGGTCAAGAACAGCAGGGTGGAGAATAGGATTTGTCAAAAATGAGTATAAGTCATTTACTGTGTTAAAATCTAGGAATTCGAAATATACTCAAAACAAATAAAACTCATTGGCCACCTTTAGGGAATACTAGGAAACCAACTAATTATTCTGAAAACTGGTAAACAAAGGAAAAGAATCAAGTATGTATTCTTTTCTATATAACCTGTATTTCAGAGTAAACACATCATTGATGAGATGAAGATTCTCTCTGAATGTGAATCAAATATATGAATAACTAGAATACCACCATTCCACAACTCCAAATGAAAATGAAAAAGATGACAACCAGGCCATTTGCCTCTGTATAGAAGGATACATATCACCACACATCTGGTGCTCTTGCCAAAAAAGTTCAAACCTGAATTAGATCAAGCCTCTTGATCAACTTCAATTTAAGAAAATATTGGGGATAGAGGAATGTTTAAATGATACCACAAGAAAACAATCATTAAAATCCAGACTGCGGTGCATTCTACAGGAAAATGACCCAGCTTTTTCAATAGATAAATTGCAAGGAAAAAAAGTAAAGTATGAACCTATAGATTATAAAAGAAAATATATGGACTTTACTTGGATCCTGATTGGACAAACCAACTGTAATACAAAGTTTATGTAACAACCAAGGAAATTTGAACTCGACTGAAAATTTAAGTGTATTTCAGAGTTACTATCATTTTTTTAGGTACTCTATGGCATATTGCTTTTGTTTTTTTTAAAAAAAGAGCCTTTATGTTTTAGAGCTACATATTAAAATATATATGAATGAGATTATATGATGCCTAGGATTTGCTTTAATGTAATCCATTGTTGATAATAAAGGGAGAAATGGGTAGGAAACATAAATGAAATGAGATTAGCTTGAAATTGATAACTATTGAAACCCCAGCACATACTACCAAACTTCATTAAACTATCCTAATTTTGATTGTTTCTAATTTTCTATAATAAAAAGTGAAAAAATAAGTCAAGACTCCCACTCCTCTGCCCCCAATTTAATAGTTTGAGTGAAATGACAAATATAGAGGGAGAATTCAAGGTTGTACAAAGAGGCCAGAGGTGGCTTCCTCCAGAAGGAAGCAGGCGTGCTTTCATCAGTGCATGCAGAAAATACCACAGGCCTAGGCACGAAGAAAGGCTTACCATGTACATGAGTGTCAGGCCAAGGAGCCTGGGCCACAGATCACAGGTTTTTGTTATAGGCAGTGAGAAGTGGCCTTGAAAGCCAATGTAGGGTAGGTGTGGGCTGTCCAGATGGGGAGCCAGGAGTTTCTTTATTGGATTCATGTAATCATTCCACACGATGGAGAGACACTGTTTACCGCAAGCATGGTTAAAAGAGGAGATCTGGGGAGGCTCAGAAACCAGGTAGTCAGCATTTGCAATATAAAAATGTTGCTAAAGGAGAATTGACAGAAATCTGGTTTCTCACTGAAAGTATGGGGATAAATGGAGAGGCCAAAGAAGACTGAGGGCACGGAGAAGGGTCTGTCAGAGAAGGGCAGGTGGGAGGTAGAGTCCCTTCAGGTGACAGATGTTGGGCTGACTCTACCTGTGAGTAAAAAGTATACGTGACCCATTTGTTGTGTTCTCTTGCAGCTTAGTTCAAAAAGGATGAGGAAAAATACTTCTTTTGATGTCTATAAATCAAAGTATAAAACCCTGTGCCAAAATAATTTAACATCTGTGCCTTTTTAAAAAAGTATTAGTTCTGAAAACTGAAAATACAAAAGATGCAAATATTATCTCAAAAACCAAACCAAACGTTTCTCGTTAAGAAAAATAAAAAACTATACAGAAATATAAATTATATGGATATATTTTTCCTTTGTAATCTAAATTTGGGAAACCTCAGAGGTAATCTTTAGAAACCTTTGATAATGAAAAACTGAAAGATGTCAGGGAACTTCTGAACATAGTTGAATCAGCCTGGGGTAAAATCAAAATACAAAACGAAAGACACTTACACTTCAGGATAATTTAACCCAAGCTGGATGAGCAATGCAACTTTGCTTTTGCTGCTGATGAAAAATTAAGATGAAATTGTGAACATTTCTAAGTAAAATTTTGTAAACATTTATTTTAGGGACTTAATGAGAACTAGATTTTTAAAACTAAGTTTTTAAAAAGAAAAGGTCAGACTAATTAAAATGGTAGAAGCACACAAATAATCTGAAAGCAGAGACAATCAAACTAATCTAACCATATGAAAAAATGTTAGAAGTCCGAATTAGAGTTTACACCTGAGGCAACCATTTCCCTCCGTACAGGCCTGTTTGGACCCAGCCTTCATAATATTTTTTTCTCCATCTCTCTTTTGCTTCACATTAGTCGGGTGAACTTAACTCCCTAAGGCAGAGTACTCCTGTGATTTGTTAGGCTAGTTTATAATAATGAGTCCATGTGTGGATGGGAACAGTGACAGTCTGCTTATAACTATGTGAAGTTTGAGAAGGCCCCAAATGGGACCCTGGAGAGGCCTGTCTGTTCTGTTTATACCCACCCTCTTTGGCTAAAATAGGCATATGTCTGTGCAGAAAAATGGTGCCACACTGGAATCTTGGAATTTCCAGAATTAGGAAAAGGACTTCAAAGAATGACAAGATAAGCAGAATAAGATTTTTAGGTAGAAACCAATTTAAAAGGAAAAAGAAACCTTTTCCAGATGCTCCTGCTGAGCAGAATCCAGTGATATTTAACATCTCAGATAAGTGATCAAAAATAAAGAAACAAGTAAAAGTTGTATGGTAGAATACTTGGCATAAGGCAATTAAAAATATGTATTGACTCCCTAAATCTTGATCTTAGATACCAAAAAGATGAGTGGCTCAGCACTGAGATTTTACCTTAGCCAGGGTATTTGGAGTTCTTTTTAAAAAGGGTGGTTTCTGACAAAAGTAACTCACTCTAAATGACATCTGTAGAGAAGAAAATTCACCTTGGGGTGAAGCAAACTCCTCCTGTAAGTAATTTACCTTGTGGAACCTTCAGGGCATCTCTTTTAATAGCCACGTCAAAATAACTTCTAAAGCCCTATATGAAAGCTAAAAGCCATTTCTGACCCCCCCAACCACCCCATAGGCTTCAGTTTAATTTTACTGACGAACTGAAATTTTAAAATGTTACCTCATTTATATTTATCCCTAGGCATTCATAAATGACAAGCATGTGCTTAAAGAACAATTATTATTTGTTCCACAGGGAAACCTATATGGCTTTTCTCATCCATCAGCTTGGATCGTCTTTCCAAGTTGAAGTATAGAAAGTGGGAACGGGCCTGGGATGCAACCCTAACTGCTGCAGGGAAATAAAAAATAAAATAATCTTTTATGTAAACCTTCTGCTTCCAAGGCAATTACTCCATGTTGGTCAATATTTCTAATATGAATTATAACCACAGCAAACAAATCATTATTTCACATCCTGGCGGGTATCAACCACCAAATAACAACTTCAAACTAACCACTTTCTCTCCAGCTGAAGGAGGAGAATGTTCCTAAATCCTTACTATTCTGAAGGGACGCTATAGGTATAGATGATATTCCAAATTAAATCATGCAGATGTATGAACATAATTATGAGTTCCCAGAGTATGAGCAGCATGTGTGCTGAGTGAAGATTTCACCACCTCTTCTCAGCTTTTAACTGTAACAGCAACATGTTCAACCAACAGTTGACTTGAAATAGTAATAGTTTCTTAGTGAAATTAAAGTTAGCAGACTTATTAGATGAGAAATAAAATGATGACTCATATCTTATTCTTTTTAACTACCTGAAAATATGCCAAAAAGAATAAAGTCATTTATCAAAATTCATCATAGCAAAAGGGGCAGTTATCTTTTCACACCTATATAAAACAAAAATCAAATCCAGCACACTTTGTAACATCTGAAGTAATGTTCTTTTATACGATGTACAAAAATTTTACTTTGACATATACAATTTTAATGAGGTTTTAATAATGTATATCAATGAATTTGGGAAGGGACAATTAAGAAGGCAGTACACTTACAACTGAACAAAAGTTTTAACACATAAACATATTCGCAAAGTCAAAAAACTCTTATGAAAAGATCCCATAAAATCTAATAGCAAATTAAAACAATAAACAAGGAATGAAAGGACACCAGTAAAAAAAAAATCTGCCAAATGCTGTTTTTTTTCAGTTCACTTATTGCCAAGCCAAAATCTTGTCGCTTTAATGAGAAGAATATATTTTTAAAAAACGGTTGCTACATCTGCTCTGCGGTCCCATGCAGTAACACATGTTTTCTCGCGCACACACACACACACACACACACTCGCTCGCTCGCTCACTCTCACACACACACACACACACACACACACACACAAACACACACCCTCTCTGACAGGGATTCCCAGGACACCAGTGGGGCCTCTTTCAGGCCCCTTAAGTGTTAACAGCAGAGGCCTGGCGGAGAGCAGGCGTCTGGCCCGGTGTAAACGCCCTGGCCTTCAGAGCGCTAAAAGCAGGGGACGCGGCTGAAGCCCAGGGTCCGACCCCGCCCGACACCACCACTTCGCTGGCACGCAGGGCTGCTCGCTGGCATTCCACACACTGTCAAACTCAGACCGGTGGCAGCCCCACAGCCACACAGGGACGCCTTAAATGAGGAGAGCATGTTTCTACACCGCATTTGGGAAAGTTTGGCTCCGAGCTATGCTCTGATTGATCTCAGATCTCCTCCTGCACTCCCTCTCCACAGTCTCCTCACATCTGGCTGACAAAGCCTTAGCGGCCCCTGCAACGCCAGGCAGCCGGTGGGGCTGGGGTCTGGCCGCGGCGCCCGCGGGACAGCGGCCTCCTCCGCGCCCGCCCGCCTCGCCGCCCGGCTCCCCGCGGGGACCCGCAGGGACGTCCCGAGACGGGCGGGCGCGGAGCTCCCGGGGCCCGAGGCCGGACCGAGCCGTCCGGGGAGCTCAGAGCAGGGGACGGGAAGGGCCCCCGGGGCCGCCTGCCGGGCGGAAACCTGAAGGCAGCGCGGGGACAGCTCGGGCTCGGCAGCCCGGCTCACCTCCCGTCGCTCGCAGGTGAACCGCTCGGCGTGGCGACACGGCGGTCTGCTCTCACGTGGGCGCACGGCGCCCGCACCCCGAGCCGCGCGCGGCAGGGCGGGGGCGCCGCACGCGGAACCGTCCCTAGGGCCACACGGTCCGCTGCGACACGGCAGACCCTGTCCCGCACCTTCCCCGCCGAGAGGCTTCCTGACAGGACCTGCCTGGATGGGGATTTGCGAAGCCGCTGCGGCTTTCTGTCGCGGTGGCTGTTGTCTCACAAAAGGTTTGTCCCGCGGTGGGCAGGAGCCCCGTCGCGGCCGCCCGCCCGCCCGCCCCGCAGTTCTCCTCACGAGTGACCGCATTCACCACACACTCGCTCTGTTCTCCCGAGAAACAAAGTCCTGGCAGAAAACGGTCTCTCGGAAATATCACTAATTCTGAGGTAAAAGACAAATAAAAAGGGGGCCACATCCCACAGGTTGGAACAGCAAGTCCAAGCGAGAGTCCTGGACCGAAGCGCGGGGTGCTGGAGTCTCGCCCAGACCCGTTCGTCCCACACGCCCGGGCTGCTCCGGACGTCGGGCGGCGACGGCCCGAGCCCTCCCGCCCTCCCGGCGGGGACGAGGCTCCCTCCCGCCGCCTCTGGGCGCCCGCAGGTGGCCTCCGGGTCCCCCGGGAGCCCGCCAAGCCGCGTCCGGCTTCGTGCCCGCGGAGCGCGCCGCGCTTACCTCAGCCATCCTGCGGCCGCTGCGGTGCCAGGGCTCCCGGCGCGTCCTCCCGGCGCGGGCCGCCCCGCGTCCGCCCCGGCTCGGCGGGCGCCGACGCATCCAAGCTCCCGCCGTCGGGCCCGACCCGGCGAAGTGGGCGGCTCCGCGGGCGCCGGGCCGCGCTCCGCGTGTGCCCGCACGCCCGCCCCCTGCGCCCCGGGCGCCCTCCGCCCGCCTCCCCGCCCCTCCTCCCGGGCCGCCGAGTCGCCCTGGGCTGCGGGGCGCCGCGCCGCCCGGGAAGACGCCTGCGGCTCAGGCGGCCCGAACGCACTAAGTCAGTGCAGCTGAGGCGAGGCCGTGGCCCCCGCAGCCCGCGGAGGCCGCGCCGGAGGTGTCTGCCCCCGCCGGGCTTGAAGGCACTTGTCGGTGAAAGACACAGACGTGTCGGTGTTCGCCTCTCCCGGGAAGGGAGACGCTCTGAAGTTCCCTGGCTGTCCTCTCAGGGCATGATCCCGCCTCCCCACCTGCCCGGGGGCGCCCTCGGGGTCCCGCGGGGCGGCGGCGGGGGGCTGGCCACCCTCACCGTCGGAGCTTACGCCCCAGGAAGTGGGGGGACGCGCCCCAGGGGGTGGAGAAGGGGACCGCCCGGAGGCTTTAGTAAGGCGTACAAGCACCTCCTTCCCCTCGGTGGCCTAAGGAGTTAAAGTCCCAGCTTTACTACTTGCCCAGGACAAGTGTCTTTGCTTTCCCAGCGAGCCTCAACTGTTTCAGTTGTAAAATGGGATGAAATGTTCGCCCATTGAATTGGATGCTAAGGATAAAAAGAAAGCAAGTGTACTGGGAAAGCACACAGGAGCTTGGCGCCCCCGAGGCGAGGCGGGGGGCTGAGGACACCGGCGCCCTGAGCCCTGGCAGCTGGCAGAGATCGCCCACAGCTGCTGGGCGGGCAGGGCACACGCAGAACCTGCGGCGAATCAGACCTTCTCTCTGCGGCCTTTGCAGGTCCTTGAAAGGATTCTCTAAAGTCTAGACTTGGAGGGGGGTGTCCTGCTTCCTCTTTCCCCGATTCATTCCACCTGCCTTGCTGCTGGTGGAGATCCTTGAAAAGGAAACAAAGCTCTCTCTTCACATGAAAGGGAAAAAGAAGAGAGTTGCCCTCAGTCGCACAGAGGGCGCCCGGTTCTGGCTCTGGAAGGCCCAGGAAGACAGAAGGCCTCTGGGGGAAAGAAGAGGGAAAGCGGAGCATTAAGGGCTTGAAGAAGAAAGTATGGGTGTCTGGGCTTCTTGGGGTCCAGAGGGCCCTGCTGCCTGTCCCCAGGCTGGACACATATCTGGCATGTGGCCAGATTAGTGTCCTGGATCTGCAGGTGGTGGCCTTCCTTGCAGGTATGAAGTCACAAAGCCATGTGAGATGGACCCTGGCCTGGGGAGAAGATTTGTTTCTTCATATGGTTAACTTCATTATGAAGCTTTACTTTATTAACTCCAATGCCAAAGCCCTGGCACTGCAGCTCACCTCTCATCCCTCTGGCCTTGCATCTCCTCTCTTGTATGCCTGTTGTAACACAAGGACTTTCTGGAATGCCACCACATCTCAGAGGCCTTACATGATCCTTCCAGCCTCCACTTCATGAGCTTTTGTCCTCTCCTGCCCCCCAGGCACTTGTTTCTGCCTCTTTAATCATGCTTATTGGATTCTGTAGCCTAGTTGTGATGGGTCCTTGTCTTAACCCCTTTGGTCACTCACTACGCATCTTAGTTGCTTCTGTGCTGTGAGCTGCTGTAGCAGACACAACTCAGGTTTCGAAGGCAGAATGACGGGGGAAAAGCCCGTTCCCAGCAATGGGAAACTGGCCGAGGGTGTCAGCATTCTTGGCCTCACTTTCTGCATCTATGAAAGCTGATATGAAACCCTGTCTCAGGCCTGACTGGTAGGATTGACTTGCTTTAACTCTGCTCCTGGTTACAAACACAAGGAGGATTTGGGCAATACACAGTTTGAGAACAGGCTGCTCCTCCCAACATGCACCGTTGAGATCAACAGACATATTTTTTTCAAATATGACAATTTTGGCCCAAATATAGGGAATCAGTAGGTCTAGATGAAAATTACGAATTCATCTTCTGCAGGTTCATTTAGAAGCATGTACCTGATAGTAGTGACTTCTGAAATCAGCCCTCAAATTTATTTCCCAGATTTGATGGGTGTCTCTGCCATTCCTTGGAAACATGTAAGCAGAATCTGGGCCTGAAAAACCACCCATGCATGTAGACAGGAATGTGGTCCTGACGGGGTAAAGACCACCCAGGTCATGTTCCTGTTCTCCTACTGGCCAGCAGTGGGATTTGGCATGGCTTTCCTCTCCTCTAGGCCTCAGTTTCTTCATCTGGCAAATGAGGGCATGCCCCAGAGACCACTGTGCTCTCACAGTCCTCACTTTTGGCTCCTGTGCTTCCGCCTTGCCATTTCCTTTTGCGTCAAGTTCCTTGTCTTAGCAAGGGATAAAAACAGAGTGTCTTCCCTAACTTTACATTACCAGGTATATATATATATATATATATATATATATATATATAACTTTATTTAAAAGGAGAAATATTGAGAAGACACAAAATAAGAAAATCCTTGTGACCTGATCTTAAGGAGGTAAGAGTCAGCTCTTCTGAGAGGAGGGGCTTGGTTGGGTTGTTCTGTCTGTGAGTGAGGCCTTTCCCTGGGCGGGTGTGCTGTGACTCCCCATGCCCAGAATCAGAGACTAACACTGAGGGTTGGTCAGGTGGGGGCAGTGCTAGCTGAGAGCCAGTGCCTGTCTAAAGTGGGCAGTAGTTCTCTGCTTGTCATCAAACGGGAATGTGGGCTCAGTTTTTGCCAGATTTCCTGAGTTTTCAAGAGAAGCTGGAAATGCTCTGATATTTAAAAGTTGGCAAACTAATTCAAATTTTTGATAAATATGGTGTGAATCAAACAAAATGCGAGATGAATCTGGCCAATGTGCTGTTCATTTGCATCGTCTGCTACATAGTGATGTCTTCTTGAGGCCTGGGCTTATAGTACATAGTAGGTGTGCAAAATATTTGCAGAGTGAATATCATTCCTGATGGAGAACAATGCACAGTCTGCTAAGTTTTAAGCAGAATTCTTAAAAGTCACACTGAGATTAGACATAACTTTGTTGTGTTGGATTCAGAGTCCACGAATGAGGTGGTAACCTTTCCAATATTTACACTTTAGAATACCCCCTTCAGGTGTTAATAATTTTGTTAAATACAGAATTGCTTCTTCTTAGGAAAGTGATCCTCACCAGATGTTTTCCCCCAATGGGGACAAATAAGCTTGAAAAAAATTTTAAAGAATACTTTTTTAATCATGGGAACCACTGTACTCAAAAGAAGAAATCACCTTGTAGCTATGGAGGTTTGGGCACTAATGATGAGAACAACATACTACAGCAGGGCAGGCAGGCAGGCAGGCAGGTAATCTGCCTGAGGGGGTAGCCGCCTCTCACCTGAGCCCACCAGTGGCCCAGAGGAGGACCGAGCCCCGGGGCTATTGGCAAGAGAACTGGATGAGGGTTAAAGGAGCAGGGTAGGCAGAGGCTTTTGATATAGCAAGGTGGGCAGAGGGCTGCTGTCCTGTCGGAGGCCTTCTGCGGTGGCCTCTCCTGAGTTTTCCACATTCCTCTGAGGTGTCAGGAAACACCAGGAGACAAGAGTCACATTTGTGCCGTCACCTCCCGGCCCAGAGACAGACACCTGGTGGCGGCAGGTCTGGGCACATCTGCAGCTTGGCTCAGTGTTAGGGCCTGACTAAGCAGTACTCCAGCCAAGCGGGCCCCCCCACGCAGCTGCCTGCTGGGGGGCAGGCTGGCCTGCCACAGCCTGGCACAGGCATTGCAACTCCCCCCCTCAGCTCCAGGGCTGCTCCTTATTGAGCGAGAGGTGAGGCTATTCTAAAGGTGATGCAGGGCTTTGGTGGCAGAGAATTGTTCCTGTTCCTCCACCTCTCATACAAGGCCTGTGGTTGAAGGGACCAAAATGCTCTGCAGGCCCTGCTGCACAGAGGCCAATGTATTGTGTCTGGCATTTTGAGTTGGTAGCCAAGACTGCCAAATCTCAAGGAGGTGGAGAGAGGGGGTTGTCAGTGAGGAAGAGTGATAAATACAATAGTAAATTCCAAAGCGAAAACAAACCCAGGGCTGATTCTGCTTCTCTGAATGCGTCTGCCAGTGATGCAACTTGCGAGCATCAGTCGCACCCTCTACAATCAGGAAAAAATACTCATTTCTGATATACACAGGCTGAAGGCTTACAATGCTTTTTTTTCAAGTGTAATACTTGGAACAAATATTGAAAGTTTGGCTGCCATTGTTTAGGTGTGTGAAGTTAGCTTCTCATTTAGTCAGTCCTCTACATCCTTTAAACAATCAGCAACAGTCACAAGAAGGTTGTGGCTTGTTTTTCGAACAGCTCATTCTCTCATCACCAAGGTAGTGGAAAGAAAATACCACAAGTAGACTTCTCCCTGGACCCTTTGTTTAGTACTACAATTATATCTATGAACTCAAGGAGCTCTATTTTTAATTAAAGTGTGGAGAAAATACTTAGTTGTTGAAAATCTCTTAGATTGGCACTTTATAGATTGAGTTGATGAATTTGGAGTGAGTTTTATGAGAACAGGACAGATCCTGTTTTGATAGGTTTTGAAAGGCTGATGAACATGCATCAGAACAATTTTAAGGTTCATTATAGCTTGGAACATGGAGTCTTCTGCAAATTTAATGAACCATTATTCAAGGTAAAGGAGAAAATATTTGGGTTACCATATCTGAGAATTTCAAATTAGGTCATATTGCTTTTGGAAATTGGAAAAAAAGGGTTAGGGAAGATGGGCTATAGGACAGATTTTAAATCATTCTCAATTACTTACTGATGTCAGACTTTAAAAGACATTTTTGGGAGGTTTCAGTATATTTTTGAGGGAAGAGAGAACTATGAAAAAAACATTCAAGTTACCCATTTTGGTATATTTTTGAAAAAGTACAACCACCTTTAAATGTTTTACTTAGAAAATTTAGAGAAAATAGATTCCTCTTTACAGAATTATCCCTGATACTGAATAAAAATTAATTAGCAATCCAGAGTCTATGCATGAAAAAGGAGTGTAGCAGACCCTATTCTGTGATTGCCTTCTTACCTTTCCTTTATCCCCCCTGTGAAGGAGCCACATCCTCTGGGTAGTTATTCAAACCCACTCTCACAGGCGATTAGCCCAGGTAACCCACTCTTAAACCAATCAGAACCAAGGTATTTTCTGTGGCCACATGAATTGGTTTCAGGTGGTCCAATCAGCTTAAAGCTCAGCACTTCTGTTTAATGGATATAAAATGCCAAGTGCTTTTCCCACAGGTGTGAAGGGGAAAACGTGTAACCCGTGCTGTTGCTGGTAGCCATCTTGTGTATAGTACAGGAAAATCCATCTGGGAATAGAGGCAACACATGGAGATGAGGAGAGCTGAGAGAACTGTAGAGACATTCAGTGGAAGCTCTGGTTCATGCCTGAAGCCTGTGGCCTTTGTAGATCTGTGAAAAATTAAATCACATTTATCATTTAAGCCAGGTTGAAATGGATTTTCTTCCTTATTTTCAAGAGAAAGCTTCTCAACTGATATAGAAACTTATATTTAGTTTTACTGGAAGATTATTCTGGGATGAAGGCTAAATGAAATATCAAGTGTTCTCTGTTGCAACTATGTTTGTTATTTGCACTTTTAGATGACTGGTGACAGAGGATTGGGAGAGAATCTCCTAACATAGGCCCTCAATCCATGAACCCTGGGTGAGGGGAGGAGATTCTTCCAATGAAAGCACATTGATGCTGTAGTCATGATTTTCTCCTTGATATTAAGTAAAATATTTTCCAGAAATGCACATATCTTTAATTTTTTTTGAAGAGACTTTTCTTCATTGGATTTTGAGATTCAGGAAGGCAGGGACTGTTGATTTTTATTGTCTCTAGCACAGTGCTCTTCTGTATACAGTGGGTGCTTCATAAATATGGGCTTTACCTATACATGTACAAATGAAAAGATTTAAACACACATTCCTGACTTGTAGCCTCTTAAAAGTGCCTTCTTGTAAGTAGTGTAATGGAAGACTTCTAAAAATGTAATTGCTGACTGCACTTGGAAATCTACTTTGTCAAACTGTGGCTTCTAACACCTTGTCTCCAACACCAAATCAGTTTTGATACCGACGTTTTGCAGAGGTGTGGCTTTTAATCCTCAAATTACAGCACAAGTTTTAACAGGCCAGTTTTGTCTGTCACCAGGAATTTAGTAATTAACAAAATGCTCCAGCACTAATGGTTTATCAAAAGGCCAGTAAGCAAGTAAGAGACACTACACAGGAAACAGAGCTGGTATGCTCATTGAGGGAATTCATTTAAGGAGCACCCCAATTACAAGTTATGTTTGATTAGAGAAGCAAGCCCTGGCCATAGATCCTATATGTGCACAAAATTGAGTTTCCTGAATGTCCACTCTAGGAACCACACACCTCAGAGTCATTTTCACAGCCAGTCTTTGCTACAAGCACTTTAATAAAAGTATTTTGCAACAGTCTTTGCTACAAGCACTTTAATAAAAGTTAGTGGTTTTCTTGGGAGTCCAAGACAGACGTATAACAGCCAGTGAGTAACCTTCGAGTAATGCCCGTTGTGACAGTTTTGCTTTGTTCCGTGGGAGTGTAAGAAGCCGAGGCAGGACACGGATCGCTCTCTGTGAGTGTTGGGAAAGGAAGGTCGGCACACTGAAAGCAGGGAGTGTTCTCTTTATCTGAGGTGGCTGTCAAGTCTTAAATACTAAAACATGTAGGTGTACTTGAGTAAAGAGAAGGCACTGATGCTTCAAAGATAACTTGATAGAAGGCAGGAACGAAGAGGAACTGGGTTATTTGGCAGAGATGTAAGTTTATCCCTAGAAAGGTAACGTTTTTTAGAACCTTGGTGTCCTGAGATCCTGACAGGGGGTTGGACACATCCTCAGGCTGGTGTGTGTGCAGAGCAGGCTTTCTGCCGGCACCTCCCCTCTCACTTTCCCTCAGCAGGACACCCCTAATGGATTGCAGATGTCCCATTGGGTTAGAGGCACGTTTCAGATACATCTGCCCTTCTTGCTTTTATGCAAAAAACACCTGCAAATCTTTATCTTTGGTTAGATTTACCACACATTTGAAGCTTTGAAATTTTGGTCCAGTGGGAAAGAGGAGCATGTCACCACCCTCCTTCTTAAGTTGAATTCCATAACTGACAACAGCCTTTGGGGGAGATGTTTTCATTTTTCTTTAAGGGTAGTAGTAAGGCTTTAAAAGCCTCAGACCTAGTCAGCTGAAAACTAATTAATTTCTTTAATCCTATAGAGTCTGTGGAAAAATCCATAGTGACTATGGGTAGACAGGCTCTGTGTATGTGTGTATGTTTCTTCCTGATTTTCTGAGTCTTAACAAAGAAGATGAGACCAAAGCGCCAGAAGAGAACAATGAAATGTTGGTGAAACTGGCTAGGATATGGTTACATTCAGTTTCCTTGGATGTGCTTTGATTCCCCATAAGTAAATTCCTCTAGGGCTCATCAAAGATTTTAGCCACTCCCTTTATTCATTCAACTTTAGGGTATTTTATCCTATCACTCAAGGAAAGACAAATGCCATTTAAATTTAGTTGTTAGATAGTAAAATAATAAAATAACGGGCTGCCTCTGGGAATACTGAGAAGGAAATCCACGTTGAGTGTGGTTTTGTGAGGGATAGGAAGCTTGGGCTAGCTGTACACTCGTTTTGTGACTCTAAGAAATACATTTAACCTTTTGGGGCCTCAGTTTTCTCATGTGTAAAATGAGGGAGATAAAATCTTTTTTTATTCCACAAATAATTGTTAATATTGAATGTCTTCTATGTGTGCTATGCTGGCACATGTGGACACAACAGACTTGGTCTGCACACCCATGAGCAGCCCTCAGAGGCACCGTCACTTCCCAGGTACTGCCCATCATTCATGCCAACTCTGGAATTGGCTGAGAACATTCCACCCCACCTCCACCTTCATTAATTCCTGGATTTTAATGTTAACGTGGTCTCCTCATCCGATAATCTAGTCCTATAATTCTTGAACCACCTCTGGCTTCAAACTTCTTTTCCTTTCCTCAATCTTTATTCACACTTCAGTGTATTTTGAACCTTGAGCAACCTTCAGTCTCCTGACTTCTCTGTTTGCTCTGTCAGTCCTCTACGGAGTCTAGTTTCTATCATTCAAATTACTCTCTACTAACCCGTGATTCCTGGTACCACTAGCCTTCCGTAGCACCTATCACCCAAATTCTGAACCTGGATCAATACTAGAATCAGCCTCTTCAGCTTCAACATGCACTCTGATTGCTGATGGAGAAGCAGAATGATGGCAGAGTTGGTGTTACCACAAATCCCAAGTCTCTATGTTAGTGCCACACTTCCTATATTTTCTTATGTAATGTTTCCATTTTTTCTAAATCATTATTGTATCATTAATATATTTCTTTGAACCAAATGTCACACAAGGCTTTCCAATTTATTAATGACTTTTTTGTCTTAAATTTTATGATGTCTCACTTTAATACACTATGATCAGAGATTACGAGCAATATAATTTCTACTCATTTGAATTTGTTGAGAGGATCTTATTTATAAATAATTTGTGTTTCTCTTTATAAAGTATAATTTATTAGTTATACCTCAAATTATATTGTTCATATTCTCTAATTCTTGTTTGGTACATACTCTATTTAATGTCACAATCTAATAACAGTGAATTAAAATCTTTTGCTGTAGGCTTGTGTGTGTGTGTGTGTGTGTGTGTGTTAGGGTTAGGGCTTGGGAAGCTGCATGGAGAGGTGGTACTGATCTGGACATAGTCTAAAACAAAAGGTGTTAAAAATACTAAGGTAGGAAAAATTATATCGGTCAACTTTTCTGTGTCTCACTTACCATCCTCTGTTATAACTGCTGTTTGCCTTCTCCATCAGATTGAGTTGGCCTTGCTCACCACAGTTAACCCAGTAGGCACTCAATAGGTATTTGTTGATCAAATAAATAAAAACTGTTGGATTCTCTTCTTTAAACTCACCTGAGATTCCTTTTTTTCTGCAATGGTACCTAGTCTAATTGCTATACTTGCTCTGACTTCAGAGATTTCATTACACACATTCTCAGTGTTTCTTTTCTGTTTTCATGCTGACATATGAAATATATTCTGTTTTAGTTTTAGCTATTTGGAAGGGAGGAATTTGGAATTTTATATTTATCTCCACAGCTTGGCAAGCTTTTATTTGGAAGCCAATCACCACATTGTTAATTCTAGCAATAACTTTCTGAAAACATCATACCATTTTTTTGTTCTGTACTTAATCAAAGCTGTTATCTTTTGACTTACTTTCATGGAAAAAAGAAAACTTGTGCCTTTGGGGGTTTTGCTTTTCTTTTTCGTCTTTTCCTCATTCTTCTAACATTTAAAATATAATCAGATAAAAATATATTAGTTGTATGATGATACCATGTAACAAATTATCCTAAAATCAAATGGCTGAAAACAAGGAACACTTGTTATCTTCCAGAACACGGCTTAGCTGGGTCCTCTGGCCCAGGGTCTCTAAGAAGTCTGTAATCAAGGTGTTGGCTGTGGCTGCAGTCATCTCAAGGCCCAAGAAGGGCAGGATTTGCTTCCAAGCTCACTCATGTGGCTATTGGCAGTCTCAGAAGATGTACTTCCAAGCTCATTCACATGGCTGTTGGCAGGCATCGGGTCCTGGCTGGCTGTTTGCCAGAGATACCAGTTTCTTGCTACATGGGCCTGTCCAGGGGGCAGCTCACAACATGGCAGTGCTTAGAGCGAGCAAGTGAGAGAGAGAGAGAGAGAGAGAGAGAGAGAGAGAGAGAGAGAGAGAGAGAGAGAGAGAGAGCGAGCGAGAGCCAGCCCACGCGTGTGCAAGTGAGACAGAGAGCAAGAAATGGTGAATAAGATGGAAGCCAGATATTTTTGTAACCTAATCTCAGAAGTGGTATCTATCACTTCTGCTGTATTTTATTTGCTAGAAGAGCGTGTAGGTCCAGCTCACACTGCAAGGAGATTTCACCAAGGCTGAAACACCAGGAGGAAGGGACCATCCAGAGCCATCTTAGCTGCTGCTTATCTCGATAGAAAACTTTCTGTCTTTATTCTTCCAAAATCTTTTTTTCCCTTTTCTTCCAATATCTATATCAATTATAACCAATAACCCTCTTTCTCCTGTTAACTTGTAAAAACCTAATGTAGAATTTCATATTAATAATTTCCACAACTTAATTTCAATGACAATCACAATTTCTTTTCAATCATAACTTCCCAATTAATAGTTCTTTCATTAATTCTGACCACAATGATTCAAATGCTCTTAAAGAATCTCTGCATAAGCAGCACTGAGCTTGCCAATGTTTTCAGTCTCCACAAATATCAGAATGTTGCCTTTCTGTGTTTCCATGGCTAGGAATGGAATCCTTGAGTGTCACATCTACATCTTTGTGAATTGATGATGTTTCTCCCTTCTCTTTTAACATTGACACTTTCAGAAGAGACATACAAAACAACCCTGATTTTAACTCCTTTGAATATGACCATCTCCCTTCTTCCTAACCTACTATCAACTTACAGTTGTATTTTTTTCCCTTGAGGGTTTAAGACCACATCTGGATTTGCATTAATATTGTTTCCTTTTTATTGATCTCATCTGGGATAAAGTAAGTCTATTTGATTTCCAATATCAGGTTCTTCTCCCAACCAAAAAAAATTCTTTGATAATCACATTTTAACCATTTGTTTCCTTTATTTCACAAATATTTTATTCAAAAGTTGGCTGTCAGGTCAGTATCTTGTTCTTCATATATATTGTCTTTTTTTGCTTCTTTTAAAATATTTTATTGACTTATTTTGTATTTGGTATATCATTCTTGACACTAACATTTACTTGGATGAATAGATTTTCTGTAGTTTTCACTTTGCTTTATATGAAGACCCATATGCAGTTATTATGGATATAATTTTGTTACATTCTCCTTTTAGGCTGACCTGTTCATTGACTGATGTGATGAATTCCTTTATCTTGTTGGAAATATAAAATAGGTTTATCTTCAAGTTAACCTACTCAAGGAGGAAGATTTTCCTTTGAGGAAATTTTACATAGTCTTTAATGCTGCAGAATTTTTTTTATAGGTCCCGTGTTCCTTTTTCCTTTGAGTTGATTTTTTTTTCTAAAAGTCTTTACTGTATTTGTCTGGAAGACTTGAGGGACTGCCTTGTTTAAAAAATCCACATCCCATGCTTCATTTAAACATGGAGAGCTCTCCCTGGGACTAGTGCCAAAGGTTCAATCAAAAGCTGCCAACGACTCCCTTAGGAAGCTCCTGGATCTGAAAATGAAGGATAAACCAGGAATAGCTACAGGTTAGCTAACCCAAATCTTTCTTGGAATAAGACTGGAGTATATCAATCAATAAATGCAGGCCACTCATCTCTCCTCTGCCAAATAGCTGAGCAAAAATAATCTAGACCATACCAAGTTCTTTCTTATTAATGCTGATGAATTATTTCTTTATTTTGGCTCATGTTTCAACATTTCTTATGCTTCTTTAGGTAAGTTCTGGCTCAAATTTACAGTCAACAGTTAATCTACCAATATATTTCCCCCTATTTGGGGCTTTCTGTCTTTCCTTGCATCCCATTCTATCCCTCTGGACTCACTTTTCTTCTTGCTGAGGTAAATCCTTTGGTAGTCTTTTCTGTGAGGATCTGTGAATGGCAAACGCCCTTAGACTTTGTAAATCTGAAAAGTCCTTTATTTTGCTCTCACACATGGATGATAGTTTAGTTGTGTGAAGAATTCTGAACTGATGATTTTTTCTTTAGCACATTGATGGTATTCCATTAGCAGTCTTCTGGCTTCTGATACTGTTGACGAGGGCTCTGCTGTTGGTCTAACCATCATTCTGTTGCCAGTAATCTGTCCCTCCTCTTACATAGCTTTAATTTTTTTCTCCATGTCCTTGGCTTTTGCTGTTTCATAATGATGCATTTAGTAATGATTTATTTTCAGTTATCCTGCTTAGCAGTTGGTATATTTTTTCAATATGAGGACATAGTCTCAGCCAACATTTCTTTAACCATTGTTCTCATTTTCTCTATTCTCTTACTCCAAACTACTCTTGGACATATGCTGAAAACTTCTCTACACATCACCAGGGTTTCTGAACTGCACTTGCTTATTTTTTTATCTTTATATTTCTATGCTCAATTCTGGGTAAATTCCTGGTACTATCTCCTGATTTTCTACTTTTCTTTTTGTGTCCAATCTAGAGGATTATTTTTTACATCAATGAATGTATTTTTTCATTTCTAAGATTTAATATAAGTTCTTTTTCATATTCTTCTGTACTTTAATTTCTGCCTATTTTCTTTCATAATGTTTTGTTCTTTCATGAATTTTTTTTCATCTATCTCTTTGAGGACTCTCAAGTGGTTATTTTAATGTCACTTTAAGATAGCTCTATTACTGGCATTTCATATGGAATGAATTCATCTACTCATCATTGATTCAGAACTTCAAGCAAGTATGGGGACCAAACTTAAGATCACTGCATAAAACTGAGATTAAGGTTGGACCCTCCTACCTACTAATGAAGCCTGAAAAAAAAATTCTGAGACTGCCACCCAGACCTATGGTTCTTTAAAAAGTCACATACCTAGGGACGTGGGAAAACTCCACCTAGCATGAGGACCTGATAAAAGCTGTCTCATTGCTCGGTGTTTGGATCTGTGCTGTTTGGCAATGATCTTGGCTTTGGTTCCATTTGACCCATCAACTCTGCTTATCGCTTACTTGTAAGCTTGTATTTCTGATAAATTTCTAGTCTTTGGAGGTGCTTATTTTCTATTAGAGCATAGCTATTTGTTTTTGGTGTTCCATTTTTACATTTTATCTACCAATGTTATGTGTTTAAGAGTTGGAGAGGGGCTTACAGCATGAATTTGCCTCAGTTTTGACTGTAAGTCCTGCTTCCAAATGTACAGTCTATATTAGAAGTTCAGTATCAATTTCATATCTTCAGTGTCTCTACATTTCAGTAAGGTGCTCTTTTTCCAGTAACAGTTTAAAAATTCATTTATAACAAGCATTAGATACATTTCTTTAATTTTGAATTTCTATTCTATTACCTACATTAAAAATTAGCATAATCATATTATACATTATCCTCCCAACCACTGCTTTTATCTAAATTTAAATGCCTTATGAATCCTTAATCTGTGCATATATGTCAAGGAATGCGACTATTATATTAAACAACTACCAGTGTAAGTTATTTCAAGCTCACAGTTCTTCTTGCTCATATAGATTTGGCTGAGTCTCTCAGACAGAAATGTTTATTGGTGACTTTGCTCCTGGCTAGGGCAGTCCTGGGGCCAGGGGCCAATCAAGTGTGCTAGACACAGGGCAGCAGGGAGGCTCCAGACCTCAGTGCACACTTGTGTTATTCTGTGTCCACTAAATGTGTGTAATAGCCAGAACAAAGCTGTAGCATGGGGGTGGGGTGGGGAAGGGTGGTGGAGAAGGGTTTGAAGTGATGGTCAGTCACATCTCTCTCATAATGTGCACAGGCTGGTCGTGTAGGACCAGTCCTCTTTGTTGCATGACCCTAGAGGCTCTCAAAACCAAGTGCAGCTCTCTGTTACTTAGCTTCTGAGTGATCCTCTCTGCAGATTTTCTCCTTTCCCTCCCACAGCCACCAAGGTATAGTTGCAACCTCTCCTCTTTGTTTCCTGGACTCTGAGCTGTGTGTGTGTGTGTGTGTGCTTCTGTGCATGCATGCGTGCGTGTGTGTGTGTGTGTGTGTGTATGTATGCATGTGTGTGAATATATATACCCTAAACTTTTCAGGTAGCTGTCTTAGTAGTCCCTTATTGTCCATGCTAAAGGAAGGACTCCTGTCCAAGGTTTTATGGGGCTCATATTAGGAGCTAAATCCAGACTTCAGTGCACAATGAAGCTGAGTAACAGAGAACTGCATTCTGGTTTTGACAGCTGTACCTTCATGTAGAGGACATGGTCTACAGCAAAAGGACTGGTCCCACTCAGCCAGCCTGTGCATATTCCGAGGTAAATAATGCCGCAGAATGAAGAATGCCTGGGAGAATGTGGCCAGGAGAAAGAGCACTTTATCACTCTTCAAGTCACATCCATTTTCTATTTTGGCATTTTAAGGATAGAAGAATTAGATATATAAATTCATCAATGCTTGCCTTGATACTTGCACTATATACAGGATAGAGAAGGGATTTGGTTCATGTTCCTAAATTCTGGGTACATCATATAAATTTTGTTTCCTAAGTTGCTAATCTTATTATATTGGACTTCTGACAAGTGACTTTCCCTCTCAGTATTTATCCCTGGTACAAGAATACACTCTGGTATTTTTATTCTGTTCTATCCTATTTTATCAGCGTTCATTTTGTTTTGAAAAAAGTCTGCAAATGTCCATTGATTGATGAAAAGATAAACAAAATGTGGTATATACACAATGAAATATTATTTGGCCTTAAAAAGGAAAGAAATTCTGTCATTTGCTAAACATAGACGAACCTTGAGGACACTGTACTAAGTGAAATAAGCCACTCACAAAAAGGCAAATACTGTACGACGAGTCTTTGGAGTAGTCAAACTCACAGGAGAGAGAGTAGAATGGTGGTTGCTAGGGGCTGGGGGCAGGGAAATGAGGGGCTATTGTTAAACGGGTGTTGATGAAATACTTCTGGAGACTGTTGCACAATCATGTGAATACACTAAACGCTACTGAACTGAACACTTGGAAATAGTTAAGCTGGTAAATTTTATGTTACATGTTTTTTTAAAAACCACAATTAAAAAAACATAAAACAATACAATATGGTATTATGACAAAGCAAATGGGCTTCTGTGGGAACACATAGCTGGGGGACTCTGCCCACTCTGGGGTCAGTCAGGGAGTTCTCCCCTGAAGCAGTGGCCTTCCAGCCAAGACCTGAGGGAGGAATGAAGTCACCTAGAAAGGCATGGAGGGCAGGGGCCGAGGGCACTCTAGATGCAAGGGGGACTGGGAGTAGCTTAAGCAGCCTCCACCCAGCCCTTATCAAATCTTGTGTGGGTTACTACAGTCAAACAGCTTCCTGCCTTCAATCTCTTTCTACCTGGTGCCAGATTAATTTTTCTGGAACACCACCTGGATCATGTCACCCTCCCACCTTCCTGGCTAATCCTTCCAGAACTTTTTTTTTTTTTACCTGCGGAATAACTCCTCTGCCTGGCACTTGAGGCCTTTTCACGTGGCCCCACCCTGGCTCTGCGGAATCACTCTTCCGTTACTCCCCCGTGTGAACTCTTGCACCACCCGTGTCCCTGTTATTGTTCCCTGAACACAGCTTATTAGTCCCGCCTCAGCACCTTTGCTTATGTAATTTCTCCTGTCAAGAATAGCCCCCTGTGCTCCCTAGGCCCTGGTCTCTTTTGTTCCTTCAAGTACCTGTTCTGCTCCTCAGGGATCCTTCCTTTTCTGGATTCCACAACGTGTCATTTCACATTGCTATCTTGTCCTTTAACTTCACCCCTCCTCTTCCACCTCCACACACATTACCTGGGAACCACGTCTTACTCATGTCTGAGTCCCTAGCACTTAGCACCACATCCAACGGGCTAACAACGCTTCACGCAGAACAGTCATCATCCACTAATAATTATTACTTATGGTCAGCAGCTTGTCGCTGTTTGGGGGGCTGGCAGACCTAAGGGTGATGTCCACCAGGGAAGCAGCCTGTTTACCCTGAGCACTGCCCTGGAGCCCACCTCCAGCACCTTCTATCTACTCCTGACATTCTTGAGCTGAACATCTCCTGACCAGGCCCTGCAGATGCTTAACAGGATTATCTGCCTAACAGCACAGCCCTCCCAGGCGAGTGACTTCATCCAGGGAGATGCAGGGGCAGTAACAAACACCAGGGCACATTTTCCTAAAGCTTGCAGGAGGACACACATCAGGCCGTGGATGGGGGAGGGAGGAGGGGATCAGGTGGAAGTTCCGCACTCATTAGAAGCAAAGCGAGTGGTTTAACTTAGGAGAAAAGGTGCTTTCACAGACTGGAGTTTTGCACAGCAATTCATTGCCTAACTATTCCATTGGCAAATGCAACCATCTCGTTGTGGGCTAGTGAGGAGAAGTGGGGGCGGAGAGTGAGGAGAGGCGGGGGCTGGGAATCCACCTGGATGCCATCAGTCTTGCCAGAGTAAACAGAGCTGACAGGAGTGCTTGCCGGCAGCCTGGTACAGGTTAGGGGGGGGTCACCGAAGCGGCCCAGTGACCCGCCTGCCTCAAGGTAGAGACGTTCTGGAATCTGTCACAAAGGACAGAGCTGAAAGCTCATTCCTTGCAGAATGAACTCGTTTCCTGGCATTCCACACAATTGGGAGTGCATACACTTTTAAAATGTTTTAAATGTAAAGCTGAGCTGGGATCAAATACACGCATTTAAAGCAAAACAAACAAAAAAATCCCCTCCCCCATCTTAAACTAGGACCCATATTATAGATGTCACTTTCAATAAAAAAATAATTTTTCAAAAGCTCCTTCTTAGTTTTCTTGAAGGTTGAGGGTTTGGAAAGAACTGGATTTATAAGGAGAGATCTACCACTTAATTATTTAGAACATTCCAACACAACAACAGCAGAATCTAATTTAAGCAAAGGCTCTTTATTAACATCCTACAATAACATGGGACAGGGAAATCGCTCTTCATAAGAACAAGAATCCCCAAACACTAAATTCTTAGTGCAAATGTGAAAGCGATAGCAGTGGCATATTTAGCATACTTTACAAGAGTCTTCCACAAGCCATACATAATGGGTGAAAAATTGTGAATAAAAGTGTTGGAGTAACCAATAACACGTTTTTTAAATCAGAAGCACTGGTAAGATTGTCGTTTTTTCCTCCCTTCAGCAGGCACTGGCGGCCTATTGAGTGTGCCAGGAGTGGATAAAGGACACCTACACCTTGAAAGTCATGGCTGTGGTCCTCTCGCTCAAAAGAGACACAAATGATTTCTTGTAAGGCTGAAGAACAGTCACCACCTAAGCCTACCTGTGCCCCCCAAGATGTCCAGCTGATTGGTTATGTGACCTTGGTCAAGTCACTTCACCAGCTCCTGTCTTGTTTCTTCACCTATAAAACAAAGACAGTAAAACCCTGGTGCCTTCAGGGCATTCCTGGCACTAATGAAGGCTTGTAAAGTGCTTTGAGATCCTTAGGATGAAAGTCTCTTCAGAACAGTAAAGCTTGATTATTACGCTGCAAACATGACATTCCCATGAAAATCCCAGAGAGGCTCTTACCCCATCTCACAGGGAAGATTTAATAGTGGAGAGTTGTAATAAGTTCTTAAGGATGGAGACCTCCATTACTGATACGAAATATGCCGCAGCAAACTAGTATATTAAGGGCTATTATCATGAATAATTAAGGCCCAGTTCTACTTACAGATTAATGAACCAAGTATATGTTGTCATGCAGAGGATTTTCGTTGTGGCTTCCTCCAGCTGGCTAATGTCACACAATTTATTTATTCTCAGTTTGCATAGATTAGCAGGTTCACTTCATGTAATAGATTGGCAAAGTAAACTTCTGAGGGATACTTATATACCTACTCTAAGAAATAAACTCAATTAGAGGTCTCGTCTCTTCTTAGTACAGAAGAAGAGGTTCATTAATGATAATGAGGGCCTGGGTTACACTAGGCCCTAAGTTTGTAATTAGTCTTGTACAGACCTTCCCGCTTGAAAATATTGAAGAATATCAAAGTCATGTACATCGCTCCAGGCTGAAACACTTGCACGTGAAAAGGGGAGTGCAGGCTCATGCACAGACATCTTGGCTGATCTTGGACAATGCTACTGATGATGCATTCACTTTGGAAGGTGTAACCATAATTAGATCAAATGAAAGCCTTTAGATAACTAAGTTTGAATATTAAAAATCCATAATTTCTATATTCAACAGCATTAAAAAGGATGTTCAGACTGGGTGCGGTGGCTCATGCCTATAATCCCAGTACTTTGGAAGGCCAAGGCAGAAGGATCACTTGAGGCCAGGAGTTTGAGACCAGCCTCGGCAACATAGCAAGACACTGTCTCTACAAAATAATAATAATAAAAAAAATTAGCCAGGCATGGTGGTGCACACCTGTAGTCTTAGCTAATTGGGAGGCTGAGCTGGGAGGACCCATGAGCCCAGGAATTTGAGGCTGTAGTGAGCTATGATCCCACTACTGCACTCTAGCTTGGGAGACAGAGCAAGATCCTGTCTCAAAAAAAAAAAAGTCCAGAGTAAGAGACAAAGTGTGGATTTTAAAAGACATGGGGGTAAGAGGAATTATAGACACAATGTGTCTGTGTTAATTAATGGAATGACTTAGATTATAACTATCCCAAGACAATTTTAAACAAATATCCAAAATATTAGTGTGTGTTCCTTTTCCATGATTTCTATCTCTTTCTGTGATTTTCTTAAAAAAAATATTGCTGCCATTGGAATCAGCCAATGTAAGGTAATTAGCAATGCCATTATGCTATGGTTGTATATAGTGAGAGAGAAAAAGAGATTACTTTCTTCTAGAGATAAAGGTCACTTTCAGATTTCCAGAATGCTATTTGAAAAGGGAAAGGTGCCAGGTAACAAATAAGGATGTTGCCACCACAGTGAGCTCTGTCTTTGTAGCTGGGAAACTCATTTGCAACTGATCTGATGGTCCAAATACTGAAAAAATAATTAAGGCCATTCAGAACCATTTGGTTTATAGATAAGCAGGATAAAGTAAGCTTCAAGAGAATCTGTAATTCTTTTCTTGACTCAAAGCCAAGTTTCCTAACATGCTGTGCAGTGGTGCAACTCCATGCCTTTGCTCAGCAAGTACCTTCACTCAACCACCCCCTTCTCTGCCTGGGAAACTCCTACTCATCCTTGAAGATGCAGGCTTAAATATCTTTTGCTCTGTGGAGACTTCCTCAGTGTTGCCGAGGTAGCGATAGATCTTCCCCACTGATGCTCTCACAACACTCAATGTCTATCTTCTTCTATCCTGCATTATATCCTATTGTTAAGTTTTTAGTATCTATTTTCCCCTTCAGGCTCAAGCCTTCAAGTACTGGGACCACATCTTAATCACTTTTGTTGTAACAGGCATGATACGAGAAAGTGTCTGGTGCCTAATACATGTCCATTCACATATTTACTGACCAATGAGGAGCAGACACTGACCAGGCAGAGTAGATGCTGGCTGTAAACAATCGTCAGGGCTGTTCTGGAGTATACCATTCCACAGACTATGTAACATGCCCTGAATTGAATTCAACTGTAGCCTGACTTACAAAGTGTACAGTGGGGTTTTTATGGCCCTAGAGGTAGGCATTACCAATTTCCAATCTGTAAAATGAGAGAGTAATATCTTTTTCATGACATTATAAATGTAAGATGAATCAAATGAAAAAGTGTCTCATGCTTAATACAAGTTAAATGGCTTTGTGCCTGTGGCCAAATCACCTGTCAACTATTAAAAACTTTAGAAAATGGCCCTAACCCATCATTTCAAGAGGGATCATGATCTCCCAAATCATCTGGGATGGTTTGGTGGGTTTGGCCTGGATCTCATCAGAGTAGGTTGAATGTGAGGGTTTGGGGGAGGTAGGTGGTCCTTCCATCAGCCTTGTGGCCCAGCAGCAGGTAAAGGGAAGCAGCCAATTAGGAACTGAGTGACGCCTGGTAGAACACACCCTGGGGTCATGGATCTTCAGCCAGTTTGCTTTCTCAAGGGCAGTGGTCTTCACTGTTCAAGCCAAATAAAACATAGCCATGTGCTGAATTTGGCCCACAGGCCATTGGTGTGCAAACCTGCCTGTGCTAATATTGCCTGAGAGGCCATGGGAGAATCTCAGGTCAAAACCTGGGCTCAGGAAGGCTGTGAAAGCCGTCGGCTGCTTGCTTCCCAAGGATTTCCCCTACATTCCACTGTCTTTTCCCCAAGTGGCACCTTCCCAGATGTTATTATTAATTGGCTTTTATTTATTTTACATGCCTTTACATTTCTCTTCTAGAAAATATATTGTTAAATGCCACAGCACATGCCTATGAAGGTTGAATTTCATCTTGGCAAAAAGCTTTTCACGGTGATTACTGCTGATATGGCTCTTGGTGAAGCCAGTGTACAGGTTCTTCTGTTTAAAGGGAAGGAAGATCAGGTCAATTTCTCATTCTTTAAGCAAAGCCATCAGCGGCTCTGTAGGACAGCTCTCCTGTTCAAGGCCACTCTTGCAGCACAGGGCGTTTCTCTCCCAGCAGGGAGGATTGCATTGCCTTTCTGTGCAGGAGCAGGCTGACATTTTCATTGTTAAGCCTCTCTGCCGACTACCTGCCACTTGTCCCAAGTGCAATCTCCACTGTGTTCCTTTAATAGTTTTAGGGTTCAGAAGTCGTTGACTAAACTGGGTGTGTCCCGGACAAGGCAGAACTAGTCCTGTCACAGTTTCCTCCCAGCTCATCCCCACCCGTTATTAGTAATTCCCTTACTGTGCTGAGGCCTCAACGAAGTCCTCCTTATCGCAGGGTCACAATAGTTCCCATCAGATTTTGCCTCCAGACAAGGATGACCCAAAATTCATTTCCTCTTCCATTCCTTCTGCAGGTCTCTATAGTCCCCACAGAGTGAGTTAATATCATCAGCTTCCCATATGGAATGTCTGAGTTTCTTTCCAGAAACTTCCCCGTTTTTTATTGAGTGCTATTCTTTGGGATTTAATATCTTTAACAAATCAAATTACTTCTATCAATAGCAGTAAAAAACAAACAATAACCATGATGATAGTTACATACAAGGCAACAAGTATATGTGGGATAAATGAATGAATGAATGATGGCTCACTCTGGACTCTATTTGCAATGGGTTGATAGCAGACACAGTTCCCTGCAGAAAGATGAGGACAGTGTGATTGCATTTTCCGTTCAACTGATCAGTTTTGAGCTTCAGCTCTGTGTCAGTCACTATGTCAGAACCAGGGAACAAAGATGAACAAGTAAGTTCCTGCCCTCAGGGAGCTCCCGGAGTGGGGTGATTTAAGAATGTTCAATGTGCTCTAACAAAGGGGTGTATGTACAATATGCTGTGGGAGCAGGAGAAGGAAGTGACTAACTCTGCCTTAGGGCACAGGGAAAGTCTTAGAGAAGCTGGGACATCAGGGCTGGGCCTCAAAGACACTCCCTTTCCCAGCATGAGCCTGACTCCAAGTTTGGGGACAACATCTGCTGTCTGCCCTCAGGGGAAAAGCTGAGTTAGGCCTCATGCCTGGTTTCCCAGCTCCTCTTTCCCAGACACCTTTATGGGGAGAAAAGACAGCAGATACAGGCTTTAAAGACCATTCCTCTTTCTCCTTCCCAAATAAAGACTCTTGTCCTCTTCACTCATCACTTGGGGTAACAAGAACCCCAGTGAAAAGTGAGGGTATTGGGGGTGATCGTCAGACTCAGATATAAAATGGTAGAACATAAGAAAAGCTAGAAATGAAAGCCTTGCTATAATGACATAGGGGGAGGATGTCAGCAGAAGTGGTCCAATACACCAGGTTGGAGTCTTTCATCACTGACATTGTTTAGAACTGTTGGTGCATAGAGATAATAAGAAACAGATAGATTTTTAGTTAGTTCTATTACTGTTTTGAAGTTCTCTACAGACAATGCAGCCTCTTATTCCCTGCACCCCAGGTGGACTGTTTCCATGCTCCCCGCCCCGTTTGTCATGGAATGAATTCACACTCTGAAAATTCAGACAAAACTGAAAATTCAAGACTGGCTTGGGATTTCTAAAAGGTTCCAGCTCTTGATATTTCCAGCATGTAGCAGCTAGTGGTAGAGACTGGGGACTCCATCAGGAAATTTCGACAACCCCCAGCCCCCTGCCCCCTCCAGGATACAGTGAGGGTCCATCATCCCAAAAGCCCTGTGGATGCCCAACCCTGTCTTGCTCTTTGGATGTGAACCCATGAGGCAATGGGATTGGAAGAAAGGGATTCAAGGAACCCTACATCTCCAGGAGGCAGGACATTTATCTGGGGGTACTCTGACCATCCCAGGAAGAGCAATCATGGCCAGTGAGGAGGCAAAGGGGCTTGCCCAAATGACAATGCAACATGTTTGTTTAGCCCAGAAGTATAGAGTTGTTGTTAAAGACTCTAAAACGTCTTAAAGACTCTACAGCCAGAACACTTAGATTTGAATCTTGTTCACTTGGGCAAATTGCTTAATCTCTCTCTCTGTCAATTTCTAAGATGGGGATAACTCCAGTACCTTGCTTATAGGGTTGTGGTGAGGATTAAATGAGTTAACATATGTGCTGTGCTGCTCGAATGTGATATTGTTACCTCTTTCTTTGCTCAGTGATTTTGGGTCTCTGAATTCTACCCAAGATAAGATATTTAGGGAAACAGGCCAGGTGGAGTGGCTCACGCCTGTAATCCTAGCACTCTGGGAGGCCGAGGCAGGAGGATCGCTTGAGGTTAGGAGTTCGAGACCAGCCTGACCAAGAATGAGACCCGGTCTCTACTAAAATAGAAGAAATTAGCCAGGCATGGTAGCATGAGCCTGTAGTCCCAGCTATTCAGGAGGCTGAAGCAGGAGTTGGAGGTTGCAGTGACTTGTGATGATGCCACTATATTCTACAAGGGGCGACAGAGTGAGACTCTGTCTCAAAAAAAAAAAAAAAAAAAAAAAAAAGAAAAAGAAAAAGATATTTAGGGAAACAAGAATCTCTCTGAGACCACACGATACTCTTTAAGAAGTATCTTTTTCTTGAAGCGGACAAAGTTCCTCAGGAGCAGAGCACCGTTGGCTGGCAGAATCTTGTGCTGTTACAGTAGGAACATGGCAAAGAGTGGGACTCCTGAGGCCGTCTCTGTTTTATTGTGTGGTTTACAGCACTGCTCTTGGTTTCCAGTTTCTGTACATCACAGCGTCACATCAGAAAATGCAGTACCCACCTCAATTTTATGTTACATGTGAAAAGTGCTCGTTTCTGTATTATAAAAGCACTCGTTTCTGTATTATAAAAGCACTACATAGTACTTGCAGGAGAAACAGCTTAACAGAAGAAAAACCCACTCTAGTCTCCTCACTCTCTGTAATGCCTGAGTGTATTGCTTTTTGGATCTTGTACATCACATATGTGACTTTTAAAACAAAAGTTGGCTCATATTGTGTATATAATACGATTTTCTAACCTGTATTTCCATTTAAAAATATATCATGTACGTCTTTCCCATGGCAGTAAATATTAATCTACAACATCATTTTTAATGGCTAAATAGTATTTCCTTTCATAGATGGATCAGCTTTTAACACAACTCTTATTTTTTAACACACAGCTCCTCCTCGATTTTTGAAATCGTAAACAGAGTTGCTAATTAGCCACTTGGGGAGTGATTGCTGGGACCCATCCTTAGCTAATTCTTCCGTGCAAGTTCATGTGAGTGATGTTTCAGAGTCAAAGGCTATATGCTTTAAAGGTTTGTGATGCGTGCTGCCAGATTGTCTTCCTGGAAGTCTAGACCCTTGAACCTCTCATCCACGAAAGATTTTTTTTTTATTCTTTGACAATTTACTAGGCAAAAAAGCATCTCAGTTCAATTTATATTTTTGCTAGCTAATTAGATTGGATATTTCTTTTTTTTTTTTTTGAGACAGAGTCTCACTTTCTTGCCTAGGCTAGAGTGAGTGCCGTGGTGTCAGCCTAGCTCACAGCAACCTCAAACTCCTGGGCTCAAGCGATCCTCCTGCCCCAGCCTCCCAAGTAGCTGGGACTACAGGCACGAGCCACCATGCCCGGCTGATTTTTATATTATATATACTAGTTGGCCAATTGATTTCTTTCTATTTTTATGGTAGAGATGGGGTCTCGCTCAGGCTGGTTTTGAACTCCTGACCTTGAGCAATCTGCCCGCCTCGGCCTCCCAGAGTGCTAGGATTACAGGCGTGAGCCACCGCGCCCGGCCCTAGATTGGATATTTAAAATATATTTTCCAGCCATGTATACTTATTTCAGCTTTTAAGAACTACCTGTTCATTAGTACATTACAACTACCTGTTGTAATGTTAGTCCATTTTTCTGTGGAAGGGTCTTTTTCTTTTGTATTTATTTGTAAATGCTGAAAGAATAAGGTTATTGGTGCTGCCATATTGGTTGCAAATATTGTCTTGTTTACTATTTACCTTTCAATTTTAAGTTGTTTTAAATGCATGGAGTCAAATATATAATCTTTTCCTTTTAATTTTCAATCTTAAATTACCCCAAGAATATATAGGGAGCCACCTTATAGTTTCTTCTGGTACTGTTTAAGTCTACATTTTTTAATTGAAATCTAATTCATATACCACAAAATTCTCCATTTTGAAGTGCAGAATGCAGAAGGTTTTCTTTTGTTTGTTTCTTGTTTTTAATCTCCTAAATGTTCTCAAGGACTTAGTATATTCCCAAGGTTGCACAACCATCACTACTATCTAATTCCAAAACATTTTCATCCTTGCCCCAAAGAAATCCCATATCCATTAGCTGCATTCCTCTTTCTTCCTTACCCCCAGTCTTGAAAATCCCTAATCTGCTTTCTACCTCTATGGATTCGCCTATTCTGGATATTCCATGTAAATGTAATCACACAATATGTGGCCTTTTGTGTCTAGCTTCTTTCACTTAGCATAATGTTTTCTTTTTCTTTTTTTTTTGAGACAGAGTCTTGCTTTGTTGCCCAGGCTAGAGTGAGTGCTGTGGCGTCAGCCTAGCTCACAGCAACCTCAAACTCCTGGGCTCAAGCAATCCTCCTGCCTCAGCCTCCCGAGTAGCTGGGACTACAGGCATATACCACCATGCCCGGCTAATTTTTTCTATATATATATTAGTTGGCCAATTAATTTCTTTCTATTTGTAGTATAGACAGGGGTCTCACTCTTGCTCAGGTTGGATTTGAACTCCCGACCTTGAGCAATCTGCCCGCGTTGGCCTGGCCAGCATGATGTTTTCAAAGTTCATCAATGTTGTAGGATGAATCAGTATTTTGTTTCTTTTTACAGTTTACATTGTATAGATATACTACATTTTATATATCCTTTCATCAATTATTGTAATTTTTTTTTTTTTTTGAGACAGAGTCTCACTTTTGTTGCCCAGGCTAGAGTGAGTGCCATAGCGTCAGCCTAGCTCACAGCAACCTCAAACTCCTGGGCTCAAGCGATCCTCCTGCCTCAGCCTCCCAAGTAGCTGGGACTACAGGCATGCGCCACCATGCCCGGCTAATTTTTTCTATATATATTTTTAGTTGGTCAATTAATTTCTTTCTATTTTTAGTAGAGACGGGGTCTCGCTCAGGATGGTTTCGAACTCCCAACCTCGAGCAATCCGCCCGCCTCGGCCTCCCAGAGTGCTAGGATTACAGGCGTGAGCCACCGCGCCCGGCCCAATTATTGTAATTTTATAATACATTTTCTAGTGGGGAATAGTGTACCTCAGTGGTTTTTACAGTGTGGTCCTCAGACCTATAGCATCACCTGGGAACTTGTTAGAGATGCAAATTGTCAAGTCCCAGACCTCTGGGGGTGGGGCTCAGAAATCTGTTTTAAAAAGGTTTCCAGGTGACTCATGCACAATTGTTAGAGAACCCCTGGTATACCTTACTATGCCTCTTCTTTAACATTGTCTTGGTATTTCTAGCCTTATTATAATAATTCCTCAGGCTGAAGTCTAGTGTTTTGGAGTGTATATCCTGGTTCTAATTTTATAAGTTGTTAAAGTCTTCCTGAAGTCTTCTGTTACCCACACTTGTTTTCATTGTTAGGGTTAATAGCTAACTGGTATTTTAAAATTTCCTCTCTTCTGTCTCTTTAATTTACAAAGTCAGTGTGGGGTTTTAGATCTAAATTATTATTTTTCAAGATGTAGACTCTTTTAAGTTCCTCTATTTTAGCTGGTTTTAGGGCTCATCATGATTTCCTTGTTCTTGGGCTCTTAATTTTCTTTTAAATTCTGAATTATTGTAGAGCATAAACACTACAATTCCCAGTATGCACTGCTACCAGGGTTCTTTTGCCTCTAGCGCCTCACTTGTGGAAATCACATCTCCACTCACACAGCTTGTGCCATTCTTCGTCTGCCCTTGCTGCCGGGGTCGCCCTTCTCCGCATAGGTGTGTACAGACGGTTACTGTGGGTGGTAGGTGTGTGGAGGCTGGGGGTGGGGAGGCAGAAGAGCCCTTAAGGCACAATGCTCAACAGGTGGAGGGACAGCCGCCTGGTTTTCTGGATATGATAAAAAGGGTGCAAATATCTTCCTTCCCTTTTTCTGTTAGACTCTGTTTTGAGAAGTGAAGCCAGATCATTCCATGAGCTGAAAACTAAAGTAAGGCTACAAAATTTCTTCTTTGTCTGCCTATGGCTAATATCTCTCCTTCCAAGATTTTGTCCTTTTCTTTTTGGCCTTTGTTTTCAACATTGTGAATTTAAAAAAAAATCTTTCTCCATATCTTTGTGGGCGTGTTAGTGCCAAGTTGAGAGGGGTTTTGAAACAGAGTGGCACGTTCACTCCAGAGGCCTCTCTGCTGCAGGAGGGAGGCTCAGGAGCTGGGGCATTGCCTCCACTGCCTTTTGGCTTCAAAATCACACTTGGACTGAAAGGGACAGAGACAGTGTATAAAGAAAAGAGGTCTGTGGACTCCCAGAATTTCACTGGTGAGAAGCAAGCTGAGTCCTATGTGGCTGCAAACACAGCTTACCCTTCAGGAAAAGGAAGGAGCACCAAGAGGGTGAGGCCTCATGAAAACTTCTCCTGAACAGACACAGGGCTGAATCCTAACCAAGGATCTTCTAGCGTTTGCCCAGCTGGCTTTCAGAACTGCCACTGACCAAGAACTTCTGTGTGCCTTCCCTTTTACCCCGTTCTGAGCATCTATAATGGTTATCCATTGTGTGTTGGGTGCGTATGGAGTGGGGTGCAGATAGCTGTACCTGTGGCTCACAGTTCTTCAGACTGTGGGGAACTGTACACAGGGAGCTACTTTTAAGGAATCTCAGCTGAGGAGCCTTGTCTGTACCTGGTCTTGATTTGAATGACAGGATTCTGGACTTGGAGCTGATACTCCAATGGGATGAGACTTTTGGTGGCCTTAGAAGATGGTGAATGTCTTTTAGATGTGGGAAGAATGTAAATAATTTGTGATCTGAAGGTGGACTTTGGTGGTTTTAAAAATAAGTCGACAAATTCTTTGATATTTCTCCCTTTAAGAGGTGAATTCCCCTTTCCTTGAGTATGGGCTTGACTTACCGGCTTGTTTCTAATGAATAAAATATGGTAGCAAAGATGGTGTGTGACTTCTGAGACTAAGTCATGAAAGATGTCTTCTTCCCTGGGCCCCTTCTCACTGGCCCTGGGGGAAGCCAGCTGCCGTGCTGGGAGACCCCTCAGGCAGCCCTGCAGAGACCCACATGGTGAGCACCTGAGGCCTCCTGTCCACAGCCCTGTGAATGAGTCCTACTGGAAGAGGATCTTATTGGCCCTGCTAAGCCTTCAGATGACTTCATACCCTGCCAACGTCTCGACTGCAACCTCATGAGCAATTCTGAGTCGCAACTACACAGCTAAGTCACTCTGAAATTCCTGACCAACAAAAGCTATGAGATAATAAATGTTTGCTATTTTAAGCCACTATGTTTTGGGGTAATTTCTTACACAGCAATAGAAAATTAATATATAGATACAGAATATATATAATACAGAATAATAATATATAATACAGAATATAATACAGAATAATAATATAGAACACAGAATACTCTGTCATTCTGGCAGAGTTTGGTTCCTGACACCTTTTGATTCTAGATGCCTATTTGGAAAGAAAGATCCAGGTCAAGATCTCTCCAGAGACAGAGCATATGGCAGAGATCTTTGAGAGAGAGGTACTTGTATCATAAGTGTAAAACTCAGTAAATCCTATAACCAGCACCCTAATCAAGAAAGAGTTCTCTGTCACACCCCCAGAACCTCCCCTCAGACCCCCTTCCAGTTGTTACCCTTCCAAGGACAGCCACTATCTTGACCTCTAACAGCAAAGATTAGTTCTACCTGTTTTTGTGCTTTAATGGAATAAATAGTGTCATACTATTTTGTGTCTGGCTTCTTTTACTCAACGTTGTGTTTACAAGATGCATCCAACTTGTTGCACGTACTTGTCAATTGCTCATTGTAATTCCCTGTAGTATTCTATTGTGTGAAATCCCAAAATTTATTTATTATCTATTCAATCAGTGATGGGCATTTGGATGGCTTCCAGTTTAGGGCTATTACAAATAGTCCAACTATGAACATGTAAAAAATAAGTTTTATGATGTGTACACCCAAAGACTGACAAATGAATATGCAGATTACCTTCCACACCTTACTTTTCCGAAGGGTGTAAAAACAATGGAAACGGGTGTTCCCAATAGCTCATCTGAATCACCTCTACCAAAGGGTAGCACAAAAGGGTCCCATTGAAACCACTCATTCCTGCTTGTTCACTGACTGCCCACTATATGCAAAACTCTGGGGGGACAACCTGGCCCTGTTCTCCAGGACTTTACTCATGGTGTAGTAAGGGGGCAGGGCAAAAACTTGTGAGCTGGGATGCAGGGCAGAGCTCTATAAAAGCCAAGGAGACGCTTTAATGAAGGGAGTCTGGGGGATCAAGGAGGGCTTCCTGGATGGCTGGTCTTGGGTAAACTGGCACAAGTCCACACTCAGAATTGGGAATGAGGTGGAAATGGGAAGAGAAATGTCACAGAGGGTGGCATTATTTATAGACAACCCACATCATTAAAAAAATGATTTGCAGACTCTCAGAGGAGGGATGAACAAGTGTTTACCCAGTGTTCTTCCCACCAACGCCCTCAATGTTAAAGAACATGGTGACTTTTTTCTACAATAAAGAAACCTCACTTCAGATGCAGCTATATATTTATTTTTTTTTTATCAAAGCTTATATTCTTAAAGATTAGTATGTCTAAAATGAAGACAAGTTAAAAGATGCCAAACTCACTCATTCATCCACTGAATATCCATTCTATGTATAAGTTACTGGCCATACCACCGAGGATGAAAGTGAATGAAGATGGTCTAGACAAACCAATTCCAAATGATTTTAAATGGTACTGCAGCCCACAGACAGTGGTCATGAAATGGTTAAACAGCAAATTCCTGGGAATGCTTGCCACAGGAAGCTTGGTAAAGTTGATGATATTTGCACAGTGGGAGACACATTTTCAAGTGTTCTTAGCCTGGAAATAGTACCCTTCATCAAAAACCAGATGCTATAAAACTTCCCCATGGTCACAGTGGTGATCAGAGATACAGAGTGTTTATAGGCAAGGAGTGCATGCTACAAAGACTTTGACCCATAAGTGCATGGCACAAAGCAATGATAGAGCCACCCATGGGCATTCTGCATTGTGTATGACAGAATCCATGGCATATGCACAGGTCTGTGCAGTAGTCAGTAGGAGTAGGTCTACCCAGAGCTATATGAATTGTTGATGAAGATGTGCCTAGAGTGTAAACTCTGAGCAACTGTGGATAGAGAGATTGAGCCCATTGCTACTGATATGAAAGAAATGAACAATAAGGAGGGGGACTTTCCTATAAAACCCATGTGGAATGTAGCATGGCATAGGGCTGGAAGAGGACTTGGGGATGATATAAATCCAAGACAATGACAGAAAAACATTCAAACAGAGACTTTCACACATGGCTGAGGGCCTTGGTGGGGCAGAAGTGCATGTGAACAACAGAATCTCCCATGTTGTACAGCATTTGCATTACAGCACACATATATACATATGACTAATCATTCTAGAAGCTGTAGATAGCACATTTTATAAGATGAATTCAATTCTGTGTAATACGAGGTGCTTGGATGAGACCAGCCCAATAAAAAAGCCAAGTGGAGCAATTCTTCATACTGCCTTTAAAGTTCTGAGAAAGCTCTGTGTCGACTGATTTTTACACAAGATAGCCTCTGCTCAGAGACTAGAGCTCATCAGGCACACTGGAGCATCTGCAAGGGCTGCTCTGGTCTGAAAGTGAGGGGCCCAGGCAGTGTTCTCTCTCAGGGATGTGTTCTAGTCCTACCAAAAGCTCAGCCCGCAGAGAATACTACGAGTCTATGGAAAGTTATTCTGCTGGTGGTCGGCATATGTGGACAGTAGACCACCAACAAGGAAAAGTTTACTCTTCTCACACAGGGAAAAGCATCTTCTCTCCCTCCTATTTCCAGGAATTTTCAAAGTGACCTATGGAGTCCCACCTTGCCCAAGACCTCCTGGCAGTGCTAAACCCACACCGGAAGTACAAAAAGCCATACTCCCCACTCTAGGCCAAACAGCTCTGCATTTAGTCTTTTTATGCAAAGGCCTCGTCTCATCTAAGCATCGCATTTCACAGATGAGAAGTGGGGACAGAGAAACTGTGGCCTGTCCAAGGTCCTCCTGAGGGTCAGTGCCATCCATAGGCAGAAGCAGCCCTGGGTCCAGACTCCTTCTTCAGGTCCATTAGCACCACCTCCTTCCTGTGGGTAGCACCCCGTCTCCTGCCCTCAAAGATAGAACCAAAAATCCTTCCCAGTGGTTGCTTTCACATCTAAAAATGAAAGTAGAGTGGCCAAGAATCTAATCCTGGAAGGGGTGGTGGATTACTCATCTATAATTCCAGCACTCTGGGTGGCCGAGGTAGGAGGATCACTTGAGCTCAGGAGTTAGAGACCTGCGTGAGCAAGAGCAAGACCCTGTTTCTACTAAGAATAGAAAAATTAGCCTGGCGTGGTGGCACACACTTGTAGTCCCAGCTACTCGGGAGGCTGAGGCAGGTGGATCACTTGAGCCCAGGACTCAGAGGTTGTTGTGAGCTAGGCTGACACCACGGCACTCTACTCAGGGCAACTGAGCAAGACTCTGTCTCAAAAAAAAAAAAAAATAAAAAAAAAATAAAAAAAATCTAATCCTCTGGAAAAGGTGTGTCTGTGTTGCTGAGATTTGTGCCTCAGGTCAAGTCCTTGCATCAGTCGTTGTTTCTGAGAGAAACTGGTTGGGCAAAGAGGGGAACTGTGTCCACTCAATCTAATGACAACAGCTGCTGAATTTAGATACGGGGTATCTGAATACTCAGAAGGGTTTAATCCTCTCTCCTGTGGCCTTTTCTCTTGGTATTTCCTGAGGACTGAGTGGGCCTGCAGCAACTAGCTTTGGGTCTGACTAAGCGGTTTTTTTTTTTTTTTTTCTGCAGAGGAGCAAGCCACAACGAGGGCCTCATTCCTGGACGGGTGTAAGGCCTGGGGAGAGGCAGAGCAAGGTTGAGAGCCGGGGTTCTTGGCCCAGGGCCTGGGTGTCCTTCAAAGACGAGAGAAGCCAAAGGCATGGGGCTGGCTGTACATTTACAAATGCATGAACTGGGCTGCAAGATGCTAACAGGCTTCAGAAATAAGAATGAATTCAGAATTCTCCCACACAGCTAAAGACAAAGAGCTTTCCCCCAGGAATGTGTTCTTCCTTAATTGTGCAATATCGGATATAGGAAGAGAAGACCCCTTCAAGCTACAGCATACAGGTGTTACACAATCCTTTCATTTGAAACTTGACTTTGGGTCCTCCATGCAAGTTCATGGCAAATTACAAAATTTCTGTTTGTTTATGTATGGTGAGATATTTGTTAAACCAGTATAAAGACCCCAAAATAAAAATGCCTTTTTCGCTACTCTATGGTGACAGAGACCAGAACAGTAGGGGGGCTATCCACAGGGAGAAGAACGAAGGAGCCTTCCGGAGAGTGGGGAATGTTCTAAACCTTGGTCTTGGTGGTGGCTCTGCGGGTATACGCACGTGTGAAAATTCAATCTTTATCAAGGTGTATGCTTGAGATTTGTGCTGTTGACTCTATGTGAGTTATATCTTAATAAAAAAAGAAAAATAAAAATTTTAAATGCTGTTTTCATTGCTTTGATAAACCAGAAGTTGGGGAAGGGTGCTTTTATTTCCAAAAGCTAAATCATGTGTAATTAATATGATATTTCAAGCCATCTCTGGGTTCTATCCTGTAATACCTTTTGTGCCCAAGCTCTTACCTCATAAAACATGACCAAGTTTTAAGGGTCAACGATGATTTTTCTCCATCTGTCATTCTGGTCCATGGCAGATGTGGACATGTCATTTGGAATGTAGCACGGAGGCCCTGATGAAATTGGAAAAGCATGTGGAGATAAAATTCACTCTAGGATGAATCCAGACACTTCCTGCCACTGGCCAGATGTCACAGAGCTGGAAGCCACCCTCTTGGGGGAAGTGATTCAGCCAGCCTCAGCCAGATGTGTAGGAAGCCGCTTCAGACCCACATGCTAACACTGTCCTGATTGTGCGGAGCATATGCTTTCAGTCAAGGGTGAAAAATGCAGGCGGGGGCACATGCCAGGAGTCTTTCAAGCATGGCCCACCAGTCAGCCTACAGCACAAGGCACTGATGCGTCCAGTCAGCAGATGTGTGTCACCGCGACACAGGCTGAGGCTGGTTAAACGGTAACAGAACTCAGTGACCTAATGCACACACTCAGCCCTTCCTGGGAACCTTGCACCTCAGTTGTCATGCTGTGGGATGAGTGTCAGCTTGACTCCAAGGCTGCCTGGAACATCTGCGCTTAAACTACACGGAGTGGCAGCAACACCCCTTCCTGTACCCAGCAGTGTGTCAGAGACCTCAACGAGCTGCCCAGATGCATGAGTGCAGAGTCTGAGCTCCGTGTTGTTTTAAGTAATCTTGACTGTGACTGTGTGGCATGTGTTCTGTCTCCTGGTGTGGCTTTCCAGGGGCCCAGGCTGCTGTCTGCAGGGACGCCCCTCCCTTATCCCAGTGAGCCTTCAAGGCTTCCACCTGCCCCTCCCCTTTATAGAAAGCCCTGAGTGTGGAATTTGTCCAAATGTTCTACACTCGCTGAGACAGACTTTGCAAGAGTCCTGCCTAATCTGATTAAAGAGGGGTACATGTAAATGTGTGTGCACACTCACTCACAGGTGCTCCGTGTGTGCGCACACACACATACTTCTATGTGTTTGAGAGGAAGCAGGTAACCACATGTCATTTGGAGAGAGACAGACACAGAGATAAGGACACAGACACTCCAGGGTAGCCTTTATGTGCACAAAACCCCTTGGTTGGCCAATAGCAGCAAATACTGTACTGAGACAGAAGTCACGGATGGTATGTAATTTTCATGGGCAAATATGGTTGGGCAGATGTGGAAACATTCCTTAGCAGTTGTTCCCACCAATTGCTCAGAAACCAGGCCATGGGGAGCTCTGACCCCCAGTGCTTTTGTCTGCAGGCCGCCCAGCCTCTGCAGGCTTCACCAATGCTGCATGAGGACATTTGGAAATGGTGCACACCTGTTCTCTTTCCACCTATATGCCAGGAAAGTCAAATCTACCTCAGTCATGACTTCGCCTCATCAAAAACTACTGCCTTCCTGTCCTCTTAAAGATCTTTCTTTATATAATCACAGCTCCGGCTGCTTACAAACTGCTTCTCCGAATGGCAAGCACCATAAAGGCAAGTTATCATCCATAGTGTGTGTCCTTCCTTGAGGTCACGGACAGTGTGTGCCTGGACCATGTGCATCCACATATCTGCCAGTCACCATTTTTGCACCAAGCACTAAAAACAGTTGCCCAAAAGTTGGCTAAACCTTCTCTTTGTGGGGTAGATTCCCCTCCCTTTGCAGAGAGAATTCTCAGGGAAAAGCAGTGGTCGTGATAATACACACCTGCGGCTCATCACCAGTCATTTACTTGGCTTTAGAATTTGTTTTTGTGCTTACACTGGAATACGGGTCTGCCCAAGGCTGTGGGAATTCACAGCACTTTAGATAAACTCAGTGATCTTCCCCTTAAAGACCTGACTCAGGCAGAACTGAAGGCAGTTTAGTCTCGAGTTTTGCCTCCCTGCTCAGAACCAGGCCCTGCATGCTGGGTTCAGATACCACCAAGCTAGAGGCAAGAGAGCAGCCTAAGAGGAGCTTCTCGATCACCTGGGTGCAACAGAATGAATAAGAACTGGAACAATTTTCACTTTCAGCTGATCTGCAGAGGGAAGAGCTTATAGTGAGCCTTTTCTGATACCTCACCACATCCTATGGGTCCCTAATTCTAAGTCTCAGTTTCCTGCTGTCGTCATCCCAAGACTCCTCTTCATTCTGTTAACACCTGCAGTCTTCACTTAATTGTCACACATGTGATGGTTAAGTTTATGTGTTAACATGGGTGGGCTACGGTACCCATTTGCTTGGTCAAACACTAATCTAGATACTGCTGTGAAAGTATTTTGCAGATGTAATTAACAACGACAATTGGCTGGCTTTAAGTAGAGATTGCCCTTAACCTGGGTACCCTCATTCAACTAGTTGAAGGCCTAAGAGGTAAGACTCAGATTTCCCGAAAAAGAAGGAATTTTGCCTCAAGACTGCAATATAGAAATCTTACCGGAGTTGCCAGCCTGCCTCACAGATTTTAGACTTGTCAGCCCCTACAATCATGGGAGCCAATTCCTTTAAAGATATCTCTTGATGTCCATACCCACATACACACCCTGTTGGTTCTGTTTCTCTGGAGAACCCTGACTGATACAACACAGCTCCCATTCCTATTTCCTCAGCTTGTCTGTTTCCTTCCTCTCCCAGTACTGCCGGGTCTGCTGTTAGTTCTCCCCAGACCATACACAAAGCCCTCCTTCCCCCTTCTGTGTACATACATCCTAAGACCTCAAGGTGGTTTCCAAGGAGGTCTGGGTTTGACTTTTGGGAAACTCTGCTTCTTCTTTCAGCTCAACCTCACCCCTAGGCTGAGCCATGAGTGGCCTCTTGGAGACCAGCCTCCATTTGGACACCGCACTGAGGAAGGTCCTTGTCCCCACACACCGGGGAGCACAGAGGGAGATGTCCAGGCCCTGGCAGCCTGAGCCCTGAGGGACGCAGGATGGAGGCAGTGCCCTGTCTTTAAATCAGGCTCTGGATCCCACAGGGAAAAGTGCCTGGGCATCAGTAAACCCTACAGTCTTTCCTAGGGTGGCCTAAGCTGTCTTTGGCCAAAATTATATTCTGTTTTGCGTCTACTGAGGCGATCAGAGCTTGGGGAAGGTCTCACTGTTCTGCTCTGTCCCTGCACTCTGAGCTGGCTGGTCCTCCTCTGACACCTGGTCCCCTAAAAAGCTTCTTACTCATCAGTATGGACTTGGGGGGACACTACAGGGATAGAAACGGGAGATTGCCATTTTACATAAGTATTTATTTCAGAGTCGTACTCTAGATATTTCTGCTTAGTTGGTGGAAACTACTTAGATGGTTTCTTGTCTTCAGGGAAAAGGGCTAGAAAGGTAAACGTAAGGTAGGAGATCATGGAGGACAGGCAGGACCTGAGAAAGACACCTTCACTACAGCGTCAGCATCCCAAGGGCAGGTGTTTGTCTGTTTTGTTCTCCCTGCATTCCCCCACCTAAGGTAACATCTAGTACATCACAGAGAGTCAACTGAATAAATGATATGGATCAATTTGTTTAAAAGGTTTTCCCATCTCCAGAAGTCCTGGGATGTTGTTTTCTTAGAAACAACAAACAAAAACATCCCTCAGGAGCTTTAACTCTTGATTTTCTGAGGAAATGGCAAAGAAGGGCTACTTGGATTTATTTGTTCATTTGACATGCGTGTTTCACATCCTAGTCATGTGCCATGCACTGGGCCCAGACCTTGGGGACTTGGGGGGATGGAAGAACACAGCCCCAGCCCAGGAGCTCCTGTCCAGTGGTGGACAGACCAGGGCCCAGTAATTACTGCACAATGTGATGAGCACTCTCAAGTCCTGGAGAGGGGCTCCAGGAGCCAGGGAGGGAGTGACTAACTTCTGACTGCCTGGGGGCCAAGGGAAGGCCGGGACTTGAAGCCTTAACAGGAGTTCACATGCCTAGTGAGGGGCAGGGAGAGGGAAAGAGTCCAAACCCTACCTTGGACCATGGCTCCATCAGATCACACACTTGCCAGAGTTGCTGACAAGGAGCCAAATGGACAAGCAAGAGTTGGCCCTTCTTTCCTTTTCCCTCCCTCCTCCTGGGAGAGATGCCAACGAACCACAGTGGCTAGAAGGCAGGTAAGAATAAGCAAGAAATTGGATCGTGGGCCAACTACATAGCCCTCCAAACCATGTGGCCTTGGCCATACTTGATGTCGCCAATATGGAGGGAGGCTGATAAGCACATGGCTTCTCCATCAGGCTTCACCTTCAGAGGAAGAGGTCCCATCAGCAACACCCACTTGGGCTGCCACCTTGCAGAGAGCCAGCCATGGGAGGCTGCTTAATCAGGACAACTTGATAACATGATAGACAGGGATTCTTAAGACAAAGAGCAGCTGCTCTCAAGAGAGTGGGTGCTGCTAAAAACCTGTTGCCCGTTAATTGCTGTGGAGTGGAATATGCCAAGGTATCTTAATTCAAATCTTACCTCACCGTCCTAGGGACCTTTTGTTGCTATAAGTAAGGATGGTCGTCGGTTCCAAGAAGAAAATTAAAGGCTGCTCCTGAGATGAGCACAGTCATTTGGATGAAAGAAAACACATGGTTGCATTTAGAGATCAGATCTCAACAAGACAGGGCACCACCTCCTGCCCAGAGAGGACTGGGCCACAGGATGCAAAACTGGAATTTATGTGAGAGTACTTTACCCTTATTACAGCACCTCTAGCAGGGAATCTTGACACGCGTTTCAGGTGCTAATTAGTTCTTGCATCTATTGCCATGTGTGCACACCGTGCATGCCCATTTTTCTGATGGGAGAATGGACATGGAGCAGATGGGCAGAAATGATGTTCTTAAAAAGGTGAAAGATTCGTTCATTTTGAAGAGAAACCAGAGTATAGAAACGATGTTCTTAAAGGAAGTGATGCCACGTCTGCTCAGGTGTGTTTGCCCAGGGAGAACTGGGCTGTGTTTCTTTTGCCTGAGGGCGTCATTTGCTGCTGAGCTCAGACACTCTGCCCTCCAGGCTCTGGTTTCATAATCTGCCTCTGAATTTGTTATAAAAATGTCAGAGCCCTGCGCTGGAGGCTAAGAGCTCATCAGGTCACTGCTGCTGAAAAGCGGCACAGTGGCTAAGAGCACGGGCTTTGGACTCAGTCTTCCCTGCCTCACGCTCACGCACTGGCTCCCACCAGCTGTACTGTGTGACCTCAGCGAGATGCTCAAATAGGAAATGTGCCTCAGTTTCTTCAGCTGCAACACGGACTTGATAATAATAATTCCTTTCTCATACGGTCACCATGAGGATTAACTGAGTATTTGTAAAGCTTTTGAAATAATGCCTGACCCATAGAGAGAGTTAAGCATCAGGCTGCTCTGTATGAAATCACCACCATCTGACTGCTTTTGACAAAAGCAGCAAATTTGTATGGCTCTTTCTGATATTTTTTAAATAATAATGAGAAGGGTTTTATTTAAACATTGTTTACGCATTTATCATATTTATAATTGTTTAGCATTTTATTGTCAATTTATGACTTTATAGTAATAAACATATTTATACATTTATATTTGTATAAATTTATTTTTATTTATTAATTTATATAAATTTATATTTATAAATATATATTTATAATATATTTATCATATTGGTTTACAATAAGCCTGTTTTTCATTCATTTACTCATGCAAATATACTCTGAAAGCAATATGTAAACTGCCTTTTTTAGAAAAAATAATTATAAGGCACAGGGTGGTGTTGGGAATGAGTAACCAAGGCCTGCAGCTAAGAAAGGGATCAAGGAATTGCAGCATGGGGCTGCTGGGGGAAGACTTTTTTAGAACCTATTGGCATCACCCCACTAGCCCCAACCCCTCAACACTGGCTGTAAGAGGAGGCCTGGAGGAGGACATACTTGGCCTGTTCGGGGAACAGAGGTGAGGCTGCTTCCCTCTTTGAAGCCCAGCAAGGGAGGTCCCAGAGGAAACTCTTGTAAAGTTGGCAGGATATGGGTTCTACACATTTAAGAACCAATAAGCCCCTCCACCAAGCCTGATGCAGCAATGCCCAGGGTGTAGGGAAGCAGCCCTGGGGTGGGCTGCATGGGTGGGGGGCTGTGGGTAGAGAAAGAGCAGGACCCATCTTCCCATCCCTGGGCCCTTGTCCTGGCTGGAATATAAAATTGATTCCACACATGCCCATGGGCCTAATGGTTGGCTACGGAGGAGGATAGGTGGACTTGGAAGCCAGTGATCACCACTGAGTGCAGCATCCGAGGCAGGCAGCAGGATGCTGTGAGTGGGGCAGGAAGATACAGGCCAGGAGTCTAAAGGGCCAGGAGTCATCAATGGCCATGAGAGGTACATAGAAGGGAGCTGTCCTTAGAGGGCCTACTGGAGGCACCACCTGCTGGCATCAACCCTATGGATGGTGCGTTACTGCTAGGTAGAAGAGAATGTCTCTTTGCTGGGTCAAGTGGGATGATAGCTATATTTTACTTCTTCCTCCAGGCCTCAGTACTAGCCTCATTCTGGATGGAGGGAGAAGAAAGGATGATGGGAAAGAACCCCAGAACTGCAGGCAGACAAAGCCACAGGTCTAAGCTTGCCTGGGGGAGAGAAGAAGAGAAGCTTTGAGCTGGGTATAATAATAGCAAAACTTTCACAACACTTACTTCATGTGGCTGGCACCCTCCTAAGCTCTTTAATCATATCAATTCATTTAACCCTGGCGATGTTCCTATGAGAATGTTAATGCTGCTATTATTATCTCATTTTTACAGATGAGGAAACTGGGGCACAGAGGTTGAGTAACTTGCTCAAAGCTCTCAGCTAGTAAGTAGCAGAACTGTGATTCAACCCAGCAGCCAGCTCCAAAATCTATAGTTTTTCATTGAATAAGACTTAATCCAAAGAACTGAAATAAGAGTATTCAAACAACAATAACAACTTTTTATTTAAAGCTAGTCAAGGGAAGCAGTGGGAGTGGAGAAGGAATAAAGAACAACAACATTGAACAAACAAAAAATAGCCAAGAAGTTAAAACACCAGAATGAAATATTAAGGTGCTACCTAATAGGAAAGGGGGGTTTGGTCAAACACTTTCCCATATCCTTCCTTGTGTCTTCCTACAAGGCTGTGAGGTAGGCACTATATTATTTTCATTTTACAGACAAGGAAACTGAGTTTCAGAGGGGCTGAATGATGTGCCCAAGGTCACCCACCCACAAGTGGTGGAGTTGGGTGATTAAAGCTAGTTCTTTTGACTTTAGAACCTGAGATTTGAATCTCTGACATTTCTCCATCCAGATGTCCCACAGATGCCTTAAGCCTACCATGTCCGAGACCGAACACATCATCTCATCTCCCTTGCAAACTAGTGTCTTCATTCTCCCATTTCATTTTCTCATTCAACAAATATTTCCTAGTCTCTGGGGATAAACAGTGAACATCTCAATAGCTAGTGACACTCTCTACCTAGTTGCCTAAACCAGAAACCTAGAAATGTTCCTGCATTCCCCTAACCATTCACATCTAATCATTCATCACATTCTTTCTGTTCCCCCCACTAAATATCTCTTAAATGTATACATGCCTCCCAGGCCTCTATTGTCTATTGGCCAAAATATCACATCAGCCTCCAGATGTCTCCCTGTTCCATTCTCCTTCTCTTCCTCCTCCTCCAATGTACCTTCCCTACTGCTGTCTGAATGATCTTACTAAAATGCAAATCTATGTCAATCCCCTCCACTTAAGACCATTCATCAGCTTCTGAAACCCCTCCGGATGCTTACAAGGCTTTCCAGGGCCTGGCCCACCCCACCCCTTCAGCCTCAGTTGCGCTATTCTCCCCTGGCACTTTCCACTCAGGTCTTGCTGCACTTTTTTTTTTTTTTTTTTTTTTTACACAAGACCCTCATGTCTAATAGCTGCACTTTTTTTTGGTTTTAGAAACTTCATCTCCGTAGCTCTCACTCCCAGGATTTCGCACAACCTGCCTTTCCAGGCAGAAGACCCTTCTGATTCTTTTCACTGCTTGGTGCTTACAGTCCTCAAATCTCAGTGTAAATGTCTCCTCTTCAGGTAGGTCTTCCTCGATCCCATGGATTGAGTGTTTGATCCCCTGTCCTAGTGTCCTGCATGTTCCCTGTTACACCAGCTGTTGCTTGTTGACATATTGACTTATTTAACACGTTTTCTGTGAAGGCCGAGTTGTCCTGCCAACCAATGATACTTAGTGACTGAATGAACATATGAACACATGAGCCAATGAATGAATAGAGGCAGGCCTGCAGTTATTAAGGAGCATGGCAAAGTCTGGAAAGAAGTGTCTCTGGGGACTCTGGCAGGGAATTTTGAGGGGCAGTGATGACAGGTGACACTGGAGAAGTAAGTAGGGGCTAGAATAGGGTAGGTCTTATGTGCCTGTTCTTTTCTGGGACATCCTTAAAGAACAGCGGTGAAGGGAAGTCTTCCCATGGGCAGAACTTCAAGCAGTGCAACTGGTTGTTCATTTTGCTTGAGGAGAAATGGTCAGACATGTGATTATGTATGGATTTGTGGCTGTGGCCAAGGTTTGGCTGGATGGTCAGGGACTTGGAAAGAACATGATTGGAAAATTGGTGACAAGGAAATCTGGGGAAGAGGTATATGGATAGACCTCTCTGAGTGGGCAAAAAAGGTGAAGGTATTTGCATTCCATATTAATGCCTATCAAAGGGTGAGCTCAGCTGAGGAGGATTTCTAATAATCAAGTGGATAGGATGGTCCCTTCTCTGGCTACCAGTCAGCCTCTTTCCCCAGCCACCTCTGTTAGTGCCCAATGGCCTATGCACAAAGTGCCATGGTGGAGGGATGGAGGTCATACATGGGCTCAACAACAAGGATTTCCACTCACCAAGGTTGTCCTGGCTACAGCCACCACTGAGTGCCTAATCTGCCAGCACAAGAGATAAGCACTGAGTCCCTGATACGGCACAGTTCCCTGGGGTGGTCAGTTGGCTACCTGGTGGCAAGTTGATTTACACTGGACTGCTTCCGTCATGGAAGGGAAATTGTTTTGTTCCTTCTGGAATAGACTCTTACTCTAGATATGGATTTGCCTTTCCTGCACACAATGCTTCTGTCAAAACTTCCATTTGTGGACTTACGGGATTCTTTATCTAACATCATGCTATATGACAGAGCATTGCTGTGAGATCAAGGAACTCAATTCCTACAAATGAAGTGTTATGATGAGCCCTGCTGGTGGAATTCACTGGTCTTACCATGCTCCCCACCAACCTGAAGCAGCTGGCTTGACAGAATGGTGGAACAGCTTTATGAAGACTCATTTCTACAAGTCAGGTGGTGATACCTTGCAGAGCTGGAGCAAGGTTCTCCAGGAGGCTGCAGATGTTCTGAATCAGCACTCAATATATGGCACTGTTTTTTTCCATAGCCAGAATTCACATGTCCAGGAATCAAGAGGTGGAAATGAGAGTCACACTAGGCACTGTCACCCCTACTGATGCACTAGCAAAATTTTTCTTCTGTCCCCATGACCTGATGCTCTGCTGGCCGAAATGTCTTCGTTCCAAAGGGAGGAATGCTTTAATCAGGAGACACAGAAATGTTTCCAAACAGGAAGACTGCCACCTGGCCACTGTAGGGTTCTCAGACCCCTAAATTAACAGGCAGAGAAGAGAGTCACTGTGCCTGCTGGGGTGATCCATCTCAATTACCAAGGAGAAATTAGTCTTCTACTCCACAATGGAGGCAAGGAATGGTGTGTCTGGAATACAGAACATTTCTCAGGGCCTCCCTTAGGATTACCACACTCTGTGATTAAAGTCAATGGAAAGTTATAGATAGTCCCTGATTTATGACGGTGCAACTTATGATGTTTCAACTTTACAATGGTGTAAAAGCAATAAGCATTCAGCACACTCCTTGGACTGACGACGGGGCCACACGCAATAAGCCCATCATAAATTAGGTTTATCGGGACGTAGTCTGATCCTAAAGCGAGGAACGTGTGAACAAAAACCCAATCCAGGCAGGACTACTTAATGGCTCAGACCCCTCAGGAATGAGAGTTTGAATCACCCCCACCAAATAAAGAACTGTGATCAGCTATGGTGCTTGCTGAGCCAAAGGAAATATGGAATGTTTCTATGTAACTACTGGAAGTAGTTACAAATACCAGCTGTGACCACATAACCAGCTATAGAAAGGAGGACTGTAATTGTTGTAAGCATTTTGTTATGAATATGTTTATGAGTGTGTGTGTGCAAATATCTTTGTTTCTTTCCTCTCTTATCCTCCTATCTTATAACATAAGACTTTATATCATGGCATTTAAGTATTGTTAACTTTACATCATAATATTTAAGTTACAGGACACCAGGGAGAGGAGTAAGCATCATTCAAGGAGTTTGTATCCTCTTCTGGGGAAAGGGTTAGTGTGTTTTTGGTTATACACAAGATAGCTGTATCAGCTACAACTGACAGGTGAAAGTATGACCCTGTTATTGTCTTTAATTGGAGATTAAGTATAGCTTAAGGACACGTGTATGGATGCTATGTTGAGAAGAGGTAGATTTGTGATGGTTAATTTTATGTATCAATTAGGCTGGGCCATGGTGCCCAGGTATTTGGGCACCATGGGTACATTATTCCAGATGTTTCTGTGAGGGTGTTTTTTGGATGACATTAACATTTAAATCAGTGAACTTTGAGTAAAGCACATTACCCTCCGTAACATAGGTGGGCCTCATGCAGTCAGTTGAAGGCCTTAATAGAACAAAGACGGACTTCCCCCCCAAGCAAGAAGGAATTCTGTCAGCAAATGGACTTGAACTGCAACACTGGCTCTTCCCTCAGTCTCCAGCCTGCCAGTCCTCCCTGCAGACTTTGGACTTGCCAGCCTCCATAATCCATGAACTGATTCTTCAAAATAAATCTCTCTGTCACCATATCTCACATGTTCTATTTCTCTGGAGAACCTGCATAATACAGGTGCCCCTGGGACTACCAGACACGGGACAAGCTGGCCTTCTCCTCACTGTTACTGGACTCAGCATTCTCAAGTGGACAAATGTGGTAGGGGTGAGGGGGCTCTAGAATCACCTGATGACACTGATACACATTAGGGTATTTAAACACAGGAAGAGGGGCCCCTGTTTTCATATCCCCTGATCCGCCCACTAAGTCCAGGGCTAACCAGTTGCCAGTAGGAGCCCAATCTCCCTGGGGCCAGCCTGGGAGTGAATCTCTGCTGCTTCCTCATCAAGACAGGATATGCCTCTGAGGTTGAGCTTAGGTAGGCTCCTCCCTCAGAGATCACCTGGACCCTCCCTGTCCCCTCTCAGATGAGGAAACAGACCTAGCAGGGGAAGGGACATACTCAAGTTCACACAGTTAAGTTACATGTAAAACTAAGTTAATTACATATTACATCTAAAACTCGATTGCCGGGTTCTTGCTCTAGTGCCCTCGACATGATGGCATCATATCGATCACTTATTTTCCCTCAGTTCACTCATTGTTTCTAGCCTAGGGACTATAGTCCCTAGGCTATAAAGCAGAGAGCTAGATGGGACTGGGTTCAGCCTTTGTCACTCAAAAGGTGAGCTTTTAAAATTTTCAAGGGATGGTTACTGATCTAAAGGGCTTTACTGTCCCAGCAAGGTAAATGCTTAAATCAGGCATCCTCAAACTACAGCCCGAGGGCCACATGCCGCCCGCCTAGGACTTTTATCCGGCCCGCTGGGTGTGTTTGTCCCCGCTGCCTGTCCTGCTTAGCAGCCGACTTGTCCCGGGCCTACAGTGCACTCTCCAATGGTCTGAGGGACAGTGAACTGGCCCCGTTTAAAAAGTTTGAGGACCCCTGGCTTAAATAAACAGGGTAGTTACAAGTTGTTATTCATAGTGTCGGGAGCTGGCTAACAAAAATTTGAAACACAATCCATGACCAGTACTGTTAAAAATGGTTATAAATCTACATATTGTTTAGTTTTGTGTTCTAATTGTATAGTTGTTCAAAATTAATCACATAGGATAAAGAAAATGTGGTGTATCTATACCATGGAGTACTACTCAGCCATGAAAAGGAATGAAATGATGTCTTTGGCAGCAACTTGGATGGAACTGAAGACTAATGTCTTAAGTGAAGTATCTCAGGAATGGAAGAACAAACACCACATGTTCTCACCAATAAGTGGGAGCTAAATGATGGGTACACGCGGGCACGAAGAGACGTAAATGACGTTGGAAACCAAGAAGAGGAGAAACAGGTGGGGGATAAAACTTACCTATCAAGTATAATGAATACTATCTTGGTGACTGGCTTACTAAAATCCCTGACTTCAGCGTGATGCAATGTATCCATGTAACAGAAACACTTGTATCCCCTTAATATTTTGGAATTAAAAAAAATTAGTCACAAAGCACAGCAAAGATATAATGCTATTTAGGCTGTCACTAGAAATACATATGAAAAATCACAAGGCTATACTGATAGTTTAATTGGTGACTAAGGAAGTTTGGGATTCTATAGCCTCTCCCAAATATTTTCAGGTGTTGTTCACCTTAAAGGTGAGGTCTAAATAAGAGGCTCTTTTAAGCTTTTTGGGATTTTATATCTTTTATATTGTGTAATTTTGGGGATTTTTAATCTTTTCCCAAATTTAACTGCTGGAATTCCAAGTTTACCAGATATTACATGCTATGAGAAGTGTAGTGAGTACTTTGTCAAGCCCAGGTCCATGAGGTATAATTAAAATTTATATATCTAGGGTCTCATCTTTAAAAAACAACTGGCAATGTCTTTAAGTAATTCTACCATTTTTATTGCTATTTAAAATGTTTTTAAAGTTAGCATTATTATTTTATATCATTAGATTGAGAGATTCCCTTGTCAAGGGCTTTCCTGCCTGTGGGAACTGTAGTGATGTATCGTGTTTCATTTCTGACATTGGTTTATTTGTGTCTTTTTCCTTCCTGATTAATCTTGCCAAATCTTATCACTTTTATTGTTTTTTTTGTACAGAATCAACTTTTGGTTCTGTTGATCCTCTTAACTCTTTTTCTTTATTCTATTAATTTCTGCTCTTATCTTTATTATTTCCTTTCTTTTACTTTATTTGGGTTTTTTTATTTTTATTTTTTAATTTTTTTCTTTTTTTTAATTTCAGAGTATTACAGGATACAAACATTTTGGTTATAGATATTGGCTTTGCACCATCCAAGACAGAGCTACAAGTGTGCCTATCCCCTAGACAGTGCACTTGGCATCCATGAGTTATGAGTTTACCCATACCCCTTACCCCTCCCACCTGCTTGGCACCCAGTGAATATTACTTCCATGTGTGCACCTAAGTGTTGATCACTTTATTTGGGTTTAATTTAGTTCTTTTTCCAACTTTCCAAGGTAAACACTCTGATAGTTGACCTTCTGTTTTTCTAATGTATGTATTTAACATCATAAATTTCCCTCTAAGCCTGGCTCTAGCTACATCCCACACATTGTGATGTCATATGTTTATTATCATTTAATTCAAATATTCTAGAATTTCCATTGTGATTCTTCTTTGATCTATGGGTATTTAGAAGTATATTGCTTAATATCCAAACATTTGGGAATTTTTTAGGTTACATTTTTGTTACTGATATAAAAGCGATTTTTATTGTGATCCTAGAACATATCCTGTATCATTTCAAAACTCTGAAATTTGTTGAGACTTAATTTTTGACCCAGCATTATATGGTCAACTTTGGTAAAGTGTCCCATGCACACTTAAAAAGAATATGCACTCTGCATTTATTAGGTAAAACGTGTGCAATCAGATCAAGTTCATTCAAATCTTCCCATGTCATTATTTGTCTTTTGTCCACTTATTCTATGAGTTACTACTAAAAGAAGTGTGTTACTATCTCTTACCACGAAGTGAAGCTGGGCTCTTTGTGGGTGCTAGCTGAGTTCTTCAGGGACTGCAAAGGAGTTGCTGGGTATTTATCAAGGCCCCTCCTCACTGGTGGTCCCTGAATGTTGGTTCCTCCCCAGCCCTAGGAGACTGCTGTGACCTCTAGCTGGCTTCTTAGGGCTCCTTTGCAGCTCTCTGTGTAAAGCCATGCTCTCTCAGCTGCTGCCTTACAATTGACAAGTGCCCCAAGGCAAGACTGGCTGCGGCCCCCTGGCTCACCTCTCTGCCTCCCTCCTCTCTGGGATCTTGGCCCCTCCGGTCTGCCACCTGCATAGCTTTTGCATGACTTCAAACAGGTTTTATTTTCCTCAGTATTTATCCAGTTTTTCCAAGTGATGTTGGGATCAGTGGGAAATGAGCTAGCCTCCCCTTGCTGGAAGTGAAAATTTTTATTCGGAGAATTTTTATCGCTTTAAAATAATATGAGAATTTAAAAATTAAAAAGATGAAGAGAATGTTGACCCCAGTTGGAGAGAAGTGCCTTCTTTATGTGGTTCAACTAAGAGCATAAACCACTGATAATGTGTTTAGTGAGATTTTTCACTTTGTGTCCCTCCTTCCCAGTTTTATTATACAACCAACAGTAATTTAAAAAGTAGTTAATTACCCACCATCTCATTCTTCCAAACAAAAACATACCTCTGTTTTTATTTTTATTTTGGGGTATGTTCTCTTATAATATGTCCTTTGTTTATGCATAAGTTCTACCTATGGTATCATAATCCATCTATCTATCTATCTATCTATCTATCTATCATCTATCTATTTATCTATCTATTTTACTCAACATCACTTTATAAAAATACTTTATGTATTTTCAGTCTATGTAATCCTAATTTTAATAGCTATATCATGTAGTCTGAGTTACCTTATATACTTGTTTCAAAACTTATATTTCCTATGTAAATTTCCTGTGTATCTACTTATTTGACAGATTGTTATTTTTTAAAATTGAGCCTATAAGAACTTAAAATGGCTTTATTTTAAAATCCATGCTATTTCATTTCTCAAGCATTTTTTTTCATACAGTTATAATATGTCAATTTTTTCCCTTGTGTTTTTTTTTTTTTTTTTTTTTGATTACAGAGAAACCAAACCATAGCTGGCTCCTTGCACTTGCTGAGGATATATTTTAGAGTTCCCACATCGCAAGAAAGTCTGTGATTATTGCACTGAACTACACCTAGTAAGGAAGAGGCAGGGACAGGGAGGAAAACACTCTTGCCATTGAAAGGCTTGTCCTCTCGAAGGAGAGGTAAGTGTTCCTTGCACATGAGCTACTTGTGTTAATCCAGCTGTGATGGAGGATGTAACAGAGGCACCGAGAAAGGACCTAGAAACAGAGTGGGCAAAGTCTTTAGGGGAAAACTAAGTATTCTCCTTCCTCACAGGTCCTTTACACGTGGTGGAATCAGGAACAACTCTGCTGAGGAGCTGAGTGAATAGGAGTTGTTAGTAGAGAAGACAACTGTCGGCAGAGGGAAAAGTGTGTGTCAAGATGTGGAAGCTTGTGAGTGTACCAAGTGCTCAAGGAACAGCAGGCGAGGTGCGCTGACAGCACATGGGGAATGGGGGAAAGCAGCGGGAAGGGTGGTCAAATGATAGTTTGAAGCATTTCTTATTTCTTTGCCCAATCAAATTCCTCTTCTGCAAATGCTGACATCAGCTAAGCATTGACTGGAATGAGGTTTGACACTCTCTAAGGGCTTTTGAATTTTCATCCAGATTAATTTACCGGGTGCAGAGCATATGGAAAATATTTTTTAAGCAGGGAACTTCCTGTACCTATTCCAGACCACCAGCTCCTCCTCTCTGGGGAAAACCATTCCCATCCTTTCCTTTCTTTTGTAACTTGGAGTTGGTAAAAATAAATATTTATTGCTTAAATTGGCATAGAGAACCATGGACATTTTCATCAGCTAGTTAATGAGAACTTCTGAATACCTCTTATTAAGAGAACTGACATTAAGTATTAACTCAGATCAGTGTTCTCAAGTTGCATGTGGCTGTTTGAGAACTCAAATCTTAGCATCACACCAGTATGCTAGATGGTGCAGAGCATATAGAAGTCATTTGATTACTATCAATTACAGTTAATTAAACTCTAATTTAGAGTTACAAGCAGAGTATCATTTATTTATTTGTTCTTTATGGAGCAAAATTTAAATGAAATCAACACTGCATTTTTTGTCATAAAGGTAAACTTTCATCATTTTTAATTCTTGTCTCTTTCCCATTAGTATATACTACATGTGTCTCTATTCTCCTTTCCTGCGTCCATGGCAGACATCACTAGGTGATCTTCAGGACTTTATAGCTGAGCCACAATATGGCCTTAAAGGCTTCACAACCTGACTCCCAGGCATCATGATCCATGGATTATACGTTTGTGAGATGAAACCCACTTACTACCCTAGCATCATTTCTTCAGCAGGTAGTTTAACAACAATACCATTGGAAATGTCTACATAAATGTTACTTAATAAAAAACCTTTTGCTGAAGTGTGATATACATACCCATGTTTTAATTGCACAGCTCAATAATTTTCAAACAATAAAAACACTGAACTATTTGAAAGTACTTGCACGTACATTACCTCATTTAACTTTTATAGCTACCTTGGAGACAGGCAAGACAGATGTCACTATCTCCAGTTCACAGGTAAGCAAACTGAAGCTCGGGCAAATCAAATGGCTTGTGCAAGATCTTCAGCTCGAAAGTGGCATAGCTGGGATTTGAACCCTGGTTTCTGGGCTCTCACTGTCAACTCCTAGTCTGTTTTCTATGCTGGAGTAACATATAAAATAGCAGAAAGAATGAGGGAGGAGGAAGGTAAGATGGAGAGGCAGTACTAAGTCACTTTTCTGGGCAATGGGGCACTAGGAGAATCACTCTGCTCATTTGCTTTCAGTGAAGAAAAACTTTCAGATGGTCAGCACGATCGGACTGAGCATTAAGACCTTTTTCATCAGATTTCATCATATTTGATCCACAGGAATTGGTCCTCAAACATTTCCAGGGTGGAATAGATACAGAACAGACATAGACTGAGCCCCTCCTCCATGTTAAGACAATAGAATACAAAAAAGACTAAGAATGTAGTCTTTCCTGTGAGGACTTTGCAATCTGTAGGTGAGACAAGACACAAATGGCACCAGGGGAGGCAAGAAATTACTTCCAGAGAACACATTCCAGCAGCCCCCATGGAGTGGGGCCTAAGAGGCATTTCATCCAAGAAGGTGGGATCCTTTCATCCAAGACGGCCCCACGTGGGTGAAGGAGTGAGGGAAGAGAGTAAAGGACGTTTGTTATGGAACAGTGGCTCAGTCTCCCTGGGCAGTTGGGCTGAAGGAAGACCACGCTTTGGCTCTTTAGCACATCAGAATGCTTTGCCCAGAGCTCCAACTGGAGCTGTCTCCACACACACCTTTGTTATCTCAATCTACCTTCTCCCAGGAAGCTACCTGAGAGAACCATGGAATTATATACCTGCCAGTTTGAGAACAAAGGTAAACAAAGGGCAGACACAGCCTGAGGTCATAGAGTGAGCTGGTAATAACATCACAAATTCCTAAAGGGAAGGGTAGTCTGGTTGCAGCTGCAAACGCCTACGGGGAGGAGGCCAGCACTTGCTCTGCTCCAGCACCCTGCATTTAGTATGCTTTTCTGACCACAGCCGCAGACCTGGGCACCCAGGTGAGTCTTTCTCAGTCAAGAATCAAATCTCCCACAAGAATATTCTTCTCAGGGACCTAACAGCACCTATAAATGATCAAAGTCATGGGCAAAGAGGCTTCTTTCCGCACCGTATATGCCCTGAAACATATAAGGTTTCCCTGTAGCAGATAACGACCTTTTTGGACTAAATTTGAGGGTATCTGTACAGAGATGAATTTAAATAGCCACGCATGCATGAGAGATGATGATGTACATATAAATCGGGCAATGCATATTTCATTTTAAAAACAGAAACTAATATAGAACACAGAGTTTGGTAATTTGGCCAATGATAAAATGTTAATAAGTCTAATAGTTAACAAGTTTTACTAGACTAGGAAAGCAGATGTTGATAGTTCATGTTTGTGTTTATAATAAACATAAGCTTCAAGAGCACATTCTTCACTATATCCCCAGTGCTGAATTGTTGGTTGAATTACTGAGTAGTTCTAAGAAGTAGAAATGACCACAGGGGCTCTCGTCCCTTCCTGCCTCCTGAGGCTGGTCGGAACTTCTCAGCGAGGCTGGAACTCATTCCATTATCCCTTTCACTCCTCTTTGACTCAGTGGTTTGCAGGCTTTTCATAAGAAAACTGGTGTTTTGGGAACATAAAAAGGCATAGACACACACAGACACGCATTCGCACACTATCTCCCAGAAGTGTTTCAGAGACTGGTGACGTTGCGGTCACTCTGCTCAGCAGTCACATTGGATTCCTGACTGCTCCTTGGGGGAAGTCCGGTTGGGATTCCTGGCTGCACCCAGCTGTAGTCAGAGAGCTGGGCTGCCACCCGCCACCAGTAGTTCCTCTGAGCTCCATTCGGGAAGGAGCTAACATATGCCCCGTGAGAGCCAATTCGTCACATTAGTCTCCCTAGACCCAAGAAGGCCCCATGCTCCCTATTTTACAAGTCAAAAAAATACACTTCTCATTAGATTTATTTTTCTTTCACATCATCCTGCAATTTGAGTTGGTGCGCACGGCACATAATAATTAAAACCAAACATAGGCCGTGCCTGAAAGTCAGCCCTGTAGCTCTGAGTCATCCTCCCTGGGCTCCACGAGCAGACCTTCCTCCGGTGAAGGGTCCCTGGCCGGGGAGGGCTGCAGCAGGAAGACTGGAGGAGGCGTGGGTCTGGCTGGAGTCCCGCAGCCAAAGCCTCACTGGGGAGCACCTCTTCTGCCTCCCCCACTGCCCCCTTCTATGGTTGGGACTCTGAAAGCACTCATGTCTTCTATGAAAGGCAAGGCCTGTCGGGACACGAACCAGCCATGGAAGGTGCTCCAGGCAAGACTTCCCATAGACAATTTGGCCAAATTCATAAATTAAGTTGAAAATTTGATCCTGCTTGCTGCCAAGTGGGGCTAATTAATTTCTGTAGAGACTGATGAACAGGAAGCACACTATTCACATTATTTCATCAACAATTAATTCACTAAGCTCAGATTCATTAGTTTCCTGGCATTCACCATCCTAAACAGTGTTGGGAAGGTGTTTGTGGAGGCAGCCTGGCTATTTTAAGCCTCCTGGAGAACACCTTAGGCTCAGCTGCCTCCTCGCAGGTGACTTCACCCTCCCCAGGAGAGGACTCATTAGGGCTTGTTTTGCAGCCCCAGGAGGCAGGCCTGGGTGGTTCACCATTCCTCCCCGAGATGTTCTGGAACTTTGTGGCCTCCCTGGCAGCAGGAAGCCATGCTTTGGGCCCCACATTAATCGCTGCTTCACTAATGAGCTTTACAAATGCCCCACGGCACTCTCAGGGACAGGAAGCTGGAGGGAACGGAGCTCAGTCTGCTTCAGCCCAGTCTCCCCAAGTCCCTCCTACCCTCCTCAGATCCCCTCCAGACCAGAGGCCCTGTGTTCTAGAACTCAAGGTCCCCAGGTGAGAGCTGTTCATTGATTGGTCAGCCAGCAGGCACCTGATGCAATTATGGGGTGCAGCAGGGAAGGCTTCCTAGAGGAAGAATAATATAAATGCTCCACAAGGGCAGGGCAGAGACCCTATGTGTTTTGCTACGACTGTGGCCCATAGAGGAAAGAGAGTCACCCAAAGCCGCCCATCCAGTTGGCAAAGCAGTCAGGGCTCCAACCCTGTCCTTTGGAAGCTCCTACACATCAAAAGACTTCAGCAAAATGTTCTGTGTTCCAGGGCCTGCCTTCCAGCAGCAGTGTATGGTCAGCCTGAGAGTGGGCAAGGTATGGCCGGGGTCCTGCTTAGCTCTGAGTCTAAGCCAAGAGGTGCTGACTGTCCTTGAGCTAAGTGATGCTGTGTGGCTCCATCCTAGCCATGTGGCCTCTTACAATCTTCTCCAGCAAACCTCTTGACTTCAATGAGCGTATGCAGTGCAGGCTGGCCGGATGGGCATCATAGAAGAAAATAAGGTAAAATGGCTTGGAGAAAGCCCTGTCCAACCTTCACGGTCACCCAAGGCAGGTGGATGTATCACGTCTGCATGAGACCAGGACTTTGCCTGCACACCTAGATGGGGATACTCACAGCATGTTCATGGCTCTGTGACAATGGGTATCCTCATCCAGCCTAAGAAGGGACCATAGGAGCCCCGCAAGGCCATGTTTCCCAAGCTAGCCACAGTCGTACACAGAGAGGTGGTCAGGTCGGTTCACCTGGCCAGGCTATACCCCTGCGAAGGAGGGAAGGCCAAGGAGAAGCCCAACCAGGAGAGTCTGGCTCGGATTCCTGGCAGCAGCCACACACTTGACAGTCTTTCTGTTCATGAATTTCCTTTTTTGTCTGGGCATAGTAAACTACTGTGGCTAGGGCAAGCCTTGGCCCACGAGGCAGGCGAGTCAGAGCCCTTGGCAGCAGCCGCCCTCAGAAGCCCTGACTTGCTCGGCCCCTGCACCACGGAGGAGAAACCACTCACTCTTCATCCTCCTTTCCCTGGAGGCTTTTGCTCATTACTGCCTTCCCGTTTCCCCTCAGTGTTGCCAGAAATGGGATTTTACCAAGTCTCCGATATTTGAAACATTTGACAAAAAAAGTTAAATTTCTTGCTCTCTCATAACTGCACACAGGAAGAGAAGCTGCATTTCCAAGTTGAAATATTTCACGTAAGACAGGTTCCAGGCTGAATAAGCAAAAAGTGTGGACTTGGTTTTCTTACAATAATGTGGCCCTTTCTCCTAATACTAAATGAAATTACAGAAGATATATAAAAATAGGGTAAGTCTGGATTGGTGCTGACAGCTGGATACAGGTGCCAAGCAAATATCAGAAAAACTCGAGGAAACTCTGTTAGACTGAGAATAAATGGTACAAAATGAAAGGAAGATGCTCATGTCCAAACTGTAACTCAACTTCCTGAGCAAGTAGCAAAGACCTCCTATTCTGTGAGTTTCTCCTCTATCAAGTCATATAAATAGGTCCTGTCAAAAGTTAGGTTTGAACCAAAAGTGGTTTTTTTAGGGGTCTGGACTGTTAGATCTATTTGCCTTTCTTAAAAAAGAAAAGTTGGGTGCTGTACCTTTTCTACAAGGCCATGCCTCTCCCACTCCCAGCCCGTGTGCTACGCGTGGGCTTCCTCCTGTACTCCTCACCCACTGCCTGCCAGCTCCTGGGGGACACTGGCTATCTTCAGCTCCCTTTTCACTGCGGGAGTTAAGCTGAGCTGCAGTATCTGCCTTCTGACCCCAAGGGGAGATACTGTCTGAGAGCAAAGTCAACAAGCTGGAAGAGCAGAGCCACGCTGAATACTGACAACACCTGCTTTAAGTTGCACCTGATCCTCAGCCCTACTCCAGAGCCATCCAGTCACACGAGCTGATAAATTCCTCTTTCACTCAAGCCAACTTAAGCTGAGTTTTCTGTCACTTGTAACCAAAAGAATTTCAACCAAAGGGGTCAGGCAGAATAAATCAATAATATAGCCTGAAGCCAACCTTGATTCTTTGGGCATTTGCATGTGCTGAAAACAGCATTAACATTAACATCCATGCTCATGAGAACATTCTATCTTTATAAGATACGTTTGAAGAACAAGCGACCGAAGGGGAATCAATGAGCTGTACATAAATGGCACATACCTAAACAAGAACTTCTTCATTTGTGTGTGCTTTTAGTATTTTAATTTTCCTGAGAGCTGCCTTTATAACCCTTTACTGACCCTCAGGGCCTCCACAACCAAAGGAAATAGGAGGCCGAATGAACCGAAGGCGACTTGGTGTGTTTCTCTACCCCACCGCCAAGCCCACCCAGTCTGAAGGTGAATCTTTTGGTTTCCAAATGGGTAGAATCCCTCCATCTCCCACAAGACATTCTATGGCTGTGTTAAGGGACAAGAGAAAAAAATGAGAAAACTTCTTTTGTTCATCTGACAACATTCTTCACCTCTGTTGTGGCACATGGCCCCACTGCCTCCTTCCAGCTCCTTCCATCTGCCATGCTGTTTGCTTCACTCACACCAGGTTACTTTCACAGCACCTACCACTGCAGGTCATAAAATGCCTACTGATACATTTATTTGTGGAATGTCAGACTCTCTTCTCCACTGCAAGGTCCACCAGGAAGCAGCCAGGGTGGTTGTGGCCTGTACCCTGTACTCAGGGGTAGCCTAACAACAAGCAAGTACTTGTTGAAAAAATGAATGATGAATGTACGAATGAGTGCTTGTCGCCTCCTTGGGGTTAAGAGGCATGAGGTGTGAGTTTCTTCATACACTATTTTTGTCTGAGATATTTCTTTCTTCTAATGCCTTTTCTTTAATAAAAGGTTGATATTTTGTCAATTGTCAGTTGATTTTGATCCTAAGTTTTTCAAGGGAGGGGAGGGGAGCCCAGAGGCGGGAGGAATAAGGGTCTTGGTACTACCTAGAAACTGGTTCTGTGAGTTTATCTTTCTCTGGATGTGCAGTGGGCTCTTTAGAGGAGGAAATGAAAGCCATGTCGATTCCACATCTGAAAGAGAATTTAACAGCTTCTGCCAGGAATCATGCAGGTAATGGGTTCTGTCTGATGGTTCAATTCTGATTTGGGGTAAAAGAGCATGAACACATCTATCTCGTTTAGAATTTTCCAGTTTGCTGTTACCTGGAGAACCTAGAGAACTATAAGGAGAGCGAAGCAAAGAAAAACAGCTTTTTATTTTTTTTTTAATTTGGGGTAGATTCATCTTCAACCAGAGGGGAATATTTAAATCAGTGATGCCTCATTCATGGGGAGCACATTCTATATTCCTTAAAATAGTTTATAACAATATAAAGCATGACTGTGCTGTAGTGTTAAGTCCAGAATCTAAAACAACAAAAGACCCAGGACCGAAAGTTGTAGGCACAAATAATAACGACTAGGCTGATAAGCGTCCCGTGGCGGGGCCTGGCTCACATCCCCAGAAGCAGCTCTTATCAGCCCCTCCTAGAGACCCTTGCCCTCTGCTCTCCAGTCACCTAAACCCATGTCCCACTCACGCCTTCCCCCATTGCCACCCTTCTCTTCTGCACAACCTCCCGTATTCTTCAGGTCTCAACTTAAATGTCTCCTCCTCTGGAAACCGTAACTCCTTCCCTAAACCCAGGATCCTCGGCAGTTGTCCTGAGGTCAAGTCCCAGCTCTGTACATTTTGTACGTCCAGGTCATCACACTTAACACAGCGCCTGCCCCCACTAGGCTGTGAGCTGGGAGGGCGGATGTCATTCGAAGCAGTGTCTCTAGCATCCAGCACAGTGCCTGGCACAGGGTCTCAGTGAGTAATTGTTGAATACAGACAGGCAGGAAATAGGCCAAAATGTTGCCAGTTGTTGCCCCATTGTGGGATGACTCATGTTGATTTCTTTTCTCTTATTTCTAGTTTTCTGCATCTTTCAAATTTTCTACAATAAACTTATATTATATTTATGATAGAAATTAACAACAACCCTTTAATTATAAAATAGCTGAAGAGGGCATGAATAGCAGCAACATCAAACATGTTTTCTTTTTTTCACAGAACAGTGGGATTTCACCTGTACATTTTAGGTTTTTCTTTGGGGAAAAACATACAAATGCATCTGGACCAAATCCACCAAGTCCATAAGAGAGTGCAGTGGAGCCCATAAGCCATGCAGGGTTGTGTCCTGGCATCATCCCAGTGAGCTGCATATCCTGGTGAACCTCACCTTGGCAGAGACAAGGTTGTTCATCTCTATATTTCCAGCACCCGGCTCAGGGCAGGTACCTACTTAGTAAATGTTTGCCGAATTCCTTGATATCAGTTTTAGGAACAAAGCAAATTTAAACAGATGCACAGAAAAGTAGGATGTGTTCTGTGCCTTTATTCTCAACATTTAAGCATGCATGGGAGGGAAATTTCCCTCTGCTTCAGAAATGGTAGCTCATCTGGTAGGTGCATATGCCTATGGTTACACTCTGTTTATCTAGAGGTAAGGTTTAAAGCGACTTCAATCTTCTGACTATAACTAAAAACAAAAATAAGAAAAGTAAGAAAGAAAGAGAGAGAGAGAAAGGAAGCAAAAGAAGGAAAGGAAGGGAAAGAAGGAAAGAACAAAAGAAAGAAGGGAAGGAAGAAAAAAGAAGGAAGGAAGGAAGGAAGGAAGGAAGGAAGGAAGGAAGGAAGGAAGGAAGCCAGCCAGCCAGCCAGCCAGCCAGCCAGCCAGCCAGCCAGCCAGCCAGCCAGCCAGCCTTTGAGAATCCTAACAAGTTAACAAAGTCTGCACTCTCAGGGTCAAGCCCTGGAAACCTCTAGGAGCCTTGCAGAGCCTCCCTCAGAGGCTGTTTGTAGGTGCCTTTGATACAACTCTAACGAGCACAGTCTGGAGTCTAAGGAGGGTCCCACATCATCGCATACTAGGGGCCTTTTCCACAGGGCTCACTGCCTTCCACATTTCAAAGGCACTGGGACTGTACTGACAGCACCACATAGGCAACAAAACATCAACGCTAGGGCAGGCCTTGAAAGGACTTCTAGTGAAGTCCACCTCCTCCTTTCACAGAAGCAGCAGCACAATTAGAGAGATTAATGGGCCTGCCCCAAATCGCACAGCAATAAGGATATAACTGTGATGTACGATAAACACACAAGTGAACAAGAAGCTCCCAGGCCCCTGACTCCCTGTACCAAAGCACCTGTAATCACGGGTCATAATGGCCAAATAAGAGACAGGAAGGCAGAGGAGTGAGCACTATACTTTAGAGTGATTTCCAGCAAAAATTCTTTTACAATTTTTTAATTGGTTGTTAAGAGTGATTATCCCCAGTTATCTGAAGTACTGACTTCTGGGCAAAGTTTCACTGCTCAATATTGCTGAACAGAAAAAAAAAAGCCCTCCTTAATATTTCTTTCTTTTTAGTACTCCCGCTTGCTACCAGCTACACACACAGTTTTCGTATCATCCACTGAGTGGACAGTGTGCTTTGTGAAGGCAGGCAGACTTGTTTGTTGCTGGACCGTGCCTGGGGCAGTTTTTCTGGATGAGTGAATAAATGAATGAACAAATGAATGAACCTCAGGATTTAGTAGTCAAGTCTCAACACAGTGCACCCATGCCTGGAGGCCAATTCTTAAAATCCATATTTCAGATGCATTTGATAAGACAGGAAGTGATTAAAACAAACCATAAGCATTGAGGGAGCCCTTGTCAACGCTTATTTCTATAACCAACAACATGGAAACCGCATTTTCCCCTGTAAATGGGGGCATGCTGACATATGGAAATATTAAAAAAAATACCCTAAATCTTCAAGGTATTATATAAAACTTAGTAGGGAAGAAAAAGCCCACAAAGCAGCAATCTTTCCTTTTTGTGATGTGAGGTTTGCACATTCCTAGTTTTGTGTTCCTTTCCCAGCGCACCTTTTCCTCCATGGATAAGTGCTAAAGTCGTTCTCCCACTAGTTCCCTTATTTAGCACCTCCTTAAAATTCAAGCTATTATTTCTTTTAATGAGCAGAATTTGGGGATATTATCCTACTCATCTGCATCTTCTCTGAGACTATAAATTATCAGGATGCACTTCATGTCTAGACGCCTGCAGGTGTCATTGGAATCCCTGATTTAAGCTGTTTACACCCCACGTTGTTTTATTTATCCTTCAACATCAGGTCTCTGTTTAATTAAAATTTACTTTGGTCCTCCCACCATCCCCGTGGCAGCACAGAAGTGGTTTTGCTCTTATTTATTCCACGTTTGCCTCCGTCTGCTCCAAGCCCAGCACACACTGCCCGCCCAGGCCCCCAACTCGCTTTCCTTGAGTGCTGGAGTCAAAAACCACAGCAAGGCCAAGGCTGCCTCCCTCCGAGCTGCTCTCCAGGCAAGTGCTGATCTTCCCCAGACACTAAATCATAATCTTCGTGTTTTTCGTATTTCACATTCTAGCCACAATTTCAACATCCCATCCCCGTGACATTAGGGAATGATAAATCAGCAGGCGGGACAGCTCCCCTGTACAGACTGGTACGGGCGGACTGGGCTCTGCCAACGCCCTCGCTCCTGCCAGATGTCGGCGCCCGCGGGGTTAACCCTTTCTGGCAGCTCTGCCTTACCCAGGCAGCTATTTTTAAAAACATCAAATGGCTTTGACTTCTTTTCTTTTTAAGCTTTCTTCCTTTCTCTCCCCTCCCCCTTTTCCCTTATTTCCTTGCCAGGCCTAAGAGTACTTTAGGCAAATAAAAATGATATTTATTCCTCAATGGGAATACATATATTCCTTAAATACGTGAGTCTGCATTAAAACCATTTTGGTCCTTCCTCTCCACTGGATAGTACTAGAGGAGGATGAGGTGGAGAAATTATTTTAAGCTTGGGAAATATTAAGTGCTATTTTTTTTTTGTTATTTTAAAATAGTTTGGAGGTATAATTTACATATTAATGAATTCATCCATTTTACCAGTACAATTCAAAGTTTTTGAATATATTTATAAAATTGTGCCACCAGAGAAATAATCTATTTTTAGAACATTTCTATCACCCCCCCAACTCCTTAGTGTCCATTTGCAGTCACTTCCTTTTCCCACCCCAGTCCCAGGCAACCGCTAATTTGTGATACCACCTGTCTCTATAGATTTGCTGTTTTTCTGGGCATTTTATACAAATGGAATTATGCAATAGGTGGTCTTGTGCGTCCGGCTTCTTTCACTTAGCCTAATGTCTTTGAAGTTCGGTACTAATGGCTGTCATTATATGGCAAAGCCCTTTGCAATAGCCAAACTGTCCCTAGAGACTACATAACCTAAAGTGTACGAGCTAAATGAGTATAAACATGTACCCTGAAACGGGGTGAGGACTCTGTTCAGCATCAAGTTCTGAGATGTGTGTGCAGTGGTGGGAAGTCTGTCAAGGTCAATACACAAATACAAAGCATCTCAGTTAGTAGTTGGTATTGGTTTTGTTCTAGAGAGAATTCCAAAACCTTCAATTCAAATGTTACTGAAATGACACACCAAAGCCATGCGACTTTGAGAAATATAAGGGCTTTTAAACTCTCCTTTTCATATTATCTAATAAAATTATATTTTAAAACTGAATGCAATTGACCCTTGAACAATGTCAGGGTTAGGAGTACCTATTCCAGCACAGTTTTGACTCCCCCAAAACTTAAATACTGCTGACTGGAAGCCTTACTGACAACATAAACAGTTGATTAACACATATTTTTTGTGTTATATGTATTATACACTGTATTCTTACAATAAAATAAGCTAGAAAAAAGAAAATAAAATATTAAGAAAGTCACAAGAAAAAATATATTTACTATTCATTAAGTGGAAGTGGATCATCATAAACATCTTCATCCTCCTCATCTTCACACTGAATAGGCTGAGGAGGAGGAAGAGGTATTCGTCTTGCTGTTCAGGGGTGGCAGAGGCAGAATGAAATCTGCATATAAGTTCAAACTCACAGTTCAAACTCACGTTGTTCAAGGGTCAACTGTATACACATACATTTCAGTACTTTATGTACCGAAATGATATGCTCATATGGAAAGTATTTTTATATTAACTAATATTATAATTAACTCGTGTATAGTTATATAATTATAACTTTAATATTACATAATTTTTATATTAATTACTATTATATATCATTATGAGAGAGAGAAAGAGAAATTAAAAGACAGAATGGAAGGCCAAAGGCAAGCAAAAGGGAGAGGAGATTTGTGAGGGGAGGGGAGGGAGAAGCAGGAAAGAGTAGCTTGTCTGTCCCTGCCCAGCTCTGTTCTGAGCAGTTAGTGTTGACCTTGTTGTGAGCTTTTTGCCTGCTCTTGGAAACTTCCACCACAGAATATTCACAACAGTACCCTGACAAGGAATCCTTCTCCTAACTGTGGTTTCAGTCCTGCTGCAAGATACAATCACCTGGGGAGCTCTGAAACTACACCCATGCCCAGGTTTAATCCTGAATCAATTACATTGAAATACAACCTGGTCACAGTGTTTTCGAAAAGCTTCTCCAGGTGATTCCAACGTGGGGGCCAGGGCTGAAAACCAGTGGGCTAGACAGTGCAGTGCTTGTCCAACTTTCACCTGCATAAGGGTCGCCTAGAGATTTTGTTAAGCTGCAGATTCTGATTCAACAGGTCTAAGGTGGGGGACTGAGAGTCTGCCTATATAACAAGCCCCCAGGAATGCTGATGCTGCTAGCCCCTGGAACATATTTTAAAAGGTGAGGAGTTAGAGGAAATCCCAGTTTGTTTTTGCATAGCATAGGGTGTACCATCATCTACTTTTGTGGTTCTTAAAGGAGGGTCCCTCAACTAGCAGCATTAGCATCCCCTGAGAACTTGTTAGAAATGCAAATCCTCAGGTTGTACCCCAGATTTATGAAGTCAGAGACTCTGGGGTCTGGGCCCAGCAATTTGTGTTTTAACAAGCCCTGCAGGTGATATTAGGGTACGTTTACGTTTGGGAGCCACTGACCTACTTGTATTTCCTAAACATGCTTTGCCTCCACATACATGTTCCTTGTGTCTGCCGACCCTTCTTCTCATTGCCTACCACTCCATCCAAAGCTCTCCATCGAACTCCTATCCACCTTTCAAAACTCACCTTTTCTTTGATGCCTTCTATCTAGTGGCGAGCTGGTGTTCAACAATTGACCTTTCCAGAGCCCTGACTTATAGCATTTGCTGATTTCTGTGGTATATTAATATTCCTATCATGGCCAATTTCCAGCCATCAATGTGAAGACGCTGAAAGCAAAGTTGGGGAGAGATGCACACTTGCTATAAGAGGGGCTCTTACTAGCTGCTTCCAACACACCACTGCTTCTACACTAGAGTGAACCCACCACATTACACATTCAGCTGTATGTCTGTTTGCTGGCTAGATGGTGAGCTCCTGAGGATGACCCCATGTTATTCCTCCCTGCCCTCCACCATCTCTAAAACGGGCTTACACACAGAAGGCCCTTCATATATATGTCTTTACTGATTTGCACCCAACCTCTGCTATGATATGTACCCACGCTCACATACACAACTGCACTTAGCAAAATGAAAATTATTCAATAGTGAGATAACTATTTTAGCTTTAAAAAATTAAAATTTTGATTGAGCATAGTAAAATGTACCATATATATTTTATTTCCAGAAATTGGGCATGTGTTAAAGTTAATTCTGATGGTATCCATTAAGAGTTAGAAGCACTGCTTTAGTTCAGTTTAAAAGTATGCATAGGAGTAGAAGGCTCCAGATGGTGGAGCCTTCCTCCTCACATGGGTGAGGGGGCTAGCAGCCTGGGGGCAGGATAATTCCTAGCTCTGCCACTGCCCTGGACTCACTGTCCCCCCACCTCACACTCTCATCTGTAAAGGAAGGTGCTATAATAGATAGCGAGTTCTATAGATCTATTCTATCTCTCATTGTCAAACTACAATTTAGGACTCCAAATGCTCTGTAAACGGAGAAGAAAGCATGAATGCAAAAATGTTTTCTCCATTTAAAAAAAAAGCACTTCTATGTTATGATAAAGGGTTAAGTACCTTATATGCCCTAAAGAGTCAAGGGCTTGTCTTGGGATCTTGTCCTCCTTTCTCCTGATGAATTGCCTGATGCCTCTCTGATCCTACAACTCTTTTCTTTAGAAAATAACATTTGGTTCTGGTTGTGGCAGAAGCCTGGGCTTTGCTGATTTAAGGCTGGAAGGAATGTGACAGCAATTTTAAATACTTTCATATCTATAAAAGCATGGGCCCTGAAATATAAATGTTAATGTAAAACACTCAGCATTGGCTTTTTATATATGATAGAGCTTTCTTCAATCATCAGAGGCTCAGTTATTATTTATTTCTAATTCTCTTTTGGAACTTCAAACCTTGTATTCAGTTATAATTTTCTATATTGCTGGATCATGTTGAGACTAAACTATAATTTTAGGGTTCATATTTCAATGGATTAAGTTCACAACATAAACAATTAGGAAACAGACACTTTTTCCCTAATCTTGTATTTCAATGACAATTGGCATCGATTCTGCAGAGGTAGAATTTATCAATAAATTGTACTGCGTTATTTTAAAATGCAAATAAATAGCTGTGTCACTACAAGAGACCGTTTTTGAAAGATTCTTCAAAAAGGCTTAAATATTTCTGGCAAGTGGGAGGTGAGAGTTCAGGGGTAACTATTCCTTTTGCAATTCAAAAACATAAATTACGATAATTGTTTTAGAAAATACTTAGAGGAGATGTGCTGATAAGTTTGAGCTCTAATTAAGTAGCTTCTTTTTCAGCTCATGCTTTAATTTAACTCCAGACACTTTCCTCTTTTGCTTGTCAACACTGACACAGACCTATTTACTTCAAGATCATTTGTATTATTCCTTCATCTGGGTTTAGAACATGGGTTTCAACACTAGGCAAAGGAAAAGAATAAAAGATAGTTTTGAATTTAAAAAAATGATTTCAGAAAAGACCTCAGAAGTGTTTTTGTTCCTTTCCTACTCTGGCCTCCTTAGCGTGTCAAACTGAAAGCATAACAATTGAATTAATGTCTCTATTCACAAAAATAATTTCAGGGCTCCTGTAGTTCACTCACTGGTATGTCATTCTCCCCGTCTCAGATTCCAGAGGGCTTTTCCTTCTTCCCTTTCCCTCACACTCCATATACAGACAATCATTAAATCCTGCCAACTGTTACTTGTAATGTGTCTACAAGATATCCTCTGGTTTTTTGTGTTCATTTTCAACTTGAGAGCACATCATGATCACTTAGAGGAGCATCATAAAAATGTACAATTCCAAGGTCTTTCCCCCAAGATTCCGGTTCACTATGTTCAGGGTGGGTATCAAGAAATCTTCATTTCCAACAAGGCAACTGGCTGATTTTGAAGGCCTTCCTGAAGGATACCAGAGGATGAGCAATGGGAATGAGCTTACAAGGGAGGAAGCATGTTGCAGGAAGCGAGGCTGGCAGGTGAGAGCCCCATGCTGGTAAACAGACAGACTGAGAGGCTGCAGGGCAGAGACAGAGGAGCCCCCAGGGCCAATGTGAGGGCCTCCAGGCCTTGTGAAACAGCTCTGCTTTGGACAGGTGGAGTCTGAGGTGCCCACGAGTCTTACGTGAAAATATCACATGCAAGTAGGATATAAGGAGAGAGATCTGGGCAGGATTTGGTCATTAGCTCCCTTGGAGAGTCTGTCAATTGAGGTGTGAAGGCAGTCAAGGTGAAAGCCCATTTAAACAGCGACTGGGGAAGCTGAGGCAGCACAAGAGATAGGAGGAAGAAAGGAAAGTGCTGTAAATGCCATGAAAAAAGAGAACTATTAGACAAGAGAAGGTGGTTGACGACTATATCACAGTCCCCCCCAGGATTTTCTGTGCCCTGAACAGAGCAGGTATATAATAAATATTTTCTGAACTGAATGGAAATGCTGCCCAGGACAGGGAAGATAAGAACTAGGTATGGGGAGGATGGGGAGCCCCATGTGACCTTATCAAGGGCAGCCTTGGTGGAGGACGGTGGGCAGGTCATGGCTGGTTGAGAAGGGACTGAGCAGTGGGGTGTGTAGACAGCAGGTATGGGCACTGAGTAAACGTCACCGACCGAGGTAAGGGGGCAGATGGACGGCAGCTGGATGGGGAAGTGGGTGGGGCAGGGGGGGCAAGTTTGAAGATGAGGGTGTGGCAAAGAAGAAGAAATGAAGATTCTTTTATTTTTCTTAGATATGTGACCTCCTTCCATGTGTGGGATTTGGGCTTTAAACATTTGAAGGAACGAGACAACTTCTTAGCAGTTTCCCTAACTTTGTGCTCATTTGAATTGTTCACAATGTCACCTTCAGGATTTCTTTTGTCAAGAAACATTTCCTTTTAGGTAAAGCCATGGTTAAGCCTATGTTTTCTCCAAAGTATTAGGCATCTGCTTTCCTGACCCGTCACTGCCTGAGCGTGATGGGTGTCTCTGAGTGAGGGGCCCTGTCCACTAGGTCTCCTAACAAGCAGGTGTGTTCTCCCTCCTTGGGTGAGGACACTGACCTTCGACATCCCACAGCTGAGAAGTGGTCAGGCTGGGATCCAAGCCTCGTTCTGCTCGACTAGGAAACCTCCTTACCCCACCCCAGCTGCCTTGGCTTCCACTGTATAAATTCCAAAATGATTTGACCGCTTTTCCCCAAAGTTCCTGACCTTTCTACATTCCAGTTTTTTCTAACTGAGGTGCAATTTCTTCAGTTGCTGAAGGCAAAAACCCTTGTAGGCCTACCCTAGCTCCCTCTCCCATCTCACCCACTTCACACACCACAGGGAGATCCAGGATCGGGTGGGAGGAGCTGCCTGCTGCTCACCTCCCAGAACCACTGTCTGACCTGCCCTGCCTTGCCCTGCGTGGTGCCATCTGCTGCATCTGCCTCACAAATGCAGAAACGCCCCCAGCCAGCCTCGTGTGTGGTCCAGCACTCTGATGGCGCCCCTTCCAGCTTAGAGAGAAATCACACCTACTCAGCACCCTCGCTGAACTGCTGGGCACTTGGAGGGCATCTGGCAGATAGTGTCTCAGCTAATCCAGTGGGTGCTGCAAGCTAGAGGCCATCATCTCCATCACACATCTGAGGTTACTGTGCCACAGGGAGGGGAGGTGACTTCCAGGGACACCCACTTGGGGTACGGGGGTGTTGGAGCTCAGCAAAGGTCTACCTGTACCTTAAGGCCACCTTGTTACAGCATCTCCCAGCAGAAGGATGAAGTCACAGCAGCAGACTCTTCAGGCTCAGAGCTGGGCCATTTCTAGGAAAGATCAGGAAAAGTGACTGGTTAAGAGAATCTGTTGCTACTTCACGTTTTGGTGAGAATTTAATGATTTAAATGATCTATGGCAGGGGTCCTCAAACTTTTTAAACAGGGGGTCAGTTCACTGTCCCTCAGACTGTTGGAGGGCCGTTGGAGAGTGTGGCACACATCCCACACATGTACACTGTGGGCCCAGGACCAGTCGGCTGCTAAGTAAGACAGGCAGTTGCAGCAAAAACACTTGGCAGGCTGCATGTGGCCCGAGGGCCGTAGTCAGAGGACCCCTGATCTATGGAATCCCACATTCCCAGTAGTTAGGGTCCCATTTAGCATGTTTCTCTTTGTGCCTCTCCATATTGGTATTTCTAACTGGAAATGTTACAGGTAGCTTTCACTGCCAGACACGTTTAGATAGGAAGCCTTTGACCCAAGGAGAAGAAAACTTTAACTTGAAGCAAAGACAGAAGTGGAACAATTGGAAGGAGAAAAAAATCTTCAGGTCAACACAGCTGATCTCCTGGGCTGTCCTGAGCCTGGTTCATGCTAGAATTAGAGAAGAACCGTATGGTCCACAGCCTTTGCAGGTTCAAAAACCCAACGAAGAGGCAGCTTATAGGGGATTGAAAATGTGCTCATGTCCCCTTCTTCTGGGAGGTGCCTACATACTTGGTCCTAGGTGCCCTGCTTAACACTGAGTCTCCATCTGGCGGGCTTGCTGCTGCCCTGGGACCAGAGCCCTGGCCCTGGCTTCCTGCCAGCCTGGCAGCCTTCTTCCAGCCAGTAGAGCAGACACTATTCAGAGAATCCAGCATGCTGGCTGCTGGGGGCCAGAGGGAATCCGTCACCTCCATCCTTATTGCCAGGCAGATGGAGCTGAGGCTGAGCTGTGTCACACCTGTGTCCATATGGGAATGAATTTCCAAAATTGTCCCTCTCCTAGGAAGTCCCTGTGGATTTTAAAGTGGAAAGTAGACTAAGTTTGTGAATTTGTTAAAGCTTCCATAGGCTTTTTTCAAGCAGTGAAGAAGTTCTTAAGACTCTCCCAGTGTGTATTAAAGCACTTCTGGAAGTACCCCAAGACACCCTCTTTCTTGCAGTAGTTCTACAGTCATGAGTGCTAGTCCTGAGGTCAGGGTTCTAGACCTGAGGTTCATGACACCCAGCTGTGCGCTTCAGAGGGGGGCTCTGAGCCCCCGTTGAATACATGTAACTTGTGCAACTGCATATTGTATGCATTTGGCCTCTGTAACTATCATCGGATTCTCCAGGACCAAAAGGACAAAATACCTCTCTTGCCCTTGTGTTTCTGAGTCAATGATCAGGTAGGATTGTTTGGGGAGGGGAAAAGGAAACTTTCAGAAGACTTTTAGATTTTAATGCAAAGTATGATGTTTTGTTGCTTTGACTTCCTTCTCCTGGGGGTGAGGAGGCTGGCTCAGGGTACTTTCTCTGGGCATATTTTAATCAGCTGATTTTATTTCTGTTTTAGGTGCTGGGGAGGGGAGAGGATTAGAAAAATGCCTGATGCCCTTGGAAATCCCACACCCTTTCTCCCTTCACAGCAAAGCTGCTTCAAAGACTTTATCCTGGATCCTCTCCACTTTTGGGTCCCCATTCATCTCCCAACCCGCAGAGATCTCAACTCTCCTCTCACCAGTCCTCTGAAACTGCCTTGCCCCAAGTGACCTCTGTCTGAAATACATCCTGAAGATGCTTTTCAACTTCTGCTCTTCTTGATCATAGTTCTTTATATGGACTTAAATAATTAATCTTTATCTATCTTAGTAAAATCATGCTGCATCTACAACACTATTAGCCATCATTAATATACTCTCTAGGAAAAGCAAAGAATTTTAATCACTGATTCTGGCACTGCTAAATAAGCTTGATATCAACATTTATAGATTCCTTAAATATTTGTTGAGAACCTACTGGGTGCCCATCCCCGTGCTGGGTCCTGACATTGCAACAGTGGGCTGGCCTGTGCCAGCAAGGTAGCTTTCTATATGCTGAAGGGACAACAGAGGTCCAGGAGCTCTTAGGATAATTACTGTGGTTAGGATTTCAGTTGCTCCTACTGGAACCACATCATTTATTTGGGCTGGTCTAGGGTCCCTGGGGAGTTTAGTCTTTCACAAAGTTAAGACAATCAAAAAGTATTTTCCCAACATATGCATACAGTCAGCAGCCCTTCCAACATCAGGCTAAAATGAGCAGCAGGGCAGCAAGTGGGGTTAAGGAACTCAAGGTGCATATATGTAGAAGAGAAATTAGGCCTCAAGTACTAAAATAATCAGAAAATATAGTTCCATCTCCAACTTTCAAGGTTTCTAATTTGGCATGGAGAGAAGCTGAACATGTAGCCAGTGTGGCTCTGAATATGTATCTGCAGGTACAAAGAATAAACTAATCAAGGCAATAACAGGATAAGAAAGAACTGCAATTAGGTTAATATTCAGCTCAATTTTGAGAGAATCCCGGGGACTGCCAGCAAGAGTGGCCACTCCCAACAAGGCTTGCTGGGAGGTGCAAGAACCAGTCCTGCTTCCAGAGACCCACCTCCTCCATGCAAGGTTGCCAGCCACAGCAGAGTGTGGTACACATGGGCTATAACTTCCCTTTTCCAGGTGCCTCCCCAAAGCCAAGTGGTGGAGACTGCAGAGAACCACTAGTGAAGACTGCAGCTTCTAGGCAAAGAGAAGAGATTGGTTTCTTGAGTTCCTGTGGCTGAGCTGCAGATTCAGTAGGCGGCAAGTGGGGGAGGGAAGATCCAGGAGTGGAGGTGGTTAAAGTCCCCTGGAAGCATCCTGGGAACTTCAGAGATCAGAATCTTTTTCAGGTCCAATAAACCCACTTTTCAAAGTCCTCGAGTCTTCAAAACCCTGTTCCCAGGCCATCAGCCAGCCCTGGTTGCTGAGAATCCTTATTACACAACTCCTGGGCTGTTTCCACATAGACTATGTGACTTGTATAACATGGTGGCCCTGCCCATTGTGCTGGTTAGGATGTGTTCAGCTGGAAGTGATAGTGACCTCACCAATGGCTTAATCCAAAGTGACATTTGCCATTTACTTAAGTGTAGAGGTAAGCAGCTCCAGGACTGGTGCAGCTTGGCCATGCTTTTGAGCACCCAGCTCTTTCTGTTTTTATACTCTCCTGTCTTCAGCATGTGGGATTTTTGTCCACTGCTTGTCCCCTTGAGGTTGCAATAGGGCTTCTGCCATTTCAGATACCATTTTCTGACACCAGAGGCCCAAGGTAGGAGACAGCAGAGATAAAAAATCAAGTCTTTTGACAACAAAGGGCCAGGCTCCAGAATTCCTTGATGTCTCATAGACCAAAACGAAGGAGAACAGGGTGACAGGATATAAATGGTTTATATCAACCATGATGCTTGCGCTCTGAGGACAGGATGTACTGAGGTCCTCTTATCAGTGGTGAGTTGAGTAAGCACTGACCAGAGCCTCACATCTGTCCTCTGTGGTTTGCTATAACAAGCTACAGCATAGGTTCATTTCATGGATTCCTTCATTTGTGCATTCAATAGATATTTATGCGATGAGTTCCACATGCCAGGCTGTGCCAGGTCCTGAAATTGCTGGTCAATCTCTGTAATGATGCATGCAGGATTCTCTGTCTTAGCCCTGTCTCTCTCCAGCACCCCTTGACTGGCTCTGCTGCCAGACTAGCCCCGTTGTCCTGTTATTGGCCTTCTTGATTCTCACTACTGATCAGAAGATCGTTGATTGACCCATTAAAACATTCGATTTTCAGTCTAATAACTGGAATCTGGACAGATCCCACCAATTTTTATGCTTTTCCCTGGTAGGTTCCTCTCCCATCTCACCCATTCACACCCCATCCTACTCTTCTTATCAGCTATTTTCTCTTTCCCTCCTAGGGCAAACAGAGACCATGAATGCAGCTTTCATCCCTCTACAGACATGCTTAGTTACTAAAACTTCACTCATAATCACCAACAGTTACTCTCCCCGTACCCAAGCTTCCTTTAAACCTATGTTACCTTCCCTTTAGAAACCATAATACCATCAAGTATAGGAATTAAGTAACTGGCCCTGGGCTGAGCATTTAACATGAATTATATGAATTTCGTCCTCACACCAAATCATCCATTATGTCCATTTGGTAGATAAAAAATCACTACTTTTCCTACCATGTCAGGCCACCTCTGGCTGCCCCTCTTTAGGGCCCAGAGAGCCTCTGCTCCTCCCACATGCTGCTGTGGAGTCAGGGAATTTGCTGGGGGTGAGTCCTTCCCGGACTGGATGAGATGGGGAGGCCGCTTCCGCCTTGCCCACACCTGGACTGGAGGCAGTGAGGAAAGTCAGTTCATCAGTCCCTCCAAGTCTGTGGGTCGTCCATGTGTCTGTCTACAGGCTCATTCCCACCACACACAAGTAGAGATCTCAAGGAATTGAAGCGCACCCGGGTATATGGCCCCTCAAGCCCAACAGGAGACAAGAGGGCTGTTTGTTTTGCTTCCCACAGCCTGGTGCATTCTTGATGCTTTGCGCCCAGTGGCTTCTCCACTGGGGTGCGCATGGGGAGGAGGTGCGCATGGGGAGGAGGAACAGGACACGCTTGCTCCAGGTCTCGACCCTTGCGCATGGTGCGCACGGGGAGGAGGTGCGCATGGGAAGGGGTGCGCATGGGGAGGAGGAACAGGACACGCTTGCTCCAGCAGGTCTCGACCCTTGCGCTACAGCGCACACACTACCCGGAGTCCCTGTGACCCGGGCCGTGGAGCGGGGGCGGGGGCTAGGCCAGACACGATGGCTTCTCCCACGGGCGCCCCCTTCCTCCCGGCCACTCCCGGGGACGATTCCACCACCGAGTACCGGGCCACGCTACACACCGCGCGTCCCAGGCTGAGCCACGCTGACCAGCGCGCGCAACCCCACCCTGGGCTGTGGCCCAGGTGACCAGGCTGCGGCCCCCCGGGTCTTCCAGGGGACGTTCCCGCCGAGAGCAAGTCCTGACCGCCGACTGGACTTACAGAAAACCGCCTGGTCGGTCAAGGTCAGGGAGGGAGCCACGGTTACGGACACGTGCCCAGAGTCCCCCACGTGTCACCGTACGGGCGCCCGCCCCGCCCTCTGGCCTAATTAAGGTCACTTTGGCCCCGAATTCGCTCCCTGCTGCCCACCCCACACCTCCCGCCGCATGGGGAGCCCACCCTGCCTCCCGCCCCAGATCGGAACCGTCCAGGGCCGGCATCACGCGGCTGCGGAACTTGGGCTCCTGCGGGAGGGCCCCCAAACCCGACGCGAGGGCTGGAAAGAGGCGTTGGACGAGCGGCGGGCTGACCGCCATGCCCCAGCTCCGGAGTCTGCAAGAGATTTAAGCGTCCCAGACCCTAACCGGGCTCCCTCCGCCCTCCTCTGAGGAGGACGCGGGCGGCGGCCCGGCCCGTGCTGGGAGCCCGCACCACGCATCTCTCAGACGGAGCCTCGGGCGGGCGCGCCCAGCAGTCAGCATGAGGTCACCTGCCAGGAGGAATTTCCTGTCCCTACACACTGACTGGAGCCGGCCCCGCCCTCCGCCCTGTCCCTGGGCTCCACTCACCAAATGCCAGGCGCCTCGCTGGCCTCGCCACAGCCGCAGGCGCGGGACGGGCTTCCCGGCGGCCCCCAGTGGGGAGCCAATCAGCGGGCACGCTCGCGTCGCCGTCCGCACGTTCGCCATCGCTTTCCCGCGCAGCGGCCCAGGGGCCCCTTCCGGGATCTGTAGGACAGTGGAGGCCTGCGGGCGACGCGGGGCCCTGGGGCCACCCTGAGGGGTGCACGGCGTCCCCAGAGTGAGGAGGCTTCGCGTAGCAGAACCTGGACGACATCTGAAGGTGCAATTAGCAGGTGAATCTTAGGCTGAGAATGTGGGTGTTCGCCACAAAACCTGTCTCTCCCTAGTCAGACGATGACCGGGACACAGCCCCCTCCCTGCTGAGGTGTGAGCCCGGGTGGAGGTCCTGGGCGTGTGCTTATCCCCAATCCCAGCGTCCTCCGCACACGACGGGAACATGCACACAATGGGAGCACACTAAGCCTTTGTCCGCGGTTAAGGCTGGGAGGACGAATCCAAGGCTTTCCCCAGCGCTTGTGCCCGGTCTTTTCTGGCTACAGGGGCAGGGAGGGTCTTGAGCAGGTATGGTGGGAACGGGTCGGGGCAGGGGGAGGAGGATGAGGCCGCCTCAGAAACTGCAGGCTCTGATGGGACTGGATTTTAGGACCCCTGTGTGAGGCTCATCAGGAGAAGGCCTGAAGGCAGGAGGAGGAGGTATACATGGGGAGGGGGTGGGGACTCCGGAGGTTAATGGAGCCAGGTGTCCAAGTGTGACCAGAATGTGACTAGAGGGGGACACCTCCTTACTTCTGCCAAGAGCAGGTGCTGTGGGCCTCAAGTAGGGCTACCTATTTGGAGCTCCAGCAGACAGTGTCCTAGGGCATGCATCCTGTCTGGGCAGGTCCCCTTGGTCACAGTGTCACAGTCACTGTGGGGAGGCGCCCTCAAGTGGCTTCACAGCGGCAGACTTGAAGGAGGGCCATGGGGCTCAAGGTGAGCTCCTGTGAAACCCCTCCCAGGAATGAACTCCGCCCAAATAACTTGCTGAGGCTTTACAGAGCTGGGACGAAACTTGGCACAAATGGCACAAAACTTGAGTTAAGAGACGTGGAAACAGGAGTGGTTATTGTTAATGCGTCCCCATTTGTACCCATGGGCTGGAGAGATCTGAGAGAACTGGGCCATTTAAGAATACGATATTTTATTCCTTAAATGTTTGCTTTATCTCCAAACAAGTAATAATTTTTAGAACAGCATTTACTAGGTGTCTTTTGATTACAAATCAGTATTTATGAAAAAAAAATTAGGACAACATAGAGAAAATGCAGAAAGAAAATAAAAATGACTTGCTCCCCAGAGGTAACCACTCTTTTACATTATATAGTATATATATTGTTTTGTAATTTACTTTATAAGTATATCATGAATCTTTGTAAGTATATCCATTTAAAAGTATATCATGAATCTTTTCACATGTCAATAAATTTTCTTTTACATTATTTTTTAATGGTAGATTAGTAGTCTTTTCTGTAGGTCTGCCAAAAATTATTTAACCAATCCTTCTTTGGACATTAAGGTTGCATACAACTGTTAGCCATAAAATAAGCCTGTGAGAAGCCCTGTAAACAAATGTATGCACCCATGCATAATGAATTTCTGAGGATATATTCCTAGGAAGATAATTGCTGGTCAAATGATGTGCACATTTTTGAAGCATTTGATTTACATTGGCAAATAGCCATCTGGCAAAGTTGTTTCAATCTATACTTCCAGGTACAGAGTATGAGAAAGCCTATTTCCCCACACCCTTGTCCAAATTTGGTATTATCAATCTTTTTAACTTTTTGTCAATTTGAAAGTAGAAAGTGATAATGTTTAATTGTTTCAATTCACATTTCTTTGATTATTTGTAAAGGTAAACAAAACATCTTTTCACCATTATCATTTCTTCTTATGTAAATTGACTACTTATATCATGCATTTATTATATTCAATGCTTATTCTCTACCAGACATGGAGCATTTACTATGGGGTGTCTTCAGTTTTTTCATATTAATTTTCAGGAGCTCTTTATATAATTATATATCCCCTTGCTTGTTATGTTGTAAAGATTTTATCCCTATTTGTCTTTTAACTTTAAACATTTTTTTTTGTTTTATAGAAGTTTTAAATATTTATGTAGTCAAAATTATGAACCTTGGTGTTACATCAAGAAAGATTTCCTCCATATCAAAAATATAAGAACATAATTTTATATTCTACCTCCACTTTTTTCCTCAAAATTTCTTTATTGTGGTAAATATATATAACATAGAATTTACCATCTTACCCATTTTTAAGTGTACAGTCAGTGGTATTAAATATATTCATAATGTTGTGTAACCATCAACATTATCTATCTTTATAACTCTTTTTACCTTGTAGAACTGAAACTCTGTACCCATTAAATAATAAATCCTTGTTCCTCCCTCCTCCAGCCCTTGGGAACCACCATTCTACTCTCTGTCTCTACGAATTTGACTACTCTAAGTAGAATCATACAGTAGTCCTCTTTCTGTGACTGGCTTATTTCAGTTAATATAATAATATCCTCAAGGTTCATATACCTCCTTCACTTTTATAATTTTCTCATTTACATTTAAAATTTTAATTTTTCTTACATTTATTTGATGTCTGACATAGGTAGGGACCTAATTTAAGTTTTTCAAAAGTTGGGCCAATCTTTTCAATGTTATTGATTGAGCACTCTATCCTTTCTCTAAAGATTAAAAATATGGTTGTTTTGATTAATATTTTCTTGATTTTTCACATGTTTATTAACCATTTGCATTTCTTCTTCAATGCCTATGCATGACCTTTGTCTATTTTTCCATTAATGCTTTCATCTCTTATTGATTGGAAAGAACACTTTATATATGGAAGCTACAGATCTATTTTTGCTTATTTATGTTCAAATGTCTTCTCCACTTTGCCCTCTAAGAATTAATTTTCATAGGGTTTTTTTTTGACATACAGAGGCTTTAGATTTTCTTTAGTCACATTAATTTTTTAATTTACAGTTTCTGAATTGGTTGTCATGCTTGGAAAGCCTTTCTCCATGCCAAAGTCATATGAATTGTCATCTAAACTTTGTTTCATTTCCTTCCTTCTTTTCTTCCCCCTTCAACTCTAATTCATCTATAATTTATTTTGGTATGTTATATTAGGCAAAACTTTAATTTTACCTTTTCTCAAAAGAGTTACCCAATGGCCCCTTATTATTTATTGAATAATCTTTTTCTTTCTTATTTGAAATGTCACCTTTACCATACATGAAATTCTTATATGTACCAGATCCTGTTCCTTGCCAACATCCTGCCCCTGCCCTGTTTTTAATTCTGAGATTTCCACCCTAAGAAACCCCAGTCCTGGATCAATTCAACTCTCTCCTCTCCTTGCTTCTCCTCTCTGGCTGCAGAGAGCTACTGAGGAAATTCAATCCCACTGGTTGGTGCTGCTCCAGATTCACTGTCCGCAGCGTCAGCTGGGTCTTCAGGGCCAGAAATTGACCAAAGAATCACACCAACAAATGAAGGTTCTCAAGGACATAGTTCCATGGCAGTGGACAGCAAAGGGTTGAGGAGTGGAGGTAAAGGTGTTGGAGAGAAACTTCCCAAGAAAGTAACCAATGACTAATGAGGTGAGACCAAAGGATAAGGAGGAGTTGATCAGGCAAGGGAAGTACATGCCAAAGGGCTCCATGCATACTTATGAAAAATTGTGAGGGTTGCTAGGCAGGTGCTCAGAGTCACAGCACCTCTCTGGGGTCCCAACCCAGGCTCAGCTCATAGCTGTCCAGGCCATAGTCACTGAGTAATGACAAAAGGAAAGATGTGAGCTCTCCATCAGTAGCGCCATGAGTAACTGCAGCTCTTCTGCCCTATGACCTGTTCTGCCCATATATGATACCAACATGACAGCATTTGACCACGGATTCCCCGGACTTTCTAAGCGTTAACAGCTCTTGTTGAAAGACTCATTATGATTTTCTGTGGCAGAGAGGAGGGATGTCGGTTTACAAGGCAAACAGGGCTTTCACGTGTGTTTGGGCAGGGCCCTTCTGTCCTCTGCCTCCTGTTTTCAGGTGAAGGGACTTGCATGAGAGCAACACTCCCAGCCTCTAGGCCCCCTCCCCTGCCCTGGAGATGGAGTGAGTTATCTGATTGGAAGCTGACATGCATTGGCCCACATTTTTGAAACGGAAGGAGTTAATCTATCAGAAGCTTGTCATCCTCCTTCTCTGTCTCACCGAGGACAGGTGTTGGGTTGCTATCATGAGTATGGGTCCGTTCCTGACATGAACTTTGCCTGTGTGGGCTGTCCCAAGGTCTGGCCAGGGGCAGCACGGAGGGGGCATATACAGGGAGTGGTGGCACATTCTTCCTACTGTGGATCTAAAGCCACGTTCTCCAGTCAGCGTGTCAGTGATAAAGCTGCTGGGTGAAATCTCTGACCATCTGTTTCCGGTGTCTTATATTTACCAGTTGCTTCTGTACTTGGGAGAGAAAAAAAGTAGTATTTTTTATTGATCCCCTAAAACCTGTAGGACACACACTCAAGGCTTTGGTACTAAATCAACTTCTCTAGCTCTAATGTAGGTAGAGACATCTTAGAACACAAGATCAATGCCCACCCCTCTCTCCATCCCTCTGCTTGGGAAGCAGTGGGGAAGCTGGGTGGAAGACTTGGAGACCTCAATGTAACGTTCCAAGACAACTTGAGTAAACTCCGTACTTCTAAAGTCCACACTTTGCAAACTGGGAAATATCCATGTGGGCGGTCATGTCTTTGCTTATCTTTATTTATTTTAAAAATAGTTGTCTTGGATCCCAGAGCTTACATTTTTTGAATCTACTGCAAAGCTCTGGTATGGACCCTGCTGTGCAAAAGACACATGGTAGGGACGTTGCCTGTAGAAGTGGGGCATCTTCTTAAGGGACTTGAGGGAAAGGTAGACCATAGGCCTTCTGAGGCCTTAGTCATCATTTATGGCCGGGATGCTGATGTGTCTGAGAAATAGCAGGACTGCTGCTGCCAAACAAGAGTGAATTTATAAGCAAGTGGGGCATTGCTGTGCCCATGTCAAGCACTGAGCAAATCAAGTGTGATGTTAAATATCGAATATCACAGGCCTTAGCCAAGCCTCCTCTTCCTTCTGTCTGCATTCAGACAGACCCCATGCAATCCTTTATGCAATATGTATGTATTTGGGGAGAAAGCACCTCTAATGCTCACAGGGTCTGAGTATCCATTTTAGCTTTTTGAATTCAGAGTTAAATATGTAATTTGTTTTCTGAGGTGTAATCTTTGATGGGGATGTGCACCTTGCCTATAAAATGTTTGTAGGTATGAAATGTCCTTGGAGGTCAACTGGTCCTGTCTCTTTTCTAGGAAAGAAATCCCCTCTGTCTAACTTCTATTCAAGGTCAAGAAACAAAAAATCCAACTCAAAATAGCACAAACAATAAAGGGATTATTTTGCTTTTGTAAATTGAAGACCAGAAGTAGAGGGATGGGCTGCAGGGCTAGTTTGATCAAGTGGCTGAGAGAGGAAATTAAGAACACTGTTTCTTGCTATTTCTATATTCTGACTCTATCATCTTGAGAGCATCATCCTAAACCATTGTGTCCCTCACAGTGGCACAATGGCTGCAGCAGTTCCTGGCCTCACATGTGTACACCATACCTTCTAGCAGATGAGAGAGCATCCTCTCCTAGAGTGCTCTCAGAAAGGGTAGCAAGAAATTTTATTTTTCTGAAGCTCCTCACCTTATGGCCCAGAGATCTGAACTGAGTTACGTGCACACGGGAACGCTATGAACAGACTGGCTCAAGCAAGCATGTGGCAAAGGGTTTGTGATTGTCGTGGTTGGCTTAGGCCAAAGAGAATCCACCCTTGGAACATTTCAGTCACATGGCTGCTACTCAGTGGGGTGTGGGTAAGGAATAGTTGTTGAGGACATTACCACGTGGCCTACCACACCCTCTCTGGCAAGCCTGTAAGAGGGCCACCCAGCTTTCAGTTCTGTGGATGGAAAGCACATCAGTACGATGGCAGCTCATGGTACCTTCTTGTGTGAGATATGAGCTGCCCAAGGAATCTACTCCCATCTCCCCCGTCTGCCACCTCACAGAACAAGGCCAGTGCCTCCTTCAGGAGATGGCTCTTCTTTCTTCTGAACAGAGGAGGGGTGGGAGATTGCATTTGCAGGCAGCAGGAGGAAAATGAGTTGACTATCTTTCTTCTGTCCATGCCTTCCTCAGGGCTCTGCCTCAACAAGGCCACTCTCTGAGCAGTGTTTTAGATCAGGGGCTGTGACAAAAAGAGGAAGAGTAATGATACCCTCGCAGAGGGTGGAGAAGGTCTCTAAGAGGTTTGTCTTTAGGATGATCTTGTGGTTGCTCGTTCCAGCACAGGCTGCCCCTTTTGGATACGGCACGTCCTACCTGTGCTCATGTTTGGGTGGGAGCTGCTGTCCCAGTGCTGGCTTAGAGTGTGTGGGATTGTGTTGTATTTAGACATTATTAATTGCCCTGAAGGTCAAATCTCACCTGGCCTCACATGTGTCTTAGGAGCAGAAGACCTCTGAAACATAAGTACTGTAATTTAAGTGACAAAATAAGCCACTGCTTGCCCCAAATATCAACACACTGACCTAAATGTATGCCTTACTCCGTATGCTAATACTGAAGTATGCAATTAAGCCATGGGAAAATAATGGTGCAGATAAACTTATTCCAGCCTTCACTCTTCATTTCTATTTCGTCCAGCCTTCACTCTTCATTTCTATTTCGTGCTTATTGCATTAGAAGAAGCTCCCTAGCTTGATAGCTAGGGTAACTGCTAGACAGTAAACTCCTTGTGAGCAGAGATCATTTTTATATGAGTTTGTATCCTAGCACTTAGCATCTGGGACGTAGTAGATGCTCAATAACTGTCGAAGAGAGGCAGAAAAGAATGAAGGGAGGAAATAAGGGGGTCTCTATTTTGTTTCTTTGCCTCAAGGCACTACTAGCTTTTGGCCATTGAACACAATTTTAGCTTTTGTTTTAAAGTAGGCACTCTCGAAAGTGTCAAAGAAGCTTTTTGTTAATATTTATTTACTTTTTTTCCCTTTAAAGATAGTTCTTCATTTTCTTTCTTTTTTTTTGATTTTATAGAAATTTACAAAGTATTAATGTAATAAAACCACCTGGGCTTCCTCTCTCCTGTTCCTATCAAACATCTGTGGAGATATATAAATAGAAAAGCATCTCCCCCAGCTTCAGGAACTCAGGATAAAAATTAAGCATGTGTCAGAACCTGGGAGGAGCTGGTACTAAATGTAACTGCAGCGGGGCCGGATTAACAGCTAATTCCTCTGTGCCTGTTAGTGTAAAACAGTCCTGACGCAGTGAGAAATGCCTTGGCTGGTCCCCAGCTTTGCCAGCAGGACTAACCACCGGTCTCTGCCTCTGGCTCCCCAGCAGCACGGCAGCGCCTACCCCTGCCAAGGGACATTCTCTTCAGCAGAGGATGATGCCAGGGCTAAGATGAAGGAAACAGCACTAATCTCCCCATTAAGCTTCCTCGTGGCTTCATGCACAGGCAAGACTTGACACCCAGAACAGTATTCTGCTTTCCTGCCTCTTATTTTCTGAAACAACATCCCTTGCTTGCAAGAAGGCATTCGTCCCCTGATGTGCTGAGTTGCAATTCTCGGTGGCCTGGAGAACCGGGATGGGGGTCGCTGGCATAGGACAAAGAGCAGGAAACTTGCCCTCAGCCTCAGGCAGGAAAGGGGGTGCAGGACACCCACAAAGCCTCCCAAAGGGGAGCCTTCAGGGGCCAGGGACAACCCGTGCACACTGGCCACTCTCCACTCTGTGACACTCTTCATTAAAGGATGGCACACCAGAAAACAGTGTGCATGCAGGCAGCGTTAGAAGACACATGATGCTGAAGACAGAAAAAACAAAGCAAAAAGCTTTCTCTAAAATATAATTCATCTATTGTTGTAGAAATTAAGTTCTGAGGGGGCAGACTCTTTTTCATTCACTATTTTATACCAGCTCCTGGTGCTGGGTTTGACACATACTAGTCACTTAATAAATACGTTTTGAAAAAAGAATGCCACACCAAAACAGTTCACAAAGTACCAACTTTGTATTTTTAATAAATGGCAAAAAAAAAAAAATCATTTCCTCTATTAAAAAAGATTAGGCCATGAAAAGTAAGGAAGGTAATGTCCGAAAAAGCCTTTGGACCGACAAAGACGACCCTGCTGAGCCATGACGTTAAGATGTGGGTTCTGGCCGGGCACAGTGGTTCTGGCCAGGCACGGTGGCTCACGCCTGTAATCCTAGCACTCTGGGAGGCCGAGGCAGGTGGATCGCTCAAGGTCAGGAGTTTAAAGCCAGCCTGAGCAAGAGTAAGACCCCGTCTTTACTATAAGTAGAAAGAAATTAATTAGCCAACTAAAAATCTGTATAGAAAAAATTAGCCAGGCATGGTGGCACATGCCTGTAGTCTCAGTTACTTGTGAGGCTGAGGCAGGAAGATCACTTGAGTCCAGGAGTTTGAGGTTGCTGTGAGCTAGGCTGACACCACGGCACTCTAGCCTGGGCAACAGAGTGAGACTCTGTCTCAAAAAATTAAAAAGGATGTGGATTCTGATTCAGTGGGTACGGGGTAGGCCTGAGATTCCCCATTCCTTCCCTCGGGAAACTTAGAAACTTGCACATTGAATCGAGAGGACTGAGATGTTTCAGAAGCAGCTTCATGCAGGAAGCATTATTTCTGCTCCCATCTCTCAGCACCAAGATGGACAGCGACATCCATGAGTCTCAATGATGTGCCCGGGTGGAAGCCAAATGTATGCAGAAAACAATGTATACTTGCTTTCACATACAAAGGAAATGATGTTCATGGGCAGCCTCGCTACTCTGAAACAAAAGCTTTTCATCATGCCTTGATTAAAGGTGAGGCACTTTCTTAATCTGGATCCATCCACCGAACAGCTGAACAAATCCCAGTTTGGAAAATTATTGCCAAATGTGGAATCTCCCTTGCCGTGCTGGTCCTGCAGTTTGGTTGGAGTTCTGCACTTGGGACAGATGGATGTTCGGGAAATAACTTTGTTTCCCTGAATGTTGCCGACCCTGGGACTGGTGCGTGATTATTACCAAAACCACGGCTAGCAAACGCTTTTGCAAATTATGACTCATTCCCCTGAGCCGACTCTTCACAATGTCTGCTCAGCCGTACCCGTCCTGATCACTCCTTTTGTCATCTGACTTGCAGACGGGTGCCTGATCTCCTTTGATATACTGTACATGACATCCTAACAAACCCTTCTCTTTAATCAAAGGAATCAGACATATGCCACCGTCAGAAGTCGGGGTGGGGCAAACACAGAGCAGATGTGTTCCTGCAGGTCAGATGGAATGAGTGGATTTGGAACATACACTTGGCATAATCTTTAAATTAACCCGAGGATCTAATTTTAAAATAAAACCCCACATTTTTCAGAGGACAGAGACGTCGTATCCAGCAGCTTTGAGCAGCAGCAAGAAGACAAAAATTCTGAGACAACTTTTCACAAAATCCATTTAGAAGTATAGCATTATGTGTGGAAATTCTTAGGCCAAAGGGTCTCATCTTTTTAAATATCTAAAGAAAAAAAAACACTTCCACATTCAAATACCAAAAGAGATATAGCTCTATGGATGTTAAAGCAGCCTGTGAATAAAAACGAAAATGCTACTTGCCTACACATATTAATGTTAAAAAATCATCTTGCCAGATGTACATTCACAGGAGGATAGAAGTAAGTTAGAATTTTTTTCCTAAGAGTTCAGCAGAGCTATTTTCTTTCCAAAGGGAAATAGGTGCTCAACAAAGGGTCTGCAATGATGGACGTGCTCAAGAAGTGCTGGGATGACGCAGATGTTGAGCCGGGGGTTGGATTGATTATCTAGGAGGGTTCCATTTAGGCCTGAGACGTCTGAGATTCTGTGTCTGACACATCCTCCTGTTCCCTTCACTCCAGCTCAAGGCTGCTGCACGTGCTGAGGAAGGGCCACGCTGTCTGTGACTATCTGGGTCCACCGTCCTCCCATGTAACCTGCCTGTCCTGGGCCCTGGTCTGCCTGCCCAGCCTGTTCACAGCCACCCCTGTGCTGCCCTCTACTGGCTTGTTACCCAGACTACCTGCCTCCTCCCTGCCCTTCCCTTCAGCCATCAATGTCTGCTCTGGCAAGGAAGAGACCAGTCAAGCTGCTTGCCTAGAAGTCCTCTCCCTTATCTGTAAATTGGCTCCTTATTTTCATTATTTTCCTCTCTAGGAAACAGGGTGATGAAATAGAAAATACTGTATTCTTTGTTTCTATATATTTGAATCCTAGCTCTTCTACTCTCTGTCTGGTGACCTTCAGAAAACTTAGGCAGTTTCTCTGAGCCTCTTTGTTAGCTCTGTTATTTATGCGTCTTTTCAGTGTGTATTGCGCTTGCACTCCATGTCAAGCACTGAGCTAGGTTTGGAGGATGTGACGGCCAGCCTGCCTGGGAATGCTTTCCTGGGAAGGCTGTGCTCAAGCTGGAACCTAAGAATAAGTAATGGTTCACTTAGCTTAGACAGTGGTGCTGTTCTGGGCAGGGGAGTAGGGAGTGAAGACCACGTTGGGTATAAGTGACTGGGAGAGGGACAGAGGGCCAGCAGAGTGAGGGACTGCATGGCACAAGACGAGGCTGGAGAGGAAGGCAGGGTGGCAGGGTGGGCTGCGGGGGACTGTCAGGTTTCACAGGCCATGGGAAGCAGGTTAATCTTCCTTCAAGGAGCAACGAGAAGTCCTGAAGCCTGTTAAAGTTGGTGATGTGGCAGAGATCAGTTTGTATTTTGAAAGGCATACTTTGTCCCTGTGCAGAGACTAGATTCTTTGACTTGAGTGAATGACAGAACAAATGACATGAGTTAAACAGTTTTCCAGAGACAGAGGGACAGAATACTAATACAGCTGTGGTTGGTAGGACCGGAATGCACAGTGTGTGTCATGGAGTTTGGGTGGAAGAAATGGAAAGAGAAGCAGTTGGTTCAGAGGAGAAGCCTTTGCTACATTCACTTGGGGTAACAGGCAGATTAGCTGTGCAGCATGTATTCTTTTTTCCTCCTTAAGCAAAATTGAGGAGAGTCACTTCTACCACATAGAAGCGCTTCCAGATTATAAAACTGTTTCAAGAAAATATAAAACAGTTTGCTAATATGGTAAAATGCAATATAGGTTTCTAAATACTGCTAGAACCATAAGACTTGTCTGAAATTAAGAAGCATCTGAATGATTGTAAAAAGAAAAACCATTCAGAATGGAAGGGAGGGGGCAGAGAAAGGACAATAATCTTTTTTTCTGTGACTCTCAATCCAGAGTCCCCTCGCTGCTGCCATTTCTATCTCATAAGCAGCCCCCTGGGACCAAAATTATAAATAAGAGAATACAAACTCTCAATGCTCAATTACTTTGTAGACAAGATGACACCTGAAGCTTTGGATTGGGGTGGGGGACCTGGCCATACATTTTCCAGAAGACCACGGTCAATAGTGGGAAATGCCTGCTGGCAGGAAGCTTTTAAATTACTGAGACCATTAGACACAGCAGACATGATGTGAGCAAACATCTCTCAAAATACGAATGGATAATGGAACCTATGAAAGGAAGGATCAATGAGGCATTGTAATTTGCAAATACAGAGAGATGGGCAGATGCCTAGGGAGATGGTAGAACACTGGGATTATACCTCACCCAGGTTTTTACAAAAGCCTTGAATGGGGACCAAAGAGATTGGCTATAAAGTATAGCAGTTATAAAATATCTAAAATCTATAAGATTTCAGTTTAAGACAGTGGTTCTTAACCAGAGGCAATTTTGCCCTGAGGGGACATCTGGCACTATCTAGAGACATGTTTGTCATGACCAGTGGGGAGTGAGGTACTTCTCCTGTCTGGTGGGTAGAAGCCAAACATCCTACAGTTGGCAGAACCCCTTCCACTCCTGTCACAAGAGAGAATTATCCAGCCTAAAATGTTGACAGTATCAGGGTTGAGAACCCCTGGTGTAAGAGGAAAAGTGCATGAAAGATACAAAAAGGGGCCCAAATCCATAGCTCCTTGAAATAAACTATGTGCTCTACAGCATGAATGTTGGCCCTCCTAAGGAAGAGGGAGAGAAACTGCAAAACTCCTGCTGTAAAACTTGCCTTCAAGATGAAGCTAGAAAAAAAGTCTGGGACTCTCAGGCAGTCCCTACCACTGAATTACGTAGTTCCCCTTGGTCACAGTTTTTGGTGCTAGCTGGCTCTGATAAAATCAGTTCATTTGTGAGAATGTAGAGTGCATAGTGAAGTCATTGAGAAAAGTGTATTAATAAAACACAAAGAATGTTGTCAGTCTATGTGGGCTGCTGCAAATCTCTTGGATCCAGGTCCAAAGGCAGACTAGAAAGTGACAAGTGCTGAGCTACTGCATTATCCTGATTCCAAGACAAGTTGCCCGCTGGGCCGTGCTGCTGGAAAGGCCCGCTGCTCCTTGCGGGTTCTGGAGCCCAGCCCGGGCTTGTGACAAGCCCACTCTTCACCAGCACCTGTCAGGGAGTCTGCCAGCACCACCTCTGACAGCTCTAGCTTTTTACTGTGTCTATTTTACCACATAAGAAAGACTCACCTGTGTTCGCAAGTCACAAAATAAATTAGGATTTGGAACAGTAGAGAATTTTGTCTTGATTCAAACACATTTTTAAGTTTTTAGATGCCCATGAATCAGCTGTCTGATTTCTTTGCCTGCTGTTTAGAAGTGGTTTATCTCCACTTTCCTTCTTAGCTCAGAATCGTACCTACATCTTTCTAAGACTATTCTCACACCTGATTCTGAATTGGGTCTCTCTTGGCCTTGTCATATCAACTGTTCTCTTTTCTGTAACTTCTCTTGTTCCTTCTTCTTCCTTGGCTTTTTTCATTCTGTCTATCAACAAACCTAAACCCCCAACCCTAAAAACCAAACACAGCAGAAAACTGCCTCTGTCTTGATCAATGGCATCCCCTTGAGTTGTGTGACCTGCTGTACTGTAGTTACCTTACTGAGTTGATATAAAGATTACATGATTTAATACCTATAAAACTCAAAACAATGCTTAGCACATAAGTGGTCAATAAATGTTAACTAGCTATTATCATTTAAATGACTGTGCTCAACATCAATCCTTGCAACACATTTTTCTATTTCTGGGTTGCTGCTTTTGACTTATCTCCTGGGAGCTATAATTCCTAAGGTTTTGCTTGCATGCTTGAGAATGTTGCTCTATTGCTTTTTTACTTGGAGGACATCTTGGCTGGTTATAAAACTCTAGTTACCTTTCCATTTATTATTTCATTTTCTTTATTATTCTTTGCTTTTATAGACATTTCTCACTAAGTGTTGCTGTGGCAAAATGTGAGGTCAGCCTGATTCCCCGTTCTCATCCATGTTTATCATTGCCTTTTGCCATATGGATCCCTGTAAGATTATTCATAATCTCAGTTTATTCTCTTCACCAAGGTATGTCTTGATCATTCTACATCATTTTCTCTCTTTGAGCTCTTTGCTTTTCAAGAGTTATGTCTTAAATTCAGGCAAGATATTTTCTTGAATATCTTGACTTTTTTTCTGTTCTTTTTTTAGGAATACCAAATTAGTTATATGTTTGATTTCCTTTGCTTTCCAGATCTATATTTCCCCAATAATTTTAAATATCCTTATTTTTTTCTGTTTAATTTTGAATGATTTTCTTAAACTTATCTACATGAAACTGACCATATTTTCAGCATATTTTACATTTTTTTTTAAAGACAATCTCACTCTGTTGCCCGGGCTAGCGTGCCATGGCGTCAGCCTAGCTCACAGTGGCCTCAAACTCCTGGGCTCAAGTGATCCTTCTTTCTCAGCCTCCCTAGTAGTTGGGACTACAAACACGCACCACCATGCCCAGATAATTTTTTCTATATATTTTTAGTTGTCTGGTTAATTTCTTTCTATTTTTTCAGTAGAGACAGGATCTCGCTCTTGCTCAGGCTGGTCTCGAACTCCTGAGCTCAAATGATCCACCCGCCTCGGCCTCCCAGAGTGCTAGGATTACAGGCGTGAGCCATCACGCCCAGCCTTTACATGGTTTTGAATGGCTCTTCTTATTTTTTCTTTCATTTCTTTCCTAAGGTCTGCAACTAACTTTTCATCTCCTTCAGTTGTCTTACCATCTTCACCTTGAAGTCTTCTATCTCTTGCATCTCTTCTTTTGAGTCTGTTTCTTTTGAGATAAATCATATTGTTCCATAATTTTATTGAAATAATAAGACACTATACATATAAACTCTTCCTTTATGTCTGTGGATTATTTCTATTATGATTTAATTTGCATTTTTATGCAAAGATCCAGTTTATGTTTCATTTTCTTTGTGGTTTTCTAATTACTACAATATAGTAGAAAGTTTTAAGGTCTTCAACTTCTTCTTACTTAATTTTTTTTTGTTTTTGCACTTGGGCAATTCTCCCTGAGCTGTCAGCATTTGGGAGTTTGGGGTCCTTCACAGTCCTTGAAGTCCCAGTTTCCCTCTGTTGTGATCTGTCCGTGATTGTCCCTCATCTCCCTTTGAGCCTGCTTTCCTTCAGAATCCTTGTCTTCCAGTTGGCTAAATTGTCAACTTAAGGTGTAGGAATGATCCATGGCATTGAACTATGATCCTCTAGACCTGCAACTCTATCTCAAAGGGTCTTTTCACAGTGATGATCTAAGAGGCACATTGTAATGATATGTATAGGAGATTCCCCTCGGGAATAAGGGACTCATTTGTTTAGTTGCTAGGAGTGCTGCTGGCACCTTGTTTGGAGAGAATTGTGTCACCCAAGGTTATGCCTTCTTCCTAGGGAAGCTCACACCCAGTGACTAGTTGATGCAGGAATATGAAGGTCCAACTCTCTGGCCTGGAGTCAGGACTCTTTGAAGGGCCATCCCGGCTCCAGAGATCCACGCGGGAAGAACTGAGGTCTTTGTCATTACAACATTACAGGTCAATTCCTCTCTGCCCAATCCTCCAGTCCTGCTTCCTTCTCTTCCCTCCCCAGGTGTTGATCTCTGTAACCCTCGCTAAGAAAGGTCCCACATTTGCAGCTCTGTCTCAGAGCCTGCTTCCCTGGAGACCCAACTGGAAACTCTCATGAGCTGAGATGTGTGTTGACTCTTAGCAGGCTCTCTTGTCTCCATTCAGATTTTACAGATTTGTATAGCTTTGGCTCATTAAAGAGATTTCTTCTCTATTTTTTCCATGAGTTTGGAGGCATGGGAATGGAATAAGTTTCATTCTTTATATATTTGAGAAGGATCCAGAGTCAAAAGAACTAATTTTTAAAACTTTTTATTTTTGTATAATTTCAAATTTTCTAAAGAGAGTAGCAAAAAAGGTACAAAGAACTTCTGTCTACTCTTTATCCAGATTGACCACTTGCTTGTATTAATATATTGCTTTTATCATTCTCTCTCTTTCTCTCTGCATATGTGTGTGGGTGTGTGTATACATACATACACATACACATACATATGTATCATATATATACTTATTATTATTTGAGCCATTTGAGCGTAAGTAGCAGACTTTGGCCTCCTTATTCCTAAATACATCAGTGTGTATTTTCTAAGAACCAAGACGTTCTCTTTCATAATCACAGTACAATGATGACAATTGAGAAGTTTAACACTGATATGGTATGACATATGGATATGACATATCATGTCAATCCACAGTCCTCATTCAATTTTGTCAGTTGTCTCAATTATGTCCTTTATGCTATTCTTTCCTGGTCTGGAATCCAGTTCAGATCATTCTTTGTATTTAGTAGTCATGGATCATTAGTCTCTTTAATCTGTTACAGTTTCTCAGTCTTTTTCTGCCTGTCATGACTTTGACATTTTTGAAGGGTAGAGGTCAGTTGTTTTATATTGTGTTCCTCCGTTTGTGTGTTTTTGGTGTTTGCTCATGATTATATTTAGGCTTTTCATTTTTGGTAGACATGCCACAGCAGTGATTTTGTGTTATTGTCTGTGTTATGTTAGGAGGGACAGGATGTCAGTTTGTCCCAATTTTAGTGATGTTATCTTTGTTTAGTTGGCTAAGAAAGTGTCTACCAAGTTTCTTCTCTATAAAGTTATTAATTTTCCTTTTGTAATCTATGGGAGGTATTTTGAGAATATGTAAATATCCTGTTACTCCTCAAGCTTTCATCCACTAATTCTGGCATCCACTGATAACTGGAAAACTCTGTCTTTCATTCCTTCCATGTGTATCATTTCTTTTATGTCGAAGGGAGAACTGTCTATATATATTTACTTACATCAGAGTGGCCTTGTGGATTCTGACTCAGTGGGTTGTATTTCATCTAATTGACCCTCAAATCGTTCCCTCATGATTATTTAGTTTGATTCCCAAGTTGTTCAAGATTTGGCCAGTGGGAGCCTCTTCAGGTAGGCTCCTGTGTCGTTTAGACATGTTCCCACATATTTAGAACACATCCCTGCTTTCTAGTGCAACAAGATATTTCAAGTCCATGTCGTATGCTCCCTATCCCAACCCTAGAATCGGTTCTTTCTCCAAGTAGCCATTATCTTTTTAGTGAAGAATGGCATTTAGAAATAAGAATCTGGGCACTGAGTGTGTTCATTGTGACTAGGCCCTCTCAATTGTCAGGGCCAGAAGAGCTATCTATTTATCTATCTATTTATTGTATTTAGACTTATGTTTAGATCAGTTTATAAATTAAAAGCCATATATTATAGGACATTCATACTGATACTTCTGTTTCAATCTAGCACTACAAAGATTTGTTCTAGTATTCTCCCTTTCCATATTTGTAACTCCCTTCTCCATCAGTGAGAAATTTGGCTTCCATTATCCTCAATAAATTTACTCATTTGCTCCAGGTTAGAACTCAGAAAGTAGCATCTGAATTGCTAACATATTCCACTGTGAAAAAGAAAACCTACTAACTAGAATTAAGTATGTGTTTAAAGGTCTTTTTCATTTTTAGGTAAAATTTACATATATCAAAATGCATAGATCTCAATGGCTGGGCTTGGTGGCTCATGCCTGTAATCCTAGCATTTCGGGAGGTGGAGGCAACAGGACCGTTTGAGGCCAGGAGTTCAAGACTAGCCTGAGCAAGAGCGAGATCCTGTCTCTACAAAAAATAGAAAAATTAGCTAAATGTGGTAGCAGACACATTTAGTTCCAGCTACTTGAGAGGCTGAAGTAGGATCACTTGATAGGCTGAAGCCTGAGAATTTGAGGTTGCAGTGAGCTGTGATGATGCTGCCTCTGCAAGTAGCCTGGATGACAGAGCAAGACCCTATCTCAAAAAAAAAAAAAAGTATTTCCATCAGCCCAGAAAATTCTCTCATGCCTCCTTTTATTAAATCCCTGTGCACCAAGGGTGACTACTATCCTGAATTCTATCACTACAGAGTAATTTTGCCTCTCCTTGAGCTTCATGTAAGTGAAAAATATAGTATGTGCTCTTTTGCACCTTGCTTCATTAACACAACATAATATTGTTGAGGTCCATCCATGTTGTGGCATGTATCAGTTGTTATAATACATTCATTTTTATAACTGAGAAGTAGTCCATTGTGTGACTATATTAAAATATGCTTATCCATTCTCCTATTTATTGGTGGACATTTGGTTGTTTTTGGCTATTATAAATAAAGTTGCCATACACATTCATGTATAAATCTCTGTGAGGAAAAATGTTTTCATTTTGCTTGAGTAAATATAATACCCAACACATCATAGATGGTTGTATGTTTAGCATTATAAGAAACTGACAAACCATTTTTGAAGTAGCTGTTTGGCTGTATCTTCCTACCTGCCATGTAGGAGAGTTCCAGTTGCTCCACAGTCTTGCCAACATTTGGTGGCTGTACATCATTTTCATTGCAGCCATCCTGGTTATGAGATGGGATCTCATGACTTTCACTTGCATTTCCCTGATGACAAATGGTGCTGAGCATATTGTCATGTGCTTATTGGTCATTTGTGTATCTTCTTTTATCAAATGGCTGTTGAAATTTCTTGCCTATGTTTAATTGGGCTGTTTGTCTTTTCATTATAGATCTGTAGGAGTTCTTTATATACTCTGAATACAAGTCTGTGGTCAGATATATGTATTGTGCTATTGTCTCCCAGCCTGCAATTCTCCTTTTCATTTTCTCAGTGGTGTCTTTTGATGAGCAGATTATTTTGATTTTGATGCTGTCCAGTTCATCAAAATTTTCTTTCATGTTTAGTGCTTTCTGTGTCCTTTCTAAGAAATCTTTGCCTATTTTCCCATTTTTACCCTAGAAGCTTTATAGTTATAGCTTTTATGTTTAGCTCTATAATCAAGCTCAAATTAATTTTGTGTGTGGTGTGCAGTAGGGGTCAAAGCTCATTTTTGCCCTGTTGGTTTATCCTATTGTTTCAGCTCCATTTATTGGAAGACTTTCTTTTCCCCCATTGAATTGCTTTGGTGCCTTGGTTGAAAATCAATTGTCTTTATATGTGTGGGTCTATTTCTAGACTCTCTATTCTTTTCCATTAACCTATTTCTCTGTTATCACACTACTACCACATTCTCTTGATTATTGTAGCTTTAGAGTAAATTTTAAAATCATGTAGTGTGTGTGTTCTTAAGCTTTGTTCTTTATTTTCAAGGATGCTTTCACTATTCTAGGTCCTTTTTGCATTTCTACATATATTTTATAATCAACTCATCCATTTCTACAAAAAATGCCCTTGGGATTTTGATTGGTATTAATCTATAGATTAATTTGGGGGAAAATTAAAATCTTAATAATAATAATATGTCTTCTGTGTCAACTTGATGTAATCTTGAGTTAGACTTTGACCCTTTGAAATTCTTTCCCTCAATATATACATGCATATATGTATTTATGTGTGTATACATGTGTTGGACAGCTCTTGCCAGTAGAAAGATCTTTGCTTTACTTCCACTGGGCTGAAAAACATAACTCTAACCTCTAGCAGTTGGATAAGAGTGGGGGATCAGAAGCAGGGAAGTTATGTTGATAAGCCGATTCCGGCAAGAGTTGGCAATAAGGATGATTAGGAGAGAGGTATGGGTTCCTTTGTACTTGCAGGCAGCACAGGCAGGCTTTCCTGGATGTTGGTCCAATGTGGATCATGGCACTGGTGGGAAAAGGATGGCTAGAAATGGGGAGAACCATCCAGAGCTAATATTATGCAGTGCTTGAGGGAGAGAGAAATTGCATAAGTTCAGGCCAAAGTCACTGGTCATTTGTGAAAGCTGATGGGAAAAGTCAGATAGACAGATACATCCCATATAAATATATCTTCCCCAAAGTAGCATATGTCCCATTGAGGGCCAGGCTGAGTCTTTGGGTCTGAAAGATAAACAGACTTTCATTTCTCTGGGTTGGTCACTTGTATGGATATTTTACTGTTGCATAAAATATCAACACCATTTACATAATCCAAAAATAGCTACCATTTATTGGGTACTCATTCTGTACCAGGCCCGACACTACCATTTTACACACGTTTCATTTTCACAACAACCTTTCAAGATAGGTGATATTAGCTATAATTTGCAGATGAAGAAATTAAGGATTTGAATGGTGAAGTGGACCAGGACCACATAGCTAGCAAATGGGAGAGCCCTTGCTGTAACCCCTACACCTCCCAGTCTCTCTGTAGTATTGATCTATATTCACTTTGAATCTCACCGTCTTAATGCCCATGAGACCATATCATCCTGGGGGAAGCCCCACTGATGTATAATTTACCCTCTTGGCAACTTCTCTTCCCTATAAATCCAGACCAAGGCCAGGGTGAGCTCCTCTGTCAGCTTCTGTCTCCACCGTGCCTTAATTAGCCCAATGGAGATGGAACACCATGGCCATCAGGGCTGGAAATTAGACTTGGGAAATCCCTGGTGGTGCCAGGCCATTATTACCCAGCCCGGGCTTGCTTCTGGGCTTTTAAGTGCATTAGAGCACTCTGCATTGACTTGACTGGCTGCTTGTGCTGGCTGACTTGTCAAATTACCTCTCATTTGTACAGCTCACCTGATGTTGTTGAAGCACTTTCCTGGCATTGGGAGCCGCTGGTTCATCCTAAGGGATCTGGGGACTGGGCCTAGTTTTACAGGTGGAGAAGCCGAGTCCTGGCTCTATTGAGTAAGTGTGTAGTTGGTCTCCTTCTAATGCTTAATGTTTGTAGCCGTAGTGATTTTTTTCATGAGGATAGATCTAAGGTTTCAGTCTGGCAGTTTAATGAGCCTCTGAGTGATGCTATGTTTAGGGTATCAGAGTGAAGCAGAGAGAGGACTGATTCATTATTGAACATGGGCTCTGTAGACCACCCAAAGAAATATCCTGGATTTGGGGGTTGACAGCCATTCTCTCAGTTATCTGGAGTCACAGACTGATGATCGAAAGCTATACAGCTGTCCACGTCACTCTGATAGAAGTGGTTTACTTGAGAGGCTGCTCAAGGGTGACTGCAGAACCAGTCTTGTAACTTCACCTTAGATCAATGCTATGTCCCCACTTGGTAGGGGGAGGGGCTAATTAAAGGAGAGAGGCAACACATCCATCCGCCGACCCATCAGTTCATCCATCTGTCCATTCATTTACTCATTCCCACAGCCCATCTCTCCTATACTTTTTTTTTTTTTTTTTGAGACAGAGTCTCACTTTGTTGCCCAGGCTAGAGTGAGTGCCATGGCGTCAGCCTCGCTCACAGCAACCTCAATCTCCTGGGCTCAAGCGATCCTTCTGCCTCAGCCTCCCGAGTAGCTGGGACTACAGGCATGTGCCACCATGCCGGGCCAATTTTTTGTATATATATTTTTAGTTGGTCAATTAATTTCTTTCTATTTTTGGTAGAGACGGGGTCTCGCTCAGGCTGGTTTCGAACTCCTGACCTTGAGCAATCCACCCATCTCGGCCTCCCAAAGTGCTAGGATTACAGGAGTGAGCCACCACGCCCGGCCTCTCCTATACTTTTTGATTGAGTAACTACTAAGTGCCAGGTCTGGCACTCGATATGCACTTGGGCTGGGGGCAGGTTGGCTGGAGTCTGAAGGAGATGTTCAGCCAGGCAAAGCAGAGTCTCCAGACACCGTTTGGGTAAAAAGAATTCTAACAGGCAGCAGCTGGGGCCCAGGCTTCAATTACTCAGGACACTAGCAGAGATACAGTAAAAATGGGAATCAAAGCAATCTCTGATTGGAGGAGGAGCCCAGAGTTGGCATGGGAATGTCTCACCCTCTGCCAAGGGGAGTGACCTTACTCTAAGTCCCTATACAGTTATGAGAGGGGAACCTGAGGACTTGCCACCCATGCCTGGCACCCTGGACTGTAGGAGCTGAGCTCCAAGTAGGGACACCATGAGACCAGGAAGGGAGTGTGGAAAGGCCAAGGTTGGGGCAGGAGACAGGGGGTCATGGGAAAGACTGTCCAGATTTACTAAATTGGAAAAATATTGCTTTTGGCTGCTGTTTTGTTATGCAGACTCCCCTTTTAGCTAGGTTCGCCCACTTAGCTCTCTGTGAAAGTGAAAACTTCTACTTCAGTAAAGTCCTAATAATTTAGCTACATAAAAGTCATCGTTGGGGGACTATGACAATGCTTTTTCTTGAGCCCTGGCCCTACAGATTTAGATTCAGTAAGTCTAGTGGGGAGGGTGTCTCTGGATGAGGGGTAGCTCAGGAATCTGTATTTTAAACAAGCTCACCAGGAGATTCAGAGGCAGGTAGGGGATCCACAGAGACGTGTTTGGAAACCCTGTCAAATTCCGCTGGCACTCAGCTTCGGCCAGGGCCAGATGCAGAAGGGAGTCCCTGGCATCCAGTCTCAGTCCAGGTTCCTCAAATGGTCTTGCTGCTGCTGCCCCAGGACTGTTACCCAGGCCCCTTGCCTAGGTATTGGCCAGTCTTACGGTCCAGATTCTGTAGGTTGGGTCTTTGCTCTTTGTTCCTCAAATTCTTAGGCCTGGTTCCTTTGACCCAATTGCTTGCCCCCTCTCCCAACACTCCTTGTCATCACCTGCCCTCATTGGTCTCCTGGGACTGGACCACCTGTTGTCCAGATCCATTCTCAGCCCACTTCCCATAACTCCCTCCTAGTGCATGACCAGGGCACATGATATTTGGCTGCAGCTTGTTACAAATGAAACCTTAAGACTGAGAAACTTCTAAAAGCTGCTGATCTGGGAAGACAGAGCTTTCGTACCCAACTTTAAATTGGTGGTGGAAGATAGGAGCTGAAATCTTGTGATAATTCTCTGACTTTTTCTTTTGGGGAACATAGTTAAATTAGAGAACTAAGAGAAGAATAATTATAAAGGGCTTGTGTATTGTGGTTCCTAAATCTAGGAATATGTCAGGACCCCTAGATTAAGACGCCATTTCAAATGAGAAGTTCACGTATTTATGTTGACTCTGTATTTAACATGGAAACGTCCTTTCCTGAAACTCAAAGGCAGAGGCAGCTCCAACAAAAGTTTTAAGTTTGTGAAATTCTTGTCTTGCCCCTCACTTCCCTCTTACAGAACCATTGCTTGGACTTCTCCATAGTCTTTAGGACTCTCTGTCAGATTCTCCTACAAATAAAAAGGGAAGCAACCAAGATATTAGTAACATGGCAACCATTAGCTCCATGTGTAACCACTACCAGGAGCATGTGTGTTTTAAAAGATAGTCTGTAAGAGAAGCTCCAAAAGGCAAAATGCCAAGAGTATAATTTCAGACACAGTAATCTGTGGTCAAGGAAGATATTTTGGGATCCCAAGTCCTTCTGGATTTCCAGAATCCACTGGTCAGTGACCACTGTCCATACACATGGGAACTCTGCTCATGGTGACACGTTAGATGGGCAGAGAGTAGCAAATGACCGTGAGAACTCAGGCTTGCTTTGAAGTAGCAAGATGGGTGTCAGTGGCAGGCAGCAACTTTGATTAGTCGAGAGTGGGCATTTGATTCTGTCTGAGCCAATTAGTCTGTACCACCCTCCTTGCCTCAAGTGATTGGTCAATCCATGGAGACTTGATACAGGTTGGACCAATTAGAGCCCTTCCCTGGGTCACAAAAGCTGCCAGTAGCCATGTTTCAGGGAGCTGGACTGGGAGAAGGAAACTCACGATTGGCAGAATCATGGAGATAGAAGGTGAGACAGAGTCCTCCGCGATTCTCTGGGTCAAACTGAACAGCTTCGGGGCTGTGTTAGTTTGCGGGGCTGCCATAACAAAATGCCACAGAGTGGGTGGCGTCAAACAACAGAAGTGTATTTTCCCACAGTCCTCTACACTGGAAGTCTGAGATTCAGGTGTTGGCAGGGTTGGCTCCTCCTGAGGCCTCTGCTTTTGGCTTGCAGATGGTATATTCTTCCTGCCTTCTTGTGGTCTTCCCTCTGTATGTGTCTGTGTCCACATTTCTTCTCATAAAGATGCCAGTCACATTGGATTAGGACCCATCCTAGTGACCTCATTGTACTCCATTACTGTTTTAAAGACCCTACCTCCAAATACCACCATGTTCTGACGTGCTAGAGATTAGAAATTCAACATATGAATTTTTGGAGGACACGATTCAGCCCATGGCAAGGGCCTAGTGATAAAGCACAGTACACAGATGCTTCCCACATCCACCTGTACTCCAGCCTTTCTCTGGCACTCCAAGGGATCAATGGCTATTGCAAATGGCATCTCTTTTCTTAGTATATTAGTATTTGGATATTGTTGGTGTGTATAATTTCTAGGGTCTTGCTATATTAGGTGTAGAAACACATTGTCTGTGATATAAGCTGCAACTATTTTCCCCGTTTGTCTTTTGTGTTGCCATACAATCTAAAGAATTACTTGTAAAATTATAACTAATTATTTAAAAGTTGCTCTGGATTGTGAATGGTAGTTGAGGTCTCTCTTGTAATGGTGATAATATGAATAAAGTGGCAGAGAGTTTAATGAGATCGGTGTACTTGGAGTCTAAGAATACCAGGCAGAGGGCAGAGACATGGCTGAAGCAATAAACCCTCTCTGGGGCCTTAGTGCACCTTCCCATGGGACACATGCTGCCTACTGCTCCCCTCTCTGTCCCCAAGCCCACACTAAGAGCAACCTTTGAAAAAATATAGCCCTAAACTTTCTAGTGCCTATAAGTGCTGTTTTCTCCCTACAAATATACAGGAAAGCTGGAAGAGGATGCAGGGGTGGGGACAGACTGTTAATAAGAACGTGTCAAACCTGTTAGTTTTCCATCCAAGTGAGTATGGCTCCGAATACAGATGCTGTAGCGGGGGATCTGGTGAGGTGGGGGTGGGAGTGGAGACTGAGAGATCGTTAGCCACCCTCCTGCTTGCTGCCGGCGGTTATCAGATAAGAGCAAAACTGGCCAAGATGCTCTGTTCTCTGAAGTAGGCTCAGCTCGGGGAGAAATATTGATTCTGACCACAGTCATCCCTGTTTCAAAAGTTATTTCATGTTCGAAAGAAGTGATATGGTTGATGAAAGAAGATAAAAATATCTCTACCTGATATGACTTGGTGTTCATGAAACTGTATCCTTAAACAAATAACCGGCTGGAGTTTTGGTGACTGCAGTTGCCTCTCAAATGGTTCCTTGGGAGGAGGTCTAGATATTTATCCCAAGAGGCTGCTTCATTTCTAAAACTGTTTCTTAAGAGTAATGTCCTTTGAATAATGTCTGTACCGTTTGAGAGTAAGGAAGAATTTCAGAAATCATCAAAGGCTTTTGGAGACAGGGTAGGAAGTCAGTTTCGCTATTCGGTAGAGGCAAAGGTGGATTGATGGTGAAGTCCAGGACACTTCAGCCTCAAAGTCCCTCACTTACCAAGGCCCCTCCCCAGGGTCAGTGTGTTCTCCTCTAGGACTGAGGGGTGGAAGCAGCAGCCTAGCACACCTAGGCTTGGAGCACTGTGCCAGGTGGGCCTGCTCTCTACCTGTGCCACATCCCTAGTGACGGCCTGCTTCCCTGCTGGAAGGTCACCCTCTTCTCTTCTGTCTCATACCCAGTGATACCCCAGGCCCTCACTCCAAGATATTGAATAGACTGGGGGGTGCAGTTACAGAGGCAGTCTCAATAAGAGGCTATGAAGGTGGGAGACACCAATTATAAACTATCAATACTGAAAAAATACATTTCCATTGAGCATGCTAGAAGAAGAACTGAATTATTTTCTATTCTCTCTATAGAAAATGACATCGCAGAATCATTGTCATATGAAGAGGCATTCAAAGTTCAAAGAGTATGAAGCCAAAAAAGGTAGGAGAAATATATAGTAGGGTAGTTAATGAATAATAATGATGATGCAATAAATAATTTTCCTGGATTTTTTTCTAGCTTTATTGAGGTATGACTAACAAAAAAAAATTGTATGTATTTGAGGTATACAATGGGATGTTTTGATATGCATCTATATTGTGAAATGATTACCATAATCAAGCTAATTAACGTATCAAGCATCTCACATTGTTACCATTTTTTAAATTTTTTATGGTGAGAACACTTGAGATCTACTTCACAAACTTCAAGTATACAATATGGTATTGTTAACTATAGTCACCATGTTGTACCTTAGGTCTCCAAAACTTGTTCATCCTATAACTGAATCTGTACCCTCTGACCAACACCTTCCCATTTCCCCATGCCCCAGACCCTCGTAACCACCATTCTACCCTTTCTATGAGTTTCACCTTTTTTAGATTCCCCATATAAGTGAGATCATGCAGCATTTGTCTTTCTACGTCAAGCTTATTTCACTTAGCATAGCATCCTTCAGGTTCATCCATGTTGTTACAAATGACAAGATTTTCTTCTTCTTTAGGGCAGAATAATATTCCGTTATATACATACACCACCTTTTCTTTATTCATCCGTTGACGGACACTCAGGTTGACTCCTTACCTTGGCTATTGTGAATAGTGCTGCAGGAAACATGGGAGTGCAAGTATCTCTTCAAGACTGTGATTTTATTTCCTTTGGCTATATACACAGAAGTAGGGTTGCTGGGTCATTTGATTGTTCTGCTTGTAATTTTTGGAGGCACCTCCGTACTGTTTTCCATAATCGCTGTACTACTTTATATTCCCAACACTGTGCAAGGATTCCCTGTTCTCCACATCCTCCCCAACACTTGTTATCTTTACCTCCTGACTTTGGATAACAGCCATCCTAACAGGTGTGAGGTGAGACCTCGCTGTGGTTTTGATTTGCATTTGTGCCAGTTATCACTTTGCTGCCTCTCCACTCCTACCAGCCCTCTTCGCTCTTCTTTGTAGGCCAGCCAGGCTGTGCAAACATTTCTCCTTTATCTGCAGGCATAATGCCCAGCTTTGTCAGAGGATGGTGGTTGAGGGACAGTGGGGGACAAAGGGCCCCACTGTTTCTGGTATGCTTTTTTCTTTTTTTGTTTCTGAGGCTTTGGCCACCCCCTGTGGTGCTTACCCCAGCAAGTTTCAGGGCCACCGCGGTGGGTGGCTTCCAGTGAGTTCTGCCAACACTCCAGCCAGCTTCCCAGTAATCTCCCTGGTACCCTGGTAAGTGACCTTCCCAGCAAGTCTAGTCCACAGGCCAGCAGGTAGTTCTACTGCTTGCCAGACCTGGCCTGTGACACCTCGGCAAACTTCTCCAGCAATCACTGGGTTTGCTGAGAACACCCACACCCTCACTATCAAGCCCTGGAGAGGCTCTTCCAAAGTTTGTTCCTTCCTTTAGTACCCTCAGCCCTAGAGGTCGTGGCTGTTCCCTTTAACCACTGTTCCCATACTCTCAGTGTTCTCTTTACCCCTTAGTAGTTAATCCCGAGTTACCAGGTAATAATTCTCTATATTAAACTTTACCTGTTCAAATTACTTTGTGGATGCTTCCTTCTTTGTGAACCTTGATTAATACAGATATTTATTATCTCTTAAATTTGAATTTACCGACATTTCTTTTTTTATTCCAAATAAATATTCACCTTTATACCTGATCTTTATTTGTTCTATAGTATTCTTTTTTTTAAAAAGACAGTCTCCCAAATTATCCAAATTGTATAAGCTTCAGGCCCCACAAAACCTATATCAGCAGCTGTGAGGTTGGAAGGCATTTCAGGAACGTCAGACTCTGTGGAGCAGCCATCTCAAAGTTTCCATGGGGCTTGATGGGCTGCAGTCTCAGGGTCAGGGCTGGTGGCAGAGATTACAGGATGTGGCTCTCACATGGGTCTTACGGATCGTAGGTTACCTCACTCCGAACGAATATCACCACGTACTTACATTCTACCTCATACCACACGGTATTGAGGTAGATACCACATTGAGAAAACTGGGGCTCAGGGTGGGGAAGGGACAGGCCTGAGATCACAGAGAAAGTTAGCGGTAGAGTCTGGGCTAGAATTGGGTCTCCTGACCCCCAGAGCTCAGTACCCCTGTGAGGGAGGCAGAGGAGGGGGGGAGAGCGAAGTCTCTGAGGCGGGCCTAGACCGCATCTTCCACCTAGGCAGTGACAGGCTTCGTAACTTAGGCCAGCCTCCCCCAGGGAACAGCTAGAAAAACTGGACAAAGTATAAAGTCTCCTTGAGGCACCAGAGACCCAGCTAAGCAGTGAAAAATGACAGTGTGCTGAGATCTTGGAGGCAAAGGAAAACCTGAAATACGAGCTTAGCATTTGGGGTTACTTTTCCCTTTGGAGCATCTGCCTGTTCCAAAAAAGGCAATTGAGAAGGAGAAAAACTGAGTAAACTCTTGGTAGCCTCTGGGGTGAGGGATCATGGCTGACACCTCCTTCCCTTCATTCCATCTGTCATCAGACCCTGCCACTCTTACCTGAGAATGTCTCTGGAATCCGTTCATTTCTCTCCACCTCCCAGAACTACCCTGGCTCGACCTGCCAGCACTTCACATGTAGGTCATTGCCTCTATGCCAGGGCCCCTCCAGTCTGCTCTTCATGCCTAAGTTCCTCCACAGTGCACTCAATGTGACCAGGCCACTCATCTACTTATTTTTTTTTAACATTTTAATTATTTCTCTTTATATCTGGGATTCAGACCCAGGGCTTTAATAGGACCTGCAAGACCCTGCATGGTCTGACTTCACACCATGCATCCTTCAACTGGTCCGCACCCTGATCTTCTTTCTGCTCTATGCCCTCTCCTATCGCAGGGCCTTTGCAACACACTCTACTTGTGTCTGGAATGCTCTTCCTAAGTCTTGTTCCTCAGGTCATGTCTTAGCTCTACTTGCGGGAGGGGCACATCTGAAAGGGAAAATGAGTATTCTCTCTTATCTCATCAGCTTCCCATGGACGTGTGAACCATGAAGACAAAGCTAGAACACCAATGCCCACCTGCTGCAGGGCATCTTGAGGGGCCTTAAAGGGGGAATACTCAGAATTGAAGCAAATCATACCAGACACCCTAATCTGAAAGGCAGTAGATATTTAAAGCTGGCCTCTCCTTTCTGGGGAGAGAGCTGGTGTTCCCTCTGGAAACCAGTGGTGGCTCCCCGCAGAGTGGCTTTTCCCTGCCCAGCTAATCAGGCTGATCTGAATCCTCCTCATCCCATCTGAGTTCATCGGGCCCTTGCCAGTCTGTACAGTGCAGGCAGAGCACAGTGTTGCAGGAAGTCCACCCTGGCAGATGCGTACACCTGCCATGGAATGTTGAGGAAAATTGGACAAATTAAATACTCTAGCTTTGTTCAGCTCATGGGATCTGGTTCATTGTTAAGGGATTTGGGACAAGTACAGAATTGGGAGCAGACTTCATATTGGGCAAGGGTTTATCTAATAAAATCCTTGTGAAAGTTTCCCTTTTTGGGAACTTGAGCTTATGCTGGGACAGGACTGCCTTTTTTACTATGAGGGTCACACTGCGGTCAACACAATTTTCTAAGGCTGTGCAGGCCAAACACTTTCCTCTAGGTTACTCTGGGAAACTGACAGCCACAGCTACTGTTACGCAGGGAGAAAGCAGGAGGCAGAAAAAGTCCCACGAGGAAATGGAGTGATTTCGTGTGTTCCTTGAGGATCATGCTAATTGGGTTTAATGAATTTTGGTATTTTTTGCATGTTCATGTGTGCATGTGGAACAGCCTTAATAGAAAAGCAATTGACTGTGCTGCTTAGTTCCCAAATCACTGCAGTCCTATACAACTAAATGCTTAGAAAGATGACAGAAAACACTTGCAATGGGACAAGCAGGAATTCCTGAGACAAGAGGGAAATTGACACAGTGGAGGAAAGAATGGTGCCAACTCTGAGAAAAATCATAACAGTTTCTAGGTGCCAGATTTTCTCTTCCACCCTAAAATTTGGGTGTCTTGCCATTTTCTCTGAGTCTGCTGGGAACCATCACACATATGAATGAGGAACATTAAACCTGTGCCTGCCCACATTTGCTCCTTGTTTGGGACATCACATTCTGGGTCTTCAGAGGCACGAGGGCTAGAACCCTCCCCCACAGCCACCTGATCACAGTGCTGTGTGACCTCAGTCCACAGACATAGTCCACACAGCGTGCCATGTAGGTGGCTGGCCCAGCCTTGCAGATTTTAACCAGATAGCTGCTTCATCAATCCTTCATGGATCAAATCTCCTCTCTAAGCATTACCTACTGAAGAGCCTGTACTGCCAGGCCTGCCCAGATTTTCTTAAATCAGGTGCAATTACATAGCATAACAATGGACTGAAATTGTAATTCCTCAACCTAGTCCTAAACCTTCTCTCTTCAGCTCTCTCTCCCTCTGAACTATTTTCCATTTCCTGAACATGCTTCTTCCTTACTTTCTAATGCCGTTCCCACAATTTGAGGCCTCTCATCCAATCTGTATGTATGAAAACTACCCACTATTCATATACATTTATGTGTGTGCATGTGTACATGTATGCAAACATACGTGGAAGTGTAAAAACAAGGGCAGACTTACTCTAGTTATGCCTTTTTATTTGGGGAAGTCAAGGTGACATTTATTGAAACAGAACCAAGTTTGGGAGAGAGGATGATGAGGTCATTAACAGACATGTTGAGTTTGCGGTGCTTATGAAACGTCCAATCAGTGATATATAGCACCCTTGCCCATGTAAATTATATCTCAGGAGGACACTCAGGGCCATGACAACAACAACAACAATAACTATTAATCATGGTTAACACTTATGTAGTATGTATTAAGAGCCAGACATGAGTTTAAATATTTTTATTAATCCTCTTAATTCTTACAATGTCCCTCTGAAATAGTCCCTCCAATTTACAGATGAAGAAACTGGGAACAAGAGATGTTAAGGCACTTGCCTGTGATATCAAATAGATGTATAGATTTGGGAGTGAACAGTATGTAGTAAAAATTATGTAAATAAAAATTATGTATGTAAATAGCAATAAAATAAAAATAAAAAATAAAAATAAAATTAAAATTAAGGTCCAAGGAATAGATGAGATGGTCCTGAAGAATAAAAATATAGAGTGAAGAGAAAAGAGCTGAGGAAGAATCATGAGAAATCCCTACATTTGGTAAGTGGATGGAGGAAGAGATGCCTGGGAATAAGGCAAAGAAGGAACAGCCAGAGAAGAAAGAGGGAAAACATGGGACTTGCAGGAAATGAGCATCCCAAGAAAGAATGAGGAAGCTTAACAGACAAAAAGCATGAACAAGACAGGTAAAGTTAGAACCAAATATGCCAGTTGTAATAAGTTTAAATGTAAAACTAAATGTTACACTCCTTTATCAAAATATGGGTTAAATACATCAAATTCAATTTTGTGTGATAGGTAAGAGACAACTTAAGGTATGTGTTATGAAATGATTAATAAAAGGATGGGAAAATATATCAGGCATTTAAGAAAGGACCAGGGATGTGAATATCAGAGTGGAATTAAACACAAAAAATTTTAATGGAACAAAGATCATAATTTTACATAAATAAATGGACAATGGCAATGAGAATGTAAATCATAGAAGTCTATGCATTAAATAATAGAATATATACATTTTAAAAAAAATCTGAAATAAAAGGTGGTAACTTCTGATTTAAAATTATTGTCTGGCTTCCAGTTCCTAATGCAGTCTCTCTTGGCTTCTCATTAAACTATTTTGGAAAAAAGAAAAGAAAAGAAAACTGGAGAAGGAAAACTCACCTCAATATTGAGAAATAATAGTGCAGAAAACTCAGTAAATGATTCTAAGAAGAAATCACTCTAGTTAGAAGGCTGACAGGGTTGTATTGAGAAAAGGCCTATGAGCATGGTGTAGTTGGAATTCCAGAAAGAGAGAGAGCAATAAAAATACTTAAAGCAATAATGGCCAAAGTTTTCCAAAATTATTAGAAAATATAAACTCACACATCCAAGAAGCTCAGGGTTATAAACTAAATGTGTCCTCCCCAAATTCATGTGTTGAAGCCCTAACCCCCAATGTGATGGTGTTTGGAGGTGGGGCCTTTGGGAGATAATTAGGTTTAGATGAGGTCTTGAGGGTGGGGCCCTCCTGATGAGGTTAGTGCCCTTAAAAGAAAAGGAAGAGATACCAGAGTGTTCTCCCTTCTCCTTTCTCCTCTGTCCTCTCCCCTCTCCTGTCTCCCTCTCTTTCTCCCTCATCCCCATTCTTTTTTACCATATGAGGACAAGCAAGAAATTGGCAGTCTACAAGTGAGGAAGAGAGCCCTCACCGGGAACCGAATCTGCTAGCACCTTGATCTTGAACTTCCCAACCTCCAGAACAGTGAGAAATAAATTTTTTTTTTAAGCTACCAATCTATGGTATTTTGTCTTAGCATCCTGAGCTAGCTAATACACTCAAATAATCCCAAGCAGGATAAAGAAAACCATATTGAGGAAAGTCAAAGTCAAATTGTTGAAAATGAGGGATAAAGAGAAAAAATATCCAAGAGACTGCCAGAAATTAAAAGAACATTACCTACAAGGGAATGAAGAGAAAAGAAGAAAGGTTGTAGACTACTAGTGAGAAAATATGCAAGCAAGAAGAAAACGGAATTATATCTTTAAAGTTGTTAAAGAAATCTGTCAGCCTTGAATTTTATACCTAGTGAAAATATCTTTTGAAAATAAATATGGAATGAGAACTTTTCCATATGTAGAGGTAAGAAGTATAATAACACAAAGGATAGGAAGGGAAAATAGAAGTACACTGTTGTAAGCTTCATACATAATATGAGAAATAGTATAATATTTGTAGGTAGACTGTCAAATTAGAAATGAATATTGTAAACCTAAAGCAGCTACTAAAACAAAACAAAACAAAACAAAAGAGCTATAGTTACTGTTTTCCTGAAAATAAGACAGGGTCTTATATTTATTTTTCCTCAAGAAGACACCCTAGGGCTTATTTTCAGGGGATATGTTATTTTTTTAAGTATGCTACAAAAATCTACATTTATTCAAATATAGTTAAGTCATCTTCTTCTGGAACATCATCATAGTAAAGTGGCAGCCACAGCTTTCCTTCTTCTCCCTGGGGACACACAATACCTAAAGTGGAGCCTCGGGCTCCTCACTTCACTGAGGAGACTTTCCCCTCAAAGCCTCAGCTTGTAGCACGCACAGGATGGCCGGGACCTGATAGGGGAAGCCGACCTTGTTGGTGGAGCTGCCCGCACCTTTCCCATCACCTCTGAGATAGTAGCTGTCATGATGGGGCAGATGAGAAGGGCTGCTTGTCTTCTTTACCACTCTGCAATGAAATGCATGGGTTGTACAGATGTGCTGCATAGCCATGCCCATCACTAGGTCTTATTTTCAGGGTAGGGCTTCTATTGCACACATGCTTAGACATCCTGCTGGGGCTTCTTTTATGGGTAGGGCTTATTTTCAGGGAAACATGGTAATAAGCCAATAGTGGAAATAAAATAGAATCCTAAAAAATACCAATGAACTCAAAAAAATATAGGAAAAGAAGAAAAAGGGAACAAAGAAAAGATGGAAGAAATAGAAAACAAATAGCAAGATGGTAGATTTAAACCCAACACATTAATGCTTACATTAAATGTAAATGGTCTGAGCACTCCAACTAGAATTCAGAGATTGTCAGTTTGAATTAAATAAAGGAAGACCCAAGTATATGTTATCTATGTATGTTATAAACCCCATAATACCTTTTATTGTATTTGCTTTGAACAGTCAATTATATTTAAAATAAAAATGTATTTTATTAAAATAAAACACTTTAAAGACATATATGGGTTGAAACTAAAGGATGAGAAAACATACCACGCAAACAAGGATTAAGCCCCCCAGAAGCCTGCTTAGCCACTATGCCAGCAAATGTGGAAGACCAGCTCCATGTTGTCCGTTGATTTGCCTCCTTCTAGGAGTGACTCAACTTAAAATAAGAAGAAATAATAATGGTGAAAAGATGTTTTGTTTACCTTTACAAATAATCAAAGAAATGTGAATTTAAACAATCAAACATTATCACTTTCTACTTTCAAATTGACAAAAAGTTAAAAAAGTTGTACCACACAAGGAAGTTGTACCAGATAGTTTCTATGGGCCACCTCCTCTTGAATCTGCTCTGGGAGGCTTGTAGGGGAAGCATCTTTTATGTTGCAAAATAAGGTGCGATCCTAGTCCTTAGCTGACACATCCCTGCGCAAACCAGGTGCAATTCCGGTACCTCTAGCACAGATATCATTGCTGTCTCTACATAGTCTTTTCCCCCTCCAGGTCATGTTACCATTTGTGCTGGGGCTACTTTTACCTCTAAAAACCCATTATGTCTAGCTGCCATGGAAGATATCTGAAATTTTATGAAATTCACATTGACAGAGCAAGACACTGCTGTTCTATAACCAGGCAGCTATACCCTGAAAGTTGGAGGGAAGGATGGAGCAGCCAGTTAACCAAACCAGTCTCACTGGTCTGCTGCGAGGCTGGCCACATGTTGTGGTCTCTCCCAGTCCTTCTTTTATACCCAAAAGAAATCTGCACATCTGCTGGTGATTAGGAGAAGCAAAGTGGTGGTCTGGTCTCCTTTCAACCAAGCACATGCATGCATGTGCACACACACACTTAATTCTTCAAAATGTCCAAGAAATTCCTTTTAAAAAAAGTATTTAATTCTGACTGAAGCAATATATGTGCATAATTTTAAAAGTCAGATGATGCTCTGTGACTTGTAGGGAAGCAAGCAGTCCTCTGCTCTGTCTGCTGAGCTTCAGTTTCTACTCCCCGTCTCCACTGCTCAGAAGAAATGCTTTAAACTCTTAGGTTCTTCTCACTCTTTAAAATCTTGACATTTTTTACACAACATGCTTATATTACTATTTATGATTTTTTTAAATTTTAGAAATTATATATATTGACTTGTGACTGAAATCCTATTATGTTTTCTAAACTACCATATATTCCTCTCCCCATCTTTCCAATTTAGTTACATCATATTTCTTGTCAAATTAAAATTTTGTATCATTATTATATGCAAATATTGTTCGCAGCAAGAACATGCATTGTATTATGATTTTACTTCCTTTATTATACCATTTTAAATAATTGCCTTATTTTTTATTTACTCAGTTTTATAGCAGTTAATTGTCTCTGATTCAGTGCCAAACATTCTAAAGCAGCAGTCCCCAACCTTTTCGGCACCAGGGACCATTTTCATGGAGGAGAATATTTTTCATGGACTGGGGTGGGGGACTAGGGGGATGGATTGAGGATTATGCATTTATTGTGCACTTTATTTCTATATTATTACATTGTAATATATAATGAAATAATTAGTACAACTCACCATAGGTTGGGGACCCCTGTAAGGAACTCTGGCACTCATCTCCTGCAGTCAAACTCACTCAAGTAACCTGTGAGTTCCACGGTTTCCCCTCACAGATAGCCCTTCTGGAGCCATTACTGCTGTCAGCCCTGTACGGCCAGACCCAGCGTATCCTCTCCCTGTGCAAGTACCCGGCTTCTGGGCTGCCGGTCAGTTTCTTTTTATCAGCTTCTTTCCCTGCAAGGGCCAGATTTTTGCTTTCACAGCTCAGTTAGTCAGTACCATTCATTCAACGACTTTTCATTTTCCCAAATTTGGTTGACATATCTAGTCTGCCATCTCTCCTTCTCTTTCTTATTCCTTTAGTGTCCTTCTGTGAGGCTTTAGAAAGAGCTGGAGGTATACCTATGTGTTCCATCTGCCTGGTATAAGTGAAAACCTGCTTCCATAAATTCTTAACTTCAGAGTTCCAGTGACAGAGTCGACCTCCAGTCATGTGTCACTTAACAATGGGGATAGTTCTGAGAAACCCATCGTTACATGATAACATCATTGTGGGACCATCATAGAGTGCACTTACATGATCTTACATGTTGTAGTCCACTACACACCTAGGCTATCTGGGATAGCCTGTTGCTCCTATGCTACAAACCTGTACACCATATTATTGTACTGAGTACTGTAGACAATTGCAGCACAATGGTGAGCATTTGTGTGTCTAAACATAGAAAAGATACAGTAAAAATATGGTATTATAATCTTATGGTACTGCTGTCATATATGCTGTCTGCCATTGACTGAACCATCGTTATGTGGTGCACGATTGCATTTGGAGTAAATAGGAGTGGTTAGGAATTCGTCTACACAGCTCATCCCCAAGTACAATTGAGTGGCAGGACTTATGCCTAGATTGGGGGTACCCTTTATGGTCAATCATGTTTATCTGTCTTCTCAGTATCTCTTACAAATTTGCTAGTGGTCCATAAGGACTCTGCTCAATGCAGAAGCAGAAAGCTTTCCCCTGGGGTCTCTTCCTTGCCACCTCCTGCTCGAAGTCCTTTTATCCCTTCTCCCTGAAATGGTTGCTCTTGGCCATGGCCTTGGGTGTGCATTGTCAGTCCGTGGATTAGGGCTTTGGTGGAGGTTTTTCTGTTTTACCCAGACCCCTTGCTGGAGATGGTGTATAGGGAGCCTCAGATCCTGCTGATGGGATGGAAAAAGGCCATTATGGTCATCTGTTCTCCAGGTGGGTTATCTAAAACATATCAGATATCTGGAGCTATTGGCATATCTCCTGTATTTTATTATCCTGGAGAGTGTCTGCCTTCTTCTAAGACTTGGGTTATATTGTGAGCATCCTTTTCAATTATCTTAGCGTTGGAGGGCCTGGGCTCTAGGAAGAGAATGGAGGAGAGAAAAAAATTACAAAAAGAATTTTAAAATTTAAGCAAGTATTGTTGGATGTATTAATTAGTATTTTGTGATCCCTAATCCTTTTATTTATTTATTTGTACATCTTTAAAAACAAAGTGCAAAGGAGCTGAATGAACTTATGTTATACTTTTTGCCTCTTTTCATTCTAACCATCTGGGCAGGCATCACTAATTTGGCATAAACCCTCCATGTGCCATAATTTGCTTAATAATTCCCTATGGTGTACTAAGTTCTATAAAATCCATTTTTAAACAGTAAAGTGGAAACGAGACACTTCAAAGAGATAAATCAGATACCTTGGATATAAGTTCTAAGAATGTGTTAAATATGTACTAGAAATATAAAAAAATAAAGTCAAAGTACCTTAGAAGGATTGGCTAAAAAATAGTTATCGATATGATCAAAAGTAGAGGAAGCAGAAAGACATCAAAAGTTACCCAAAATATCTCCAAAAGAATGGACAGGGAAGCCATGAGCAGTTGTGCAGGTTGTGCACTGGACAAGGTATCTAGTCAAAGAAAGAAGCTTATACTTCGATTGCCTGGGTTAAGTGCCCATGGAATCCCACAGGTGCTATAGGGGCTAAGGGCAGCCCTGAGAACAGGGGCTACATTATAATATGTGAACTAGAATAGATTGTACAACTGTAAATTTAAGGAAAATGTGTCATTAAAGGAATTGATGCTTTGACATTTAGACAAACTGGAATTCTTCAGGGCCCCTTAGCAAGTTGGGACCCAGATTGGGTGGCACCTGGTTCTTCTATATTATACACTTTATCTGGGTCTTGTGAAGGACAGGACAAAGCCTGGGCTATCAACTCTGAGACTGCAGAGCCAAAATACCTAGTTTAGAGAGTTAAGAAGGTTCTAGGTATTCAGAGAAACTCAAGTATTTCATCTCATTTCATTAAGTTATCTGCAAGAGCCTGAACATCCAAACTTCCAAAGCCACTTAAAATTAGACCCCATGTTGGTAAATCAAGGAAACATAAGATGAAAATCAGAGTCAAGATTATATGAAAGGTGACCCCACAGATCACAGCAGAGAATCCTACCAATGTCCTCCAGGAGGAGGGAAGAGACTCAAATTATTTTCCTGAGATTGAAGATCTTGGGAAATGAGCTGGGGTCAGATCTGGAGCATTCGGCACCTGATGCTCCCCTCTTGGGGGTGAGCGTCAGAGCCAGGCTCATGAGGAAGTTAGCTGCAGAGAGGAGGAGGGATGGGGCTCCTTTTCCTACAATCAGGAGGAAGTGTGAGAGAAAGATGAGGGCTCCCAGGATCATACTCAAGTGGAGATGAGGGGTCTGCAGGGAGCTCACTCCAGATGGACTCAATTTTCTATGTAAAAATCATGTGAGGTCATCCAACAAGTGTGGGGGGGAAGGGCCAAAGAAGAATGGAAAGCAGGAGAAGAGGGCCGTGTTTGAAGTTTTTAGCCTTAAATGTATGCACGGGGGTGACCAGGATTAGGTGAATGGTGATTTGTTTTGTTCTCCAAGCAGAAGTGATGGACCCGCAAGGGAGAAAGTTCAGGGCATTTGTTCATTGTGAGTTAAGCATTATGATTTAATTTCTGTTTCAAAAATTGCTGCTGTATGTAGTCAAAATGTCTTAAAATTATGAACTTTGTTTAATTTTGTTTTGTATGTAGAAAAGTACACAGATTTCAAGATTTCAACAGATTTTCACAAAATTAACCTTCTCATGAACCCAGACTGAAAACTCAAACATTAGCAGCACCTGGGGCTTCCTTGTGCCCCCTTCCCATCTCGAATGCCCCTCCCGGGGGTAAACAATACCCTTATTTCTAACAGCTTACATCTGTTTTGCAAATGAACTTTAAAGTTAGTCTGTTCCTTCTCTGAAAATATATGGGTATGATCTTAAGTCATTCATTGTTGTCTCTTTTTTTTTTGGTGCGGAGACTGAGCTGTCAGGTATACTAGCCGGGGATGTGTATGTACTGAGTAGCGGGCACAGCAAACTTCGTCTTCCAGAAGCTTCATCACAGTGAGTTCACAGTCCATGGGGCGGGTGGGTGATGGAGTGTGCACGACAGCACCCCTGCAGGCCCTCCGTCACCTCTTGTTCCCTGCTATGGGTGGGCAGAGGGTCCTTGTGTGTGAGGAAGGGTCAAGGTCAAGGGTCAGGAAAAATCACCAGCATGGGACAATGCCAGTGGGTCCAACATGTGCTTACTAGGCCATTTTTTTCCAGCTCACAGTCTAACAGGGAGAAGAATAAAGCCACCACTGACTATAAAGAAATAAAGGTCACATTATGGCACAAAGTAATCCAGTCTCCAAATACACACCATGTAATGGCAAATGAGTAGTCTAATAGTCAGTCTTGTGTCCCTCTGGTCAGGGCAAAGTACCTACACAAGTCAGTGGCAGGGACTCGCTAGACTCCAGCCCCTCACTAGACTCTGTAATTTCCTAAGACCACATGGGACACTCCATGGAAACCTGCCCACGTATTTCGATGTGCACTTCTGTGGGGCAAACTCTCATTTATCTTTACTTTCCTGCCCCCAGCACAAGGCTGGGCACACCCAGTGTTCAATAAATGCGTGTTAAATGGATGAACCAATGAATGAACTCTAGCGTACTTTAGAGCAAGGGATACTCAATTGCTGTGTTCTCTAACCCCTGGTCTATAGCCTGGTACTGTTCTGTGGCCTGTTAGGAAACAGGCCTCCCATCACTACTGGAGATCCACATCCTCCTCCCCCAACCCACAACACCCCACAGCACCTCACCCTGGTCCATGGAAAATTTATCTTCCATGAAACCAGCCCCTGGTGCCAAAAAGGTTGGGGTCCACTGCTCAGATGTATCCAAATCGTGGTTCTCTCCAGGCCTATGTGTGGGCTTCTGCAGCCAGAGCCTGGGAGGTGGGTCATTCAGCTCTTGTTGGGTGATATTTCATCTCTCTGAGCTCTGTTTCTTCACCCTGATCCAGTCGTACGTATCTCAAAGAGTTGCCATGAGAGTGCACGGAGGGTCTGCCATGTGAATTCTTGTCCCTTGCATATCCAGGGGCCTTTTATGGCCCGGGTCCTGGAAGCAGCTGCTTCATGGGTGAGGGCACATTCTATTCTTTGGGCAAAATCTGACAAAAGAAGGCTGAGAATCCTACCTGGGCCAAGGTGATGACAAATGTAATGGTCTCTGAAGTTTACCAGCAGAGATGTTGAGCCGCAAGGGAGAAAATGATACCCCCATGGCCAGTGGAAACACCTACCTGGAACTCGGATGTTTTCCATCTTGTTGGTTCATCAATACCCAGGAGCCGCTGGCCGTGCATGCTCACTGCTTGTGTAACGAATGCGTGTTAAATAGAAGAGCTGCATGCTGCCATTTACAGCCTTGCTCCTCTAGGTGTGGTCCCTGACTAGCACACCTGCGAGCTTGCTAGAAATGCACAGGCTCGGGCCTCGGGCCCTCCTGCGTACCCAGGCAGTCAGAACTCGCTTTCTAACCAGTTCCCTAGGGGATTCCTGTGCACATTAGAGATGGTAAATGTCTGCTTTAGAGAGCTGGGGAAACACACACTCAACACTGGGAATCTCAGTTCTGCTGTTTCACTCTGAGGTCCCTCACTGCCCCCTATAGACCGTGATCATAGTAGCCATGGACTGACCAAAACACAAATCAATCTGGAGATGGACACTGCCTACATTTTCTTGTGTGATTAGTGCATATAGAGCACAAGACTCTTGAAATACCAGACACAGTGAAAAAAGACACATCAAGTCAATCTGGGGATGTACTTTTCTATGGCTTATAGAAAAACGGGTGGAGAAAACACATTTTAATGGCCCAGCAAGCATTCAATTTTGTAAAATTAAATGTGTCATTCTTTCTATATTTCCTTAGAGTAGTTCAGTGCAGTATAATTCCATAGCTATTGCCTCTAAATCCTGATAGTCGGTGTCTTCTGTGTATTCATTTAGCATATTTTATAAAAGGAATTTGGCATTTTTTCCCAAGGGGAAATGGGGACAATGGGCACAGTTAGAGCATTCGTCCAGGTGGTGGCTGGGGTAGAGACAGACAGAGGAATATAAAGCATCCTAGACTGATGGGGTTTAGGGCAAGACTCTCCCTGGCCAATGAAGGCCCCCAGACTCCCACACAACCCTGATGGTGACCAGAAAAGGAATCAAGCCATGTATAATAATGATGCTAATGAAAATGTGTCATGCATTTAACAAAGCTTCCCTGGGTCCTCTGGCACCAGTGAAGCCATTGCCATCGACCTCATAGTCCACTTAAGGAACAGGGGCCCTCCCAAGATCAGGGACCAGGCCACACCGGATGGGAATTCCTGTCCTCTGTGACAGCTGCTATGCACACCTGGGCAGATGTCCACATGGGAAAACCTTATTTTCTGTGCTCCCTCCTCTTCTGAACACCAGGGCAGGATTCTAACCCTTAGTCCACCCTCTGGCTGCAGAGATGACTCACACCATTCTAGGAAGGTCGACACTGGGAGGACCATTGCTCACATCCCCTTGAAGGGACAAGATGACAACATCACCTCACGTTTCCTTGGCCCTTCAATGCCACCTACATTTACCACCACTCCTCTTTAATCATCACCCCCCAACTTCTTGCTAAATCTAATACATTACTTTAAGTCCTCATCTGCCCTTTTCATGGTCATTTATTTATTCATTAAATGAATATTTATGTTCGTTGGGCAGCTCTCAGACTTCAAGTGCTCTCTGGCATTGGGAATGCTGCAATAAATAAAGCAGACGAGTCCCTTGCCTTTCTGCAGCTGTGCTGTCCAACACAGTAGCCACTAGCCACACATGGCTGTTTAAATTTTAATTAATTAAAGTTGAATTAAACATTAAAAGCTTCAATTGCCAACTTTTCGCTGGTCGATAGCCACGTTGGCCAGCAGTTGCTGGTATTGGACAGCGCAGGTTGGAACATTTCCATCATCACAGAAAGGTTTACTGGACAGCAGTACCTTAGAGCTTTTATTCATCCTGGTAGAAGGCGACAGATGATAAACAATTTTAAGAATATACATATATAAATATCAAGTGGATAAAGTGCTATGGAAGAGAACAAAGCGAGTAAAGGAGAGTAAATGGAAAATGATGAAACCGGGTGCAGGAGCTGCTGTTGTAACCATTGGCTCCAGTGGCCTTTTTCTTTTTCTTGAAATTCCTTCTTTGGTGCCATTTCACCCTTTTCTATTTGTTCTTCTATCTATCTGGTTAATGCCACAGAGATGGAAATTAAGATTATTACAATAAGTACTGCAAGTTTCTGTAGCAACAGTTTTTGCATTCAGCACCATTCAAATGAGCTTCTGTGTCAAGACTAAAGGTTCTAGTGTGCTCTTCGAAAAGTTAGCAGTACAAATAAATGACAAGAAACTAACCAGTCTGATATGCTTGTGTTCTAATATGTTCAGAAACGTTTACCTCTGTTACTTCTTAGTAACACCAAAAGATGGCAGCAGTGGTTTACAAAACCATCTGGACAACAGGACTTAATTCCTTACCCCCAACACAAACTTTATCCATCTATTTATTAGAAGTGAAAAATAAATCCTCAGGGATAAAATGTGGAAATATAAAATGGCACCTATGTGATTAACAAAGGCTAATTAGAATTACAGTGTGACCCAGAATTCTACCTGAATGTTTGTAGGGTCCAGAGTAATGGAGTCATGTATTGTAGATAACTAATATTTGCATTAATTCACTAGTTAATTACACTTGCATTTATTGTTAAAATGCTGCCCCTTACCTAATCATCATTTTTAAATAAATAAAAATACTTCAATTTTTTTCCTCTACATTTTAAAATGAAAAGTCTCTCTGGCCTTCTCTTAACTCATCAATTGATTTTCCCTCAGCTTCATGTAAAACAATAAGTGAAGAAAATCTATACATTTGCTTCCAGTTGTGATCTTGTGAGTTCAAGGCAAATTGCCATGTTCAACATCTGGGATTCATCATGTCTGGTGTTACCTCATTGATGGGCACACATCTTTCCCAGATGTGGGGGGAAAAACGGCCTATGAAGTTACAAGGAAAGCAAACCAGTATTCATGCTCTCAGCTTTCTGCTACAGCCAGGTATGTGCGAATACTAAATGGAGGGAAAGAATGCCTCTTGGTCTAGTTTGTCTAAATACTTGGCACACCTTGCAAGAGCTTTGTAGCAGGCCAAACCCTGTCTTTTCATGTACGAGTAACCTGGATACCTCCTGAGAAAGGAGTCTGAGTGAGAGCTTTTTTTTTCATGAAAAAGGGAGACATAAAGCTAGAAATAGAGAGGTTATGGTTAACTAACATTTTAGGGTTAATGTAAGATGTCAGTGTTTGAACTCAGCTCCCCAAGGACTGCCAATAACTGCAGTCTGGAGTTTATATCAGGCTAAGAGTTGATGGGCTTTTTGATGACATGGAATTCAATTCGAGGGAAATGAAAGACACAAATCCATGTTTCTTTGTCTCTGCACTCCAGTACTTTTTTTTCTTTTACAAGATTGTTCTCTAACGACTATGTGTTATGGGAACAATTAAAACTGTACTACGTATATATAGCAATATATATATCAATTTGCACTTAGAATTGTTTAAATCCTTTGATACACTGATTCTACGTCTCAGGGTCCATTCTAAGGAACTATTCCCCAATACAGAAAGAAAACTCTAATAGGGACAAAGATGTTTAATGCAGCACTATTTAAATCATGAAAATTTTTGTGGAAAAACCTTTAAATGTATAATCATAGGAAATGATAAAATATTATAATTTCATCATTGGTTTATTAAGCTATCATGAAAATGATGTGTGTGAAGACCATAAAATATAGGCAATGCTCATGTAACTAAGAGAACAAAGAAGAAAATACACTATGCATAGTCATGACACTGTTATGTTTAAATGTTGCACAAGAAAAGGACTATAAAAATATATATCAAAACATTAAGTGTGGTTGTTTCAAATATGATTCCAGAGGTAATTTTTCATTGAATAAAAATTGGATGTATAACTTCCAAAAGCAAACACAAAGAAAAAGCAAAGAAAATCTGAATAATAGATAGATATTAATAATAATGATGAAGAAAGGACTATGTAAAAGAAAAAAAAATAACATACCATAAAATGAAAAAGCTAAGACCAAATATATCCTTTTTGTAATAAATGTAAATGCTTTAAATTTCTCTAGGAAAAAGCAAAGACGTATTTTGGTCCAAATCAAAATTAAATTTTATTCTTTTTATAAGAGCACATGTCTACAACAAAATGAAAGGTCAAAAATAAAGGACCAGTTAAGACACAGGGAAGCACATACCAAAAAGTATACAAATAATGGCTATATGACAAAGTAAAATAGAAAGTAAAAAACCATAAATAGGACAAAACATGTTATTTTCTATAGCTATAAGGAAAAATTGACAAGAAACATATAACAATCATAAACACCTATAAGCAGAATAACATAGCACTGAAATGTTTAAAGCAGAACTCTCAAATATTAGGTACAACAGATATCATCATAATTGTAGCAAGAGACTGTAGCGTAGAATACAGTACCTCTCCTGATCATTGACAAGCGAGTAGAAATGTATTGTGATACAGAGCATTTGAATATGCCTAGAAGACTTGATTTATGAGATATATGATGTGATAATATTTTGAAACATTAATCAGCATGCTTCCCTCCCCTCCATCTTATACGTGGAATTTTTGTGCACCACCCACCCCCAAATAGATGTGAGTCACTTGTTATAGAACCAGATACAAGGTCTGCAAATGCTCACTAGACACAAAAGGTGGCTTAAGCGTAGCACTCTGTCGACCGGGGAAGAGAAAGGGGAGGTGAGAACCAAGGACTGTAAGAAAAAGAACGTAAGAGAACACTCAAACCCTGTCAAAACATTGGCCATATGGCAGAATGCCAGAGAAAGCCACAGTGTCCCTCCTGTCACTGACCTGTGAAGACCACCAAATGCCACATACCCTCTAGTTAAGTCATGTTTGTCTGTGCTTCAAGGCTCTTCCCAGTCCCCACTAGTTCCATCTCATGTAGACAGCTCTACCAAATAGTCCAGGACATTTGCATGCCTCTCACCTAACCACAGGGTGACTGCAGGTATGATTGTGATATGAAGGGAAAGCCTCGATCTCGCCAAGGTGGCTCCAGCTATCATGGGCTTGAAATTTTCCTCTGAGCTAGGAGCTGTGGTAGAATACACGCTCTTGTTACAGATAAATTGAAAAACTGTATGCTAGAAACTGAGAATGCACATTATCTCAAACCTCTATGATATGTATATATAATTTAACAGGCTATATAAAATCATAAACCCTTCAAGACATGTTATTTGATAATAGTACCATAAGCATAGAATTTTAATATATGTTGAATAAAAAAAGTCAAACCCTTTAGAAAAGATTTATAAAAAATTGCCCTAAGAAACATTTGGATCAAAGAGGAACTCAAAATTATAACTTTATTTAGAAAATAATCAGAAGATCTATATTACTCATGAAAACAAGGTATGAAACCAAAGCCACATTCAGGAGGAACATTCATAGTTTTATAATGTACTGATCATAAAACAAGAAAGAATAAAAATAAACAAACTAAATCTTCAACTAAAGAGATAAAGGAGACCCAAATCAACTTTAGTAGACATTTGTTGTTGCTGTTTTTTAGATTTTTTTTTTTTTTGGCTGCTTAGCCTCTGAAGTGTCTTCCTATATTTGGGAAATGGACCATGGTATGAATCTTGGAGGCTGGGCACTTCATCTGCACTTAAGCACACTGGAACTTTGCAGCTGAAGGGAGTGCCTGAAAGAATAGCCTTCATTCTGGTGGCCACATCTGGTGTTCAGTGGCCGAGCCCTGCATCCCAGTCAAGCTGCTTCTGGATACTGTGTCCATCTCAGGGCTCTGATTCTTGCGTATTCTCCCCACCTCGCTCTCTCCACCCCTCCAGTGAATCTCTGGACTGGTGACATCCTTCCCCAAACATTCTTTTCCAGCTTACATTAACTAGAGTCAGTTTCTATTCTTAGTAACCTCAAACCCTGAATAGTCTTCTGAACAAAACTGAAGGAATGTATAAGAATACAGAAAGAAATCAATGAGAGAAAAAAAATCTATAGCAATGATAAATAAACTAAAAAATTATTCTACAAGACCAATAAAATTGGTGAACCTCGAATGAATTTAATTACAGAAAAATTAAGAAAAATCACAAATACTGTTACAAAGAAAAAAAGATGTAGGAAGGATTCCAAAGTTTAAAATGATGTGAATGGGATCTACAGCTCTACACTTGATTAATGAAGGAGATAAATTACCAAAATTAACTGAAGTAGGAAACTTGAATATACTACCAACCCTGGAAGAAATGTCAATAGCTATATAATTTTTAAAAAACCTGTCCCCTTCTCAAAAGGCACAGAGCCAGACTGGTTGAGGAGGAAGTTCCTTAGAACCTGCACTATTTAAACCCCTCTTGGGCATGGAGAAAGAAGGCAGTAGAGCACATGTAGCCCTGGACTAGCCCAGTATAAGGGAGACCCTCCCAGTCCTGGATCCCCGCTGGCTCTCTGCCTCAGGGAGTGGGTTTCCTGCAGTGGAGCCCTCTGTCCTGTGGGGTTCAGACTGTTGTGTGGACAGGTCATTTTGCTATGCTATTCTGATCCAACTATCATCACTCTCACAGCTTCTGGTTATCTATCTGTGGCCAGTGTCAACCACATACCTCTGCCAGTCAAGGCCACTGGTGTGACTGCTCACACCAGTCATACTAACCAACCCTCTGATGGGCTGCCCGCATCTTGCCATCTCCACCAAGTTCATGCATTTTCGCTGGTGTCAGAAAGAGCACTACTGATTCCAGTCCACACCCTGGAGTCGAAAGTGATGAGGCACAGAGTGGTGTAGTTACCCGCCCAGTCCTCACTAGGATGATGTCAGGGACAAGGATTCAGCCCGGACTGGGGGTGGGAGCTCACAGCCAGGGGAGAGGCTGCCTGACTTTTGTCCTGGAGAAATGCTATAGCAGAGTGGACAGCAGGGCACAAGAGTAAACCGGAAGTGTCCAGGGCAGACAGGGGCTGCTGGTCACCCCAGATGGGACCTGGTGAGGACCCAGAAAGAGGAATTTCTTTTAGGTGGAGATTGAAGGAGGAAGATTTTTTTTTTCCAGCGTAAAGTGTTGCCAAAGTGGGTTCTAGGTCTTGGGAGACCTCATGTCCTTTGGAGGCCAGATTCAGCGAAGACGCTGGACCTGCTGGGGACAGCTTTGACACGAGGGTCAGCGCAATCTCCATGTCCCTGGCTGGACCTTGGCTGTGAGCGTGTTGACCTCTGGACCTTGTGCAAAGTGAAGCTCTGTGACTGACATACCTGGGAGGGGTTAGCCAGGGAGCCTGTTCTGATGTATTGTCCCGGGTATGGAACTCGTTGTTTATGGTACCTTGAAGATAGCTGCTCTTATGCAGGTGACAGTGGGCTTAGCGCAGCAGGAAGGCGAGCACCTTATTTGTGAGTAAATCACTCCACAACTCTAGGGTTCCCAGAGAACCACGACGTTTGAGCAGATTGGCCCCAGAGTACTGCTTGGAGAGAGAAGAAAGCCGCGCCGCCCACAGACCGCTTGCTCCTACTGCAGGAGCTTGTCCCGTTGCATCTCTCCTCCCCTGGGCATATTTCTGAGAGTCCCTTTCTCAAAACCTACGCCTACGGAAAATGGGCGGAGGGAGGCGACGTTGGCCGTGAGCGAATGTCCCAGGAGCGCAGAGAGGTGCTCCTTCTCCCCATTCCCATGACAGTCTCAAAACTAGACCCATGCCATCCCGCGCCAGCAAGCAGCACTGTGTGACTCCGCCTCCCAGGCCCCCAGGACACCCTCGCTCGGCGTGCGGCTCCCAGGCGGGTGGTCCTGGGGCTCAGATCCTCCTGGTCCCCACGCAACAATGAGGCGTGGGCGGCCCCAGCGGCCTCATTTGCATACCGCCGCGGCTCGGCCAATGGGCTGCGCAGGGGCTGTGGCGCGCAGTGTTGCCATCTGCGTGCGCGCGTGTGTGCGAGTGTGACAGCGGCTGTGGCCGTGGCCGTGGCCGTGGGAGGCGGGCCCGGCGGAGCCCAGCCGCGGGGACCGGCCCGGCGCCCGCTGCTCAGCGCGCGTCGCGGCCGCGGGGCCGGCAGAGCCGCGAGACCACCCGGCCGGGCCGGTGGCGGCCGCGATGTCGGTGGCCGGGCTGAAGAAGCAGTTCCACAAAGCCAGCCAGGTAGGGAGGCGCGGCGGGGGGCGGGGAGGGGGCCAGGGGGGCTGTGCCCCCCCCCAGGCGCCCGAGCCTGTGGGATTCGGGTCCCCAGGGCCCTGCCCGGGGCTCCATTTCTTCCCGCCGAGGGGGGCGCGAGGCGGGGTGAGGGGCCGCCTGGTGGCTCCTCGGCTGCTTGGCGCCTCCTTCTTCCCCGCCCCGGTCCGGATCTACCCTGGGCCGCTCGCTGCAGACCTGAGAGGGTCTGAGCAGGGCGCAGGGTGGCGGGCCACCAGGAGAGTGGGCGTGCGGAGGCCTGGATGCCTGCCGCGGACGCGCGCTGGAGGGGGACCCTGCGGAGTACGATGCCAGCAGGGCCTCCCTCGAGCCCCCAGTGTTTTGGCTGGGGGCACCTCGTGGGAGGCGCCGCCTCGTGGGAGGCACATCCTACCGCCTCCCGGGATGCAGTCCGCGGACTTGGCGCCTGCTGGGCCCGCCGCGCTGCCCGCGCGCCTCCGCACGGACTTGGGGACTGCGCCTGGCACCCGGCTGGGGCTCTCCGCCGCGGCCCTCCCTCCCGTGTGGGCCCGGGCTGGCTCCAGGCTTCCGACAGCCTGGTGGGGAGACGGGGAGCCAGACACGTAAACAAACGGTGCCAGACACACCTCCGCGCACGGAGGATTCCGGATAGCACCGTGGGGGCATTAGGGAGAGCTTCCCCGCGGAGGAGACGTGTCATCTGAGAATTAAGTATGGGGAGAAATTGTGGTTGGGGGTGCGGGAAGAAAGGGGGAAGGATGTTACGAACAGAGAAAACATGAACACAGGGAGACAAGCAATGGATGTGAGTGTGTGTTGATGACAAGCAAATTTGTTTTCCAACATTGCAGTCTCTTCCAGCTCCGGCAGAGCTCACACTGTGAAACCTATTCCCCACCAGCACCAATGCATATGTTGCACCCCCTGCTTCCCAGCGCCAATTGTGCTAGAACCAGGGTGGACAAATTTCATTCAGATTCCACATTTATGATGATGTTTCATCCTGCTTCTCCCAAAAATTGACCTGTGAAAAGCAGCAGGAATTAGAGGATTCTCTTCTTGTAGCCTCAATCCCAGGCTGACAGGCACTGCTGTCCCCTCACTTACACCCCGTCCATGAGGAAACTGGGCGATGCTGTTTGTGGCGGGGGGCATCGGGTGGACAGTGTGCTATTCAGGGTGACCTGGAGCGCTGGAGGAGGGGCCAGTGGGTGATGGTGGAGATGGTGTATCTAGCGCTGTCCCGGGAACACTTTGAGGGGTCTTTGGGATATTGATGTCACTGGCCTGGGGTCAGGTGCATATCCTAACCTGGGCTTCAGTGGGTGAGGCCAAGACTGTGGAGCTGCTGATTCGGGGGCATTTCCAGACTAAATGGAGATTTTAAAATGTAAGTGCATTCAGTTCTGTGATGTTCCATGAAAAAAAAAATGTAAGTGCAGACAGAAATGAGAAAATGCACAGTAGGCTAAAGACAGACTCTAGGGAGCACTCATATTTAGGGACAATGTTTACCTCAGTACTTGAGCAGTGACTGACCGACTGCGCAATGCATATTTATTGAATAAATGAAATTTTGGTGTGGAGCAACACAGGAAAGAAAGAACTAGTAGAATACAGGAGAGAGATTATCATGGAAAGAGGATGTAAGTGCAGGAGCAATCAACAAGTGCTCCTGTGGGCTGAGTACTGAGGAGTGCTCTCCGCTCCCTGGGGCAGCCAGAAGGTTGAGTGCTGCTGTGGGCAGGGCAGCGCCAGAGAGATCGCTGGCTGTGCTTGTTACACTGACTTTTCTAGCATTGGCTGGGAACAAACCTCCTCTTCTGAAAACAAAATTTTTATTGGATACAGACTTCATAGGAGGAAATCTCAGAGATCACCAAGACATAAGCCCTTGGACGATTGAAGTTGATTTCTGACCACTAACCAGAGTGAATGGTTGAAATCCTCCCAAGTTATTGGCATTGAAGAAATATTTTTCTAATGATAGGTAGTTTGGTTTAACTATCCATAATCAGTCCGTTAAAAATGAAATGAGCAGATAATAATTTAGCCTTTTATTTTCACGGGCTAAAATCATTTGTGACTTTATCTGAAAGGAAAGGCATCACAGATTCTCTCTGGGCTTCCTAGCCACCTTCGTGGTTAAAGTGCCCAACAGATACATTTTTAATCTGTTCTAGAAGTCCTTCTAAGAAATCTTGCAATACAACCGATTTGGTGGAGAAATCAGACCTGGTTTAATATAATAAGAGGGAGAACAGTAATAAAAATGCCAGATGTTCTTCTCAGAAAGCATTTTAACAGTGGGTTTTAATTCATATAGAATTTTCCCAAGGGCAGGGAAAGGGAGCCTGAGATGATGTCAGTGATAATCATCACTGGGAGCCAGAAATAATTCCCAGGGCTCTAGGCCTGGCTCGGCCAGTGATCAGCTCTGTGACCTACCATGACTTAACCCATCTGGACTTTGGTTTTCTCTCTGTATGATGAAGTAGAGGGTTTAAAAGCTGTGTCTCTCTTATGAAATTGATTGTGGTGATGGTTGCACAACACTGTGAATATACTAAATGCCATTGGATTGTAGACTCTGATGGGTGAATTGTATGGTATGTGAACTATATCTCAACAAAGTACATAGACTATATATGTGTATATGTGTGTGTGTATGTGTGTGTATCTATATATACCTATATACATCCCAGTTCTGGAATTCTTAAGTAATTCACTTAAAGCATTTCAGAGAAAGACAAAGATGATGAAGTGGATCTTTTACAGATAAAGGAACCAGGACCATGGCAAACTGATACTATTTTTCTCATGACAGGCAAGGTAAAATTACTTATAGCCTAGTTAACTACTCCTTCATTTCTGATACTTTGCCTATCTTTGAGGGAAAAAAAAATCTCCTTACCTTACAGAGAATGAAGAACTGTAAACCCCAGGGATTATGTATCATTTTGGCGGCACTTGGAGACCAACAGAAAAGAGGAAGAAATAAACTAAAATGAAAAGAATATAAGTTGAGCTAATGACAAAATATAATTCTTTGCTTCAGCATTTGGGACTAGGACCCATTTCCATTGTTTGTAATTAAATACTTTTTTTCTCTTGCCAAGATATTTTATTATAATAGAGCAGCTGTTTACCCTTTTTGGTAGGGATACAGCTTGAGCTATTAGAAATAAATACAAATAGCTTAGAGATGGCATTGTGGTTTCCTGTTAAATTGCGGTGCCTGACCAATAAAAATATAGCTTACAATGATTACATCAGTGGTACCACTCACTGATTGGTATTCATTATGCTTATTTCATAGTAATTTTTCTTGACAGCAATTTATTGTTGCTGAGGGAGGCTCAGGCCACACCTGTGTGTGCTCTGACCTGGGAACTGTACCAACAGCTGCCACATTCTTTCCGTTTCTGGACTGCCCTCCCCTCCAGGAGCCTTGTTCTATATCCCGTAAAAGTCTGGGGACCAGTTCATCTGACCCCTTTGTCTTCTTTCTCTGAGACTCACCACCTAGTGATGACACCCTGGTGGGTTCCATGTTAAATTTACTTCTTTTTGCCCTTATGTAGCAGTGCCCTTTAACCTCTGTCATGTGACCCAGCAACACACTAGGGAAGGGGAGCCTCTAGCACAGCTTTTTTACTCACTTTCCTCCCTATCTTTAGTAATGCATTAACCAGAAAAACAAGTAGGCAGAAGGGGCCTGCGCATATTTGTGTAATCACTGACTACAGGCTGGTCATTTATGGGTAAATGCTTCAGAGAAGGATATTCTTTGAAAATTATGAGATTCTCTGGGGAGACATCAGAAAATATGTTAAAGCTAACACATTCTTGCTCTTTTCCACATATATTGCTTGATAAATTAATCCATACATCTATATGTGTATGTGTGCATGTGTTTAGAGTCAGGGTGCTAGGGTAGATGTTCAAATTGATTTTGAATTTTTAAAACTATCTGGAGGGTACAATATAATCCAAACATTTCTTACCACTGATGACTTTTTGTTCTATAAAGTAGATTTAACTCAGGGTATCACTTGGAATTTGATTTAAAAATGCATTTGAAAGCAGGGATTTTTTTCCCCCTGTTGCTTCAGTTTAATTTTTCAGCTTTATTAACACATTGAATGTCAATTGTATTTCCCAAAGTTAAGTATGTATGGGGGTGTCTTGTGTATTTGGGGAAGCTATTATTGGTATGCTTTGCCTGGAAAATAAAACTGTCAGTAAACAGAACTGACTCCTTTATTTGACTAAATAATAGGTGAACATATTCTAGAGATTCTATATCAGCAAAATGGGGATAGTTAGATTGTACTTTTCAATAGAAACTTGGGAAAAGTGTTGAGTTGTGGGGGAGGGTCTGGGGGAAGTACTAGGGATGAGATCAGGGAGGCATTGTTCCAATTCTAAATATACCAGTTCTTCCTTGAAACGCCTTTGCCATGGGCTCTTCTTTTGCAAGTCCCAGGGTCATCTCTACATGTTTTTACTGCACACGGCACCAGCAGCCAGTGACCTTCCTGAGCCCGACGATATTTCTTCTGACTTTCTTTGTAATCCTTTGGGTGGTGATGTCTTTCCCCAGCACTGAGTAAATCTTTCTCAAACACTGGTGCTGTCAAGTGTTAAGCCTGCTTAAACCATCCATCAGCGGTAGAGGCTGCTGCTCTTTCAGGCTGGACGACTTGCGTCTGCCCTAGTGAATCTGATATCTGAGTCATATCTTGTCATCCATGTCCATGTTCCTTCTTCCTTATGAACCACAAATCAGAAGTCCAGAGGGGCCCATCAGCTCGTGTGTAGGTGCTTCTCTGCTTCTGTAGTGTAACTAACCATGGACACAGCACACCTGGCTAGTCGCTGCATTGTGCTCCCAACCCCATCTCCTCGCATCTTCTCAGGGGCTTTGCTCCTGTTTTTGCATCTCTTCTGTACTAGATTTCTTCTCTCCTGGACCGTTTCCATTGTAGGACAAAGACTGGGGGTTTAAGAAAATAATGGAAAGTCTAAGCGAGTTGTGGAGGGTTTATGAAAGATGGGTCTCGTAAAGCAGCAGTCCCCAGCCTTTTTGGCACCAGGGACCAGTTTCATGGAAGACAGCTTTTCCATGGACTAGGGGGGAGGGTGGCAGGGGGATGATTCAAGCCCATTACATTTACTGTGGAGCCAAACCTGTCTGCTAATGATAATCTGTATTTGCAGCCGCTCCCTAGCACTAGGGAGCCTCAGCTGCACCTCAGCTCCACCTCAGATCATCAGGCATCAGGTCCTCATAAGGAGCGTGCATCCCTCACATGTGCAGTTTACAGTAGGGTCCGTGCTCCTCTGGGAATCTAATGCTACTGCTGATCTGAGAGGAGGCAGAGCTCAGACAGTGATGCGAGTGATGGGGAGCAGCTGTAGATACAGATGGAGGTTAAAAATCAATTAACTTAAATCAGTTAACTTACACATTAATCAATTAACTTAAAAATCAATGGACTAAGTAAAAATTTCCAAAACTCTTAATACAAAAACTGGTGTATTCATGATACTGCTAACAGAGATCAAACAGAAAAAGAATTAATTACATGGGACTAAACTGATAACAGATTATGATTTTTATGACTTTTATTTAAAATATTGCTCATTCTTTACGGTTTTATTGTCCAGATTTAAGGAAGCTATTCTTTTTAGATACATGTATTTTACAGCAATTTGGTAACATGCTCTTGTGAAAAGTATTAAAATATTTGCTTTTTCTATCTGTTCCATCCAAAATTAAAAAACTATTCATGAATATTTTTCACTTTATGACAATATAGTTAATTATTAAATATATAAGTTCAATAAAAATATATTTTCTTTAAAACAGGACGCAATAAAAACTGTTGTTACCAAGGTTTGATGAAATATCATATTTAAAATTGTTTATAGGTGCTGCTGATAAATTCTGAAGCCTGCCTTGATTTGGCTTTCTAGCCTCAAAAGTTAAAAAAAAAGTCTAATCTGAGTTTCAGTAACTACTCTTGCTACACCTATGTAAATACTCAGGCACAATCTGATAAAATTAAATTTATTTTATTCTGATTAACTTTGATAAAAGGCTGGATGACTATGGTGTACCTGTTATTAGACTGTAGCCCTGTGCATTGTTTTCAAGTTTTATTATCTACCTGTAGATATGCTAAATTCTTCTAGGTTTCTTTAATGCAATTTTCTACCACATAATTAGTAAAAATGGAAACTGCTCTTTCCTAAAGCCTTATAAGCTAGAACTAAACAACGTAATATTAATTTCAAGGGACAAGCCTGGTGCCTGATATATAGGCCACACAAAAAGTTCACTAAATTGCCAAATGCCATAGCCAGGGGCATTCAAACTGCAAGATCACTGACTTCGTGTTACGGGCAGCTTTTTCCAAGACCACAAGAAGGATATTACATGTCATAATGAGACTCTTATCCCTCTTAATGCTTACCTTTTTCCTTTGACAGGTTAATGCTGTAATTAAAATTTCACAGTCAGTAACTGCTATGGGTCACTTGAGGGAACTTGACCTTAAAGAAATCCTTTAGTCCACATAGTGGGTAACTTTGGCCGTATCCCTAACACAACTTTTTGTTCAGATTGTGCTTGTGGTCCCTTTCACAGAGTCGGCAGCACTTTGTGTTATTGCAACCCAGCCATGGAGGTCGGTCCACTGGCTGCAGCAGGTCTCACCCGGCTCCCCATTGGTCTTATGATTGGTTGAGTTCACTGCCCCTAGACTTGGCTTTTAGTTCAGAACCCTTGTACAGACTAGATTTGTCATATTCTTGTTGGTTTTATTTTGTGTTTTCCTTTTTAAAAATGTGTACCTGTTGTCTGTCAAATCTCTGCAGAAATGCAACTCCTGGCAGAATGATGTTGGCCCAGCATCTTGAAATGACAGCCAGTGCCTACGGAATAGGTGAAATTCCAATTTAATAGTGAAATCCAGGTAGACCAAGCCCAAGAGCTTCTCCTTCTGGCCTTCTTGTTGCTCAAATGTGAATAAAAGGGTCTTGATACTGACTTCCAGCTGATAATTGCTTTCCCCCAGTGTGGGACAACACTGGAACTAACTGGAACAGGTCCCTCCTGGCACTGAGGGACACTCAAAACCTGACAGCAGATTCATTGACCAGTGGTGCTTTTGCAGAAACATCTTGTTCAAAACCTTGCACTCTCTCCAATTATCTTACCCAGCTGCTCAGATTTACATATATTTACATTATATATTTACAATATATTTACATTATATTTCTAGCTTAGATGCTCCTCCTGGATACAGACTCATAAATCTTAATGCCTATATCATCTCTCTCCTTGGATATTTACAAAGATCTCAAACTTAAGATGTCTAAACCCAAAACTATTTTGTTTTGTTTTGTTTTTTTGAGACACAGTCTTGCTCTGTCTCCCAGGCTAGAGTGCATGGCATCCACCATAGCTCACTGCAACCTCAAACTCCTGGGCTCAAGTGATCAGCTGGGACTACAGGCACACAACACCATGCCTGGCTAATTTTCCTTCCTTCCTTCCTTCCTTCCTCCCTTCCTCCCTTCCTCCCTTCCTCCCTCCCTCCCTCCCTCCCTTCCTCCCTCCCTTCCCTTTTTTTTTTTTTTTTTTTTTGAGACAAGGTCTTGCTATGTTACCCAGGCTTGTTTTGAACTCCTGTCCTGAAGTGATCCTCCTGCCTTGGACTCCGGGACTGTTGAGATTATAGGCATGAGCCACCGTGCCTAGCCTGAAATTACACATTTAATGTCCTTAATGGTGCTAGCATTATTCAAATTATCTCTTTCATATTGAGTGAGTTTTGTTAGTTTTTGTTTTTCAAGGAATTTGGTTCATTTCAATTAAGTGACTGAATTTATGCATGGAGTGTTATTTTTCCTATTTTTCCCTTATTATCTTTTTGATATCTGCATGGTGTGTAGTGTGTAGCAATATCTCATCTTTCATTCCTAATATTGGTAATTTGTGTTTTCTCCCTTTTTCTTTGCCAATCTTGCTAGAGGTTTATCAGTTTTATTGATCTTCTCAAACAACCAGCTCTGTTTTATTTTCTCTATTGTTTTGCTGTTTTTAATTTCATTGATTTTTACCCTTTGTTATTTCTGTTCACTTGCTTGGGTTTATTTTATTTTTTTCCCCTAGGTTCTTCAAGGAAATCAGATTATTGGTTCGAGACCTTTTCTCTTTTCCAATGTACAAAGTTAGTGCTACATATTTCCCTCTCAGCACCGTTCCAGCCCGGTCTCACTAATTTTGATATGTTATATTTTAGTTTTTATTCAATGTATTATATTTTTTACTTCCCATGAGACTTTCCCTTTGATCCATGGATTATTTAGAAGTGTATTTTTTAGTTTTCAAGTGTTCCCAATTTTTTCTGTTATTGATTTCTAGTTTGATTTCATTGTCATTATCAAACATACTCAATTCTTTTAAGTTTTTAAGAGGTTTATTTTATGGCCCAGGATATGGTCTATCTTGGTATATGTTCTGTGGGTACTTCAAAAAAAATGTGTATCTCTGTTGTTGGATGGAGTGTTCTAAATAAATCATCTCAGTGTTGATTAGCTTCTGTTGGTTAATCGTGTTATTGAGTTCTTCTGTATCCTTACTGATTTTCTGTCTAGTCCTGCTAATTATTGAGAGAAGTCTCCAACTATAATTGTGGATTTGTCTGTTTCTGCTTTGACTATCAGTTTTGCTATGCATAACTTGCAACTCTCCTGTTTGGGATTGGTATGTCTACTTGATGCATTTACTCTTATATAATGTTTCTCTCTGTCTCTGGTAATTTTCTGTCTTCTGAAGTCTACTTTATTGGATATTAATATAGCCAATTCTGCTTTCTTTTGATTAAAGTTTGCATGATTTATATTTTTTCATCCTTTTATTTTCAACCTTCCTATATTGCTATATTTGAAGTTGTGTTTCTTATAGACAGTCTGTGGTTAGGTCATGCTTTTTAATCCACTCTACCAGTCTGTCTTCTGATTGATGTATTTAGACCATTTACATTTAATGTAATTATTTATATTAATATGTTAGGGCTAAAGGTTGTCATTTTATTTTTTGCTTTGTTTTTATTTTGTTTGTTGGCTCTGTTATTTGTTTCTTTTCTTTTTCCCCTGCCTACCTGTGTGTTAGGTGAATTTTTTTAGAATTCTATCTTGATTTGTATGTAGTGTTTTTGAGTGTATCTCTTTGTACAGCATTTGTAGTGGATGTTCTAGGAATTACATTGCACACATATATAAAACCTACCGGTGCCAGCATCTTACCAGTTCAGGTGAAGTGTAGAAAACTTACCTCCCTGTATCTCCCACTGCCCTTCCCCATTTATAATATAATTGTATTAGGTATTTCCTCTGTATACACTTAGAAACACATCAGACAGTGTTAAAATTTGTGCTTTAACACTCAAACATAATTTAGAATACTTAAGAGAAGGAGTCTATTTTGTTTACCCATATTTTTGCTTAATGTGTTGTTCTTCCCTCCTTTCTGATGTTCCAAGGTTCCTATTTATTTATTTCTATTTTTTCCATTTTTTAAAAATTTCAGCATATTACTGGGGTGCAAATGTTAAGGTTACGTATATTGCCCATACACCCCCGCCCCTCGAGTCACAGCTTCAAGAGTGACCATCCCCCAAACGTTGTGGTTCTTTTTTTTAAAATTGTTTCCTTTCTGTTTAGAGAACCTTCTTTAGCCATTCTTTTAGGATGGGTCTGCTGCTGACAAATTCTTTTAGTTTTCCTTCACCTGAGAATATCTTGATATCTCTGTCATTCTTGAAGGATATTTATATTTTGGATCTAGGATTCTGGGTTGATGGTTCTTTTCTTTCAGCACTTGAAAAATTTTGTCCAACTATCTATCTTCTGGCCTCCATGATGTTAAATTAAATCAGCAGGAGGCCATTAGGTGTCTCAGTATTTGAGTATCTACATAATGCGCTGCAACCTGACAGTATGTAAGCAAACTGAAACTTACTTTAGGAATATGATAAATGGCCAATTTTGAGCAAAAACAAGAAGCTGGGTTTGAGTCACATGCAGCCAACTGAGCGGACCATGCCCAGATAAGGAAGGTACCTCATTCTGTCATGCTCACATAAGGCAGACACCTCCTTGCACCCAGCTCACGTGAGGCAGACACCTAGTCACACCCAGCTCACCGTGAGGCAGACCCCTGGTTGCGCCTGCTCACGTGAGGCAGACCCCTGGTCGCGCCCAGCTCACGTGAGGCAGACCCCTGGTCGTGCTCAGCTCACGTGAGGCAGACCCCTGGTCGCGCCCGCTCACGTGAGGCAGACACCTGGTCGCACCCAGCTCACCTGAGGCAGACACCTGGTTGCATCCAGCTCACGTGAGGCAGACCCCTGGTCGAGTCCGCTCACGTGAGGCAGACCCTTGGTTGAGTCCGCTCACGTGAGGCAGACACCTGATTGAGCCCGCTCACGTGAGGCAGACCCCTGGTTACGCCCAGCTCACGTGAGGCAGACACCTGATTGAGCCCGCTCACGTGAGGCAGACACCTGATTGAGCCCACTCACGTGAGGCAGATCCCTGGTTGCACACGCTCATGTAAGGCTGTAGACCACTGGTTGAGCCTGCTCACGTGAGGCAGACACACCTGGTTGCACTTGCTCACGTGGGGTAGACATGTTGTTGCACCCCACTCACGTGAGGCAGACACCTGGTTGCGCCCGCTCTCGTGGGGCAGACACCTGGTTGCAGCCAAGCAGGTGATCTCTCTACTTCCATGTGTGGACTGTACAAGCTCACTGCTCAAACTGCTGGGCAGAGCTTTCTGAACCTCTTCTGGTTCTGAGTGCTTCCTGAGTCATGAATTATTCTTTGCTCAAAAAAACTTTGCTACATTTAATTTGTCTAAAGTTTTTCATTTAACAGTGCTTTTCGATGAGAAGTCTAGAATTCAAATTGTTTTTCCTCTGTAGGTTAGGCGTTATTTCTCTCTCACTGACTTCAATATTTTTTTCTTTGTCTTTGGTTTCTAGAAGTTTGACTATGTTGTGTCTCGGTGTGGATTTCCTTTGCTTTATCACATTTGGGATTTATGTAGCTTCTTGACTCTGTAACGCTTATATCTTTTGCCACATTTTGAAAGTTTTCCACCAGTGTTTCTTCAAGTGCTTTATCAACTCTGCTCTCTTTTTCCTCTCTTCTTGGGAATCTGATGACGTGAATGTTGGATCTTTTGTTGTAGTCCCACATGTCTCTGAGGTTCTCTGTTTCACTTTCTTTTTTCCCTGTTTATTTTCAATTCGTTGTTCAGATTGGGCCCTTTCGGTGGTTCTGTTTTCTAGTTCACATTCTTTTCTCTTTCTCCTGCATTCTCTGGGTGGGCTACAAGCTGGTTTTTTTTTTTGTTTGTTTGTTTTTTGAGACAGAGTCTCACTTTGTTGCCCAGGCTAGAGTGAGTGCTGTGGGGTCCGCCTAGCTCACAGCAACCTCAAACTCCTGGGCTCAAGCGATCCTCCTGCCTCAGCTTCCCAAGTAGCTGGGACTACAGGCATGTGTCACCATGCCCGGCTAATTTTTTCTATATATGTATTAGTTGGCCAATTAATTTCTTTCTATTTATAGTAGAGTCGGGGTCTCGCTCTTGCTCAGGCTGGTTTCGAACTCCTGACCTCGAGCAATCCGCCTGCCTCGGCCTCCCAGAGTGCTAGGATTACAGCCGTGAGCCACCGCGCCCGGCCTACAAGCTGTTTTTAAAGTTCCAGTTATTTTTCAATTCTAACGTTCTTAGTTGGCTCTTCTTTCTATCTTCTGTTTCTTTGCAGAGACTTTCTAATTTTCACTTGTTTCAGGCATGTTCACAATTGCTTGTTGGCTCCTTTGAAATCTTTGTCAGATAATTTTAATGTCTCTGTCATCTTGGTATTGGCATCTGTTGATTGCCTTTTCTCATTCAACTTGGAGTCTTCCTAGTTCTTGGAATGGTAAGTGATTCTTTGCATTGAAATATGGGTGCTTTGGGCTGTCATTTTATGAAACTCTAATTCTTATTCAAATTGCTTATTTTTGCTGGTTTTCTTTAACATTGCTCTGGTAGGGGAAGTGGGGGTGGCAGTGCCTTATTATTTCCAGGTGGAGGGTAGACATCCAGGTTCCCCTCTCAGACTCCGCTGACCCTCGAGGTGGGGGCTCCTCCTTATTGCTGAGCGGGAGTGGGAGTTCCAGCCATAGGCCTGCACTGTTACTGCTCTGGCTGGGAGAGGTAGGAGGGTCTTGTTACTGCTCCCCACGTGGCCTCAACTAACGCCATGGGAGGTGGCAGCCTCATTACCTCCAGGCAGTGATGTAAGTCCTGCCCCTGCCTAGGCCTTCTCTGAGGCCCCCTCAGTGGGGAGGAGGAAAGGCATATCTTTACTGCTGACCTGACCGAGGTGGAAGTTCAGGTTCCGCATTTGCCATCCACCTACATCAAAGCTGGGGGCGGGTGAGGGTTGCTATTGCCTTATGGGGACGAAATCCCTGCTCCCTGCTTGGCCTTCTCTGACCCCAAGCTGGGGTGAGAAGGGACAGGGACTATTGGGTCACCTCATTTCGGTCTGGCAAGGGGAGAAGTCTAGGCTCCCACTCAGCTTTTGCTGGTGTGAGTGGGTCTGGGGCCAGTGTTTTTTCTGTGTTGTTTGACTGGAGTAGACCAGTTACTGTCTAAAGGCCTTTGTCTTGCTAGGCTGTCCTTTGCTCGGTTCTCTGGCCAGGGAGAGTTGTCAGGGCTTCATTTCTGTGCCCATGGGCATTTCCGTGTTGTTCTTCAGCTCCATGTCTTAGATGTATGAGGGAAAAGAAAACTCAGAGAACTTGCCACCGTTCTGTTCCTTGGGTTCCGAGGTCCCTAGCTGGTGCCTTTTACCTTCTAGAGTCTTCTTGTGTTTGCATTATGTCCAATGTCCAGGGTTTTTAGTAGTGGTTAGTGGGAGGAATAGGGAAAACTACAGCTTTAAACTATAGCTAAAACTACAGTCATCTTCCCCAAAGCAAAAGTCCTCTGTGCTACCCAGTTTTAATTCCCTTCTTAGCAGATGGTACTGTCTGGTAGTTTCCTGTCCTGTTTATGCCTTATTGTGTCCGAAGCCGTTCAAACACTACCTGGCGCATAGTAGGTGCTCAGTGATTATCTGCTCATAGTGAATGTACAGTTAGCAGATAGGGATGATGGTGACTTTTGGGGCCTGGATGGCCTGTTTACCTCCAGCTGTTGTTTGCCTAGAGCCTCTTGATTTTGGGGGAGTGGGGAATGTTCAAAATCCAGATTTTCATATGCACTTTATTAGTTTTTGAAATATTGGTGATTAAATTAAAAAAAAAAAGCCGTGTAGGGCTAAGAAACATGTGTGATGAGTTACTGTGATCCACGGCCAAATGGTTGGCAGCTTTTCCTTCAGCGTCATAGATAAGCACAGAGTGCTTGCTTGAATGGTGCATCCGCAGGTCGCCTTTTGCTCGGTTTTGGTTTTGAATAGTGGAAGGATGATGCACATTCACCCACAGGTTTGCTGGTACTTGCTCCTGAGCTAAATAGGGTCCCTGCAGAGACAATCCAGGCTTTTGCCTGGGGGTGTCCCTGGAAGCCTTGTTGGAAGGCAGATTCGACAGAAATGAACTGAGCGTTTGCCCATGTGCTGTTGTGTTAATCTTTTGAAAGGGCCTGGCTGGCACAACGTGGGGACTGTGGCATGATCGGGGATAAGGGCAGAGAGCTGTCAAGTCATGATGCAAATTTGACGATGCTGAGTGGGCAGACGGCAGAAGGCAGGATCCGAAATGAGTGGGCGGCCTCACACGGCTGTGCAAAGCTCTGGCAAGAAATGAGGTAAAGCAAGTGCCTTGCTTGTAGTGACCTATTTAGGAATCTTCTGAGAACAGGCTGCAAGAAAGGGCAGTTTCTAGAATGTTATAAGGCAGATACAGTCCCCTTTTTGGTGGTCCCACTGATCCTTAGCATCTCATAAGTAAAAGTTATGTGTTTTAAAACATATTATAGGCCGGGCGCGGTGGCTCACACCTGTAATCCTAGTGCTCTGGGAGGCCGATGCGGGTGGATTGCTCGAGGTCAGGAGTTTGAAACCAGCCTAAGCAAGAGCAAGACCCTGTCTCTACTATAAATAGAAAGAAATTAATTGGCCAACTAATATATATAGAAAAAATTAGCCGGGCATGGTGGCGCATGCCTGTAGTCCCAGCTACTTGGGAGGCTGAGGCAGAAGGATTGCTTGAGCCCACAAGTTTGAGGTTGCTGTGAGCTAGGCTGATGCCACGGCACTCACTCTAGCCTGGGCAACAAAGTGAGACTCCGTCTCAAAAAAAAACAACAAAACCAAACCAAACATATTATAATAAATTATATGTCAATCATGTTTTTTAAAGAGAGTAACCAGCATTCTTGAATTTTATCCATTCTGGATCCCTGCTATTCAAATTGGTGTCTGGAACCAAGTGCTTTTTCCAAGAATAGACAGTCATTGTCTAAAACACATTGTCACATGTTGTGTTGAAATTATTTTGGTTACTTCCAGGGCCCATCTACCAGACACTGCATATAGAAGTCTTCAGGAGTGCTTGGCTGAGTGAATGAATGCTTGCATTCTTTCTTCATGACTTCGTGCTCATAGTTCATAGTGATCTGAGGTTTCCAGACTTGTGACAGCTGAATAACTGTGCTGTTGCACCAAAATTAAAATGATCATTCTTGTATTAGTTTGTCTTTATCTCTGGAATCTACTTAGTTTTGAGCTTTGGCTTTTATAAATAAATAATTAAGAATCAGGATTTCTGAAAATCTTATCTTTATATCCAGGAAAATGTTTTGCACTCACTCAACCATTATGTGGTATTGATCATAACAATAATTAGCTTTATTTTGCAGAGGCAGTGGGTGCTGCTGCAGAGTATTTTAGAGACAGAGTCTTTTATATTAAAAAGGTACCATTCTTGTCCTCCTCCTACAAAGCGGAGGGAATTGAGGGTTGGCAAGGTTAAGTAAAGCTTGCTCGAGGTTATGGAGTTGGAAAGCGGTCTTTCCAGGACTCAAGGACAGGCCTGTGTGATTTCAAGGCAAGTACAGTACAATACTTGTCACCGTTGCCTGAGATAAATCTGTTGATATTCTCCAGTCTCTTCCAAATGATTTTGAATCCTTGCATAAATTTAAGGCGCAATCATTTGAGCCAGAGGTTACCTGGTTAGACTCTGTATTATATAGTAATCTCAAAAATGGGGGTTGGCAAACTACAGCTCGTGGGCCACATATATAGCCCACTGCCTGTTTTATTGTACAGCTTGTAAGCTAAGAATGATTTTTACATTTTCTTTTAATGGTTAAAAAAATAAAAAAAAATATTTTGTGACATATGATAATATGATAATGTGACATATGATAATTACATGAAATTCAAATTTCAGTGTCCATAAATAAAGTTTTATTTGGTCATAGCCATGTCCATTTGCTTACATGTTGTCTATGGCTGCTTTTGCGCTGCAGGGGCTGAGTTGAATAGTTGTGACGACAGGCAGCATGGAGCACAAAGCCTGAAATATTGCTATCTGCCCCTTTACAGAAAAAGTTCGCTAACCCCTGGTCTGGACCATAAGCCTGGGGAATTGAAGTATGCTGGTATGCACGTTTCTGAAGCCTTAGGCAGAACTGCAAATGTTTAGTCGGAATATGCAGTTCAGTTGTGCATTTTTTTGAGGCTTTCTAGTCGTTTAACAAGTCTGTCTTATCCTGGTGACCCAGGAAGGGTCTTGCTCTGGAACACATTCTTACTTTGTGGCTCAGGAGATGCAAGGACCCAAAAGTCACCTCTGCTCATGCCTCACCTGGCTGTCACACACGAAACACTCTGTCCAAATATCCCAGTCCTGGGGAAGAGTGACCACAATATGGTCACCTGGGTGGAGACTCCCGTTTGCGTGGATGGGGAACTCAGACGTGTTTAGGGGTTACAGGCTGTTTGGCATTTTGCTGCGCATCGCTTTGTAATTCCTTCTCAGGGAAACACCGCTTGCTCCCCTGGGTGTGTTGCCTTCATTTCCATCATCTTTTCTTTCTTGTTTTAATAATTTTGACTTCATTTTTGCCTTCTCCTTTGCTTCATTTTGAAAGAGTCCCAGTTTGCTTTTCTTGCCAGTTCTCTACTTACTTTTCCTAATGCTCAAAAGTGATTCTTGGAGGTGATGTCATTTTCTGTTTATCTTTCTCCCCTGTCATAACTTGGATTGTGTATGTATGTTATTATTTGTGAGCTATGTTCTGAGGGAATTAATAGATCCTCGTATTCTTTCGAAGGGACCTGGCCAGTTGTAGCCTCGACCAGCTTCAATTTGGACAACAGTGATGGAATGCTTTGGCTTCTGCTGGAGCAGGCGTGAATCATACATGTTCTAGAGGCTGTTCAGAAATCTCGTGCAGAAGTTATGTGGTCCAGATGGTACCCTTTTGATTTGCCAGACATGTATACTTAAAGAAATATGTGCATTTATTCCCCTTAGGAGACTTAGAGGAATGGGAGTCAGCCAGAATTGCTATAATTGAAAAATTCTTTGGAGTTTGTCATCAAAATAAGGAGTGTCATATCTGAAGACCACCATAGATTTTTCAGGATCAAATATTATTGGATTTACTTAATTTACTTCTCTGAGAATGAAAAGCCCATAGACTTAGGTAAGAGAAGGTATATTCCATTCTGTGTTTTACTTTGACAAAGCTATTGATTTGCTCACTTCGGCCTCTTCAAGGGCATTTTGGGCAGTAAGAGTACATGGTGTGAAGAGGGTCTCAGAATGAACAGAGAGTGAGAGCTAATTCATTACACTGAAAGCTGAAGGGACAGAATCTTGTCACTCTGAGAAGATAAGACATGGGGGGACTTGCAGGTCATGGAAGGGGCTGAACCTATGGGAGGGCAAGCGCTGGGTTTCCTGTGCGCAGGCAGAAGATGCAGACCAGTCGTGGGTCAGTCCGAGCACAGAGACTTGGGGTTCAGGAGGGATTGCAGAGGAAGAGGCTGCACCTCTCTGCGGGTAACACAGAGAGCACAGTGGAACTGGGGCCCCGGCCAGGTAGGGGAGCTGTGCCACGTGGCTGCCTGCACCAGCACTTGCTGGGGACTTTGGGCAAATATCTTTCAGTGCCTCAGTTGTCTTGCCTGCGAATTGGAGTTAATACCTCAAAGGGCTGATGTATTTATGAAGCTTATGCAGTATTTGGCTCAATTCTAATTTGTAGGGTTGTGGTGAGGATGATAAATTATGTATCTAAAGTGCTTTACGTAGAATCTGTGGTTTGACTAATGGTGGTTTTGGTATAAGTCATCATTTAGCAGGGAGGTGTATGACATAATTAGTTAAGAGTTGGGGTGAGGCGCTTGGTAGAATCCTTGCCATGTAGTAATTGCTAAATAAATGCTTTTATTATTATGTCATTGAGTTTTTTCAGGTTCTTTGTAATAAAATTCAGCACGTTTATTGTGATATAAGATAAAGGTTCTTTGGATGAAAATTAATTTTTAGTTATTTCTTTGGGCATTAAATCATTTCCCCAGTTTTTATTTATTTCAAAACTATTATAACACAAATGAAATTTCTTAAGGTGAAAACAAAACTCCTTTAATTTTACTGCCCTTAAACTATTTTTTTTATCTTTCTGTTCTTTTAGAGTCTGTCGATATAAATTCATATTTCTACATGGCCATAATAAAAAATGATGAACTCCATTTGTATCGCTGTTCTTTTAAAAAATAAAATAGCCCAACCATATACCTAGCATGCTCTCAGGTTTTATCCAGTTCTCACACTCTGTGAAGGAAATGCTGCTATCCCCATTTTATAGATGAGAAAACTGAGTCACACAGACATTATGCAACTTTTTTCAAATCACACAACTGGTGCGGATCCAGGATGAGACAAAGCTCAGGCCTCCCCTCTGCTCTGTGGCTCTCATGATGGCTGAACTGGAATCCAACCTGGAAGTACAGTCAGCCCTCCACGTCCATGTGTTCCATGTCTGTGGATTCAACCCACAGCGGATCAAAAATATTTGAGAAAAAAAACAAAATGAACTGAACATGTACAGGCTTTTTTCTTGTGGTTATTCCCTAAACAATATGGGATCACAACTATTTACATAGCATTTACATTGTATTAATAAGGTACTGTAAGTAATCTAGCAGTGATTTAAAGCACATTGGAGGATGTGCGTAGGTTGTATGCAAATACTGCGCCATTTCATATCAGTTTCTTGGGCATCTGAGGGTTTTGGTATCCACAGGGTGTCCTAGAGTCAAACCCCCATGGATCCCAAGGGACAGCTCTTCATTTATTTGAACTAGAGCCTATTTGTTCTTTGTGGATTAGCGAAATAATTCCTATTACAGGCAATGGAAACATGCTGAAATTATTTTTCAGGGGGGACTTTGGGAACCAGGATGATGTGACACTAAGATACTAGGTGGGTACTGGATTTCTAGTGATTTGTCAGTTTTGCTTCATTGAGGTGGAGCCACATTTAAACTACTTCCACTCCTTCTGCCGGTTGTGGATTAGCAGAGACAGGGTCTTACTCTGGCGCCCAGGCTGGATTGCAGTGGAATGATCATACTTCACTGCAACCTTGAATTCCTGGCCCAAGAGATCCTCCTGCCTCAGCCTCCACAGTAGTTAGGACTACAGGAATGCAGCACCACGTCCGGTTAATTTTTTAAAAAATTTTTGGAAAGACAGGGTCTTGCTATGTTGCCCAGGCTGGTCTTCAACTCCTGGGCTCAAGTGATTCTCCTACCTCAGTCTTCCAAAGTGCTAGAATTACAAGTATGAGCCACTGTGCCTGGCCTTTGCTGTTTTTGATTTAGTTTGCTTCAGAAAGGGCTTAATTTATTTGTTTTTTATTAGAGTTACATTAAACCAGATGAAAATATTTTTTTAGGAACTGAAATTTCAGGTTGGCAAAAGGAAACAATACAATCTTTTTCTTTGATCATGTATCTTAAAGATTAAAGAGCACAATGGTGCATAGGATGGCAGAGTCTCATTCTCTAGCACGGTGAGAAGGTTTCAGAGACGAAAGGAGTGATCATTTTTTCTGACAAGACACATCCTGCGACTTGTGCAGAGAAATATGTGATTAGGGTTGCACTGAAAGAAACTTACTCTTGTTATTGCTCTCGCAGAGATTGTGCTTTGGGATTTAATATTTTCTACTGAAGACAGTTCTACTGGAGAGGTGATATTGTAACAAGCCACCATAGAGGCACTGAAATCTATTGTGGGGGAAGGACTTATATTTAATTTTCTTATTTAAAAAAGATGGCATTAAATAGGGAGCAGTCACTTCCAATTTATTGTTCAACAAAAAGATTATCAGTTTATCCTTTTGCCAGTAGTGTTTCAGAGTACATATTTGCCATTTCTTTGCCAACACTAGGTATTGTCATTCTTTTGCAGATGTTTGCTATTGTGATGAATTGAAAAAACATCTTGGTCCAATTTGTGTATATTGATTTTACATATGTGCCGACCATTGGCATTTCTTTTGTGAATTGCCTTTTGTTATTTTCCATTTTCTATTTGTCATTTTGAAACACTATTATATATTAAATATATTAATCTATCATCATATATCTTGTAATGATTTATTTAGCAGATCCTCTGTGGTGGTTGTGGTATTTTTTGGTATTGTTTTCCTGTTTGTAGTTTTTATTATAAATTATATTTTATTTATGCAATATATACTTATATTATAAATTATATCCAATTTTTGACATAAGGTGGCCTTTACTTTTTGTATAATCTATTCTTTTCTATCCTTATGGAATTCTCGTTATATATATCGCCCCTTCTCCACCTGCCCTCCAAGTTTTGCTTTAAATCTTTTGTTTCTATTAGTACAAACATTAATCGGTTGATCTCTCTTAAGTTTTGAGAGAATTTTCTCAAGGTTGTTTTCTAAGTCTCTGATTTGGTTTCCTTTGACGTGCAAGCTAGTCTTTTTATGTCATTTTAAATTTGAACAATTTTTCTTCTGTGGATAGAAATCTTGATCTTGCTTTGTCCTTTTACCAGAGATGTAATTTCACCATGACGCCATAGGAATCCGTGAACTGTTTCCACTTTTTCTTCATTGGCTTTGTGAGGGCTTTTATCCCTGTCTTTCTGGACATGCTTACTGTCATTTCTCAGATGCGTTGTCTTAATTTGAACTATTGACTTTCTTCCTGTGTCAGGTGATTTTCTCCCTTGCTCTTAACAGAAAATGGCCTTCGTGTATCTAGTTTTAGCAGGGGAGATCTGCTCTACCGTCAGCCCAGCTGGGACGGGAAGGGAGAGGTTTAGGTTGGCAGCTTAGCTTTCGCAAAGGAAGGTTCCAAATACCTTTAGGGAACAGGGAGGGCCTTGCTGTAGATGAACGCTGCTCAATGCAACTTTCTGTGCTGATGGAAATGTTCTAGAATTTGAGCTGCCTGATGTGATAGCCACTAGTCACACATGGCTACTAAGCATTTGAAATGTGGCTAGTGTGACTGAGATGGAGTTCTAAACTTTTATTTAGTTTTAGTTAATTAAAACTTAAACATAAATGGCCACACATGGCCAGTGGCTATGTAATAGACAGCACAGCCACCAGGAGGACAGGGATTGTGTGTCTGGTTTCCTACTATGCTTCTGGTGGGAGGACAAATCTGGCAGGGGCTTCTTTCATTGCTGAGCCAACGGTTTCTTTTCTCCTGGTGAGTCTGCCCGGCGTTAGAGAAGCCACCCTACCCTCGTCAGAAATGACCACGAGTGCTATCGAAGGCATCTGTGGGACCCCCAGCCCCGTGGCACTGTACGTGCCAGTCTGGCCAGTGGGATCCATCCATCCTCGTCTGAGGAATTCCTGCCCGTCCTTCTGTCTCTCAGAAACTTCTCAGAGCTGCTGCCAGGGAGTTGGTAGATGCTTCGATTTCCAAAGCCGATCTCGGTATTTCCCCATGTTGCAGCCCTTTGGTCATTCCAGGGAGGGAAGGTCTGAGGTTTGTGTTTTGAATCAGGAGCCTGTTGTTATATGTCTCTATGTTTGATGGCTTAATGTATCTTGATGCTAAAGCTTTCGTTCCCCCAAGTCTGTACTACTGATGGTATCCATGGGCAACAGCGAATGTCGCCTTTCATCCCTCCCTGCCCTCTGCCTTAACTGTCCCCACAATGACACACGGCGTTGATCAGCCAGAAGGCGGAGGAGCGACACTCACACTGGCATAGATAATGCCTACGATTTAATCTCTCCTCACACTTGCCCTCATCTCCCAGTGTCACACTGCAGTGGCATTTTAAAGGGTTTTTAAGGAGCAGGTAATTTCTGCTCCTAATCAAAAACCCGTTTTGATTATCATTGCCTATGATTTAATGAGGAAATTTAAACCCTATATATTATTGACTTAATGGTGTGCCTGGTTATCTGCCATTGAGTTTGCCTTGTTTTTTGCTTTCAGTTTCACCTTTGCATTATCAACAGATTTTACTTTTTTTGGATCATAGTCATGCCATTGCTTAAACTCCTTACGTCAAGGGATCCTCCCACCTTGGCCTCCTAATGTGCTAGAATTACACGCCTGAGCCACCGCACCCGGCCTAGCTATGCCATTTCTAATTCTAGCAGTGGATCCCATTAGTGTCTTCAAAATCTTGATTAACTCTATATTTTTTAAATTCCTGAAATTAAGAAAAAAATAGTTTTTTCACTCCCCTTTATAGGCAATCCTAAATTTCTTTTAGTTTTGTTTTTGTTTTTCTTTCCCTGTATTTCCTGAGACTTTTGGCTGTTTAATCTAGTGCTATTTATTCAAGTCATCATTTAATGAATAATCTTAACAGTTTTCCTTTGTCTTTTCATAATCATGTTATAAATGATGCTTACGTTTATATTAGACTTGGATGATGCTCACTTTGCCATTTTGAGTTCTTAGTTTTTTTTCCAACTCTTTCTGACATGAAGCACATTTTCAAAACATTTTTCAAGAAGGGTACACCATATGTTTTCTGAGACTTTGCATATTTAATTTTGTTTTTTTTGGTTGCCTTCTGTCATGAACAACAATGTGCCTGAATATAGTAGTTTTTAAGCCACAGGTTTTTTTATATGAAAATGTGGATATTGCTGCATTATCTTCTGATTCTTCCTGTTGGAGGAGAATATTAAGGCCATCCTGATTTATATTCCCTTGCAGATAACATCTCTCTTCCCCCCACCCCAGCTCTCTCTCCTTTGAATTTTTTGGTGACTATTTACTCTTGACATTTAAAAATATTACCAGAACATGTTTAACAGTGCATCTGTTTTCATTAATTTTGCTTAATATCTGATTAGCCATGCCAACCTGAAGTCTGCTTTTATCTGGGGAAAGTGCTTCTGCTAAATGCTTTTTATTGTTTCTGTACTATTTGTTTGGGTTTCTTTTGAGCGGAGATAGTTATGCATTGATTGGATGTTTGTTCTTTATTCCTTCATTTGTTAATTGAGTTAGTTGCCTTACCAACTTTGGGGAAGAATAAGAAAAAATGTTATTTTCTTTGTAATATTTTTTGTTTTTAGGTAATTTTTTCCTTCATTTTTGAAGTGTTTCTCCTTTTTTCCTTTGATTGCATTTTTAGGGTTGTGAAGGTTGTGAAGTTTAGTTTTTACTGCCTACCCTGTGGCTTTTTTTTTTGCTTTTTGTTAAGAAAACTTTCAAACATACAGAAAACTAAAGAGAAAAACATGAATACCTCCACCTCATCACATAGGTCTGACACAGGTGTTAACATTTTGCCATCTTTGCTTTGTCTTTTTTTCCTGATGCATTTTAGCTGACATCGTAACATTTTGATCCCAAATACTTCAGTATTCACATCTGAAAGATAAGGGCCTTTTTCTACTTAACCACGTTACTATTATCACAGTGGTTCCTTATATTCTCCATTGCCAGCCTGTATTCAATTTCCCTGGTCCTCCCCAAATGTATTTTATAGCTGGCCAGTACAAACCTGGATCTCACCAAAGACCACACATTGTAGTTGGTCGTGAGTCTCTTAGATCTCTCTTTTTAACAACATTGAAGTGAATTCACATACCGTAAAACCACTGTAAGGTGAATAACTCAGTGGCATTTAGTACAGTCACAATGTTGTGAAACCATCATCTCTCTCTACTTCCAAAACATTTTCATCACCCCAAAATAAACCCACATATCCTTTAGGCAGTTACTCCTATCTCCCCTCCCACCAGCTCCCGGCAGTCACTAATCTTTCTGCCTTTATGGATTTACTATTCTGGATATTTCCTATAAATGGAATTGCACAATATGTGAACTTTTGTGTCTTCTTTTACTTAGCACAATGTTTTTGAGATTCATCCATGTTGTAGCATGTATCAGTACCTGATTCCTTTTCATGGCTGAATAATATCCTACTGTGTAGAGATACCATTATTTAGTTATCCATTTATCTGTTGATAGGAAAACCAAGCCCTGTAAAATATTTCAAAGAAATTTATTCCGGACCAATATGAAAACACAAACCCAAGAAGCCTTGAGTAAGTGGTCCTGAGGCAGTCAGAATGTGACTGTGCTTTGTTATATTTCAGGGAAGCAGAAGTTACAGGCAAAGTTGTAAATCAATACATGGAGGTTATACATAGGTTTGGTCCAAAAAGATGGAATATCTTGAAGCGGGGTTCATAGGTGGATTCAGATATGCTTTAATTTGTAATTGGTGGAAGGAGTAAGGCTTTGTCTAATAACCTGGAATCAGTAGAAAAGAATGTTTAAGTTGAATTTTATCATACGTAAGTTAAGAAGTCTGCTAATCATCATGAGATGCTATGCCAGAGTCAGGCTGTGTGAGCAAGCCACAGTCTGCGGGGTCAGGGGGACCTGTTAAGCAAGATTGATGGTTTGCAGATGTGACTCAACCCTTGTCTGACATGGCCTTTGGTCTTGTTTGTGATTCGGTATCTTATCATGACACAGAATCTGTTTTGTCAATCTTATGATCCCTACTTTAACATTAATGCTGGTCAATTGCTGTGTCTACATGCAAAACGGAGAGGGTATATTTGGGCACGTCTGACCTCCTGTCCCATCATAGCCAGGGACTCAGTTTTTAAGATTCCTTTGGGGTCCCCTTTGTCAAGAAGGGATCTTTTCAGTCAGTTGGGGGACTTAGGATTTTATTTTTACTTTACATATCCATTGATGGATAATTGGGGTTTTCTACCTTTTGGCTGTTGGGGGTAGTACTGCTCTGAATAGTTATCATGATCAGCTCAGACTGCTATAAAAAATACTGTAAACTGGGTGGCTTACACAAAAATATTTATTCCTCACAGTTCTGGAGGCTGGGAAGTCCAAGATCAAGGCACTGGTGGGTTCCTGGAGGGGGCCCTCTTCCTTGTTTGCAGACGGCCTTCTTGTCTCTGTGTCCTCATGTGATGGAGAGAGAGAGCGAGAGAGAGTGATCTGGTCTCTCTCATAAGGATGAGGTCCCCAACCTTATCATCTCGTCTAAACCTAATTATAATACTTACCCAAGGCCCTGCTTCCACATACAGTCACATTCGGGGTTAGGGCTTCCACATGTGAATTTGGGGAGACATAAATGTTCAGTCCATACAATACTCGTGTACAAGTACTTGAGTACCTGTTTTCAATTATTGTACCTCTTGTCCTTCTTCGGCGTGTTCTTCTACACCTCGCATGTTTTATAACTTGGGTGCAGTGTTTTTATTTTCTCTGTAGTCTCTTTATCCCTCTGTTTGTTGTTTGGTTTATTTGCCTCTTCTGTTTCGTACGTGGCCTATTTTGGGAGGAATGTGCCTCACTTCCTATTGTGGATCCAAAGCAGTTTCTGCTCTTTCCTGCAGTAAATCTATGTGCGAGGTTTTGCTCTTACTGTTTGAAGAGCTGTTCTCCTCTGCCTCAAACTCTGTCATAGGCCTCAGACCGTTGTGTTTCGATTTATCCATGAAAAGGCCTAGTGTTGGCACATGGATGTGGTACACTGGTCACTTGCAGTGTGTCATGGCCCTGTGACTGTGTGTCACTGCCTTCTCATGTCTGAGGCCATGGGCTGAGCTGATGGCACCTCTGATGGAACATTCCTGGTCCATGGTACATGTCAGGCGGCTCTTTTTGGCTGACATAGTTTTTCTGACGAGCGATAAACGGATGTGGGTCCCGCAGACCCCGAGGCCCGCTCTGAGCAGTCTCGCTGCACGAGTGCACACGCCGCTCCCAGGAGAGGAGGTCGCACGCCCAGGGAGGCAGTCAGTCTGGTCGTCTGTGCCCCGGGCTGCATTGCTCCTTAGGAGCCTCAGATTCAGGGTGGATGAGGAACTGAATTTATCGATGAGACCCTGGGACTCGACCCTGGGGGGCTTATGTGGTTTGGATGGGATCCCTCGAGGCTTTGTGTGGGAGCAGTCGTGGTATCAGGATGTCCACGGGGCCGCTATTAGCCCACACAGGGCTCTTTGCGTGAGTTAGAAAAAGGTGCGTCTTCCTCAACACGCATTTCTTCCATGTGTGGGAAACTGTCCTGCTATACTGAGTTGGTTAGAGTTGGCCATTTAGTTGCCCACTGCTAGAAAATTGTATGATAGGTACACGGATCCACAGCAGGAAGGGTGTGCTCCCTTCAAGGGGGGCAGTTGTCACCACATGTCCCCGCACTCTGCAGCCACTTTGGCTTCGGGCGATGGTGTTCACGGGCCGCCGACTGCGTCTGAACTCCTTTCAGGATCAGCAGAAGATCCTTCTGATTTCGATGTATAGTCGACTCTTTATTTTTCAGAACGATGGCTACCCCTTCCCCCACTTTTATTAGTTTTCATGGGGACTGAAGTGAGCGTCCAGGCACTGTTAGTCACCTGCCCCCCCTGGCCCGAGACCGTGCTGACTTTTTGACCAAGATCCTGGCCGTTCTGAAACTATAATGCTGTGCACCGGGGTTGCCTGGCGCCTCCGTGATTCCAGCTCTGCTGTGCCAGCAGCTCGTGCGGGCTCTGCTGCGTAGCAGAACGAGATGCCTTGCAGATAAATAGCCCGTCTGTTCTGTGGCTTGTGGCAAAGCTTCCCTGCTTCTGACCGCGTTCTAACAGGCAGACGCTGCATCTTGTGTGGCTCCCAGGTAATGAGGCTGGTTCCTGGGTGCGACTCTGGGATTCACGCTCACTGGTCTGCTTTTCCTAATTATGTCAGTGAATACCTACACACTAAGAAAATTCAAGCCACACAGTGAAGCTAAAAGTAAAAGGGTAAAAACCACCTCAAATTCCCCTTTATCCAGGGGTAACTCCTGTTACCTCTGTTCCATATCCCTGTCCCAGTCCGTCTCCACCCTCATCCACTTTAACTTTGCAGGGTGTTTCCTGCTTCCTTTGATGAAGGGGAGGCTCTTCTTAACCACCCTCCTCCTGCAGTAACTGGTACCCCATCTTTAGCCAGCATTTGGTGACCCATGGATAACTCTATGCATTTGCATAGAGTTTCTGGTTCTTCTAGAACCAGAAACCTGAAGTTCCTTTAATATTGAATAGTCCAGTATCCCTAGGGCACAGTGGTTTTATATTTCAATCTTCCCCTACTGTGTGATCTCAGGAAAGTCACTCACCCACTAGGTCTCCATCCCTGTTTAAAATGAAGAGGCTGAACCAAAGTGCCCTTTCCTTGTGGAAGCAAGCAGCGGGGTTAGGCCTAGTGGGGAATAGGGAACAGCCTGCGGGGCAGGTGTGCTTCTGCTGTGGGTGGAGCCTCCAGGGAACTGTCAGAAGCTGATAGATTAAGGAAAGGAGGGAGGGAAGGAAGGAAGGAAGGGAAGGAGGAGAAAGAGGGAAGGAGGGAAGGGAAGGAGGGGAAGGAAGGGAAGGAGAGGAAGAAGGGAAGGAGGAAGGAAGGAAAGGAAAGGAAGGGGAAGGAGGGAAGGTGAGGAAGGAGGAGAAGAAGGGAATGGGAGAAGGAAGGGAAGAGAGGGAGGAGGGGAAGGAAGTGAAGGAGAGAAGGGGGAAGGAAGGGAAGGCAGAAAGGAAGGGAAGAGGGGAAGGAGGGGAAGTGGGGAGGAAGGAAAGGAGGAAAGGAAGGGAAGAGGGGAAGGAGGGGAATGGAGGAGGAGGGGAAGGGGGAAAGAAGGGAAGGGGGAAGGAGGAAGGGAAGGAGGAAAGGAAGGGAAGGAGGGAGGGAAGGGAAGAAAGGAGGGAGGGGAAGAAGGGAAGAGGGGAAAGGAAGGAGGAAGGGAAGGTAGGGAAGGAAGGAGGGAGGGAGGGAAATGGGAACTGAATCCTGCCTCTGTGGCCTGGGCATTTTTGCCAGGCAGGGAGAATAGCATTGCTGGGGACAGAGCTGTGTGGCCCACACAGGTCTGCTAAGAGATTGGGAAGATGTTGATGACCTTGTGTGGGAACCAAGCTCAGGGGGCTGGATGATGTCAGGGCCCTCAAGGGACAGTGTCCCGGTGCTTGGCCATTGGCCTTCCCTCCCATGGGAGGCGGCCTCCTTCCGCTGCTCTGTTGTGTTAATGTTGCTCCCACATGCCTGTTTCAGACTCGCTTTTTGTTTGTTTTCAGCTGAGCTTGATTAGCAGAGGTTTTGCTCTACACACTGCGTGGTCCCAGGTGACTGTGTGTGCTGGTCCTTGATGAGTAAAGGCCAGAGGGACACTGAGGAGTCACCAGCATGGCTCAGTCCCCTCGCAAAGAGAATGCCAAGGTGGCCAGATAATTTTTTTTTCTGGAAAATGTGTTTTTTGTGAGTTTGAAATATCCACCATGGGCATCGTGAGGAAGGGGAGGGTGCCCTGCAGACAAGAAGGAACTCACTACTTGCTTCCTCCACCCGGTGATGCTCTGCCTCTGTGACGTCACAGTCAGCTTCCGACCGAGTTCTTGTTAGGGAAAACAGCTATTAACAGCAATATCATCCTCTGGAATTTGTTCACTTTTAGTTACATACCAACCAGGAGTTTTTTATTTTTACGTATTTTTTTTTAAGACAGAAACTTCCTTTGTCACCTGGGCTAGAGTACAGTAGTGTCATCACAGCTCACAGCAAGCTCAAACTTCTGAGCTCAAGCCATCCTCCTGCCTCAGCCCCATGAGCTGCTGGGACTACAGGTACCACCACGACTGGCTAATTTTTCTGTATTTTGTAGAGACACAGTCTCTGTTATGTTGCTCAGGCTGGTCTCAAACTCCTGGCCTCAAGTGATCCTCCCTCTTCAGCCTCTGGAAGTGCTAGGATTATAGGTGTGAGCCACCACACCCAGCCAGGAGTTTTTAAGTCAGTAAGACTATTTCTCAACTGGCAGTGTCATAAACACTAGGACTCCCTTAAATCAGAGGATGAATGAATGGATAGCATCTTTGCTGGGAGAATATGCAAACCAGGTAATATTAATATGTGCCTTACCTGGATCTACCTATAGGCAATGGATGGACAAATGTCAAAGGGGTGTTTGGGAAGAATAAAAACTTTGAAAAGGCATTTTCATTGGCACAGAGGCACTGAAAAAAGTTGCAGACTTTCATGGTGAAAGATGGGAGGGCCACATTAGCAGGGAATGATGACTGACAAGGACGTACTGTGTGCTGGGAAGAGTCCCAGATCCTGTGGGTACAGAGAAAAGTAAGACACGGCAAGTCCCTGTATGTATGTCGGGGACAAAAACAGAAATGGATAGTTCCAGACGTCTTTATGACATCATTCTTTATGACATCAGTCAGTTGGACACTATTAGAAAATAAGCAGTGGTCATAGAGTGTCTGATAGCGTTAAGCAGCTGTATAAGCTAGACTGTCCTTAGTCTGGGATGACATTGAGGAAATTGGCATCACAGAGATCGAGAGAAACCGCTTCCCACTAGTGGCCGGCTCAGCCCCTGAGCTCACACGGTCAGTGAGCGTTTCTTGAATGAGTGAATTGGACAGTGTGGACTCTAGTCTGGAGAGTGTTTGATGGAGGCCAGTGGAAAGGACCTTGGAAAATTAACCAACATAGAATGAAGCTCTTTCCTAAACACCAATGGCCGAAGGTCTTCAACTCGCCAGTATTGTATGAAACACTGCATTGGGCTAGATTGTTCTTTGAATTTAATTTTAGCATTCCTTCAAGAGTCTTGACTTGTTTTCTTTTAGCGTGCACTCTGCATGACAATGCAGTAAGGCAGACTTTTCTTGTGAAATGGTGTAGATAAGATTTAGAGGGTCTGAACATCTATCTGCTTTGGAATTTGTGGGAGCTAAGTGTAAATAGGTTCACACATCTAACTTTCAAAGTCAGAAATACAGTAGGTGATGTGCTGTTCTGGTATGCGAGTTGGTTTCAAAAGGAGCTTGGCGTTTAAAAGGCGCTCTAAGGAGTGGGAGAATAAATGACAGCTTCAAAGGTTTGTTCCAAGTCACAAGCAAACCCTGTTCGAAATTTGTCTGCAAAGTCTTTGAATGACGCAGAGCCTGACTTGTCCACGTCCTGTCTGTCCCACGCCCACAGCATGTGGAGGAAGTCGGCCTGCTTGGGCGTGCGCCGAGTTCAGCAGCATAACCAACGGCGAGGCAAACTTTAGTTGGTAGAAGCTCGCACTTCCTGATATGAGGCAACAGGAAGAACACAGAATCACTTGTAGGTCTTCTTGCCAAAAAATAGAATTGGGATCTGATCAGTCTTCTATTTAGTTTGTAGTGACAGAAAGCATAGAGGATGGGGGGACATATTATACAACACCATGGAGGTGCAATCCACCCAAGTTAGAATGTGGAAATTCTGAAGGCCAGGTGACACATTTCTTCAGTAACTACATGGCAAAGAAAAAGTCAAGAAAATGTTATTGATGAAAGAAACTTTTAAGGGGCTGCAGCACATGCAATTGATGCTCTGCCCATATTCACTCCACTTCTACCTCTGTGGCTTGCTGGAGGCCGCGTGCTGGGAATACCTTGCCAGAGAGCTTTGTTCTGCCTGCATGCCAAGCAGAACCGAGTGCCAGAGAATTAATGGCCAGGAGAGTCCATGCCCCTAGAGGCAGTCCTCAGCCAGAGACAGTGGAGAGCTGGTGGATAGATAACCCAGCTTCCTTCTCTCTATGCCCCAGGGCTGGGAGAACTTCCCCAAGTGCCCCACCCTGTCTCCCAGAGTTGCCCAGAGAGACAGAGCTCCATTTGCCCCCAGTGGCAGTGCTCCCTCTGTTGGCATTCCTCCCTCCCCTGGCCCTGCTCCCCTCCAAGTGTAGCTGGGATCTCCTCCCACATTTGCACTGAGTTCACTGCCTCAGGGTCTGTTTCTAGGGCAAACCAGGACAGGGACCAATCAGTCCAATGCAACTGCAAACCTTATTTGCATCCCGACTCAAACAAACGATTTGCCAAAAGGCATTTATGAGCCTATTGGGGAAGTATGATCATCGATGAGATGTTAGATGATTTTAAAAAATAATTGTTTAATTTCTTTAGGCATGATAATTATTTTTTGGTTATGTTGAAAAAAAGTGCTTGTCTCTTAGAGATACATGCTGTATGAAATGATATGATGTCTGAGATTTGCTTTAAAATAGTCGAATGGTGGTGGTGGTGGAGGCGCCCCAGGCAGTGGGATCCAGGTGAAATGAGATGGGCAGAACTTTAGCAACTGCTGAAGTTGTGTGATGGGGACATGGCAGTTCATCACACTGCTTTGTCTATTTTTGTGATGTGTTCAAAGCTTTCCATAGTAAAATGTTAAGGCAAAAAGAAGCACCTGTACTCCTTTCTGTTCCCCCCTCCTCTGAGGTCAGGGCAAGGTTAAATGATCTTTCCAACTTTGTCTTGAGGGCATAGGCGTAGGGGTGGGGGATCAGCAGCTCAGGGGGTGAGTGCTTAGCGTAAGGGCTCCTGGCCCTCTCCACACGGGCAGCCCTCCCCATCGCACCCACCATCCCATAGCCAGACGAGCCTCAGGTATCACGCAGACTTGTTTTACCCTGAAATCTTAAATTCCATCCCATGAGTTTCTGCTCTGAAATCCAGCTATTACTCTGGTCCTGTTGCAGCTTCTTTCCTATCTGTAGCCCCCACCTGCTGTCACACTCTAAGTGGTCTGGAACGTTCCGTATGGAACTGCCGGTGTGGGGGGTGGGCCTAGAGGTCGTGGGGCAGGCCAGGCTGTGGGGCCTCTCCTCTAGTGGGTGTTCAGCAACTCTGGTGGGAGGTCCAAGAGGATGCTGTGACTTTGGCCTTGGCAAGACACCCCAGGGCTGTCATAGTTGGGGGGCCAGTCGGGGAGGACGTCTCCTCCCCGCCCGCCCTATGGTTCTGAGAGGAAGAATGGAAACTCCAGTCAGGGGAGGACGCAAAAGGGTTAGAGTTTAGTTCTGAGGGACAAAGGGTTGCTGGAATAACAGGAAAATGTCCAATCCTGTAATTTTCTAATGACATCTAAAGATCAATCTTGATCTCTCCCTACTCTCTCTGTGGTTTCTCTCCCTGGCCAGCAGGCAACCTGCTGGGACTCTGTTTTCCCAAATGTCTGAAAAGAGCCAAAGACAGAAAGGAAATGTAAATCTTTCTGTTTACATTCAGGGCTCACAGCCTTTAGAATTTGTTTTACAGCCCTAAGGAGTTGTTCCAGAGAAGCTTCTGGACAGACAGCAGGAGGGTAAACTCCAGGTCTTAGTTTGCTGCCCAAAACCGTATCTCAGGGGCAAACTCACATCCCCTGCCATGAGCCTGACTACAGCTCAGAGACAACCAGGTCTTCAGAAGCAGAAGAAACTAGAAAGATGGGTTTGAGCTACCTGCTCATTACCCGTCAGCCCTACTCACAACAGTCACTTTTTTCTCTTTGTCCCCATAAAAGTAGCAAGCCACTTGGCCTGCTGCGGGCACCTCCTCTTTCTTTGGGATGCCACACAATCTCCTTGCTGTCTTCCCTCCTCTATTCTCTGT